>NC_090646.1:568129167-569329167 GCF_040937935.1 Hyperolius riggenbachi
ACTGCAAGGAAAGCGTTCTAACCACTATGCCACCGTGCTGCCCATACTCAAGCAAGGGCCACATATAAATTGTAGGGCATGGCCGCAGGTGGAGCAGGAGCATGTCTTAATGTCCCTTTTCCTGACATGAAAAGTTGGGAGGTATTCTATACCACTGGGCACTAAAAATATGAACTGTTTGCATTTTTGATGATAAATATGCTGACATGAGCTTTGAGGCACATCATTAATGATGCATTGCATCACTCTACAGGTAAAAGCCTCACCACTTAAAAGTGGCGCATTCAGAAGAGCTTGCAATTGGCAGTGAATGCAAGCTCCTACCCCTAAAGAGGGCTGTCACTCAACTAGCAAACACGGTAATTCACGTCACGTGACCAATTTAAAGTGTACCCAAATTGAACCATGGGTACGAATGCACTTACATAAGAAGAGGGAAGCCTCTGGATCCTATAGAGGCTTTCCACGCCATCCTCCGGTCCCTCGTTGAGTGCAGACGCCACAAAGATTACCAACAAAGACTTGTCAATATGAACATTGGGGCCGTGCTCCTCTTCAGGTACAAGTGTAGCAGTACTGCACCTGTGTATATACGGCTACGCCAGTTCCGAGCTACTGCGCAGGCGCGGTCGTGCAAGAAACAGGTGCAGCACAGCTGCATTTATGCCAGAAGAGGAACATGGCCCCGATGTTAAAGGAATACGTAAAGGGAACCTAAACTGAGAAGGATATTTTTCCATTTAAAATAATACCAGTTGCCTGACTCTCCTGCTGATCCTGTGTCTCTAATACTTTTAGCAACAGCCCCGGAGCAAGCATGCAGATCAGGTGCTCTGACTAAAGTCTGACTGGATTAGCTGCATGCTTGTTTCAGGTGTGTGATTCAGCCACTACTGCAACTAAATAGATCAGCAGGACTGCCAAGCAACTGGTATGGTAAAATGAAACATCCATATCCCTCTCAGTTAAAGTTCCCTTTAAGTGAAATTAAAAAATTATTTCGACTTACCTGGGGCTTCCTGCAGCCCCCTGAAGTTGTTCTGTGCTCACCACATCCTTCTGATCCCCTCCGACCAGCAGCGGCAACCCCCACAAAACTGGCCCATCACCATCAGTCGCCTGTTACTGAGCATGTGCGGCCCCGAACCGATCAGGAGGACATCCCGGGAAAAGGGTGACTCCAGGAGGCTGCAGGAAGCCCCAGGTAAGTTTTAATCTTTTTTTTTTATTTTATTTTACTTACTGTAAGTATTCCCTTGAGTGTCCCGTGAGCGGCAGCAGGATTGAGGAGGACCCCCGGAAGCCTTTATAGGATCCCAGAGGCTATCCTCTTTGACCTGAACTTTTGCTTGGGGAACCGCTGTGATGTAGGGGGACCTATAAAACAGGAAATCTATAAGTGCTTTATTAAAGGGAACGTGAAGCGAGAGAAATACAGTGGTTCTCATCTTCATACACTTATAAACACTGCCAGTTGCCGGACTGTGATGCTGAGCTTATGACTTTAGTTTCTGCATGCTCAGTCTGAGCCAATGACTTGAAGTATTAGAGGCAGAGCATCAGCACAGAAGTCAGGCAACTGGCATTATCAGGGAATGGAGATGTCAGCCTTCCTATTCCACTCACTTCAGGTTCCTTAAAAGGTACCTGTTTGTAACAAATGTCTTCCAGCCTCTCAAACAGTAACAAAAAGCTTGTTTGGTTAATCCATCCATTAGTATGCTGTTTGCTAAAGTTTCCAATATAGTTACTCATGTATGCCGACAGCTTCATGTAAATCAGTCCCTTAACACCTTTAACTTACGTAATAGCATCTAAAGCACAATATAAAATATGGGTCTGTTGAAATGAGTGCATCTTGCTGTAACTTGTGCAAACACTTCATGTGAAGGGTTAGTCTGCTACTTCTCTGAAGTTATGAAACTGGCCCTCGTTTACTGAAATATACAGGCCTGAGGCACAGTTCCTAGCAGAAACTGCAAGGAGAAATACACCTTAAAGGAGAATTCCATGACGTGTCACAGGAGATGTCATGAAACAGGAAACACACTTTTAATTTGTCTATTTATAATGTTTTGTCCTTCAAATGTTATCGGCTACAAAAAATTTAAATAGGTATCCTTCAGACATTAACTTTAGTCAGCATTATTTTTTAATACAGCCAGGGCCGGTACTTTTTACCGCCCAAGGCCCACTATCACCAGCTACCCCCTGGCAACAGCATCCTAAACTCCCCCCCCCCCCCCAGCCCCCAACATGGTAGGGATTATTAGATTGTAGGCTCCTCTGAGGACAGTTAGTAAAGTGATGGCAGGGATTACATTATAAGCTCCTCTGAGGACAGCTAGTGAAGTGATGGCAGGGATTAGATTGTAAGCTCCTTGACAAGTGTGGAATTGGGTGAGTCACAGGCAGCTCAGAGATCACTGTAAGTGCCCATTTGTTGCCCCTTCATCTCCTGACTGCCAGATCCAGCTGTTGGTAGCCACCCACTGCTATGTACAAATTCTGTAGCAGGGCGAATGTTCTCCTGCCCACAGCCCACCCCTTGCCTTCTTGGTGCCCTAGGCCATGGCCTTTGTGGCCTTGCCTGAAATTCGGCTATGACTACAGCTAGTCATTCATAACGCAATTAGTAAATAATAATCACTCTGCTGCACTAACCCCAGCAATCCACACAGTTCAATATAGTAAGGAGTACTGTGTATACTTGACTATGTCTAGAAGTTTAAGTCTGATTCACTAAATAAAAGTATAGTGGTCGACTTATACACGAGTCACAGCAACAATGAGCACACTGAGTAATGTGTGCACTATTAGTGACATTCCCATTTGCAGCAATTTACCCAGTGGTAAGTGACACTTTCTTGATAAAGGAAATGCCAAGAAAACACAGGTCTGAAATTCCTGGCCACAACAATTAACAAGGAAAGGGGCAGGTGGGTAATACTCGGCTGCAGGAAGGGGAGTGAATAATTGCTGCACTTGGGGGCCTGGAGGAGTTATTGGCTGCACTTAAAGGACCGGAGGGGTTAATGGCTGCAGTACTGTATGCAGTGCAGTCATTAACCCCTCCTAGTCCCCAAGTGCAACTGTTAATTCTTCCTGGTGCCCAAGTGTACCCATTTACTTTGCTGAGGAGACTTATACTTGATTCTGAACAAAATTACAGCTTAAAGGACTTACGAGCCCAAAACAGGAAAAAAATGTCTTTACCTGTATGAATTTGTAACGCATGGAGGACGCCATCCGCGCCCTCCGTGCAGCTCCGCCGGGGTCCCCGCTGCTTTTGCTCCCCCCGGCCGGACCCCGACCCCACAGCCCGGGTCGGGCGCTCCTTCCTCCTCAAATATGGCCACCGGAGGAGACCGCGGCTGCGCAGTCCGCACCAACGCGAGTGCGGCTGCGCAGCTCTAGGGCCTCCCTCCCCGATCCACGCTACGTACCGTGGATCGGGGAGGGAGGCCCTAGAGCTGTGCAGCCGCACTCGCGTCGGTGCGGACTGCGCAGCCGCGGCCTCCTCTGGTGGCCATATTTGAGTAGGAAGGAGCGCCCGACCCGGGCTGTGGGGTCGGGGTCCGGCCGGGGGGAGCAAAAGCAGCGGGGACCCGGCGGTGCTGCACGGAGGGCGCGGATGGCGTCCTCCATGCGTTACAAATTCATACAGGTAAAGACATTTTTTTCCTGTTTTGGGCTCGTAAGTCCTTTAAGAGGGTCAAATGCTGGAGTCGACTTATACACGAGGTCGACTTATATTTGAAGATATACGGTACAACTTGGCCAGAGGTCGAAGGGGGAATGGCCTAAGTTAGAGTGTATGCTTGTCGAAAAAATAGGTTTTGAGGGAGCATTTAAATATTTCAAAGGTTGAAGTGTGACCGATGTGTTGAGCAAGGGTATTCCCAAGGAGAGGTTAAGCATGTAAGAAATTTTGTATACCTGAGTGCAAGGAGGTTATTCTAGAGGAGGACAAAAGAAGGTCATGTGCAGATCTGAGATTGCGGTTGGGTTGGTATCTAGAAATTAGTGAGGAGATGTATAGGGGAGAGAGATTGTGGAGAGCCTTGCTGAGAATACACGGCTCGATAGATATTTTCGGACATGTCCAATCTGCCACCTGATCGCTCGATTCCGCCTTGAAGACAATGCAAAAAGATAAGAAAAACTAGCAGAAGATAAGAGAATCGCCTGCGGAATCGAACGCTAAAGGTGAGGAGTGAGTTAAGGTCTGGGGCCCAGAGGTACAGTTGTGTATCATCTGTATATAAGGGGTATTTAAAAACAAATGAGTTGATCAAAGGTGGGCATACATCTCTCGACCTGGCACCCGATCTACCATCCGATTCGATAATTATTGAATCGGATTAAAATAGGTGCCACCTAGAGTATGCACGATTGACGTTGCATCGATCGGACATACTGCAAGATGTGGGGCCATCTTGGTCAATCGGGTGCACGGTGGTAACGGCGAGCGATATCGTGACGAGCGATGAAACCCCCAGTGCTGTACCCCTTAGTGTATACATTTTGCCCCCCTGTGTGTACATTTATACATTACCTGTTTCGCCCACCGCACGGTGCCCATCCATCTTCGGGATACCTCTCTCCCCCATTAGCGGTATACTTGCCGCTGGCATGTGGCATGTGTGTGATGCCATGGCGGCGTGTACAGCGCTAATAAAAGAGCAGGGGATTCCAAAGATGGATGGGCACCTTGCGGTGGGCAACACAGGACAGGTAATGTATAAATCCACAAACCGGGCACATTTATACACTAGCGGGGCAGCAGCGGACTTGGCTGATTCGTGAGAGATTTCAAACTGAAATCGATCAGGAATCGGCCTGCAGTGTATCAGCAACTGACAGATCTCTCTATAATCAGATTCGATCAAAGAGAGATTTGTCTCTTGGTCTAATCTGCCCATCATCGCTAGAGTGAAGATTAGTGCTCAATTTATAAATCAGCAGCGAAAAGGGAAACAGAGAAAAGAAGTTGAAAAAAAATCACTATTGGCACCACTCGACTGCTAATAACATTTTTATCTCCTTTTTACAAAAAGCAAATAAGAAAAGGGAAGCCTCTGGATCCTGTAAGGCTTCCCACGCTGTCCTTCAGACCTCTGTTGTGGCTCGCAGAACCCCCAAAGAAATCTAAAAGCTTGCTGGATTTGAGATCTGGGGAGTGCTCCGCTTCACATACAAGCGCAGCTGTACTGCACTATGCAAAGAAATTGGCATAGTCCTGACATACAGTGGGTGGGGCTAAATGTTCATGAACCTAGAAGCCGTGTGCCCCCTCTCCTAAAATATCAAACAGACATACAAGACATTACAAGATAGATATTTTCCACAGCAACCACTTCTTAGATTATATTAAAGCAGAAATATCCCCCATAATAATTATGCAGCATGTGTCATGTCCTGCCTCTGACCCACCCCTTCCCCCACCAATAAAACATGAAGAGGATTGTGAAGGACCATATACAAAGTCTGAAATCATCTTTAACTGATGACCCCACAGGAGCATGGAAACAGCTACAGACCTTTTATAGGAAATTGCAGAGGATCTTAATTAAAAACAAGAAGAAAAAACTTCAGAGACTCAGAATAAAGAGTGGACACCTGGATACCGCAGCAGCAGAGAAAGAGCAACCCACAGGTGTCATTAACCTTTCCTCTTATCAGGCCACTGAAGCTGAAATGGCAGTACTGTCCAAAGGCCTGTCATTTTGCCCTGCAAAGCCCATAGACAAGATTGCACTCTGTGGTGATATGGAACAATTCTTCAGGAAGCTACGTCTCAAGGAACACTGCTATGACAAGGAATCTTGCAACACTACTGATAATGAGCCAACACACACCAGATCCACAAAAAAAGGCGGATGGACCCCTGTAGCTGGAAAAAATCCTACCCTGGACAAATACTGTACATCAACAAATTTAGACGCCAAATCTCTGACAGGGTTCTGAATAAAAGAAAAACACTGGCTCATAACATAACATTGCAAGAGCAACAAGCTATCACATTCCTTAAGGAGAATAAGGACATTATTATTAAACCAGCAGATAAAGGGGGTGCCATAGTCATAATGAACACCAGTGACTATATCCAGGAGGCACAAAGACAGTTGTCTATCACCATGCACTATGCCAAATTACAGGAGGACCCAACAAAAAGGTACAGGATGGCACTCAATAGGATGGTAAAGAAATTGCCCGCGAACACCAGGCTTCATGTACAGACCCTTATCCCTGAAAACCAAGAACAGCCTGCTTTTACATGCTTCCCAAAATCCACAAAGAGGGGAACCCAGGCAGGCCCATAATCTCAGGGAATGGAACTCTCACAGGGTGGTTGGAAAACATTTTGAAGCCTCTACTCTGTAAAAGACCCAGCTACATACAGGATACTACACACCTCCTGAACCAACTGGCAGCCATCGGCCCAGTGCCTGGAGGCACCATTCTTGCCACTATGGATGTAGAGTCTCTGTACACCAACATTCCCCACAATGATGGTATTGTGGCCTGTCACAAATATCTTCAAGGTTTGGGCACACCTATAAACTCAATTGCTGGACTGTTGAGATTCGTTCTCACCCACAATTATTTCACTTTTGGGGAGGACCTCTATTTACAGCAAATGGGAGTGGCAATGGGCTCACGGTTTGCACCGCAGTACGCAAATCTCTTCATGGCAAAGATTGAAGAAGAATACCTGAATACTTGTCATATAAAACCCATGGCCTACTTCCGTTTTATCGACTACATCTTGATCATCTGGTCTGCAAGTGAGGAGGATCTTATCCAATTTCACAGGAACTTCAATGCCTTCCATCCCACAATCAAACTGAAATTGAGCTACTCTCACAGGGAGATTAACTTTCTTGACACCACCATATACATCAGAGAGAACAGTTTACAAACGTCCATGTACCGCAAACTAACGGATCGTCCCACATACCTCAGGTATGACAGTTTCCACCCCAAACATATAAAGAATTCCATAATTTACAGCCAGGCAATAAGATGCAATCGGATCTGTTCTGTAAAGGATGACAAAGACAAACACCTGGATTACCTTAAGAAGAATTTCATAAAACAGGGATACAATCCTCTAATGGCTGAGACCCAAATCAAGAAAGCTAACAACATCCCTAGGACTCAGCTCCTGGAGTACAAGCAGAGCCAGGAAGAGAGCCGTGTCCCACTAGTAGTCACCTACAACCCACGCCTGGAAATCTTAAGAAAGATTGCAAAAGAACTTCATCCTGTTCTACACAAGGATCAGAGACTGAAAAAGATATTCCCTGAACCTCGCCTCCTAGCGTTCCGACAGCCACCCAATCTTAAGCAGATGATAGTGAGGAGTGCCTTAACCTCCTTAGCGGTAACCCGTGTGTGACACGGGGTAAGCCGCCGGAGGGTGCCGCTCAGGCCCTGCTGGCCCGATTTACATAATTTTTTTTTTGCTGGACGCAGCTAGCACTTTGCTAGCTGCGCTAGCACCCCGATCGCCGCCGCCCCGCGCCCTATCGCCGTTATCCGGTGCGGCGTGCGCCCCCCTTAGACCCCGTGCGCTGCCTGGCCAATCAGTGCCAGGCAGCGCCGAGGGGTGGATCGGGACTCCCAATGACTCCCAATGATCGGTGACGTCATCTCGCCCCGTCGTTATGGCGACGGGGGAAGCCCTCCAGGAAATCCCGTTCCTTGAACGGGATTTCCTGATCGGAGATCGCCGAAGGCGATCAAAGAGGGCGGGGGGATGCCGCTGAGCAGCGGCTATCATGTAGCGACCCCTGGGCTCGCTACATGATTTAAACAAAAAAAAATAAATTAAAAAAAACTGTTGCGCTTCCCCCTGGCGGAATGTTTCATACCGCCAAGGGGGTTAAATAGGCAAGAACAGAATGGAACATTCCCCTGCCGAGGGAAAAAGTGTGGGACCTGTAAACCAGTGGTGCTCAGCAGAGCTCGAATATTCGAGTAGCTCGAATATTCGAGCTCCTTTCCAGCTATTCGAGCTCGGTATTCGAGCTCCGAATAGCTGTAGCTATTCGAATGGGCTATTCGCGTACACTCGAATAGCCCATTCACTATTCGAGCTATTCGAGCAAACGGCGCTATTCGAGCTCGGTACCGAGCTCGAATAGCGTCATAGCCCAGATTGATGTCCTTAGAGCCAATCAGAGGGCTCCCAGGCCCTCTGACGGCAGCCAATCACAGAGGGGGACCCTGGCCAGCCCCTACCCTATAAATAGCGGCCGCCATGTTACGTTTCTCCGTCCTTGCCTGAGACTTGCATAGAGAGAGAGTTGCTCCTTTGTGCTTTGGCTTAGCAAGAGCTTTATTGTGGTCATTTACCTAGCGTTTTTGCTCACATACACCTCCTATACACACCTATATTGTTGTTAGTTAGACATTGTATTTTAGTTAGTAGCTTTTGTGTTACATAAAGACAGGCCAGCTGCTGCAGGCTTACAGCTTTAGGCCTCAGGGCCTTGCCTGTGTGGACAGCTGTCCTCCTGTCCTCTGTTTATTTCTCTCTATTCTATACCAGTATTTCTGCTGTCCTTTACTACTGATTGTATTAGTATTGTAGTTATATATATACTGTAACTGTACTAGGACACTCACTGTCACTGTTCATAGGCTACTAGCTGCTCCTGCGTGTGTGCACTCACTGTCTGTGTACACACTACACACACTCTATTTCCTTCTGATAACTGATTGATTATTGTAATTGAATATTGTAATTAGTTAGTTGTACTTACTGTTACTACTTACTGTACTAGGAGTCTAGGACACTCAGTCACTGTTCATAGGCTACTAGCTCCTGCATGTGTGCACTCACTGTCTGTGTACACACTACACACACTCTATTTCCTTCTGATAACTGATTGATTATTGTAATTAGTTAGTTGTACTTACTGTTACTACTTACTGTACTAGGAGTCTAGGACACTCAGTCACTGTTCATAGTCTACTAGCTCCTGCGTGTGTGCACTCACTGTCTGTGTACACACACTACACACACTCTATTTCCTTCTGATAACTGATTGCTTATTGTAATTAGTTAGTTGTACTTACTGTTACTACTTACTCTTACTGTACTAGGAGTCTCTAGGACACTCAGTCACTGTTCATAGGCTACTAGCTCCTGCGTGTGTGCACTCACTGTCTGTGTACACACACTACACACACTCTATTTCCTTCTGATAACTGATTGCTTATTGTATTTAGTTAGTTGTACTTACTGTTACTACTTACTCTTACTGTACTAGGAGTCTAGGACACTCAGTCACTGTTCATAGTCTACTAGCTCCTGCGTGTGTGCACTCACTGTCTGTGTACACACACTACACACACTCTATTTCCTTCTGATAACTGATTGATTATTGTAATTAGTTAGTTGTACTTACTGTTACTACTTACTCTTACTGTACTAGGAGTCTAGGAAACTCAGTCACTGTTCATAGGCTACTAGCTGCTGCGTGTGTGCACTCACTGTCTGTGTACACACACTACACACACTCTATTTCCTTCTGATAACTGATTGATTATTGTAATTAGTTAGTTGTACTTACTGTTACTACTTACTCTTACTGTACTAGGAGTCTAGGACACTCAGTCACTGTTCATAGGCTACTAGCTCCTGCGTGTGTGCACTCACTGTCTGTGTACACACACTACACACACTCTATTTCCTTCTGATAACTGATTGCTTATTGTAATTAGTTAGTTGTACTTACTGTTACTACTTACTCTTACTGTACTAGGAGTCTAGGACACTCAGTCACTGTTCATAGGCTACTAGCTCCTGCGTGTGTGCACTCACTCTCTGTGTACACACACTACACACACTCTATTTCCTTCTGATAACTGATTGCTTATTGTAATTAGTTAGTTGTACTTACTGTTACTACTTACTCTTACTGTACTAGGAGTCTAGGACACTCAGTCACTGTTCATAGGCTACTAGCTCCTGCGTGTGTGCACTCACTGTCTGTGTACACACACTACACACACTCTATTTCCTTCTGATAACTGATTGCTTATTGTAATTAGTTAGTTGTACTTACTGTTACTACTTACTCTTACTGTACTAGGAGTCTAGGACACTCAGTCACTGTTCATAGGCTACTAGCTCCTGCGTGTGTGCACTCACTGTCTGTGTACACACACTACACACACTCTATTTCCTTCTGATAACTGATTGCTTATTGTAATTAGTTAGTTGTACTTACTGTTACTACTTACTCTTACTGTACTAGGAGTCTAGGACACTCAGTCACTGTTCATAGGCTACTAGCTCCTGCGTGTGTGCACTCACTGTCTGTGTACACACACTACACACACTCTATTTCCTTCTGATAACTGATTGCTTATTGTAATTAGTTAGTTGTACTTACTGTTACTACTTACTCTTACTGTACTAGGAGTCTAGGACACTCAGTCACTGTTCATAGGCTACTAGCTCCTGCGTGTGTGCACTCACTGTCTGTGTACACACACTACACACACTCTATTTCCTTCTGATAACTGATTGATTATTGTAATTAGTTAGTTGTACTTACTGACTGTTACTACTTACTTACTTACTGTACTAGGGACACTCACTCAGTCACTGTTCATAGGCTAGCTCCTGCGCGTGTTTGCGCGTGCGTGCGTGCACTCACTGTCTGTAGTGTACACACACTAAATTTACTTGTGATTACTACTGATTATTGTAACTGCTAGTTGTACTTCCTGACTGTTACTACTTACTTATGTACTAGGGACACTCACTCAGTCACCTCACCCACCAACCCACTCCATTAAAGTACCCCACTTTTCACCCGCCCTTTTAAAAAACTTTTGTCTATACGCCCAAAACATCGAAGATGTCTGGAAGTGGCAGCCAGCGCGGTTTGGGCAAGGGGAAGGGCAGCAAGGGAATCAGGAGGAGAGGGAGCAGCATTGTGGCAGGCCGCGGCCGCGCCACCATGCACAGTTCCGCAGCAGCAGCAGCAGCGTCAGTGGCTAACATTCCTCCCATAGCCACTGGCCGTGGACGCCTTGGGCGCCGCCCAGCAGGAGCATCTGCAACTCACGCTGCAGAGACACAGCAGCAGCAGCGTGTAGCACCTGCTCCGATTTTCCTCCAGCCGGGTCGGAAACGTCCCATTGAGGAAAAGCATGCAGACACTGTGGTGCAACTCATGACGGAGGATGAGCAGCCCGCCATCAGCTCTGCATCCGAGGCCTCCACCCTCACCACCACCCCTGTTCGCAGCAGCCGCCCAGCAGGGCCTGGGGAGGAGGCCAGTTCACCGTCAGTTGGCGACCTGTCATTCAGCAGTCTTTTGACCCCAGGCATCATGAGTCAATTGTCTGCTGTTGTTGGCGATTTTGAGGAGGAGATGCTGATGGGCACTTTGGGGGATGAGGGATTGGACAGCAAGACTGTGGCGACAGTCAAGCAGCCCATCCATGCATCAGGAGAGGAGTTTGGGGGGTCCTCATCCCAGCAGGACATGTTTCAGGAGGGGGAGGATGATGATGACCCCGTGACAGACAGAGACTGGGTGCCACCACCTCCAGGGGATGTCGTCCTCAGCAGCTCTGAGGAGGAGGATGCTCTTGTGGGCCTTGCAAGGAGGCGCATCATTGCAAGCATTGGCAGCAGCAGTAGGCAGGTCCCACAGCCTGCTGGTGTCTCAGGCTCAGCAGCAGCAGCAGCATCTGCCAGTACCACCACCAGCCGCACCCAAGCCCCCCAAGCCCCCCCCCCAACCACCACAGGGAGACAGGCAGCAGCGCTTCCATGCCGTAGGGGGATGTTTCTGTCACCAATCTGGTGATATTTCACCATGCCCACTGTGTACAGCAAGTACGCCACTTGCAACCACTGTCAGCGGAAGTTGAGCAGAGGTGCAGACCCCTTAAAGTTCAGCACCAGCTCGCTCATCAACCACCTTGCTGCGAAACATTTCCACCAGCATGAGGAGTTCCAGAGGCTGAAGGCATCTGGTGCTGGCAGTGGCACCACACCCATCACTGCACAGCCTTCAGCAGCAGCAGCAACAGCAGCCACCCGCCCTCCTGCTCCTCCAGCAGCACCAGCAGGAGTGCGGAAACGCACTGCTCCTCCCCCCTCTGCAACTCCTGCCGCCGACACTGAGGCCTGTTCTGGCAGCCAGTCCTCAGTGGCCTCCTCCGCTGTGTCTGCTGATTCCCGTGCCAGCAAAAGGCCACGCCAGAGCCTTTTGAGCGAGTCCTTCCAGGGGGTGGTTAGGGCTCTGCCTCCCAGCAGCCGTCGCGTGCAGCAGCTGAACGGCTTGCTGGCACGGGCCATGTGCTCCCAACTCCTGCCGTACATGCTCGTGCAGGAGGGGAGCGACATTCGTGCGCTGCTTGCTTGCGCAGCCCCAGACTGGCAGCTCCCCAGCAGACACTTTTTCTCCCGCAAGGCCATTCCTGCACTGCACCGCTTTGTGATGGCCAATGTGGAGCGAGGGCTGGAGCACGCGGTTGGTGAAAGGGTCCACGTCACCATGGACTCCTGGAGCAGCCGCTTCGGGACAGGCCGCTACCTGTCCTTCACTGTCCACTGGGTCAGCTTGGTGGAAGGGGGTGAGGATGGGAGAGCAGCAGCGGGCACAGCAGCAGCAGCAACACAGTGGGTGGTGCCACCCTGCAGGGTCAGGGGAACTGCAGCAGGTTCCTCCAATCCTCTGCCATCCTCCGGCACACCTGGCCAAACCCCCCGCCTCAGCAGCAGCGTGAAGGCCCGCCACTGCCAAGCGCTGCTGCACTTGGTCAGCCTTGGGAAGACCAAGCTGACGGCAACCCATGTGTTGGCCAAACTCCAGGAGCAGGAGAGGATTTGGCTGGCCCCCAGAGGCCTCAGAGTCGGAGAGGTGGTGGCCGACAATGGGGCCAATCTGGTTGCCGCAATAGACAGGGGAAACCTGACCCACATCCCCTGTCTTGCCCACGTGCTGAACCTGGTAGTGCAGAAGTTCTTGCGCACCTACCAGGGGATGGGCGAACTGCTGGAAACGGCAAGGAACGTTGTGCGTCACTTCCGGCGCTCGGCTGCAGCCTGTGCGAGCCTGGAAGACGTGCAAAAGGAGCTGGATCTGCCACGCCATCGGCTGATCCTTGACGTTCCGACTCGCTGGAACTCCACCCTGGCGATGTTGGAGCGTCTGGTTGAACAGAAGCACGCTGTCAACCAGTACCTTGCCCTGGCCACTGTTTCCGCCGCTCAGAGAAGGGACAAGACCAGCAACATCCCGTCCATCGTCCCCGATGATGACTGGAGGCACATGCAGCAGGTGTGCTTAGTGCTGGCTCCCTTTCTGCAGGCCACTAACATGGTGAGCCGGGACCATGCTATGGTCTGCGAGTGGGTGCCCCTGGTTTGTCTGCTGAACAGGGCCCTCGATGCTTTGCTGGAACAGGGAGCGGCAGCCTTGGACCAGCAGGAGTGGCAAGCAGCTGCACAGTCCACCTCTGAGGGGGAGGAGGAGGAGGACTTGGTGGAGGTCCCTGACCTTGCTGCTGATGAGGGGGAGCAGCACAGTGCAGCTGAGTTGGTGCGGGGGTGGAGAGAGGATGAGGCTGACGAGGCAGAGGAGGTGGATGAGGACAGCAGCACTGCCGTCGATGTGCCAGCAGACGTGGCCCGCCTCTTCCCAATGGCAGCGCACATGCTGACGTGCCTGCGCAGAGACCCCAGGGTGATCCAGATGAAGCAGAGGGAGGAAATCTGGATCAGCATGATGTTGGACCCACGCCTCAAGGGGAAGTTGAGCCAGTTCCTGCCGCCTGCAGGAGGAGACCCAGCGCAACAAATAAGGAGCTTGCAGCAGGCCCTTGTTGAGCGCTTGGAGGAAGCCTTCCCCCAGCCTTCCACCCCCACTGTCCAGCAGCCAGCACAGAGGCAGCAGCAGGTGCCTGCATCCAGCAGCAAGCGCCCCACAGACCTGCTGTCTCTCAGCCACGAGCTCTACAGGACTGTAGAGGCTCCGGCAGCAGTGACTAGAGAGGAGGTGCATGCAGCAGCATCCTCCACCGGTCACAGCCAGCGCCTGACCCGCATGGTGGCTGACTACATGGGGTCCTACAGCGGGCTTGACAGCGATGCCCCTGTTGATCCCATGGAGTATTGGGTCAAGCGCCTGGAGATCTGGAGCGAGCTGGCGCAGTACGCCCTGGAAGTGCTGTCCTGCCCCCCTTCCAGCGTGCTGTCCGAGCGCTGCTTCAGTGCAGCTGGTGGTGTGGTCACCGAGAAACGCTCACGTCTGTCTCACAAGTCTGTGGACAGACTGACGTTTCTCAAGATGAACCAGGCGTGGGTGGAAGGCGAGTTCCTGGCCCCTGTTGTCGGCGAGAGGGGGACATGAACTGGCTAAGAACCATCGTTAATGTGCCTTACCACCCTTTACCACCTCCTGGCTCCTGCTCACTAAGCCAGCCTGGTTCACTTTGACTATTACGTCGCCTGCAGCCACACATTTTACACCTACAGTGGGCTGCTGTGTACTGCCCTTCTGCTGTCTGTCTGTGTTTCCCACTGCCAGGGTACACAGATTTACCTTCTGCTGCCACTCTGCCACCAGCTATTACGTCAAACAATAGCTATATATCTGTGTAATTTGTTTTACAAACAAAACCAAAAAACCATAAAAAAAAAAAAAAAAAGGTTTAATTTTTCTGAGGTGCCCGGGTTGAAAACTGTGTTGTCCCAGTTGTGTATTGGACACGATGTGGGCTGCACGACCGCTGTCTGGGACCTCCTGTTGTGTTCATTTACGGCCTGGTATCACCGCTAGGTACCAGGGCTATTATGTCACGCTGCCTGCCTGCTGCCACACTCACACTACTCCTCCATTCCTCCTGCTGATGCTGCTGTCTGTCTGTGTTTCCCACTGCCAGGGTACACAGATTTACCTTCTGCTGCCACTCTGCCACCAGCTATTACGTCAAAAAATAGCTATATCTGTGTAATTGGTTGTAAAACCAAAACTACAAAACCATAAAAAAAAAAAAAGGTTTAATTTTTCTGAGGTGCCCGGGTTGAAAACTGTGTTGTCCCAGTTGTGTATTGGACACAATGTGGGCTACACGACCGCTGTCTGGGACCTCCTGCCTGCTGTGTTTATTTACAGCCCTGGTATCACCGCTAGGTACCAGGGCTATTATGTCACGCTGCCTGCCTGCTGCCACACTCACACTACTCCTCCATTCCTCCTGCTGATGCTGCTGTCTGTCTGTGTTTCCCAACGCCAGGGTACACAGATTTACCTTCTGCTGCCACTCTGCCACCAGCTATTACGTCAAAAAATAGCTATATCTGTGTAATTGGTTGTAAAACCAAAACTACAAAACCATAAAAAAAAAAAAAAAAAGGTTTAATTTTTCTGAGGTGCCCGGGTTGAAAACTGTGTTGTCCCAGTTGTGTATTGGACACAATGTGGGCTACACGACCGCTGTCTGGGACCTCCTGCCTGCTGTGTTTATTTACAGCCCTGGTATCACCGCTAGGTACCAGGGCTATTATGTCACGCTGCCTGCCTGCTGCCACACTCACACTACTCCTCCATTCCTCCTGCTGATGCTGCTGTCTGTCTGTGTTTCCCAATGCCAGGGTACACAGATTTACCTTCTGCTGCCACTCTGCCACCAGCTATTACGTCAAAAAATAGCTATATCTGTGTAATTGGTTGTAAAACCAAAACTACAAAACCATAAAAAAAAAAAAAGGTTTAATTTTTCTGAGGTGCCCGGGTTGAAAACTGTGTTGTCCCAGTTGTGTATTGGACACAATGTGGGCTACACGACCGCTGTCTGGGACCTCCTGCCTGCTGTGTTTATTTACAGCCCTGGTATCACCGCTAGGTACCAGGGCTATTATGTCACGCTGCCTGCCTGCTGCCACACTCACACTACTCCTCCATTCCTCCTGCTGATGCTGCTGTCTGTCTGTGTTTCCCAACGCCAGGGTACACAGATTTACCTTCTGCTGCCACTCTGCCACCAGCTATTACGTCAAAAAATAGCTATATCTGTGTAATTGGTTGTAAAACCAAAACTACAAAACCATAAAAAAAAAAAAAAAGGTTTAATTTTTCTGAGGTGCCCGGGTTGAAAACTGTGTTGTCCCAGTTGTGTATTGGACACAATGTGGGCTACACGACCGCTGTCTGGGACCTCCTGCCTGCTGTGTTTATTTACAGCCCTGGTATCACCGCTAGGTACCAGGGCTATTATGTCACGCTGCCTGCCTGCTGCCACACTCACACTACTCCTCCATTCCTCCTGCTGATGCTGCTGTCTGTCTGTGTTTCCCAACGCCAGGGTACACAGATTTACCTTCTGCTGCCACTCTGCCACCAGCTATTACGTCAAAAAATAGCTATATCTGTGTAATTGGTTGTAAAACCAAAACTACAAAACCATAAAAAAAAAAAAGGTTTAATTTTTCTGAGGTGCCCGGGTTGAAAACTGTGTTGTCCCAGTTGTGTATTGGACACAATGTGGGCTACACGACCGCTGTCTGGGACCTCCTGCCTGCTGTGTTTATTTACAGCCCTGGTATCACCGCTAGGTACCAGGGCTATTATGTCACGCTGCCTGCCTGCTGCCACACTCACACTACTCCTCCATTCCTCCTGCTGATGCTGCTGTCTGTCTGTGTTTCCCACTGCCAGGGTACACAGAATTAGCTTCTGCTGCCACTCTGCCACCAGCTATTACGTCAAACAATAGCTGCTCACATTACTCCTCCATTCCTCCTGCTGCTGCTGCTGCTGTCTGTCTGTCTGTGTTTCCCAACGCCAGGGTACACAGATTTACCTTCTGCTGCCACTCTGCCACCAGCTATTACGTCAAAAAATAGCTATATCTGTCTGTGTAATTTGTTGTAAAAACAAAACTACAAAACCATAAAAAAAAAAAAAGGTTTAATTTTTCTGAGGTGCCCGGGTTGAAAACTGTGTTGTCCCAGTTGTGTATTGGACACAATGTGGGCTGCACGACCGCTGTCTGGGACCTCCTGCCTGCTGTGTTTATTTACAGCCCTGGTATCACCGCTAGGTACCAGGGCTATTATGTCACGCTGCCTGCCTCATTGACTGCCTGCTGCCACACACTCATCCTCCTCCTCCTGCTGCTGAATTTACCTCCTGCTGTCTGTGTGTTTCCACTGCCAGGGAGCACATACAATGGCGCTTCCAACATGCGTGCGCCACCAGCTATTTGTTACGCTCAAAAATAGCTGCATTTCTTTAAAAAAAAAAATTTGAAAAGAGAAATAAGTGAAGAAGAAGACGATATAGAAGAAGATGAAGAAGATGAAGAAGAAGAAGATGAAGAAGAAGAAGAAGAAGAAGAAGGAGAAGAAGATGAAGATGAAGAAGAAGAAGATGAAGATGATGAAGAAGAAGATGAAGATGATGAAGAAGAAGAAGATGAAGAAGATGAAGAAGATGAAGAAGATGAAGAAGATGAAGAAGAAGAGGATGAAGAAGAAGAAGATGAAGAAGAAGAAGATGAAGATGATGAAGAAGAAGAAGATGAAGATGAAGATGATGAAGAAGAAGAAGATGAAGAAGATGAAGAAGATGAAGAAGATGAAGAAGAAGAAGATGAAGAAGAAGAAGATGAAGAAGAAGAAGATGAAGATGATGAAGAAGATGAAGATGAAGAAGATGAAGAAGAAGAAGATGATGAAGAAGAAGAAGAAGATGAAGAAGAAGATGAAGAAGATGAAGAAGATGAAGAAGAAGAAGAAGATGAAGAAGATGAAGATGAAGAAGATGAAGAAGAAGAAGATGATGAAGAAGAAGAAGATGAAGAAGAAGATGAAGATGATGATGAAGAAGAAGATGAAGAAGATGAAGATGAAGAAGATGAAGAAGAAGAAGATGATGAAGAAGAAGATGAAGAAGATGAAGATGAAGAAGATGAAGAAGAAGAAGATGATGAAGAAGAAGAAGAAGATGAAGAAGAAGATGAAGAAGATGAAGAAGATGAAGAAGAAGAAGAAGATGAAGAAGATGAAGATGAAGAAGATGAAGAAGAAGAAGAAGAAGAAGATGAAGAAGATGAAGAAGATGAAGAAGAAGATGAAGAAGATGAAGAAGAAGATGAAGAAGAAGATGAAGAAGATGAAGAAAAAGAAGATGAAGAAGAAGAAGATGATGATGAAGAAGAAGAAGACAATATAAAAGAAGAAGAAGATATAGAAGAAGAAGAAGATATAGAAGAAGAAGAAGAAGAAGATATAGAAGATAAAGAAGAAGAAGAAGAAGTATATACAGTACTGAACAAATTTCTGGACACAACTTCTCTTTTCAACTTTTTTTTTTAAAGGAACATCCCCACATAATCACTTGCTGTTGTTACTTGGAAAAAAAGAGGTTTCTTGCATCATTCACCCTCAAAACAAGTGTTGGAAGCTATTTAAGGCCATTTCGAATAGTCAGCTCGAATAATGAGCTCGAATACCGACTCGAATAGTGAGCTCGAATTCCGAGGTCGAATCGAATAGTAAAAATTATTCGACTCGAATATTCGACTGATCTCGAATAATTTACTATTCGAATTCGACCTAACTCGAATTTTGAAAAGGGGTATTTGAGCATCACTGCTGTAAACACATCTATTCCACTGACAGCATACTAATACCAGGTACACAACAGGAATACAAAGTACAAGGCACCTTTTCCTGCAACTCATCTAATGTGGTATACGTGATCATGTGTGCAAAATGCCCCAAAGGAATTTATGTGGGAGAAACAAGTCAACCACTGCGTGATTGCGTGCCACACCACAGATCCACTATTAACAGCAGGAAAAAGGATATTACAAAATATGCTGATCTCCCAATACCAACAGACTTTTGTTTACCTGGACATAGTTTAAGCGATTTTCGTGTCACTGTATTAATGGGTGGCTTCAAATCGGGAAACATGAGACTAACACAAGAAACTAAGTTTATACATTGGTTCAAAACTGTAGAAGATGGTTTAAACAAGGACTCTAACTTCTTGTGCTGGTACGATGGGTTTTAAATGCCACAATTCTTTTAATTTTAATTTTTCTATCTTTTCATTCATTTTTGTGCCATATGCTGTGTAAGATGGAATTCACTGTCACTATTCATTTTATTTGCTTTCATGTGCTGGCTTTAAATGCCACTATTCTCTTAAGCTTAGAATTAATGGTGCATGTAACCAGGCCGGTTACCATTTGAATTCGGAATTTACGATGTCTCCCCATCACCAGAGTCTGCTTTATGTCATGTTGAGAATTCTATTGATCTTATCAATTTAGATAGGATGCGTGGGAAAGCCTCCTCAGTAATTAACAGTTAAGGCATCTAATTACATTTATGTTTGCTAAAGAATGTTTCTCCTCTGTATGTCAGTGTATATAGACTGTGTTTTTCAGTTTTGGTCAGGAACCAGTCCGACGAAGGCTTTCTATAAGTCGAAAGCTCACTGTTTATCCATCTCTAAGTTAGCCAATAAATGGTATCATCCTGATTCAAAACTTCTTGCAAAAAAAAGAGAGAGAGAGAGACAGGATTTCCCCTAAAAGAATCATAACTAGGCAGCATTTTCCACAAACAATTTAGGCAGCATATCACATCAATAGGCAGGGTCCCCCCAAAGATAATTGGGCAGGATAACCCTTAAAATCCCTTAAAAAATGGGAACCCGACGTAAGAGAGATATGGGGGCTGACATGTTTATTTCCTTTTACATAATACACATTGCCTGTCTGTCCTACTGATCCTCTGCATCTAATACTCTAAACCATAGACCCTGAACAAGCATGCAGATCTGGTATCTATGACATATTTGACAAGATTAGCTGCATGCTTGTTTCAGGTGTGTGATTCGGACCCTACTGACCAGAAAGATCAGCAGGACAGCCAGGTAACTGGTATTGCTTAAAGAAAACCTGAACTGAAAATTAAAAGTCAAAATAAGCATACACAAGTCATACTTACCTTCCATGTAGTCTACTCCTCGGTGTCTTTCTCCTGTCCCGCGTCCTGTTTGTTCTCTGTGATCAAGGGAATTTTCCGTCCTCCATTTTGAAAATGGCCATTACCCATAACATCTTCCTGGTCAGCACACAGTTAAACTGTAATATCGCCCACTTGAGCCATAGGGAAACATGGACATTACCTGGTACATTAGTTTTCCTCTAAGTTATAACTGACAGCAACTGATCTTTTACTGACAGCAACAGATATATTTCAGATCTGACAAAATATTGTCAGAACTGGAAGGGATTATTGTCAGAAGAAAATAGTGAGCTTCTGAGAGGAACTGATGGCAAGGTAACTATGCAATGTTCATTTGAAGTTACCTCATGTGTTTATTTTAAATATTTTTACTCAGTACAGGTTCTCTTTAACCATTTCAGCCCGCGGGGATTTTTCACCTTATGCATCAGAGCACGTTTCACCTCCCATTCATTCGCTAATAACTTTATCACTACTTATCACAATTTATTGATCTATATCTTGTTTTTTCTGCCACTAATTAGGCTTTCTTTGGGTGGTACATTTTGCTAAGAATTATTTTTTTTATCAATGCATTTTAACAGGATTAATAAGAAAAAAATTGAAAAAATTCATTATTTCTCAGTTTTCGTCCATTATAGCTTTAAAATGATCCACGCCACCTATGTATTTTATTTGCCCGTTTGTCTCGGTTATGACACCATTTAAATTTTGTCCCTATCACAATGTATGGCGCCAATATTTTATTTCGAAATAAAGGTGCATTTTTTCCGTATTGCGTCCATCACTATTTACAAGCTTATAATTTAAAAAATGTTCGTAGTATACCCCCTTCAAATGCATATTTAAAAAATTCAGACCCTTAGGCAACTATTTAAGTCTTTTTTTTATTTTTTATTGTAATTGTTTTTTTCCATTAAACATTTTATTTGGGTAATATTTTGGTGTGGGAAATAAACAGTTAATTTTAATGTTATTATATGTGTAAATTGTAATGTAAAAAATATGTAGATGTAGTTTTACTATTTGGCCACAAGATGGCCACCTTCAGTTTTTTTTCACCTTGTGCTTCTTGCTAACCAGAAGCACAAGGATGACGTGGAAAATTTTACGTGCAGAAAGACTGAAGCCTCTTGTAAGAGCGCTTCGGTTTTTCTGCTGAGGACACAGATCAGTGATCGGGAACCATGTTCCCGTTCACTGATCCCAGGGCTACCGGGGGACAGCACGGGGGCACAGGGGCACGCGGCACTGCAGCAGAGCAGCCGCCCGGACGTTAGCTTCACGTCTGGGCGGCAGAAATGGTTAAAAGGAAATATATATAGCAGCTTCCATAAGTCTCACACCTATAGTTCCTTTTAAAGAGACTCTGTAACAAATTGTTTATCTTTATTTCTTCTATGCTATAAGTTCCTATGCCTTTTCTAATGTGGTCTGGCTTACTGCAGCTTTTCCTAATTGCACAGTAGCTGTGTTATCTCTGTTATATGATCTAATCTTCTCTCTATAGTCGGCACAGTCAGGCTGAGGCAGTCAGACTGGAATGTGCAGGGCTGCTTGTGATTAGCTAGAAGCTGTACACACCCCCTGCAGGCTCTGTGTGACTAACACACTCTGCTTAGCTGAGCCTATTAGAAGCTGGTTAGTTTGTTTGTAAACACTGCCTAAAACTGGCAATTACAAGCCAGGTTTGCAGCAGAGAATGGCAGAAACAGCACAGAGGGGACCAGGAGCACATAATGAATAGAATGGTATGCTTTTTATTGTAAGAATTTCAGAGTACAGATTCTCTTTAAAGCAAACCTGTGGGGTTTGCAAAGGCCACAATGGGATACTTTACCTTGGGCACCGTATCGCTCGGGCTCTGGGGGAAATAGCTGAGCCTGATCAGGTCCATGCTACTGTGCAGGTGCAGTAGCGGATCCGGCCCGACTTTTTCAGAAAAAGACCGAGCCAGTCTGTGGTACTGCACCTGCACAAGCTATCAACAAGCTCGTTTTAAGGGGTCCCATCGCTGGAATGGGACTGCAGGGGAGGACAAGGAAAGCCTTTTTAGGATCCAGTAGCTTCCGCCTCCCAGAATAAATACTCCCTAGGGGCACTTTTAGTCACTTCAGGTACTCCCATCTTCCTCCAAACAGCATTTACTGGCAGCCTAGTAGCCCTCCCTCCCCATACAGCGTTCCCTGGCAGTTTAGCAGGCCCCCCACTCCTCATACAGCATTCCCTGGTAGACAAGTGGTCCTCCCTGCCACCCTCATACAACTGTCCCTAGTATTCTAGTTACCCCTCCTCTTCCCGTATGGTGCTCCCTCAGAGTCAGTGGTTACTTCACCGTCATAAAATGTTCCCTGGTAGTCTAGAGGCCCCATACAGCATTCCCTGGTAGTCTAGTTGTTACCCCCATCTTCCCCATATACCCTTTACTGGTAGCCTTATGGTTTCCCCCCTCCCTCCCCATACAGCGTTCTCTGGTAGTTTAGTGGTCTCCCTCCCCTTATGCAGCACTTCCTGGTAGACTAGTAGTCCTCCCTCCCACACTCCTGAAGCTCTCCCTGGTTGTTTAGTTACCTCTCCTCTCCCCATACAGCATTTCCTGAAAGTCAGTGGTTACCCCATCTCAAGTTTTTTGGACGTCTAGTGGCCCCATACAACATTCCCTGGTAGTTTAGTGAACCCCTCCCACCTTCTGTTTTATGATACTCTAGTGGTTCCACCATCCCACCACTGTTCAGCGTTACCTGGTAGTCTAGTGGTCCCTCTCCATCCCCCATACAGCTTTCCCTCATAGTCTAGTGGACTCCCCCCACCCTCTCCCCCCATATACAGCGTTTCCTGGTAGTCTAGTCTAGTGGTCCCTCTCCATCCCCCATACAGCTCTTCCTCGTAGTCTCGTGGACTCCCCCCACCCCCTCCCCCCATATACAGCGTTTCCTGGTAGTCTAGTGGTCCCTCTACAGTAAGTAACTTACGAAGGGTGGCCCCTTGAGCGTGTCCCAGTGGCTGCAGCTGTTGAGTGCTTTGCTACAACAGGAGAAAAACATTACACACATGTTAGTATTATAGAATTCATTTTTTGGTAATCCCTAACTACACACAGGTCATACCTACTAACATTTACATCTTTACACAATATAGGCCAAGGGTTCCTGAATAATTTGTTGTAAGTGCATCATACCACAACCTCAGATCAACAGGATCTAATAGCTTGGTCACCCCCAGAGTCCAACTCAAAACCTTTGGGGCATGAGCCTTTTGTCATGCTGCTCCTACCCTTTGGAACTCCTTGCCAGTGCCACACCCAATCAGCACATCTCCAAAGTCAAAGCGGAAAAGCTGCCTGTTTAACATTTATGCACCTATGACTATTTTGTCTGTTGCACAGTCCACCCTGCAACTGTGTATTGATCTGAGACATATCTATATGCTTTGAGTCCTATGGGAGAAAAACACTTTACAATTGTTATTGTAATGTATTATTGTATTTCAGATCTGGCTTGTCTTTATTCCTGTATCCATGCACTTTTGTTGCAGCATTATTCCTATTTGGCATTTTGGGTACGAGTGTGACTTTCAAGTAGCTCAGGAGTTAATTTTCATACAAGAATGTGTTTTGGCTTTAACATGTCAAAGCTGATTATGACTTCATGATATGTGATCCCTACCTGCTACAGGCTCACATAATACTGTTTATCCCAAGCCTCTCCAGTTGTGTAAACACGCAGAGATAGCAGTAAGAAGAACGCAGGATGTGCTGGTTATAGCCAATCAGCTCTTAAAGGAATGGAAGGGTGCTGGAGGAGGGAGAGGGGGATTACTGTACAATAACACTACTCTAGTATATTGAAACAGAAAACCACAACATTATATGGCAAGCAATGCAAGGAATTTGAGAACAACACATTTTACAATGTCCTAGCCTCTTACCAGGGCTGTAAAGAGCCAAGAGTGTGTTCACAGTGCAGCAGTTTTTATGACTATGCTAGGGACTTTGCCACTTTGGGCAATGACTATGGTAGGGATTAGATTGTAAGCTTTCCAAGAAGCAGCGACACGATGACTGTGCACTCTGTAAAAGCATTGTTGAAGATGTCAGCTCTATATAAATGCCTAATAGCAGTAGCAATACAATAAACGTTTAGAAATCAGTGCAGAGCTCTTCACTGCTTTAAAAAAGAGACCGTGTATTGCATCTGATACTTTTTTCCCCCCATTTGCAGTGTTTTCCTGAAAAATTAGCTTAAAGGACCCTTGAACAAGGAAAGGTATGTGTATGTGCATGCGTGCATGTGTGCGTGCGTGCGTGTGTGCGTGTTTAAAGCCACAAACCTGCTATTGCCACCAATTCATGTGGGTTGGTATTTCACAAAGGCTGGAAGCCCATGCTTGTGAATTCCAAGCTCCCTGGGGAGTACCAGCCTGCATGCAGTACAAAGGTTAAAAGGGGACCCCATACTTTTATTTTCACCTAAAGTTGATAAGTGATGCAAATGCCCAGATATGGACTTGCTATCACTAGTAAGCATTCAAAAAGAGATCCTAAAGCACTGGCACTAGATGCAGCTGGTGGATGGTAGACAGTCTGTACTGGATTTGGAACCAATTACTCATGCTCTGCTTACCTTTAATCAACAGTTATCCCAGACAAGTTATCACAGACAAGTTAATCAATGGTTATCACTTGTCTGTGATAACTATTGATTAAAGGTAACCGGAGCATGACTATGCCTTCTCTGTTCTTCTGCACATAGTGCTATCACTAGTGAGCATTTGTTTCATATCTGCCTTGTTCTCTTTTTTTTGGCCACTGGAATGGATCTATGGACAGGAAGATCTACTTAATTCTTTTCTGGTGCATCACAGTACTATTTGTCATGCAAAAATAGGCACAATATTTTTTTGTCAATCAAAATAGGTTTTCATCTATTTCTGCTCGTCTCCAAGGTGTCTCTGATACCTTCCATGGACCTTCATAATCCCCCCGCCCACTTTCCTCCCTCCAGCTTATGTGATATTGGGAGAATGTCACCATCACCCGCAGGCTCAATACCTCAGGCAACAGTTTAGCACAGAGGGCAGTACAGTCTATTGCTATGCAAGGGGTGGAGAGAACAGAACAATGCACACGGGTTGGACGTCGCTACAGAGCCAGCATGCCAGATTCTCAGCCTAGACAGTCCATAACAGTCACCGAGTTTAATCCAGCTTGTGTGCTTAGTTTCCACTTCCTCCACTCTTCTAACCATGGATGTCCTGGGTTTCAAACAGGGCTGTGGAGTCGATACAAAAATCATCCGACACCAACTCTGACTCCTCAGTTTAGGAAACCACCGACTCTGACTCCAGGTACCCAAAATAACTCCGACTCTTCGACTCCGACTCCTTAGCCTAATACTTACCAGGGCTGTGGATTTGGTACAAAAATTGTCCGTCTCCCGACTCTGACTCCTCAGTTTATGAAACCTCCGACTTCAGGCACCCAAAATTGCTCCGACTCCAACTCCGACTCCACAGCCCTGGTTTCAAACCAACAGAGTCTGTCTCTGCTGTTTAAAGTTGCATTTACTCCACCTTAAGGGCTGGTTCACACTGGCTTCTGCCGAGCTTTCGCTCAGCGCCACGCTCAAACGCCGGCGTTTAAATGCCAGCGTTTAGACGCTAGCTTTTGAAGGCTTTTAGGAAGCATTCAAGGCTAGCAATTGTGGTCTCTGCCATTGTTTCCTGGCATTTGCTGCCTCTGAAAGCAACATGTTGCTTTTGAGACTAGATGCAACGCCGGGATCTACCGCCAGGCTTTCATGAAAGCCTGCAAAAGCCAGCTCTAAATGCTCCAATGCACTTGAATGGGACGGTGGTAGATCCCAAAAAACAACGCATCAGAAACGCTGCTTTATATGCCACAAAAATGCCCGTGTGAACCAGCCCTTAAATGTTGCTAATGCATCTGCTTCAAGAATTAGGCCAGGCGCCCACTGGGAGCAGCACTTGCGCTTCCTCAAGCGCTTTGTGCAGTGTTTTCATCCGCGGTTTTCGGCACAATTTTCTGCTCTATTGCATGTGCTGTGTACCGTGCACACAAAATCACAGCGATCCCAATGGAACTTTGCACTGGTACTACACTTTTGTATTGGCACAGTCAGTCCAAAAATGTTCCATGAATGTGACATGAGTGTGACACCAATTGAAATCACTCCTGTGGGTTTGCAACCATTAACTTTCATCTGCGTTCTAGTGGGCCACAGCCCATAGGCCTGGTTCAGGTGGGCGTCTGACGGCAACAGTAGCTCATTTAGCCTATGGCAAATACTTTTCTGCTATCGAGCAGAAAAGCATTTGCCAGCCTTTGGCATCAGTTAACAGAGTTTCGTTGTGGCATCTTGAGCCCCTAAGGGGACACGGAATTGCCGAACGTAGCCGTTCCTGGACGCTACATGTAGCATCTAGGATGAGGCGACAAGATCTACTGTGACAGGAAAAGCTGGTATTGTTTAAACAATTTCTTTCATTCATTTGAATGGCCAGGGACAAATTTGGCCTGCAGCGCCATCGAACTTGACCCGCCAGTGTTAGTGCCATTAACACTGAGTTTGGCCTGCAGGCACGCTTGCGGCTCTGCCCCTCCAGCCTACCCTCTTTCTATAAAGACTTGCCTCTTGGTCCAACCCCCTCTCATATAGAGTGACTGAGTAAGGCGGCTACACTCTATCACTCTCTTGCTCGGAGCGCTGGCCACGTGGTTGTTTCTTCTCCATGTGTAAATGTCCAGCGCAGTGCACTCCTCTGGCCACTAGGGGCAGCAAGCCGTGGATGCGGAGCTGTATATTGTACATGAACCCATGTGTAGCTACTTTGACGTTAGTCTAGTTGAGGCCGGAACTCGCTTCCTGCTTGCGGCAATCTGGTCGCCACCACTAGTTTGTAAGATATAGGAGACACAACAGCAAATACTATCCATGCCACCAACCAAGTTAGGCGCTGTGCCTGAGGGCTGCAGGCGAAGGTCCTGGTGTGAAATTTTAGCATCAGTGTTTTGCCCTGGGTCCCCTATCTCTTACAAATTAGTGGACGTGACCAATTTGCCACTGGTCTATGACTGTTGGCCCTCCGCTTGGTCTATGTTTTTAATTTCGGCCCATTGTCTATTTGAGATTGACAAACCTGTTCTAGCAAAACAAAGAAAGTGCATCTCATGCCACCACGAGCAGGTTGGAATAATACGCAGTGCTGCCTCTGCCCACTGGCTCCCCCACCCTTGCTACAACACCTGTGTGAAGATACCAATCTGCCCTGGAAACATCAGTATTGAGAGGGAACTGAATGTTCATTGATTTTAAAGTAGAGGTGTTGATGATTCCCGCAAGGAGACATGCTGGATCTTGTGGTGCCTGTTCTGAAAGCCTAGAAGATTAACAAGAAGAATATCAACGTACAAAACATGTTTTGTCTGTCCCAGTTCTAATAAAGAAGCTCTGAAGTGTGTGCTTAGATTGTTTGCACAATCAGAGACCCTAGTGAGAAGTCATTGCCCTCATATGATGCTCCATTTAGCGTCCTGTCTCTGAGGAAAGAGAAGCAAGCCACTGCGAGGCTGCTGGAATAATATTCAGGGAAGTGTGAAGACTCCAGAGAATATGAGGAGGAACAGCAAACTGACTAGAAAGCATCAGACAGAAACGAGTATGCGTTTGTTATTCATTTTCCAGGCTCATGCTGTTCAGTTGCAGAGGCCACGATCACCAGCGGTGGTAATCTGAAATAGAAGCTGAAACACTGGCTGTGGCCCATTACACAGTATGATTATTACATGCAGAGAAGTACACAGCGGGCAGGTTGCTGTAGTAATCTGACATGGCTTTATATTATCCAAATATTACTGCACTGCCCAGCTTATTGAATTAGCCTGAGTGTAAAAAAAACGGATGCATTTTACTACTTTAAAGATGAATTTCACCGTGATAATAAAATATAAATATACAGTAGATTGGTGCAGCATATGTCATTTTAAAGTGTAATATAATTAAAAATATCTATCCATCTCAATGTGCAGCCAGGTGAGCATTTTAGATACGGAAGGAAGCTCAAGTTAGTCTTCCTTGCAGCCTTGACAGCAATACTCTGGATTAAGAATGATCCAGCAAGTACAGAATTCAAGGGCTGTGGAGTCGGATTCGGAGCAAATACTGGCTACCTGGAGTTGGAGTCAGTGGATTCATAGACTAAAGTAATCAGGAGGAGGAGGATTTTTGTACCGACTCCACAGCAATGGTAAATTTTTCAGTCAGTGGTTTTATAAATGTCTGAGTCGGAGGATTTTTGTACCGATTCCTCAGCCCTGCAATATTTAGTTTTGCCTTTGAAACTGGACCTGCGTGTTGGTGGGAGACTGGGAGTGGTATGATGCTTCGTCTCGCAGATGCGTTGCACCCTGCTTTCCATCTTCCTGACTCTTTTGCCTTCACAGAAGTACTCCCAGTTGTGAAGTTGAAGTGTAGGGAAGATGGAGAGTAGGGTGCAGCACATTGGCAAGAAGTGGTGACACTAGTGAGTAGAGATGGCCCGAATGGTTCGCCGGCGAACGGTTCCATGCGAACTTTCGGTGGTTCGCGTTCGCCATCAAAGGTGAACTTTTGCGGAAGTTCGGTTCGCCCCCATAGTGCGCCATTAGGGTCATTAGGTGACCCTCTACATCACAGTCAGCAGGCACATTGTAGCCAATTAGGCTACACTCTCTCCTGGAACCACTCCCACCCCTTATAAAAGGCAGGCAGTGTTGGCCATTACACTCACTCGTGTACCTGCAGTAATTAGTGAAGGGACAGCTGCTGGCAGACTCTCATAGGGAAAGATTAGTTAGGCTCTTGTAGGCTTGTTAGCTTGCTCCTGGCTGATTGTTATTGCTAAAATAGCACCCCTCAACAGCTCTTTTGAGAGCTAATGTTCCCCCTGATGTGGTTTTTTTTTGTGTTGCCCACTGACACTGCATTATACAGCCCTATCTGTTGCAGCTGGACCTTGGTAATTGCTATTACTGTGCCAGCCAGGCCCTGCCTAACTATCTATACTGTCTACACCCCCAACCACCTCTCGGTGGGACTCCCCCAAGGCTCGGTCCTTGGCCCCCTACTGTTCACCCTATACACATCCTCCATTGGCAAGGTTATCTCCTCCATGGGTTTTAACTATCATCTGTATGCAGATGACACCCAGATCTACCTCCACACCCCGGACATATCCACCACTACCATGGACAAGGTCTCCTCCTGTCTATCAGCCATCTCCTCCTGGATGTCCGCTAGGTTCCTGAAACAAAATCTAGACAAAACGGAATTTATGATCTTCCCACCCCGGCCATCTATGAACCTCCCAGATGTGCATGTCACTGTTAACCACACTACCATTCGCCCTACCTCTCAAGCCCGCTGTCTGGGTGTCACCCTGGACTCCGCACTCTCCTTCACTCCCCACATCCAAAACCTCACAAAGTCCTGCAACTTCCACCTTCATAACATCTGTAAGATTCGCCCTTTCCTGACCTCTGCCACTACCAAACTCCTCATCCATGCCCTCATAATTTCCTGCCTTGACTACTGCAATGCCCTTCTGTCTGGTGTCCCTATGACCCGAACAGCCCCACTGCAGTCCATCATGAATGTGGCAGCCAGAATTATCACCTGCTCCCATCGCTCCACCACGGTGGATGCCCTCCTTGAATCCCTCCACTGGCTTCCTATCCAGTCCAAAATCAGATTCAAGATACTGTGTCTAACCTACAAATCTGTCCACAAAACCTGTCCAACCTACATTTCCGATCTTACTCAGAGGTACACACCTAGCCGCTCACTCCGCTCTTCCAATGAACTTCGCCTAACCGCCCCCCGCATCACCCAGTCCCATGCACGCCTCCAGGACTTCTCAAGAGCTTTTCACTCTGGCCTACTACCCCTCACAAGTGCTCTAAACCCACAGCTGAACTCTGGTCCCCTATCTTTCGTGTCCTTACCTCTCCCTCTAGATTGTAAGCCTTTGGGGTAGGGTCCTCCTCCTTTTGTGTCCTACCTGATCATGCGCCTCCATTGCTGTGAACCCATGCTATGCATCTGAGTGAACCTAACTTGCCTAATCTCCATGCTCCCCTCCAGTGACTAAGCATTACCTTGTACTCATACTGTGCTGCATGATCTGGTCTTTCTTGTATTCAGGTATTGTCATTTTGCTGTATGTCACCCCTAAATATTGTCTGTAACCTAAACTAATGTCCAGCGCTGCGTAATATGTTGGCGCTTTATAAATACAATAAATAAATAAATACTGGGACACCTACCTATGCCTACCTACCTACTGGGGCACCTACTTTCCTATACGGGGACACCTACCTATGCCTACCTACCTACCTATACTAGGGCACCTACCTATGCCTACCTACCTATACTGGGACTCCTACCTATGCCTAGCTAACTACTGGGACACCTACCTATGCCTTCCTTCCATATACTGGGACACCTACCTATGCCTACCTACCTATACTGGGACTCCTACCTATGCCTAGCTAACTACTGGGACACCTACCTATGCCTACCTACCTATACTGGGACACTTACCTATGCCTACCTACCTATACTGGGACTCCTACCTTGTCTAGCTAACTACTGGGACACCTACCTATGCCTACCTACCTATACTGGGACACTTACCTATGCCTACCTACCTATACTGGGACTCCTACCTTGTCTAGCTAACTACTGGGGCACCTACCTATGCCTATCTACCTATACTGGGGCACCTACCTATACCTACCTACCTATACTGGGACTCCTACCTATGACTAGCTAACTATTGGGGCACCTACCTATGCCTATCTACCTGTACTGGGACACCCTCCTATGCCTACCTACCTATACTGGGGCACCTACCTATGCCTACCTACCTATACTGGGACTCCTACCTATGCCTAGCTAACTACTGGGGCACCTACCTATGCCTATCTACCTATACTGGGACACCTACCTATGCCTGCCTACCTATACAGGGGCACCTACCTATGCCTACCTACATACAAGAAGATAATAAGGTTGTTGCTTCATTGTAGACAGACCAAATTTGATCAGCTGGTCACTGTTGTTGTATCATTGAGCTACCACAGCCCACAACCATATGGGCTTGAACACCGCCACAGCCTGCCCTCTCGCAATGGTGCGCACCAGTCCAGCGAGGCCGTCACTACGCAAACAGCTGTTTGCGGTGCGTCACACAGTGAGTTTGGTGTGTCAGTGTGAAGCAGTACTCTGATTACACTCCCTGATTGATGTATACACATGCAAGATATTTGAAAGCACTTTAGGCCTACAATTTAGTATTCAACATGATTTCTGCCCTTAAAACGCTGCTTTGCGTCAAATCCAGATTTTCCCCCCGGGACTTTTGGCGTCTATCCCACTCATCCATGCCCCCCTCCAGGTGTTAGACCCCTTGAAACATCTTTTCCATCACTTTTGTGGCCAGCATAAATGTTTCTAGTTTTCAAAGTTCGCATCCCCATTGAAGTCTATTGCGGTTCGCGAAAGTTCGCGCACACCAAACCTTTTGCGGAAGTTAGCGAACCCGGTTCTCGAACCAAAAATTGGTGGTCCGGGCCATCTCTACTAGTGAGTTAACACTCTGCCAGGCCAACCAACACGCAGGTCCAGTTTCACAGGCAAAACTGAATTTTGTACTCATTGGATCATTGCTATTCTGAATACTCTCTTTGGAGTACAGTTGACATGAAAATTAGACTTTGCTACTCACTTTTGAAAACTTTCCCTAATCCATTGACTAGCTGTAAACTGTAACAGTCCTATCTCCTAGTTAGCGTCAGAAATACTATGGCAAGACTGTGCTTTATACGCACATTAAGGGCCCTTACACAGTGGGACGTTGCGTTGCAGGGAACGTTAAGGTCGCATTACGTTCCCCTAACGCAACGCATAGTGGAGCTAAAGGTGGACGCTACATAGAGCTGCGTTATGCGGCTCTTGGTGCGCCGTTTTCGTTCGCTAGAACTGGCAATGATTCATATGAATCATTGCTAGCAGGCAGAAACCGAGAATGATTCATATGAATCACTGCTAGCAGGCAGAGAATGATTCATATGAATCATTGCTAGCAGGCAGAAACCGAGAATGATTCATATGAATCACTGCTAGCAGGCAGAGAATGATTCATATGAATCATTGCTAGCAGGCAGAGAATGATTCATATGAATCATTGCTAGCAGGAAGAGAACCGGCATTGCAGTGCAGTGAATATTAATTAACCATGTGGCTAAGCAAAATAGCGGACTCTCCCCTCCTCCTCTCCTGCACACACAAAAACCATAAAACAACATTACTGAGCATGTGCATATTTCTAAATATTGCTACACGTTACACACAAAGCAATGTGTGCACTGTGAATGTCGCACAGACTTTGCATTGCTGTGCGTTAGTCTGCGTTGGAACATTTTCTAACGTGCGACTTTAACGCAGGGCCGGCCCTAGACTTTTTGCCGCCTGAGGCAAGATTCGAAAAAAAATCGCCCGCCCCCCCCCCAGCCGTGGGGTGGGGAGTGCCGAGCTGGAGGGGTAGCTGGCAGAAAGGGGGTATTGGGCCTAGCGGCAGGGAGGGGGGGTCGGACTCCCCCCTCCCTCGCCTGGGTCCCCCGATCTGCGCTCCTCCTCCAGCGTAAAGCACCAGGCAGCCAGCGTGCATATCATTAAGAGGCAGCGGGCGGGGGAATCACTCACCTCTTCTGCATTCCATCGTGCGCTCCACTGATGTCACTTCCTGCAAGGCCGTCCACTTACAATACAGTGGGCGGCGTTGCCGGAAGTGACGTCAGTGGAGCACGCGATGGAACGCGGAAGAGGTGAGTGATTCCCCCGCCCGTTGCCTCTTCGTCATATGCACGCTGGCTGCCTGGTACTTTACGCTGGAGGAGGAGCGCAGATCGGGGGACCCAGGCGAGGGAGGGGGGGGTCCGACCCCCCTCCCCGCCGCTAGGCCCAATACCCCCTTTCTGCCCGCTACCCCTCCAGCTTGGCGGGCGGCCCCAGCGTCCATGCAGAGGCGGGTGCCGCCCCCCCAGATTTGCCGCCTGAGGCAAATGTTTCACCCCGCCTCATGAGCGGGCCGGCCCTGCTTTAACGTCGCTCTGTGAAAGAGGCCTAAAGCAAAGTAAGTAAACTAAGGAAATGTTAGCCGTTAATCTTTACAATATACAAAACTGAGTTGAAAGCACTGAGTTTATTTCTCAACAATGGTAAAATACTCTTTTAATTGTAATTATTATTATTTTTTATTTGAATTTTATTGAGAAGCAAGAGCTTATAACAAAACAAAATACACAGTCTACAAGACCATAAAAAATAACACAAAAGGCATACTTTTTAAATATAAAAATGTACATTTTAGGCTGCACGCCATCACTGGTGGCAACACCTCCATCACCTCTCCAGTTCCCTCACACAGCCCCACCACATCTCCAGAGTCCTTGGAGTCTGTTGTTTTACCTATCTCTCATAATTATATGAGTGACATCATTGAAGGGTGGGGCCATCTGCGATCCCCACCAAGGTTGCACTTTACTGTACAGCTTCTTAATTTTGTCTGCAAGAAGGCTTTGCTTTGGGAGAGATTTCTGTTGGCCCTATTTTCCTGTGATGTAAAACGTTATACTGTGAGGGGCTGTAGTTCCTCTGGGAGAGGGAAGGAGAGGTGAGGGAAGTGAGCTGTACACACATTTCCTAAAGTATGCGACAGTAATCAAACAAATGACAGTAATCAAACAATAGGGCAAAAATGCAAGCGTCAGTTGGTAGCCAACCACTGCCAACATACAATAAGAAAGCAGTATAACTTGAACCCAGGAAGTTTGTGTTGGCCAAGAGCCTCCCTGCACTGAAATCATCCATACACACTCAGGAAAATGTAGGACATAAATCAGGTATCTGCCAATCGGTTGACAAGCAGCTGACATTTTGTCACATTACTGCCACAAACATGAATCAATTTTATTGGAATTCCACGTGAAAGACCAATACAAAGTGCTGTACACGTGAGAAGTGGAACGAAAATCATACAAGAAGAGCAGTCAGTTGCCTATAGACATTGCCTGATGAGTGCTAATGACTAAATAGAGTGCACCTGTGTGTAATCTAATGTCAGTACAAATACAGCTGCTCTGTGACGACCTCAGAGGTTGTCTAAGAGAATCTTGGGAGCAACAAAACCATTAAGTCCAAAGAACACACCAGACAGGTCAGGGATAAAGTTATTGAGAAATTGAAAGCAGGCTTAGGCTACAAAAAGATTTCCAAAGCCTTCAACATCCCACGGAGCACTGTTCAAGCGGTCATTCAGAAATGGAAGGAGTATGGCACAACTGTAAACCTACCAAAACATGGCTGTCCACCTAAACTCACAGGCCGAACAAGGAGAGCGCTGATTAGAAATGCAGTCAAGAGGCCCATGGTGACTCTGGACGAGCTGCAGAGATCTACAGCTCAGGTGAGGGAATCAGTCCATAGGACAACTATTAGTCGTGCACTGCACAAAGTTGGCCTTTATGGAAGAGTGGCAAGAAGAAAGCAATTGTGAACATAAAAGCATAGGAAATCCCGTTAGCAGTTTGCTACAAGCCATGTGGGGGACACAGCAAACATGTGGAAAAAGGTGCTCTGGTCAGATGAGACCAAAATGGAACTTTTGGCCAGAATGCAAAACGCTATAAGTGGTGGTAAACTAACACTGCACATCACTCAGAACACACCATCCCCACTGTCAAATATGGTGGTGGCAGCATCATGCTCTGGGAGTGCTTCTCTTCAGCAGGGACAGGGAAGCTGGTCAGAGTTGATGGGAAGCTGGATGGAGCTAAATTCAGGGCAATTTTGGAAGAAAACCTCTTGGAGTCTGCAAAAGACTTAAGGCTACTTTCACACCAAGACGTTGCGTTTTAGGGGACGTTAAGGTCGCATAACGTGCCCCTAACGCAACGCGTGGTGGTGTTGAAGTTGGACGTCAGATTGAGCCGCGTTATGCGGCTCTCAAAGCAGCCGCTCCAGGATAGTGATGGGAAGTCCAGATCTTTTTAAGGATTCGGATCATTCGAATCAGATGATTGAAAAGATCCGGATCTTTGAACTGAATCATTTGAATAATTTTACTAGGGAAGCAGACTGGGGGTGAAATGACTAGCAGGACAGGACTTTCCCTGCACTGTACATTCTGTATGTTCCTGTTTCTTCCAGACAGACATCCACTGTGAACCGAATCTTTCATTGTGATGATCCAGATGATTCGACTCACAAAAAGATCCAGATCAGATGAACGATTCGTTCATGATCCGTACAACACTATGAGTCCTACCACGAGTCACCACAGTGCAGTGAATATTAATTAGCCATGTGGCTAGCCACTGAGCATGTGCAAACAATCTGACTCAGCTCTATAGGGGTATAACGTACAGCATGCTGCACTTTCATTTAACGTGCAGCGTTATACCCTACTGCAACGTGTGCACTGTGAACAGCACATTGATTTCACAGTGCTGTGAGTTAGGCTGCATTACTGGCTGCTGTAACGTGGGACTTTAACGTCCCACTGTGAAACCAGCCTTAAACTGGGGCGGAGGTTCACCTTCCAGCAGGACAACGACCCTAAACATAAAGCCAGGGCAAAATTGGAATGGTTTAAAACAAAACATATCCATGTGTTAGAATGGCCCAGTCAAAGTCCAGATCTAAATCCAATTGAGAATCTGTGGCAAGATCTGAAAACTGCTGTTCACAAATGCGGTCCATCTAATCTGACTGAGCTGGAGCGGTTTTGCAAAGAAGAATTGGCAAGGATTTCAGTCTCTAGATTAGAGTTGGGCCGAACCTCCGATTTTAGGTTCGCGAACCTGGTTCGCGAACTTCCGCGAAAGGTTCGGTTCGCGTTAAAGTTCGCGAACCGCAATAGACTTCAATGGGGATGCGAACTTTGAAAAAAAAAATAATTATGCTGGCCACAAAAGTGATGGAAAAGATGTTTCAAGGGGTCTAACACCTGGAGGGGGGCATGGCGGAGTGGGATACATGCCAAAAGTCCCGGCGAAAAATCTGGATTTGACGCAAAGCAGCGTTTTAAGGGCAGAAATCACATTGAATGCTAAATGACAGGCCTAAAGTGCTTTCAAACATCTTGCATGTGTATACATCAATCAGGTAGTGTAATTAAGGTACTGCTTCACACTGACACACCAAACTCACCGTGTAACGCACCGCAAACAGCTGTTTGTGTAGTGACGGCCGTGCTGGACTGGTGCGCACCATGGCGAGAGTGCAGGTTTTGGTGGCTTTACAGCCCATATGGTCGCCTGGCTGATGTAGCTGAATGACAGAACAGTGACTGTCCAGCTGATCAAATTTGGTCTGACCACAATGAGGCAACGACCTTATTATCGTGGGTGTGCCCCCCAAGACACTCATCTAGGCGCCGGTCATTGCTTCATTGTGATACGCAAGCCCCTTCACCACGGCAAGGTAATAATCACGAAGGGGAATGGGCGCATGTACATGCCTTTTCTTTTGTTGTTGCAGCTGCCCGCAGTGCAGGCAGAAAAATTAGGCAGTCATGTACACGCACCAGAAAAATTATTACAGCGGCCAAAATTCAGCAATCCGCCTGGAGTCCCGGACCCTGTTGGTGGTGGCGGAGAAGGTAGTCAAGCGGCCTGCAGGCAGACATGCTGTGTGGAGGGACTGGGAGCGACTTAGTCTTCTTGGGGCAGGCCAGGCAGCCAGTCACACGGCGTGCAGGCAAAGATGCTGTGTGTGCGGGGACTGACTTAGTCTTGGGGCGGGCAGCAGCCCTCCGGGATCCATGCCTCATTCATTTTGATAAAGGTGAGGTACTTAACACTTTTGTGACTTAGGCGACTTCTCTTCTCTGTGACAATGCCTCCAGCTGCGCTGAAGGTCCTTTCTGACAGGACGCTTGCGGCAGGGCAGGAGAGAAGTTGGATGGCAAATTGGGACAGCTCTGGCCACAGGTCAAGCCTGCGCACACAGTAGTTCAAGGGTTCCTCATCGCTGTTCACAGCAGTGTCTACATCCACACTTAAGGCCAGGTAGTCGGCTACCTGCCGTTCCAGGCTTTGGTGGAGGGTGGATCCGGAAGGGCTACGGCGAGGCGTTGGACTAAAGAACGTCCGCATGTCCGACATCACCATGAGATCGCTGGAGCGTCCTGTCTTTGACTGCGTGGACACGGGAGGAGGATTAGTGGCAGTGGTACCTTGCTGGCGTTGTGCCGTCACATCACCCTTAAACGCATTGTAAAGCATAGTTGACAGCTGGTTCTGCATGTGCTGCATCCTTTCCACCTTCCGGTGAGTTGGTAACAGGTCCGCCACTTTGTGCCTGTACCGAGGGTCTAGTAGTGTGGCCGCCCAGTACAGGTCATTCCCCTTGAGGTTTTTTATACGGGGGTCCCTCAACAGGCAGGACAGCATAAAAGACGACATCTGCACAAAGTCGGATCCAGTACCCTCCATCTCCTCTTGCTCTTCCTCAGTGACGTCAGGTAAGTCAACCTCCTCCCCCCAGCCGCGAACAATACCACGGGAAGGTTGAGCAGCACAAGCCCCTTGCGATGCCTGCTGAGGTTGTTCTCCTGCCGCTGTCCCCTCCTCCTCCTCCTCCCCCAAAGAAACACCTTGCTCATCATCCTCTGAGTCTGACTCGTCTTCTGCACACGACTTCTCTTCTTCCTCCTCCTCCCCCCTCTGTGCTGCCGCAGGTGTTGAGGAAACAGCTGGGTCTGATGAAAATTGGTCCCATGCCTGTTCCTGCCGTAACGGTTCCTGGTCACGCTCATTCACAGCTTCATCCGCCACTCTACGCACAGCACGCTCCAAGAAGTAAGTGTAGGGAATTAAGTCGCTGATGGTGCCCTCACTGCGGCTCACCAGGTTGGTCACCTCCTCAAACGGCCGCATGAGCCTGCATGCATTTTCCATCAGTGTCCAGTTGTCGGGCCAGAACATCCCCATCTTCCCAGACTGTTTCATTCTACTGTAGTTGTAGAGGTAGTGGGTCACGGCTTTCTTCTGTTCTAGCAGGCGGGAGAACATGAGCAGGGTCGAGTTCCAGCGAGTCGGGCTATCGCAAATGAGGCGTCTCACCGGCATGTTGTTTTTGCGCTGAATTTCCGCAAAGCGTGCCATGGCTGTGTAAGACCACCTCAAATGCCCACAGAACTTCCTGGCCTGCTTCAGGACATTCGCTAAGCCAGGGTACTTTGCCACAAATCTTTGAACCACTAGATTCATGACATGTGCCATGCAGGGTATGTGTGTCAGCTTCCCCATATGCAAAGCAGCAAGCAGATTGCTGCCGTTGTCGCACACCACGTTGCCTATCTCCAGGTGGTGCGGGGTCAGCCACTCATCCACCTGTTTCTTAAGAGCAGCCAGGAGAGCTGCTCCAGTGTGACTCTCCGCTTTGAGACAAGACATGTCTAAGATGGCGTGACACCGTCTTACCTGGCATGCAGCATAGGCCCTGCGGAGCTGGGGCTGTGTAGCTGGAGAGGAGAACTGCCACTCAGCCAAGGAGGAGGAGGACAGCGAAGAGCATGTAGCAGGAGGAGAGGAGGTGGCAGGAGGCCTGCCTGCAAGCCGTGGAGGTGTCACAATTTGGTCCGCTGCGCCCTGCTTGCCATCGTTCACCACCAGGTTCACCCAATGGGCTGTGTAGGTAATGTAGCGGCCCTGCCCGTGCTTGGCAGACCAGGCATCCGTGGTCAGGTGTACCCTTGACCCAACGCTCTTCTCAAGAGATGACACCACTTGCCTCTCAACTTCACGGTGCAGTTGGGGTATGGCCTTTCTCGAAAAATAAGTGCGGCCTGGCATCTTCCACTGCGGTGTTCCGATGGCCACAAATTTACGGAAGGCCTCAGAGTCCACCAGCCGGTATGGTAACAGCTGCCGAGCTAACAGTTCCGCCACGCCAGCTGTCAGACGCCGGGCAAGGGGGTGACTGGCCGAAATTGGCTTCTTCCGCTCAAACATTTCCTTCACGGACACCTGACTGCTGCTGTGGGCAGAGGAGCAGGAGCCGCTCAAGGGCAGAGGCGGAGTGGAGGAGGGTGCCTGTGAAGGTGGAAGGGAGAAAGCGGCAGAAGCAGATAATGCACCTGATGGAGGAGGAAGAGGAGAAGGAGGGTGGCTTTGCTTTTGTGTGCTGCTGCTGCTTTTGCTCAGGTGGCCATCCCATTGCTGTTTGTGCCTTTTCTCCAGGTGCCTTCGTAAGGCACTTGTCCCTACGTGAGTGTTGGCCTTTCCACGGCTCAATTTTTGTTGGCAGAGCGAACAGATGGCTTTGGTCCGATCTGAGGCACACACATTAAAAAATGTCCACACCGCTGAGCCACCCTGGGATGTGGGCACTATGGGGACCTCAGCAGCTGATGCTGAAGGGCAAGTTGGCTGGCTGTACATAGGTGGCGATACATGGTGCTGGACTCTGCCACCAGCTGTTTCTGACGAAGAGCTGCCCCAGCTTCTTTCAGCAACTTCTCTCCTCCTACTACTCTCTGACTCCCCCTCTGAACTGTCCCCCTCTTCATCTCCTCTATTGGGAACATACAGAGGATCCCTATCATCGTCATCATCGTAATCATCCTGCCCAGCTTCGCTTGCCTCAGACAAATCCAAACATGCACCATCAGTAGGTCCTTCATCCTCCTTACACGTTACATTCATAGTGTTGCCGGGTAACTCAAATATATGAGCTGGTGAAAATTCATCTGGCTGTAACAACAATGGCTGTGCATCAGTGATTTCAACACTAAATAATTCTTGCGAAGTGTCAAATGCAGCGGAAGTGGTGCTAGTAGTAGCGCTGGTGGCTGAGCAAGATGAGGTGTTCTGTGTCGCTAAATACTCAACCACGTCCTGACAATCTTGGGAGGTGATGGGACGTGCCTTCTTCCGAGCACTGTACTGTGGGCCAGGTCCACACGAAATTACATTTACACGACCTCGCGCAGACCTGCCGGGTGGCCTTCCTCTGGCTCTGGCACTACCTCTTCCTCTACCTGTTTTGTCCATATCGGGTATGCACGGAGTGGTATATCACACTGCGTGCACTCACGTAGGTAGGTGTGTTCACTTAACTGCACAGGTATGCGCACTGATGCGGTGGGTTCACTGAACAGAACAGGTATACAGTGGCGGGTTCACAGAACAGGTATGCAGTGGCAGGTTCACTGAACACAACAGGTATACAGTGGCAGGTTCACTGAACACAACAGGTATGCAGTGGTGGGTTCACTGAACAGATATACAGTGGCGGGTTCACTGAACAGAACAGGTATGCAGTGGCGGGTTCACTAAACAGAACAGGTATACAGTGGCGGGTTCACTAAACAGAACAGGTATACAGTGGCGGGTTCACAGAACAGGTATGCAGTGGCAGGTTCACTGAACACAACAGGTATGCAGTGGCAGGTTCACTGAACACAACAGGTATGCAGTGGCGGGTTCACTGAACAGGTATACAGTGGCGGGTTCACTAAACAGAACAGGTATACAGTGGCAGGTTCACTAAACAGAACAGGTATACAGTGGCGGGTTCACAGAACAGGTATGCAGTGGCAGGTTCACTGAACACAACAGGTATGCAGTGGCGGGTTCACTGAACAGGTATACAGTGGCGGGTCCACTGAACAGAACAGGTATGCAGTGGCGGGTTTACTAAACAGAACAGGTATACAGTGGCGGGTTCACTAAACAGAACAGGTATACAGTGGCGGGTTCACAGAACAGGTATGCAGTGGCAGGTTCACTGAACACAACAGGTATGCAGTGGCGGGTTCACTGAACAGGTATACAGTGGCGGGTCCACTGAACAGAACAGGTATGCAGTGGCGGATCCACTGAACAGAACAGGTATGCAGTGGCAGGTTCACTAAACAGAACAGGTATACAGTGGCGGGTTCACTAAACAGAACAGGTATACAGTGGTGGGTTCACAGAACTGGTATGCAGTGGCAGGTTCACTGAACACAACAGGTATGCAGTGGCGGGTTCACTGAACAGGTATACAGTGGCGGGTCCACTGAACAGAACAGGTATGCAGTGGCGGGTTCACTGAACAGGTATACAGTGGCGGGTCCACTGAACAGAACAGGTATGCAGTGGCGGGTTCACTAAACAGAACAGGTATACAGTGGCGGGTTCACTAAACAGAACAGGTATACAGTGGCGGGTTCACAGAACAGGTATGCAGTGGCAGGTTCACTGAACACAACAGGTATGCAGTGGCGGGTTCACTGAACAGGTATACAGTGGCGGGTCCACTGAACAGAACAGGTATGCAGTGGCGGGTTCACTGAACAGGTATACAGTGGCGGGTCCACTGAACAGAACAGGTATGCAGTGGCGGGTTCACTAAACAGAACAGGTATACAGTGGCGGGTTCACAGAACAGGTATGCAGTGGCAGGTTCACTGAACACAACAGGTATGCAGTGGTGGGTTCACTGAACAGGTATACAGTGGCGGGTCCACTGAACAGAACAGGTATGCAGTGGCGGGTTCACTAAACAGAACAGGTATACAGTGGCGGGTTCACTAAACAGAACAGGTATACAGTGGTGGGTTCACAGAACTGGTATGCAGTGGCAGGTTCACTGAACACAACAGGTATGCAGTGGCGGGTTCACTGAACAGGTATACAGTGGCGGGTCCACTGAACAGAACAGGTATGCAGTGGCGGGTTCACTGAACAGGTATACAGTGGCGGGTCCACTGAACAGAACAGGTATGCAGTGGCGGGTTCACTAAACAGAACAGGTATACAGTGGCGGGTTCACTAAACAGAACAGGTATACAGTGGCGGGTTCACAGAACAGGTATGCAGTGGCAGGTTCACTGAACACAACAGGTATGCAGTGGCGGGTTCACTGAACAGGTATACAGTGGCGGGTCCACTGAACAGAACAGGTATGCAGTGGCGGGTTCACTGAACAGGTATACAGTGGCGGGTCCACTGAACAGAACAGGTATGCAGTGGCGGGTTCACTAAACAGAACAGGTATACAGTGGCGGGTTCACAGAACAGGTATGCAGTGGCAGGTTCACTGAACACAACAGGTATGCAGTGGCGGGTTCACTGAACAGGTATACAGTGGCGGGTCCACTGAACAGAACAGGTATGCAGTGGCGGGTTCACTGAACAGGTATACAGTGGCGGGTCCACTGAACAGAACAGATATGCAGTGGCGGGTTCACTAAACAGAACAGGTATACAGTGGCGGGTTCACTAAACAGAACAGGTATACAGTGGCGGGTTCACTAAACAGAACAGGTATACAGTGGCGGGTTCACAGAACAGGTATGCAGTGGCAGGTTCACTGAACACAACAGGTATGCAGTGGTGGGTTCACAGAACAGGTATGCAGTGGTGGGTTCACAGCACAGGTATGCAGTGGTGGGTTCAATGAACAGGTATACAGTGGCGGGTCCACTGAACAGAACAGGTATGCAGTGGCAGGTTCACTGAACAGGTATGCAGTGGTGGGTTCACAGCACAGGTATGCAGTGGTGGGTTCACAGAACAGGTATGCAGTGGTGGGTTCACAGCACAGGTATGCAGTGGTGGGTTCAATGAACAGGTATACAGTGGCGGGTCCACTGAACAGAACAGGTATGCAGTGGCAGGTTCACTGAACAGGTATGCAGTGGTGGGTTCACAGCACAGGTATGCAGTGGTGGGTTCACTGAACAGGTATGCAGTGGTGGGTTCACAGCACAGGTATGCAGTGGTGGGTTCACAGCACAGGTATGCAGTGGTGGGTTCACAGCACAGGTATGCAGTGGTGGGTTCACAGCACAGGTATGCAGTGGTGGGTTCACAGAACAGGTATGCAGCCAGACAGGAACAAGTTAAGCCTAACTAATCTTTCTCTGAGAGACAGTCTGCAGCAGCTCGCCCTACTCTCACTAACGCAGGCAGCACACGAGTGACCGTAATGGCCGCCGCTGCCTGCCTTATATAAGGGGGGGTGGGGCTCCAGGGGCTAGTGTAGCCTAATTGGCTACACTGGGCCTGCTGACTGTAATGTAGAGGGTCAAAGTTGACCCTCCATGTGCATTATGGGGCGAACCGAACTTCCGCAAAGCTTCGCCTGCGGGACGCGAACGCGAACCACTGAAGTTCGCATGGAACCGTTCGCAGGCGAACCGTTCGGCCCAACTCTACTCTAGATGTGCAAAGCTGGTAGAGACATACCCTAAAAGACTGGCAGCTGTAATTGCAGCAAAAGGTGGTTCTACAAAGTATTGACTCAGGGGGGCTGAATAATTACGCACACCCCACTTTGCAGTTATTGATTTGTTAAAAAAATGTTTGGAATCTTGTATAATTTTCGTTCCACTTTTCACGTGTACACCACTTTGTATTGGTCTTTCACGTGGAATTTCAATAAAATTGATTCATGTTTGTGGCAGTAATGTGACAAAATGTGGAAAACTTCAAGGGGGCTGAATACTTTTGCAAACCACTGTAAATGAGAGACCTCTGGCCCATTAGGGATCATACACTGAGGTTCTCGTAACATGATAAGCTAGCAACGGATACACCTAGTGCAGATGGGGTATCCTCCCAGGCAAAGAGGAGCAGTATATACATGGGAGAAGAAGAAGACAGCGAGAGGGGAGACTTGTGCAAGATCCAGGGACCGCTCAGAGAACAGAGAAATTTTCCTCCAGCCCCGTGCCGGCCGTTGGCTCCATCTGCATTCTCCTGGGCCCCTCCGTGTCCCCTGGTATATATCTCAGTTGTGGGTCACCGTGCGTGTGTGGTTGCAATGTGCGCCCATCGCCAGGAGCATGCAGAGAAAGGACCAGGCCATGGGAGTGCAACGAGTGCATGGATGGGCTGTGCATGCGCAGTGAACTATGACTGGCCGCAACTGAGATATATACCGCAGGACACAGTGGAGGAACGGAGGGGTCCAGTACAATGGTGATGGAGCCCACGGCCAGCATGGAGCTGGAGGAAGCCCCAAGTAGGCATAAAAGCTGCTTAATTTAAACATCTCTGGTACACTTTAAATGTCTAAAAAGGATCTTCTTATATATTTTAATAGAGCAAGAGTTATAATATGGGAGAAAAAGGGGAGGAAGTCCGTCATGACATGCATCACATCCCCCACACCTAGCTTTACATTTTTACATTCAAAATGTCAGGGGGCGCAGCTAATGTGGCGGTGACGGTGGCAGAAAATGGGTGTGGCCATGACATGATGTGGTAGGAGCCACCGGTATATAGCCAGATGTAGGTAACCATAGGCAAATGCAGGGGGGGATTACAGCTGCCCAGAATCCCCCCTCAGACCTGGGCTGGTGCAGTGTCTGGGGACAGGCACAAGTTGAGACACCAGAATATCTGCAGGCATCCTGCAGTTCACAGCACCGCCCCCTTTCTTTCCTTGCTACAGTTTACTTTGGATGTAGCAGTAGCGTGTGCACAGAGCATGGAGCAGCAGCGTGTGCACAGAGCACGGAGCAGCAGCGTGTGCACAGAGCACGGAGCAGCAGCGTGTGTACAGAGCACGGAGAAGCAGCGTGTGTATAGAGCACGGAGCAGCAGCATGTGTACAGAGCATGGAGCAGCAGCGTGTGTACGGAGCATGGAGCAGCAGCGTGTGTACGGAGCATGGAGCAGCAGCGTGTGTACAGAGCATGGAGCAGCAGGGTGTGTACAGAGCATGGAGCAGCAGGGTGTGTACAGAGCATGGAGCAGCAGGGTGTGTACAGAGCATGGAGCAGCAGTGAGTGTACAGAGCACGGAGCAGCGGCGTGTGTACAGAGCATGGAGCAGCAGTGTGTGTACAGAGCACGGAGCAGCAGCATGTGTACAGAGCATGGAGCAGCTCTGGGGAACTTAACAGTTAGGTATGAGCATGGCCCTGTGCCCTGCTGTGTGAATGCTTCACTTTCCCCTTCATTAGCAATGTTGGCTGTCCTCATTATTATCTGTATCCACACTGCTCTTGATCGATCCTGTTATCGACTGGGAGAAGATCGGACATTTCGGAAATAATTGTCAAATCCTGTCAGTCGGACAGGAAATTGCATTATGTGTACCCAGCATGATGTTCTACCATATTATTATACTGTATTGTACGTGGCTGAGGGAGACCTTTCAGGAATTCCCCCCTTGAAAATCCTGGGTTTGCCCCTGGTAACGAACCCCACCCCCAATATAGGTAGCCAGATGACCCTTAAATATAAGCCCCTTCCCTAGAATTGGTGGCCAGATGTGCCCCCAGTATAGGTAGCCTGGTATTCATGCCCCCAGTATAGGTAGTAAGGTGCCCCCAGGATAGGTGGTATGGTATCCCCAGTATAGGTAGTAAGGTGCCCCCAGTATAGGTGGTAAGTTGTCCCCAGTATAGGTGGTAAGGTGCCCCCCCCCAAGTATAGGTGGTTAAGGTGCCTCCCAGTATAGGTGGTAAGGTGCCCCCCCCAGTATAGGTGGTAAGGTGTCCCCAGTATAGGTGGTAAGGTGCCCTTAGTATAGGTGGTAAGGTGTCCTCAGTATAGGTGGTAAGGTGCCCCCAGTATAGGGGGTTAAGGTGCCTCCAAGTATACTGTAGCTGGTAAGGTGTCCCCCAGTATAGGTGGTAAGGTGTCCTCAGCATAGGTGGTAAGGTGCCCCCAGTATAGGGGGTTAAGGTGCCTCCAAGTATACTGTAGCTGGTAAGGTGTCCCCCAGTATAGGTGGTAAGGTGTCCCCAGTATAGGTGGTAAGGTGCCCCCCAGTATAGGTGGTTAAGGTGCCTCCCAGTATACCGTAGTTGGTAAAGTGTCCCCAGTATAGGTGGTAAGGTGCCCCTAGTATAGGTGGTAAGATGTACCCAGTATAGGGGGTAAGGTGTCCCCAGTATAGGTGGTAAGGTGCCCCCTGTATAGGTGGTAAGGTGCCCCAGTATAGCTGGTAAGGAACCCCCCAGTATAGGTGATAAGGTACCCCCAGTATAGGTGGTAAGGTGCCCCCCAGTATAGGTGGTAAGGTGCCCCAGTATAGCTGGTAAGGTGCCCCAGTATAGGTGGTAAGGTGCCCCCAGTATAGGTGGTAAGGTGGCCCCCAGTATAGGTGGTAAGGTGCCACAGTATAGGTGGTAAGGTGTCCCCAGTATAGGTGGTAAGTTGTCCCCAGGATAGGTGCTAAGATGCCCCCCAGTATAGGTGGTTAAGGTGCTTCCCAATATACCGTAGCTGGTAAGGTGCCCCCCAGTATAGGTGGTAAGGTGCCTCTAGTATAGGTGGTAAGGTGCCCCCAGTACAGGTGATAAGGTGCCCCCAGTATAGGTGGTTAAGGTGCCTCCCAGTATAGGTGGTAAGGTGCCCCCCAGTATAGGTGGTTAAGGTACCTCCCAGTATAGGTGGTAAGGTGTCCCCAGTATAGGTGGAAAGGTGCATCTAGTATAGGTGGTAAGGTGCCACCAGAACAGGTGATAAGGTGTCCCCAGTATAGGTGGTAAAGTGCCCCCCAGTAAAGGTGGTAAGGTGCCCTCAGTACAGGGGGTAAGGTGTCCCCAGTATAGGTGGTAAGGTGCCCCCCAGTATAGGTGGTAAGGTGCCCACAGTATAGGTGGATAGGTGCCCCCAGTATAGGTGGTAAGGTACCCCCAGTACAGGTGGTAAGGTGTCCCCAGTATAGGTGGTAAGGTGCCCCCCCAGTATAGCTGGTAAGGTGCCCCCCAGTGCAGGTGGTAAGGTGCCCCCCAGTATAGGTAGTAAGGTGTCCCTGGACAGTGTGTGGATGGGTAAGTAAGGTCCCCCCCAGCACTCATGCTTTGACAGATCTCAGATCAACGTGGGAATTAGCGTGCACAGTGACGCCCAGTAAGCAGCTGCGCAAGTCACTTCAAATGCAGGAAGTGACGAGTGACATCACATATGAAGTAGTGATGGGAAGTCCGGCTCTTTTCAATGAATCGATTCATTCGATTCAATTCATTTAAAAGAACTGGATTATGAACCGATTCATTTGACTCATTTGATTCATTTCACTGGGGAAGTGTGTGGCTAGCAGTAACTAGTTGCTAGTCACTTTCCTCCCTTGCTAATTGGCCCAGACATCTATTATTCCTCATCCTGGCTCCTTCTCCTTCAGCTGTGTGTGTGGGCCCTTTTCCACTAGCTGCGTTTTTGCCAAAAAATGCAAAACGCAAGCGTTTGCTGATTCTTAGGCCACGTTGACATCATCAAACGTGGATGGCGTGCGTTCGGAACGCAACGTGTACAAACGCATGCCATCTGCGGGGCTGATCCCATTCACTGACAGCGAATAGGTCAGCCGCGTGTTTTGTAAAAAAATGCGTGCAGCATGCGTTTGCGGACCGCACTGGTCCGGAACCCATGCAGTATGAACATCAGTGCAGTCTATGCACTGTCTGATGTCCTGCGTGTCTGCCTCCTGCACGCGTTGCCGAAATCCAGACGGCAAAGCGTGCAGTGTGAATGGGGCCTTAAAGAGAGTCTGAAGCCAGATTAAAAATGGCTTTTTAGCTTATATTCAGCAGGGGCATGTTATCCCGTGGCATAACGAGGGGTCTTTACCCCCCAAATCCCCCCTGCTACCTCCGGGGAGCGCTTCCGTGTGAGGCAGGGCTATGAGCTGCAGCCCTGCCTCACACGCGTCTATCAGTGGCGGATCTCCGCCTCTCCCCCGCCCCTCTCAGTCTGCCTTTGCTGAGAGGGGCGGGGAAGAGGCGGAGATCCACCGCTGATAGACGCGTGCCTCACACGGAAGCGCACAGGGGCAGCAAAATCCACAACCAAGAAAGTCGTGGATTTTGCAGGGGGGGATTTGGGGAGTAAAGACCCCTCGTTATGCCGCGGGATAGCGGCGTTTTAGCAGGGGCAAACATGCCCCTGCTGAATATAAGCTAAAAAGCCATTTTTAATCTGGCTTCAGACTCTCTTTAAGTGCAGCCTTAAGTGGGTGGCCTTTTCCACTGCTGCGTTCCGGTTTTTAAAAAACACAAACGCATGTCTGTGCGATTATGATGCGTTTTGCGTTTCAATGTAAAGTATAGGAACGCATGAAAAACGCTTTGCGTTTTGTATTGATTTAACCACTAATATTTATTTTTCGAAAATCAAGACACTTGCCAATCAGAAAAATGCAAACGCATAATAAACGCACATCAAAATTGGTCAAAAACGCAAACGCATAAAAAAACGCACAAAAACTGCACATCAAAATTGACCAAGTTTTGTGTTTTGCAGTGGAAAAGGACCCTGTGCAGCTGCAGTTCCTGAATAATCCACTGAACTGATTCGGTTCAGTGTGATGAGTCGGATCACTCGACTCACAGGAAAGAACCGGCTCAAATGAACCAATCACTCATGAACCAGTCATCACTAAGGGGGGACAGCCCAGCCCAAGGTCCCTGCAAGGGGTGAGGCCCTAGGCCTCCGCTTGCTTCTCTTGTAGCTAGAGATGGGAAGTCCGGATCTTTTCAATGATTCGAATCGGATCATTGAAAAGATCCGGATCTTTGATCAAATCTCGAATCATTTTACTAGGGAAGCATTCGGGGGTGAAATGACTAGCAGGACAGGACTTTCCCTGCAGTGGACAGAGAAGGGGAGGGGGGTGGACAGACTGAGAAGGGGAGATGGTGGACAGAGAAGAGAGGAGGTGGACGAAGAGGGGTGAGCAGAGAGCAGAAATATTTTTTGCACACATTATCCACATGTTGCAATCATATACTTTAAATATATTTCACCTATATGTTCATCTGTATACTGTGAATGCAAACGTCTCACAGTGAAAGAAAGCATTCCCCAATGTGTCCTTTTCTCACCTAGAACACTCATCATAAATGTAGGGAGAAGTGAAGTGCAGCTGTTTGAGCAGAGTGCAGGAGGATCATATTGCACTGCAATCACAGTGCCTGCCCTGTCATTCTAGCCCAGCACGCTGTCTGCATAGTTACTGAGCTGTGCCTCTGAGCCAAAACTTTCCCATTTGTTCACTATGCACAACTACGGAACAGACAGCCTAAAATGCGCAGCACATTACTGCCAGTACGTGTGCTCTACACATATCTGGCAGTGGCACCCATGTCCCCCCTCGCAGTGGCACCCATGTCCCCCCTCTCATCTACCTGTCCCTGCAAGGCTGGCTCCCATCCAACTGAGCGATCCATCTCTTTTCAGGACCCCGCTGCCTGCTGAGAGGGGGGGCGTGCAGCTGCTGGCTCCACCCCCTTTGTGAAACGAATCATTCATATTGATGATCCGGATGATTCGACTCACAATCATGAACGAATCTCTTTTGTGAGTCGACTACTTGTAGCTACTGTTGGCCCTAAATGTACATTGTTTCAACAATTGCGTTTCTGTGAAAAATATGCATGATCTCCTGTTGTATTTCACAAGTTTTACCACAAGGTGGCAATACAATTCATGAAATCAAGTCTGGCACATTACTGTACAATACCAAAGAGACAAGCAGTAAAGACATGAAACTAAAGGCAAAATAAATGACTATGGAAATTAGCATGTCAATTAGCTGTTTCATTTATGGACAAGACACTAGAAAATCTAATGATCCACATAGTCCTTTAGAACAATGTGCAAATAAAAATTACTTTCATTATGTTCCATGTGTGTATTTAAGACAGCAGAGCATGTGCCACCCTACCACACTGTATATTCTGTACTACTGTGTGATAAGGCTGAGCTCCATCATAACAGTGTATGGAGCAATGTCCTCATGGGATTGCTGCAATAATGGTTAATGGAGCATGGGCTGAAAGTTTCTTTCTTGCTGCTGCTCTGTCTTTTCTCTATTCACAGGACCTCAGGAGCTGTTTCTGCTTATGCTGTTGCAAACGTTGTGATATCTGTCTGTCAGGATGTTTGGTATATGTAATGCAACTTTGTTTCGTGACCCAATCAGGATGGCTGAGCCTTGTTATATATTTGCTTGTCTTCCGTTCTCTGAACTCTTAAAGGGTACCTGTACTTAGTAAAATGATGTACCTGCAAATGAATATTACATACTTACTGCGCCAACATTTATACTCAGAAGCTTACCATTTTCTTCTAATACAGATTTCTTCCAGTTCTGACTAGACCTAGTCAGAACTGGAGGCCTTAAGCTGGCCACTAATGGTCCAATTTGTAGCGAAAAATCGTTTGAGCGATCAGAAATTCTGATCGGATTGGTTGTAAATAATCTCCTTTGGTGGACACAATCGATTATGAACGAGTGAAAAAAATGTCGCCCGAATGAATTTTCGTCGAACGAAAATTTGGATTTTCTTGTTGGTCGTGATAGATAGGAAGCAATGATTGGTTAGTTGATGGTGTAGTGAACGATTTTTCGTCCGATCAGAATTTCTGATCGCTCGAACGATGTTTCGCTAGAAATTGGACTGTTAGTGGCCACTTTTAGAGCTCGTTCACATCTAGGTGATTAGCGAGTGATTCCCGCTAATCGATGAAGCGCTATCGCTTTTGACGATGATAACGGTCATTTGCTGTGTGGAGAGGGTTAGACAGAGCCAGCCAGGCCGCAGGCTTAGTGTTTGACAGAGTGAGAGAGTTAGGTGATTGATTAGTTGAGTGTAGAGCAAGTTTTTTTTGTTTTGTTTTCTAAGTTCATTTATTTTCTCTTTATTTTGTTTTTGATTTATTGTCTTTATTTTACCCCCTTATTTTCTTATCTGTTTTTTAGTTCAAGTTAGGTGGATTTATTTTACTTTGGTTCTGTCACTCATACTCCTTCCCCAATAAAGTTTTTGGCCCCAAAACAATGGAGCGAGAGCAGCAGCAATTTCCTTCCACTCCTAAAAGAAAATGGAGTGATGGTGGTGTTGGTGGATCACGTCAAGTACGTGATCAGGTTGAGGGTGGCAGCAGCAGCAGGAAGCGTTCCCCCCTGATCAGAGATGTCTTCCCTGTGTTCGCACGCAGGAAAATTTTGACAGAGCAGCAGGCGAACGGAGTAGTTGATTATTTCGATCAGGAACCCTCTACCCAGTGTGAGGAACTTGAAGCTAGTGGCAGCAGCACCAGTAGTGGCCAGGTTCCTCATGACCAGAACCCGACTGCAGCTGCTTCTCCCAGTACTCTCCTCCAGAATTGAAGCAGACCTATGTCGATGAGAGAGATGTGCAGAAGGATGAGGCATTGGAGGAGACCATGGGACCAAGGTCCCAAGAAGTGGTGGGTTCTGTGATGACAGAAATGGCCCCTGTGTTTTATTCATCCAGTAATCCATCACAACATGGAGCTTGTGATACCACCACCAATCAACACCACCAGTCAACTACAGAGGTTTTTCATGGCCAGGTGGAGGGTCCAGAGGAGTCACTTATGGGTTCCAGTGCTTTAGTTGAACTGGATGATGTTTTGGATGATGAGGCGGCTGATCCAACGTGGTCGCCATCTGGTGAGTTAAGCACTAGCAGGCGTGAGCAGCATGGAGAAACAGACAGTTGGCCAGCAGCCTGCAAGTGCTTTCCCGTCTGTCAGTACCCACCAGTCCAATGCTGAGTATCGACATGCTAGAACAGGTCGCACCACTGCTCCACGTGCACGCACGTCCCATGCATGGAATTATTTTACTGATCTGGAAGAGGATGAATCCAGGGCAGTCTGTTGTGTGTGTCGTAAATCAATGAGCAGAGGCAAATCGGGCAGCAGGTTCAGCACTTCAGTGCTGATAAGCCATCTGCGCAACCACCACAGACGGGAGTTCGAATATGTAAAGAATTACAATAAGATGGGTGGAGGAAAAGCAGCAGCAACAGGCCCCTCCTCTTCTTTTTCTAGTCATCCTGTCCCTATCCAACCTGTGTCCCATTCTACTTCAAATCCCTCTGCATGCTAGGCTGGAAGAGGGCTCCAGACCTCAGCAAGCACCTCATCATCTCCCTTGTTGGTTTCCTCTGAATCACCAGTGTTCCAGCGTTAGGCCTCTGTGCCAGAAATGTTGCAGAGGAAGCGGATGCTCCCTGCAAGTGATCCTTTTGTTATCAAAAATAATGCGCTCCTGGCAAGGCTGTTGGGCCAACAGCTGCTGCCCTACCAGTTTGTGGACTGTGCCCCCTTCCGCAGACTGTTGAACAGTGTTGCTCCACAATGGTGGATCCCCAGCCTCCATTATTTTGCCAGGAATGCTATCCCTGCTCTTCACCAGAACATTGTGGAGTGTGTCGGCCGTTCTATGGATCACGCTGTGGGTGGCAAGGTGCACTTCACTATGGATAGCTGGAGCAGCAGGCATGGGCAGGGAAAGTATCTACTTTTACCGCCCATTGGGTCACCCTCCATGGTGCTGCTGAGGAGAGTGCAAGATCTGGGGCATCTCAGCTGGTGGTGCTGCCACGTGGGTTGAAGGGGAGGCCTGTTCTACTTCCCTCTGCTACCTGTTCTGTCCAAGGCCAGTCCGCCGTTGCTGAGCCTCCCAGAATCAGAATCAGAATCGCATTTATTTCGCCAAGCACGACTGGGTCGTGCCCGGAATTGGGCTTGGCACAAGAATACAGGGCATGTACATGGAAACATATGAGACAACAGAGCATAGAACATCTCAAAGAACAATACTTTACAAACACATCTGGTTCCAAACATATACGTAATACCTTTCCAAACACATCAGCCATGTGGTGGTTTATATGCAGAAAGTCCCAGCAAGTGGTCCCGCTCCTACACTGGTCTGCAGCACCATCGATGCCAAGCAGTGCTGAAACTCGAATCCATGGACGAGAACGGGCAAACCGGATCTGTAATCCTTACAGCCTTACATGATCAGATTCGACAGTGGCTGTCCCCCCGAAAACTGGAGACATGCTGGCCGCCATTTCGGAAGGTGGCTACACACACTTACCTTGCTTGGCCCACGCCTTCAACCTTGTAGTCCAGAAGTTCTTACGCACTTTTGATGGGTTGAAGGACGCTGTGGCCTCAGCATTAAAAGTGTCAGCCCACATCTGTCGCTCCGCAACCGCCACCGCAGCCTTGAAACTGCTGCAGCGCCGCCATAGCCTGCCGCAGCACAGGCTTATTTCTGATTGTCCAACGCGGTGGAACTCCACCCTCCACATGCTGGAGAGGTTGTGGGAGCAGCGAATGGCGGTCAGGCTATACCTGTCTCAGACATCTTCCTCCAGAACAGGGCCACTGGACTACATTACTGGGGACCAGTGGCAGCTGATTGGACAGGTGTGCAAAGTCTTGGAGCCATTTGAGCAGGCAACAAAATTGGTCAGTGAGGAGCACTGCAGCACATCAGGAGTACTCCCTATTGGCTGGAAAGTGTGTGGTTAAGGGCTCTGCCTCTGATGTAGGAGTCCTGGGTTCAAATCCTGGCTCTTCCGACTCGGTAAGCCAGCACCTATTCAGTAAGGAGTTCATTGGGCAAGTCTCCCTAACACTGCTACTGCCTACTGAGTGCGCTCTAGTGGCTGCCTCGCAAGCGCTTTGAGTCCGACAGGAGAAAGGCGCTATACAAAAAAAAAAAAGGAATTATTATTGTCTTCATGCTGGACAAGGCTCTTGACAAAGTGCTCGGACAGAGGGAGGAAGCCCTACTGAACAGTGGTCAGTCAAGTGGGGGAGTGAGTGAGCATGCTCAAGTCCTGGATGAGGAGGCAGAGCTTGTAGAAGCGGAAGAGCCCATTGTCCGGTGGTAGGAAGAAGATTCTGATGTGGAGCTGGAGCATGACGACAGTTCTGACAGCCAGGAAGAGGTGATTAATGGCAGACATCTCTTTCCTATGGCTGTTCATATGCTCCAGTGCCTCCGTAAGGACCACCGGATTAAAACTCTAAAATCAAGGCTCGACATGTGGGTGGCCACCATCTTAGAACCCCGATGCAAGGGGAAAATGCGGCAGTTCATATCCTCCTCCCAAGCAGACGCCTGGATGAGCCACATCCGGGATGCCCTTCTTCGTTGGGTAGAAGATGCGTTTCCTGCACCTGTATCCCAGGCCCAAGCTACCAAGCCTCATCATACTCAGCAAAGGTCTGGTGGTCCCACTCCCAGCAGCAGCACTAATAGCCAATCTGTGAACCTGTTGAGTATGTTGAAGGAATTTTATTAGCCAATGCCAGATACTCCTTCTAGCAGCAGCACCACAAGCAGGCAAAGTAGTCACCGCCAGCGGCTGGCCCGTATGGTGAATTATTACTTGGGGTCTGCCAGTGCTCCAGACAATATGGAGAGTAATGATGACCCCATGCAGTATTGGACAACACAACTGGATACCTGGCCTGAACTCGCTCAGTATGCACTGGAGGTTTTTGCATGCCCTGCCACCAGTGTTCTTTCTGAGCGAGTATTTAGTGCTGCAGGTGGGGTGGTCACCGACCAAGGCCCCTCTCACTGATTCATGATGAAGATTAGACAGACAAAATTAAAATTGTGCTGTTTTTCAAGCCACAAATGGTCTCCCTCTCAAACTGTGCTGCATATTTTTGCATTTTAAGACCATAAAAATGCAGCTTTTGCAGCTGTCCGACATTATATTCTATCCTAACCCTATGCTTTTGGCCTACAACTTCTCCTGCTGCTCCAAACAAAAATTGTAATGACTGCCGTGGAACCACCTCTAGGTCCCATGACCTATGACAACTCCTACTGCTCCCCCCAAAAATTGTAATGACTGCTGTGGAACCACCTCTAGGTCCCATGGCCTACGACATCTCCTGCTGCTCCAAACAAAAATTGTAATGAATGCCGTGGAACCACCTCTAGGTCCTATGGCCTATGACAACTCCTGCTGCTGCAAACAAAAATTGTAATGACTGCCGTGGAACCACCTCTAGGTCCCTCCTGCTGCTCCAAACAAAAATTGTAATGACTGCCGTGGAACCACCTCTAGGTCCCATGGTCTATGACAACTCCTGCTGCTCCCAAAAATAATGGCCTACGACAACTCCTGCTGCTCCAAACAAAAATTGTAATGACTGCCGTGGAACCACCTCTAGGTCCCATGGCCTACGACAACTCCTGCTGCTCCAAACAAAAATTGTAATGACTGCCGTGGAACCACCTCTAGGTCCCGCCTGCTGCTCCAAACCAAAATTGTGATGACCGCCGTAAAACCACCTCTAGGTCCCATGGCCTACGACAACTCCTGCTGCTCCAAACAAAAATGGTAATGACTGCCGTGGAACCACCTCTAGGTCCCTCCTGCTGCTCCAAAAAAAATTGTTATGACCGCCGTGAAACCACCTATAGGTACCATGGCCTACCACAACTCCTGCTGCTCAAAAAAAAAATTGTAATCAGGATTGTGATTCAGCCACCACTAAACCCAAAGTTATCAGCAGGACTGCCAGGGAACTGGTATTTGTTTAAAAGACAACATGCATTAGGTTCCCTTTAACATTGTGGAAATTGTTCCGCCGGAATGCGGAATTCCACGGAATATCGGAAATCGCCTGTTGATGTCCTGCAGAAAAAGGTGTAGGACCTTCATATGTCCAGTTTCTAACATATTGCCTTTTATATTGCTGAGAAAGGATTCTAGATCCTTTGTGGCGCACAAGGACGGTGCCCCCCTCGGTCTGTTTTGAGTATATTAGGTTTGGGCGATTTCAAGATTTTTACACAATCTTTCTGAATTGGTGTGGCTACAGAGGCAGCATTTGGGATTATCAGAATCGGTGATTGGTAAAATTGGTCCGTGGGGAGCTGTGTGTTTTTGGACGCTATATTAGACCAGATTTAGCATGATAGGAAAAGAAAAATGGAGGCACTGTTGAAGCAGAAGAGTGGTACCTTTAATCCACGGTGAAACAGACAACGGGGTTCACAGTGGGGGTGAGGGGGTGCCTGACAGCTGTTTCGCTAAGAAAGCTTCTTCAGAGGCAAATAAAGAACAACATGACCCAAGTATCATCTGGTTTTTAAATCGTTTCACTCACCGTCATTTCGGCCAGGTACACAAATCGCCGCCGCGACGTCCGGCAATATGGCTCCGCCCATCGGAAGTGACATGTGCGCTAGCTCTGACCAGTAGGTGAGCAGCGGGTCTCCCCGCGTGTTGCGCATCGTCATCTTCCGGGTCTGGCGTCACTGCCTGCCCGTCATTGGCCGCATCAACAGGGGTGTTGCCATGGAGATCATCAACTCATACACCAGTACATAATCTCCAGATACCTCCCCGCTCGGACCCTCCATTCCTCACAGGAGACCCTTTTGTCCTCCAGCCTAGTCACCTCCTCTCACTCTCACATCCAAGACTTCTCACGGGCGGTCCCTCTCCTTTGGAACTCTCTCCCTCAGCCGGTTTGTCATGCCACGAGTCTGGAAACCTTCAAACGTACTCTGAAAACACACCTGTTCAGACAAGCCTATAATTTGCTATAGGCAGCACTGAAGGCACACTGGCTCACCCACTAATCCTGGTGTTTCCTTCCCCTTTGTTTCCTCCCCACTACCCTCTAGATTGTAAGCTCGCAAGGGCAGGGACCTCCTCCTAGTGTTTCTCATACTGCTGTAATTTTAACATATGTATATGTACCAACTACATATCAACTATGTATGTATCTGTATTTATTCTATTCAATGTCATGACTGTACAGTGTCTTGTATTTCTTATGTATATTTGTTCCCCATTATTTGTTTGTACTATGTATAGCGCTACGGAAGATGTTGGCGCTATATAAATAAAAAATAATAATAATAATAACAAGGGGACACAATCGTCCAGACTTTCACAGATAAACATTTAGAGATTAAAACGAAATACAGTCTTTTGTCTTCCCCATTTTGTATTAGACCAGATTTAATTTTACATTAATTTATTGTTTTTATAGGTTTAAAGATCAGTGTCTGAATCATTTAGTTTAATTTCAGCGGCGGGGATGCGGCGGTTTAGGTAAGGCTTGCATGTTAAACAAATTTTTTAAAATAAAAAGATGATTTTTCTGACACTTCAGTGTCTCTTTAAATAAAGCAGAGTAAATTGTTGGGTGCTATGTGATCATTCCAAATCGGGAATAGGGAGAGGGCGCATCCTCACAAGTTTGCCTCAGGCAGCAAAAAGTCTAGAACCGGCCCTGCCTCAGCTGTCTTTTTGGGAAAGTTTGTAAATGGGTGAACTGGGCCATGTCTAACTGTATGCCCTCGGTAGGAAAGTTTGCCTATAGGTACAGAGAGTTAGAAGGTTTAAATCCTGGCTTTTATAAGGAGGAGCTTGTTTACCTACTGTATATTTGAAACATACAGTATGTGGACCCTTTGGAATTATATGGATTTCTGCACAAATTGGTCATAAAACGTGATCTGATCTTCATCTAAGTCACAATAATAGACAATCACAGTCTGCTTAAACTAATACCACACAAATAATTAAATGTTTCCATGTTGTTCTTGAACACACCATGGAAACATTCACAGTGCATGTGCAAAAAGTATGTAAACCTCTAGACTAATTGCATTTCTAAGAGCTAATTGGATTGAGGTGTCAGCCAGCTGAAATCCAATCAATGAGATGAGATTGGAGATGTTGGTTACAGCTGCCCTGCCCTATAAAAAACACATACCAGTTTTGGGTTTGCTTTTCCTAAAAAGCATTGCTTGATGTGAATGATGCCTCACATAAAAGAACTCTCAGAAGACCTACAATTAAGAAGTGTTGATTTGCATAAAGCTGGAAAGGGTTAACATAGTATCTCCAAAAGCCTTGCAGTTCATCAATCCACAGTAAGACAAATTGTCTATAAATGGAGAAAGTTCAGCACTGCTGCTACTCTCCCTAGAAGTGGCCATCTTGTAAAGGTGACTGCAAGAGCACAGTGCAGAATGCTCAATGAGGTGAAGAAGAATCCTAGGCCCATATGCAATTAAATTTTTCTCCTGCGTTTTCTCCAAGGTGGTATTTTCAAAATTGTCAATAAATGCATTTTTAACCACCTGCAAGCAAGAAAATACTCAAAATAATTTTGATAGTACTTTTTCACCTATTTTTTGGTACTTTTAAGTGGCAGAGTGTTGAAAAGTTATTTTAAATAGAAGATGAAAAATTATCTCCTAGAAGAACACTGAGGAGAAACGGTTAATTGCATATGTGCCCCCAGAGTGTCAGCTAAAGACTTACAAATGTCTCTGGCATATGCTAACATCCATGTTAGCGAATGTACGATACGTAGAGGATACGAAGAGTATGGGAGGATACCACAGAGGATGCCACTGCTGTCCAAAAAAACATTGCTCACATTTAATTTGCAAAAGAGCACCCGGATGTTCCACAGCCCATATGCACTTAACTTTTTCTCCTGTGTTTTCTCCCAGGAGATAATTTTGATCTTCTCTTTAAAATAACTTTTCAGCAATTTACAATTGAAAACATACCCAAAAGTTGTGGAAGAAGTACTATCAAAAATATTTGATTATTTTCTTGCTTGCTGGTGGTTTAAAATGCATTTTACCACAAGGTATGAAAATATCACCTAGGTGAAAAGTCAGGAGAAAAAAATGAATTTCATATGAACCTATGTGTGGAAAAAAAGAGGCACAGCACACCAACATCAAAACCTCATCCCAACTGTGAAGTATGGTGGTGGGGGGCATCATAGTTTGGGGCTGCTTTGCTGCGTCAGGGCCTGAACAGATTGCTAGCATCGAAAGAAAAATGAATTCCAACGTTTATCAAGACATTTTGCAGGAGTACTGTAGGGGGGTAGGGGGAAAAAGAGTTAAACTTACCCGGGGCTTCTAATGGTCCTCCACAGATGTCCTGTGCCTGCGCAACCACTCACCGAAGCTCCGGGCCCCGCCTCCGGTTCACTTCCGGAATTTGCGACTTTAAAGTTGGAAAACCACTGTGCCTGTGCGGCCGTGCCCTCCCTCCCCCTGACGTCACCAGGCATGTATTGCGTGGGCCCAGTGCGTTCAGCACCTGCGCAGTATGCTCCTGGTGACATCAGCGGGAGCGAGGACACGGACACGCAGGCACAGTGGTTTTCCGACTTTAAAGTCGGAAATTCCAGTAGTGAACCAGAGGCGGGGCTGGAGCATCGATGAGTAGCTGCATGGGCACAGGACATCTGCGGGGACCATTGGAAGCCCAGGGTAAGTTCAACTCTTTTTCCCCCTACCCCCCTACAGTAGTCCTTTAAGGCCATCTGTCCACCAGCTGAAGCTCAGCAGAAGATGGGTGTTACAACAGGACGACCCAAAGCATAGAAGTAAATCAACAACAGAATGGCTTAAAAGGACTCAGAGCTGAAAACAGAAAAAGATTTATACATACCTGGGGCTTCCTCCAGCCCCATCCGCATGGATCGCTCCCACGCGCCGTCCTCCGCTGCCCGCAGCTTTGGGAACCGGGTCCCATCACTTACGTCAGTCGACTCCAGTCTACGCAGGAGAAGTGCGCTCTTTGCGTATCTCTTTAGCAGCCGCTGGAGAGATAAGTAGAGGGCACACTACTCGGGGAAATTGCTGATGTTTCTTAAACCCAAAAGAAGCTGAAGATGTGTCTGACACTTCCGCTGCCCGGCAGGCAGCAGATCAACTGTATACACATCACCATGGCAACAGGGACGTGAGCCATACTGTACCAGTGGGGACGGATTTGCATTTTAAAATATGAGGCGTTTATGGCTCTCTCAGCCAAAAAGGTTCCTGACCCCTGCACTAGAGGCCTCTGATGGTAAATAACAATCACATGGATGGTTCAGGGTGCGATATTTCTGCCTTTGTGAATTCATTGCAAGCTTCTTCAAAGCCAGTCGCACCTACCGGCCATAGGAAATATATTTTGTATCCATCCACAGCATGATTATTTGAGTAAAAAATAAAATCTGTAAATATAGTCCCTGCAAATGTTTAAATCACATCTGAACCCAAAACATTTCTTTATGGATAAAATGAGGAAGTGTTAAAGCCTCATTCGGTGTGTTAATGCTCAGTGTTGCGCCATTGGGGAGATTTCTTGTGACTTGCAGTTTTTGGTGACACCCATGAGTGGGACAGGGAGAGAGATTTCTCCATCAGAGACACAGACAAGGAAATAACCGAACAGATGTTATAGCCCATCCTCTGTACATAAAGTAAAAAAAGTTTAAAACCACATAATAGACCAGTATCCAGTACATCCTCATTAGTGTATCTTAAAATTGAAGCTGGCAGCACATAAAAAAGGTATGTTGACATGTCTGAAGTTTCTAGTTCTAAGAAGGTCTTGTCTATGTTTCTGTTGAGGAGTTCTTCCTTAACCTCCAGTCCTTTGTGACATGTAAAAGCAACAGGAGGGTAATGAAATTCTATTTTCTCTATGTTCATATAGTAAAAACACCCCAACATTGGCTCTAACCCTCTTTCTTGCTTTATCTACAATGTGACAAACACCCACAAATCCCATTTTACTATGCCACAGTCTCATCCACCAGAGACTTCTGGAGGCAAACACCGTAAACGTTTAAGATTAGTTGATGTGCCCATACATGATGATACAATCTCAATTGTATGTACAATTGGTAAAATCTAGTTAACGATTCCACACTGGAAATCGAGGGTTTTGCTGCCACCACTCTCCATATTGAACAAGGTGAAGAGACCTTGGCTAGCTATTTATAAAAGGAAGAAACGGTATACGGGAATCAAGTCTGAGGAAGGCTTCATAGCCGAAAGCTTACTCCTTTTCTTCTAATTCAGCCAATAAATGATATCATCCTGATTCAAAACAGCCCTGGCTGTGCGTGTCCTCGCTCTCATTCACATCGCTGGGAAAATCGTGTGCAGGCGAGGTACGAGAAAGCCTTGTATTGCCTGCGCAGGACGCTCCCAGTGATGGGAAGGAGGACGCGTGCAGCCAGGGCTGCGCAGGTGCAGTGGTCGCCAACAGGGAAAATGAAAGTGAGCAGCAGTGGGGAATTGTTTTGGCCTGGTGTGGGCACAGGATGTCTGCAGGGAGCCAGTAGAAGCCCCAGGTAAGTTAAACTTTTTTTTTAAAGATATTACAGGTGTCCCACTGTCCAAGAGTTAGTGGATAACGCTGGACAAATGCTTTTGTTACTCATATTCAATCAAGTACATCCAAAAGTATGTGTGCATGCGTGACTCTCGGCATTCCCCAGGTTGCTGGCAATTGTCCTCTTGCCTGAAATGTGCTACTACACAAACTACAGACTATTCTAATTCAAGTATTCTGCCACTAGGTGGTAGTGTAGCAATACATGAAATAAGGTTAGTTTGCTGTAAAAGTTATGATGACCATTAAAAAAAAAAAAAGTTCATGAGGAATGCATGGCAAAGAGCTCATACACACAGGTGGGTGTCACGGTGTTCGCTGTCATCCCCCTTTACGTCTATCGCACAGCCGCTAACCACATATTCTTCTCACGTTTGTTTCCAGCATTCATCCTGCATTCAGAGTCATGACAAACTCGGAGAGGTAGAATAGTCATTCATAATGCACATTACAAGGGTCTGCAGTGCATGCATGAAGGTGGCATTCATACGCATACATGTAAAAAAGGTGCCTGGGAAAAAAGGGCGCGGGGGATTGCTGCTAGTAGAATATCGGTAAAATTACCAATACATACCTCCCAACATTTTGAGGTGAGAAAGAGGGACACTTAAGCCATGCCCCTGCCACACCCCTTATCACGCCCCCATCACACCCCCTAGTCATGCATACCATAAAGATTTCCTAAGAAAAATATGTGGTTTTATAATTCAAACCACACTGGTCCTTTCTATCCTGGTTCATTTACCATCATATTAACATTTTAAAATTAGTAATATATCAATTTAAAGTATCTCCACAGTATATGTAGCCAGGTGTATAGGTCTCCCCAGTATATGTAGCCAGGTGTATAGGTGTCCCCAGTAGATGTAGCCAGGTGTATAGGTCTCCCCAGTATATGCAGCCAGATGTATAGGTCTCCCCAGTATATATAGCTAGGTGTATAGGTCTCCCCAGTATATGTAGCTAGGTGTATAGGTCTCCCCAGTATATGCAGCCAGGTGTATAGGTGTCCCCAGTATATGCAGCCAGGTGTATAGGTGTCCCCAGTATATGCAGCCAGGTGTATAGGTGTCCCCAGTATATTCAGCTAGGTGTATAGGTCTCCCCAGTATATGCAGCCAGGTGTATAGGTCTCCCCAGTATATGCAGCCAGGTGTATAGGTCTCCACAGTATAAGCAGCCAGGTGTATAGGTGCCCCCAGTATATGCAGCCAGTTGTATAGGTCTCCCCAGTATATGCAGCCAGGTGTATAGGTCTCCGCAGTATATGCAGCCAGGTGTATAGGTGTCCCCAGTATATGCAGCCAGGTGTATAGGTCTCCCCAGTATATGCAGCCAGGTGTATAGGTGCCCCCAGTATATGCAGCCAGGTGTATAGGTGTCCCCAGTATATGCAGCCAGGTGTATAGGTCTCCCCAGTATAGCCAGGCATATAGGTCTCCCCAGTATATGCAGCCAGGTGTATAGGTGCCCCCAGTATATGCAGCCAGGTGTATAGCTGCCCTCAGTATATGCAGCCAGGTGTATAGGTGCCCCCAGTATATGCAGCCAGGTGTATAGGTCTCCCCAGTATATGCAGCCAGGTGTATAGGTGCCCCCAGTATATGCAGCCAGGTGTATAGGTCTCCCCAGTATATGTAGCCAGGTGTATAGGTGCCCCCAGTATATGTAGCCAGGTGTATAGGTGCCCCCAGTATATGTAGCCAGGTGTATAGGTGCCCCCAGTATAGCCAGGTGTATAGGTGCCCCCAGGAAGGGAGGCAGCCAGTGAAAGGGAGCTGGTGGCAAAGCGGCGGAGAAGGGGGGAAGTCTCCCCCCCCCCCCCCCTTACTTCACCTTGGTGCTCCCTTTCCTGGCTCTCCCTTCCGGATCAATGTGTTTCATCCGATGGTGCAGCGGCAGAGTGATAGCAGGCGGGGAGGACTTACCGATGTCCTTCCAGCCGGCAGAGGGAGCTGTGATCTGTGCGCCGCTAGTCTGGTCTTGAGTAGACCAGACTTGCCGCGCACAGATCACAGCTCTCTCCGGCGGCTGCGTAACAGCGGTAAGTCCTCCCCGCCCGCTGTCAGCCGCTGCGCCATCGGAGAGAGACACATTAATCCGGATTCCGGAAGGGAGAGCCAGGAAAGGGAGCACCAAGGTGAGGGAAGGGGGGGGGGACTTCCCCCCTTCTCCGCCGCTTTGCCACCAGCTCCCTTTCACTGGCTGCCTCCCTTCCTGTGCAAACAGTCCACCCCTGCGTCTGACCCCCCAGCCAGCCGGGACACTGGGGGGTCATAGCGGGATAGCGGGAGAGCCCTCCCAAATCGTGCCAGTCCCGACGAAAACGGGACGGTTGGGGACTATGCCAATATTCTACTTAATGCAAATAGTAAAATATCTGTTGTATTTGCCATTATTTTACTATGTCTGAACCGAACCCTATTCTCACACAGAACCCTCCCTCTACCGATGCCTAACCCTAAGACCTCCTGTACCGATGCCTGAACCTAAGACCTCCCTTTACCAATGCCTAATCCTAAGACCTCCCTCTACTTACAGTGGTTTGCAAAAGTATTCGGCCCCCTTGAAGTTTTCAACATTTAGTCATATTACTGCCACAAACATGAATCAATTTTATTGGAATTCCACATGAAAGACCAATACAAAGTGGTGTACACGTCAGTAGTGGAACGAAAATCATACATGATTCCAAACAGTTTTTTTTACAAATAAATAACTGCAAAGTGGGGTGTGCGTAATTATTCAGCCCCCTTTGGTCTGAGTGCAGTCAGTTGCCCATAGACATTGCCTGATGAGTGCTAATGACTAAATTGAGTGCACCTGTGTGTAATCTAATGTCAGCACAAATACAGCTGCTCTGTGACGGCCTCAGAGGTTGTCTAAGAGAATATTGGGAGCAACAACACCATGAAGTCCAAAAGAACACGCCAGACAGGTCAGGGATAAAGTTATTGATACATTTAAAGCAGGCTTAGGCTACAAAAGATTTCCAAAGCCTTGAACATCCCACGGAGCACTGTTCAAGCGATCAATCAGAAATGGAAGGAGTATGACACTACTGTAAACCTGCCAAGACAAAGCCGTCCACCTAAACTCACAGGCCGAACAAGGAGAGCGCTGATCAGAAATGCAGTCAAGAGGCCCATGGTGACTCTGGACGAGCTGCAGAGATCTACAGCTCAGGTTGGGGAATCTGTCCATAGGACAACTATTAGTGGTGCACTGCACAAAGTTGGCCTTTATGGAAGAGTGGCAAGAAGAAAGCCATTGTTAACAAAAAAGCATAAGAAGTCCAGTTTGCAGTTTGCCACAAGCCATGTGGGGGACACAGCAAACATGTGGAAAAAGGTGCTCTGGTCAGATGAGACCAAAATGGAACTTTTGGCCAGAATGCAAAACGCTATAAGTGGTGGTAAACTAACACTGCACATCACTCTGAACACGCCATCCCCACTGTCAAATATGGTGGTGGCAGCATCATGCTCTGGGGGTGCTTCTCTTCAGCAGGGACAGGGAAGTTGGTCAGAGTTGATGGGACGATGGATGGAGCCAAATACAGGGCAATCTTGGAAGAAAACCTCTTGGAGTCTGCAAAAGACTTGAGACTGGGGCAGAGGTTCACCTTCCAGCAGGACAACGACCCTAAACATAAAGCTGGTTCAACAATGGAATGGTTTAAAACAAAACATATCCATGTGTTAGAATGGCCCAGTCAAAGTCCAGATCTAAATCCAATCGAGAATCTGTGGCAAGATCTGAAAACTGCTGTTCACTAACGCTGTCCATCTAATCTGACTGAGCTGGAGCTGTTCTGCAAAGAAGAATGGGCAAGGATTTTAGTCTCTAGATGTGCAAAGCTGGAAGAGACATACCCTAAAAGAGTGGCAGCTGTAATTGCAGCAAAAGGTGGTTCTACAAAGTATTGACTCAGGGGGCTGAATAATTACGCACACCCCACTTTGCAGTTGTTTTTTTTAAATGGTTGGAAACATGTAGGATTTTGGTTCCACTTACGTATACACCACAATGTATTGGTCTTTCACGTTGAATTCCAATAAAATTGATTCATCTGTGGCAGTAGTATGACAAAATGTGGAAAACTTCAAGGCGGTCGAATACTTTTGCAAACCACTGTAGGTCCAGCCCTAAGACCACCCTCTTCCTATGGGTTACCCTAAGACCTCCCTCTACTGATGTCCAACCCTAAGATCTCTCTCTACCTATACCTAACCGTAAGACCTCCCTCTACTGATGTCCAACCCTAAGACCTCCCTCTACCTATGCCTAACCCTAAGACCTCCCTCTACTGATGTCCAACCCTAAATCCTCCCTCTACCTATGCCTAACCCTAAGACCTCCCTCTACGGATGTCCAACCCTAAGACATCCCTCTATCTATGCCTAACCATAAGACCTCCCTCTACCAATGTATAACCCTAAGACCTCCCTCTATCTATGCCTAACCCTAAGACCTCCCTCTATCTATGCCTAACCCTAAGACCTCCCTCTATCTATGCCTAACACCCAACAGCAGGCTCCGAGCTGTGCCGCCCAAATTTCCCTTCTTTGCTGCAAATCACGGCTTTCACAATAGACTGCTTGCAGTGGTTCTGTATTAGTAGTGATGTAGCAAACATTACATTTTCGGAATACGAATGTACGGCAAAAGTTCATGAACAGGAGAATCTGCGGTATGCCAGATTCGCCTGTTCATGAACATTTGCGGATTATTCATAACATTCGGAACATTCATAGACTTCAATGGGCAGGCAAATGTTAAAACCTAGAAAGACTGTTTCTGGCCATTAAAGTGATGGGAAAGTTGAATCAAGGACACCAGGACAGTGGCATGCCAGAGGGGGATCCATGGCAAAACTCCCACTAAAAATTACGTAGTTGACGCAGAGTCCTGTTTTAATCTCTAAAGTGAAGAAATCACAGTACATTCCTAAATTTGTGGATTGAAGTGCTTTAAAACGGCCAGTGTGCATACAGTTGACACTGACAGACAAAATGCCATGTTTAACACACCGCAAACAGATGCAAAGAGCTTTAGTGATAACATCAGGTGAGCAAATCATTGTTTTTACTAGTTGACACCCTTAGGACATAAATGTTAGTCCTCTCGGTGGCAGTCTTTGTGTAATGGCCGCCATGCTTGTGTAATGGCCGCCATGCTTGCTCGTGGGAGTGCAGGCAGTCGCGGTTTTCCAGCCCCTGCGGTCGGGCTGAGGTAGTTCAATGACAGTTAAGTGACCAAAAAACACTGATTCTGCACTGAGGCCTTATATAGGGTCAGTAGTGGATATTAGATGCCAGTAGTGGTGGTGAAGGATTATTGGGTTATGTTCAATGCACTACTAGGACCAGCAGACCTGTCTCCAACAGCTAACGTGTGCACTGAATACACTAGGTTGCAATATAACAATATCAAGAAAAAGAAAAACAGCCCTCAGAAGGGTGTATAGAAATTGGTGAATAGAGGCGCCAAAACAGGATAAGATGGGTTAAAAACCGTTTAAAAAGAGGGGGTGGGTGGATCCACTACCCTCATACAAAATGACTAGGCTAAAAGCCGTAAATAATACAAGAAAAGTATTTATTAGTCTCCAAATATAGTACAACGCGTTTCACGGGCACACATCCCGCTTCATCAGGCAATCTGAGGTAGGAGAACACAATTGTAGGTCATTTGAGAGCTAGAGCGCCTCTGGGAAGAGGCGCTCTAGCTCTCAAATGACCTACAATTGTGTTCTCCTACCTCAGATTGCCTGATGAAGCGGGATGTGTGCCCGTGAAACGCGTTGTACTATATTTGGAGACTAATAAATACTTTTCTTGTATTATTTACGGCTTTTAGCCTGGTCATTTTGTATGAGGGTAGTGGATCCACCCACCCCCTCTTTTTAAACGGTTTTTAACCCATCTTATCCTGTTTTGGCACCTCTATTCACCAATTTCTATACATAGCTTGTCCACCCTAGGTGGAGGGGTGTATCCCCATTTTTTTCTTTCTATAGAGAGCGACTTTTTATACCTGAGTGGGGTCAGGTTAAAATTTTCCCCACCTGCTGTTACAGTGGTCGCCTGCGTGGTGACCTACACTTGTGAGTATATTCTCATTTACAATTTTTTCATATTGGTTGAACATACTACACCAGATTTGGCTCTCGGCCCTTTTTTTCTGTCTTTCAAGCACACTCAGAAGGGTGAACTACTGTAGCACTAAGCACTGACAGCACCTGTCTGCAACATCTAAAGTGCACTGTGTGGACAAACTGAACATCAATATAACAAAATAAAACAGAGCCTTTAGAAGGGCTCTGGGTTATGTAGATGGTGGATTGGTATTGTAGCAGCAAGAAACTCCACAGCTTTCCCTCTCTGCAGCACACTCTCTCTGATCTGCCTAGCATAGAAGCCAAACACAGACTGCAAAATGGCTGCTGTGCTGGCTTTCTGTTATGTGAGGGGCGGTCCAGGTGGGAGGGATAGCTGATTGGCTGCCATGTGTCTGCTGACTCTGGGGTGAGGGGTCAAAGTTTGTCTCCTTCATAATGTACAGGAAGCGGGTCGGACACGCCATGTGTTCGCCTGAGGGGGCATGTTTTTCGCCGCAAACTATTAGCCGGCTGAACAGTTCGGGCTATCTCTATGTAATATTGATGAACAAACATGGCCACTTTCTTTTCGCCATCATTTTTATAAAAATGTTTCATTTTGCACACATAAGAATAATCGCATTGGCATGAGAAAACACAATTGTAGCTCATCCTTCTTCTGTAGGTGAAGCTCCTGTATGTGCTGTACCCAAATTTCCCATAGGTTATTGGGTGTGCTCTTGTTCCTGCTGGTTAGGCCCAGAGCACACTTCTGTGAATTTGCATTGTGTATCATGGAAGTGTTGTTGAAAATGTGCTCATGTGATTTTTTTGGGGGAAAGAGTACCTATGACATAAATATGCTAAATGAACCCCATATATCTCCCTCACCAATAATGCAATTATAATATTGTAGCGATTTTGGTCCCTATGGAGATCAGAAAGCTGTTTGTAGCAGAGTTGTGGCTGTTTGTTGCAGCAGAGCTGACAACTTCCTCTGCCTTCCACTCCACCGCACAAAACCTTCTGCCATTGAGTGATTCAGCAATATTCACATCTGGTGCAGACAGCAGTGAAATGGATTACAGGGTGCTCTGGCCAGGCCGATGTGCGCACAGAGCTGAATATGATGTGGGTTGCAGGAAATGTGGGCGTCTAGCGGCACAAGTTTAGGCGCCCACCATAGCTGCCTATTGAGATATTCAGGGTTGCCCAAATGACCCATCAATGAGTGGTGTGGTTAAGTTTAGGTGTGTGTGTAAGGGGGGGGGATTAGGCGTCAGGTAGGGTGTTTTTGAGCGGGGGGGGGGGGATATTTAATACTGATGGTTTATGAGCCTTCCTTTTACTTTAAAGGATACATCCGAGGAGCATTGAAAAAAATCCATTTACCTGGGGCTTCCTCCAGACCCTGCCAGCCGTCCTCTGCCCTCGCCGCAGCTCCGGTCCCGATCGCTGGCCCGGAGTCCCCTCCGGTACCAGAGGCCTACTTGCGTTCCCAGCGTGCGTCTCACGTAGTTGCGCTGACATCACCCGGACAGTAGCTCTGCACCTGCGCATTACAGTCCAGATGACGTCAGGGTGACTCAGTGAGCCGCATGCTGAAGCGCAGGAGAAAACGATCTGAGAGATGACGTGGCGAGGCTTCTCCACCAGAGCGGAGTGAGAACCACCGGAGCTATGGCAAGGGCACAGGACGGCTTCCAGGGGCTGGAGGAAGCCCCAGGTAAGTGATTTTTTTATTTTTATACTCCTCGGACCTTCCCTTTAAAGTGGTCTGAAACTCTGACATAACATTCAATAAAAATTTGTTTTCCTACTTTTTATTACTCATCCTCTATAATAAAACCCCTGTGTCTCTGCATCCCATCTCTGTGTGTGTGTCCCTGTGTTTGCGCTACTGCGCATGTGTCACAGGGACACCCTTTGGACAGGGAGCAGGACAGCCAGGGGGCGGCCGGCCAGGCAGACGTGCACGCGGTAAGCGGGTGTGCACGTCTGGTGGACGGGTGGGTGTGCGTGCATGTGGCAGGGGCGCACGCACATGCGCTGGCAGCAGTGACGGATCTAGCCCATTTTTAAATGGGCTAAGGTCACTAGTAAAGTTATATTTGCTTTTGAGCAAAAGTAATATTGCCTGTCTGCAAAGTTTCAAAAGTGCTGTTTATCTGCTCTGAAAGCTGCCATTGCATTTTATTCCAGCTGCTTCCCAATTCCCCTCCGGTTGTATGGGGGCATTGGGAAGCCTCCATGTGGCGCATCCTGGATAGTGCTATTGTAGCATGAACTAATTCCCGCAGGGCGACCGCTTTGCAGCATTGGTTTTTGACCCTGCATAAGTTGGCATGCGAAAGCGAATGCATATTTGCATGAGCATTGCCTCATGAATGGCCAATTAGGCCAAATTTGCTTAGCCAGTTATGTCAGGTGTTCACTTGGTGTTTAATGCACACATTCAATTCTCTGTGTAGTGCTTTTTATTATATTCTAGTAGACCCAAGCCTGTTTTAAAACGGGCTCTAGGTCTGTTTATTTTAAACTTCGCATGCGCGCTCACCCGTCCGCCCGCGCACATGCCCACCCGGCTCAATGGCCCTGTCCTCCAGTCCCAACTGCTGTCCGGGTCCGTGCTGCGCACATGCGCAGTAGCAAAAAGCAGGGGCGTAGCAATAGGGGGTGCAGAGGTAGCGACCGCATCAGGGCCCTTGGGCCAGAGGGGCCCCGAGGGGCCCTCCCTCAAGCACAATATTAGCTCTCTTTTGATCCTGTGCTGGTAATAATCACTTCTATAGATGCTTTGAATAGCAGTAATCATTAACAAACTGTTCCCCATCCTCTTCTTGCACCTCTGACACTGTGGTTGCCATTGGCAGGTTTTGGTGTGGCGTATCAATTGTTAACTATAGAGTGCTTGGGGGGGGCCCATGTAAAACTTGCTCTGGGGCCCATAGCTCTTTAGCTATGCCACTGGCAAAAAGCACGGACCCAGCTACGCAGTGAAAGCGCTACGCAGGGACACAGGTTTTATTATAGAGGATTAAAATTTATTAGTGAACTGTTCTGAACTGTGTGTGATTGAAGCACAGAGAAAGTGTTTTCAGTTGTTCACACACAAATGTAACAACATTGGAATGTAAACAAAGATACTGTTATTTCCACTCTGGATGCGGATCTCAAGCTGAATAGCATTTTCATAGCAGGACAAAGTGCTGAGTGATCGAGGGCTGGAGCACACCAAGCGTTTTTGGTAGCGTTTTCAAAACCACTGCCACCTGTGAAAACGCTTGGCTAAAGTATCTCAATGGGATGGTGCACACCAGCGGTCTGAGGTTTTTAGCAAACTGCAAAAGTGGCTCCTGCAGCATGATTGTAGTTTGCAGATGCGTTTCTGCCTCAATGTAAAGTATAGGAAAAGCTTAAACAGCTCTGAAAAACGCTAAATCAGAGCCGTTTTCCAGGCGTTTTTGTTACAGTAGCTGTTCAGCAACAGCTTTACTGTAACAATATATGAAATCTGCTACACAAAAACGCTCCAAAAAACGCTAGGCATGTTTAGAAAATCTCTCTAAACATGCCTAGAATTGCTCTGAAAATCTGCTTCAAAAACCTCTAGCGTTTTGTGGATCTGCTAGAGGTTTTTGGTGTGCACTGGCCCTGAATGATGTTCTGCTACAATTTTTTCTGTAATAGTAGCTTTAAAGCTGTAAGGAATCTTTTAGAGCAAAGTAGAAATGCTGAGTTTCAGACCACTTTAATAGTAAAAAAACAGTAAATTTACAGATATTTTACCTGTCGGCTTTCCTGGGCAGTGGGCACCCAAATTTCCAAGTGCGTTTTTATTACGTACGGGAATATGTGTATGGAAATGGGGGGTGGTAAGGTAGAGATGGCCTTTATGCATTGCGGTGTAACAGCCGCTTTGTAATGCATCTTACCGCACTGCAACGTTGACAGTGCAGTGGTAGCGTTGCGGTATAACAGGTTGCGGTATGGTAACGCACTGTATGCAGTGCATTACCGCTCAACGCGCGCATTAACAGGTTCAGTGAAGCATACTTTTAATTGAATGTGTGCTTCACTGTATGTGACACAATGCAGCTGCAGCGTGCAGCACTGCTTTTTTGTTCTGTTGCATTCCTGTCATACAGGGAATGGACTTCCCACTGTGAACCAAGCTTAAAACTTCTTTATTGATAAAGGTGCAGTTTGGTGTTGCTGCTGTGTGTATATGTCATAACTTTACGTATCCCTTATCTGAAATCTGTCATTTTTAGCATTCCTTAAAAGCCACCGTGCACTCAGAAGGGAAAGTTATGGGCTGTGTGCCAGTTAATATTTATAGCATGTACTGCTTTTCTGTAACTGCATGCTGGAAATCTTCTGGGAGGCCTGGTGCACACCAAAAACCGCTAGCAGATCTGCAAAATGCTAGCAGATTTTGAAACGCTTTTTGTTATTTTTCTATGGCGTTTTGCTAGCGTTTTGCGGATTGCTGCAGCGGATTTCAGTATAGTAAATTTCATATATTGTTACAGTAAAGCTGTTACTGAACAGCTTCTGTAACAAAAACGCCGGCAAAACCGCTCTGAACAGGCGTTTTTCAGAGCGGTTTGCGTTTTTCCTATACTTAACATTGAGGCAGAAACGCACCCGCAATCCAAAATCTGCTGCAGCCCGGGAGTATGCGTTTCTGCAAAACGCCTCCCGCTCTGGTGTGCACCAGCCCATTGAAATACATTACCCTAGCGGATCCGCACCCGCAGGTGGATCGCAAACCGCAGCGGAAACGCTCTGGTGTGCACTAGGCCGGAGATACCAGGAAGAGTGACAAAAGGCCTCACCAGTGATGTTGATTTGTAGCCCAGTTAGTAGACCAGAAGGAGTGGTGTTTGTCATGGTCACTCACCAGTCCAGGCTTGGCAGATGGCCCGCTGAGGTTCCCATGTAAGAGTTTGTGCATCCGCTGCAACAGATCATGACCTCAGGTGTAGGGTCACAATTAAGCATGCACACGTCATGATCTCTGTTTTTTTGGCAACAGACATGTAGGTCATGCCTCATGGCATAAGTGTGAATGATCACTTGCTCATGCTTGCACTTTTCTACATCAAATGACCTACATAAATCTGGGGTGTGCCAGCGAGCAGTGCTATAGTGGTGCTGTCGTTAGTTCTTGAGTATATATATTTTCACCCCTGAATCTGTTAGGGCTGGTTCACATTCGGGCGATTTTTCAGCGCTTTTCTGATCGTCGGCGATCAGCAAAGTGCTGCTGCAATGTATCCCTATGGATACATTCACACTGCAGCGGTTGCGATTTTGATTAATTTCACATGCATGCAGCTTTTTGGGGGCGATTGCTCTGTGATTCTCGTTCTATATAGCGAGATTTGGGCTGCCAAATCGCGGACGCAAACGCGGTCGTTGTAAAGCGCCCAATGTGAACTGGTCCTCACTTGTCTGACTACCTGCTCTGTTGCTGAACCCTTGCCTGCCTCCTTATCATCTCTCTTCCTGACCTAAGCATGCCTGACAGCAGCTCTGTTTTAAACTTTTGCAATACTGGATGAATTCCTGCTCTGGTCCTCTGCTACCATTCATGTTAAGGGCCACACACTGGTTCTGGTTCTCACCTGCTGCTTTTCTCCAACTGCATAATTTACCCATCCTCCCTCTCTGACCACAACTTACTCAAATCAAATGCACACGTGCAGAAATATCGGAAACCTCCACATCCAGACTCTTTCAACATCTACATCAGGGCCATTTCTTGGGCAGTGCGGGCAGGGGCGACCACCCTGGGCGCAGACCGGCTAGTAGAAGAAGGGGGGCGCAGGCAGAAGGAAATAACTGCTAGGGAGCTGGTGGTGACGAGCGGTGCAGCCAAATGGGAGAAGAACATTACCAGCACGATCACCCTCCTTGACTCCTCCTGGGCTACCTGTGTCAGATCAGATGTCAAGTCATTATCATGTCACCACCGACACCTGATGTCCTGTAGCGGTATTGCAGGCTGTCAGTGTGCGGCGCCCATGGAGGAATCTGCTTTCCTGGCTCTCTCCGCCTGTGTGTTTTCCTGGTACCTGCTTCCTCCTGGATGAGCGGCTGGTCACTAGTAAGTAGGCAGTTCTGCTTGTGACCTGTGGCTGTGTGACTGTCCCTAAAGAGTAAGGGTTCCCAATTCCACGGGATGGGGGGGCGAGCGCAATTTTTACACCCTCGCCCTGGGTGCAATATAGCCTAGAAACTGCCCTGATCTACATCCCCTTCATACTTTACCCTCCTGTGATCCTGATATCGCAGCTGCACATTATTACAACACTCTAGCTTCTGCCAGCTATGCTGCCCCTCGTTTCACAGTCCACCGTCACAGGGCCTACAGTCAACCACGGCTTACCAAGGAAATCAAACTAATGAAGCACCACTCCGGAGTAGCCAAATGGCTCTGGTGTAAAAATGATTTATATGAGATCAGGGGCCTAACTAGAAATCACTGGGCCCCCTGCGAAACTCTGGATGGGGCCCCCTCCCCCACCTCGCTTTCTGCACAGGTAAACTGAGAACCATTGTTATTGAAATGGTTAGTGCACACTTGAATGTGTTATCCCCATGCAGATAAAAACTGACAGCAGTGAAACACTACAGGCATTTTCTCTTTCAATTATCATTAGTTTCTGTGATAAAAGAAGCATGTTTTCACACATACAGACACACATGGGGCTCTATTCACAAAAGTGTGATAACTGCTATCACAAGCAGTTATCACACGATATGTCGCGCAGCGTTTTGTGCACGCAAATGATTACTTCATGTGATAAACGAACGTCCCGCAAAGGTTCGTTTATCTGCGGAGTAATCCTTTGCGCGCACAAAGCACCGCGCAGCAGATCGCGTGATAACTGCTGTGATAGCAGTTACCACATGTTTGTGAATCAAGCCCATGGTGTGCAGAAAAAGCATACAGAAAACTGACAGATGAGTGTGCTCCCAGCCTCAGCTTGTTACACTCACTCTGTCCATCTCTGGAACAGAACTGGCTCTGCAGACTCCTCCAGCATCACTACAGTACAGAGCACTTGGGGAAGGGGTGCATAGCTTGGGAGAAGGGCTCTGTACACAAAACCTTGGACTGTCTACAAATATTTGTCTACAAAACTTTGTATGATTCCTTATCAGTGGCTGAAAAGATACAGTCATTACAACAATTGTGCAGAGTGCAGAAAGTTTTTTCTCTCCGTGCCCTTAGTTGTCAGTTTCTCAGGACAGGGAAAATAAACTTCTCCCCCATAGGGCCCCCTGTGGCTTCTGGGCTCCCCTGCGGCTACATACCTTGCAGGGTCTATTGTTACGCCCTTGCATGACATCTTCCTTAAGCTACAAAATGCCCATCACAAACTCAGAGAGGCCCTCTCAGCTGCTTAACATTCTTACTTCCTTACCTTCAATTTCCTTTCTTCGGAATCCATCCCCACCCCCACTCTCTCCATCGCGGTTGAAGACTTTGCCTAATTTTTCAGGGACAAAATCAGCAACATTAGAAATGGCTTTGCTCAGCAACCTAGCCTGCACATTCAGACCGCACTTCTTTTCTACCGGTCTTCCACTAACTGACTGAACACGCCCTCTCTTCTCTCATATCTAAATTGCGCCCCACTACCTGCTCTTTTTATTTGATGCCCTCTCACCTTTCCTCTTCCATCTTACCTCTCTCTTCAACATTTTCCTTTTCCACTGGTAATTTACTATCAACATTCAAGAAAGCCCTCATAACATCCTTGCTCAAAAAACTTTGTACGGATCCCATCACACTCCCCAACTACAGGCATTTCTCCCTATTTCCCTACGCCTCCAAAATACTGGAGCAACATGTTTACTCAGATCTGGTTTGTTACCTCACTGCCAACTACTTGTTTGATCATATCCAGTCTGGCTTCTCCCACAGTCACTCCACAGAAACTGTTTTAGCTAAAGTAGTCAATGACTTACCCACCACTAAAACTAAAGGTTTCTATTTATTCTTATGCTTCCAGATTTCCTCAGCTTTTGATACAGTTGACCACCTCCCAAATCCTCTCCTCCTGGCTTTCTGCCTATCTCTCAGGAAGGTCCTTTAGAATTGCACGTTTAGGCACCATCTCATCATTCTGCCCTCTCCATTTAACATTCATCAAGGCTCAGTCCTGAGACCCTTCCTTTTCTCCATGTACATCTATGATCTGGGGAAACTTATCAGCTCCTTTGGCTTTCAATATAACGTATACACTGACAACACCCAAATCTATCTCTCAGCTCCTGATCTAGCTATGAGTTAAAGCTGGCCATACACTGGCCCGATTTGCCGCCATTTCGACAGCAGATTCGATCACTGGGATCGAATCTGCTGCCAATCGTTCGCGCTACACGCCGAATTTCGATCCATTTCATCCAATCCCGTCGATCGCTCCGTGCGGAAAATTACCGTCGATCTCCCGCGGGTAGGGAGCGCGTCACTAGCGGCATTCGAGTGCCTGACGACCAACGCAATAGAGCGGCAATACATTACCTGCTCCGCCGGCGCGACTACCCCCGGTCACCGCTGGTCTGTGTCCGCGCTGGTCTCCGGCATGCTTCAGTTCCTCCTGCCCGGCAGGAAGTTTAAACAGTAGAGGGCGCTCTACTGTTTAAACTTCCTGCCGGGCAGGAAGAAGTAAAGCATGCTGGACCTGGAGACCAGAGCGGAGAAGACAGCGGAGACCTGGGGACTGGAGTCGCGCCGGCGGAGCAGGTAATGTATGCTGGTATGCGGGCATGCGGGCGGGGGGAGCGGTGGCAGCAGCACCACCACAACAGATTGTGAACGGTTTCAGGCTGAAATCGGTTCACAATCTGTTTGCAGTAAAGGTAGCCATACGATCCCTCTCTGATCAGATTCGATCAGAGAGGGATCTATCTGTTGGTCGAATCTGATGGCAAATCGACCAGTGTATGGCTACCTTGTTTCCCAGACTGCCTCAACACCATCTTCTCCTCCATGTCCTCCCACTTTCTGAAACTTAACATGGACAAAACTGATTTTTTTTAGGCCACCACGTGATTCAATCCCCCAGCCTGGCATAACAATCAATGTTGACAACACTGCATTAATGCCTGCTGCCTTGGTGTATTAATTGACTCAACTCTTTCATTCAAATGACACATCAACTCATTATCTACCTCCTGTTGTCTCCAGCTAAAGAACATTTTTCACATTTACCCCTTTCTCACCCAGGATGCCACAAAACTCCCTGTGCATCGCATGACTGTCACACTTCTTGACTACTGCATCTTCCCGTCTAGCTCCACTCCAGTCCATTATGAACTCTGCGGCATGACTTATTCACCTCTCTGCTCGCTCCTCTAAAGCCTCATCTACAAGGTACAATTTTCCGTCAGATTGGATCTATTAGACGGATCTATTAGATCATTTCAAACCGGTCCAATCGGATTGCGTTCGATTTTGCAATAAATTTTGGGTACTTATCAAAAGAAAAATCTATCGCAAAATTGATCTGGAACAATTTGGACATCTACACATGATGCCATTTCTTATTAGATCTAACTAATAGATCCATCTATTTGATGGAAAATTGTAAAATTGTACCGTGTAAATGAGGCTTAACACTAACCCATTCTGTCAGTCCCTCCACTAGCTGTCACACAAAGGATACAATTCAAGATCCTAACTCTCACCTACAAAGCATTCTGCAATCTCACCCCACCCTACTTCACTTCACGTCTTCCGATACTGCCCTGCACATAATACCTGCTCTACTGGCAACATTCTCTTCTCTAGTCACCTCTTCTCATTTTCACATAAAAGATTTCTCTTAAATCTCCCCACTCCTCTGGAACTCCCTTCCACAATGCGTTTGCCACTCGCCCACACTATCTTTAGATGGAACCTGAAAACTCACCTCAGGTAAGTAGATAATTTCACCTAGCCACCAACCACCTCCTTGCATGCAGCTCTGCCTTCCTGTTGTTCTACTCCTTAGACTGTAAGCCTACTCTGGCAGGGTTTTTTCCCCTTGTGTGTGGCTGTGTAACCTGATACATATTTCCACTTTTGTGTATGATGCATTGCTGACCTGTCCAATTGTCCTTTATATGTAACCCATTGCCTTATAATGGCCTGGACTGTGTATTCCCTTTTGTAAAGTGACATGGAAGATGCTGGCCCTATATACATCCAAAATAATAATTTGACTACTTGTGTTGTTGCTGAACCTCTGCCTGGCTGGCTACACACCGCTACACATGCACTTTTGCTTGTCTGACTACATTCTCTTATAAGCTAGGTTCACAGTTACTGTGGGTACCTGATGTGAACGGCACAGCGCTGCATCTTGCTTGCGGAGGGAGACAACATCTTACCATCTTACCACACATTCACACTATAAGACGCACCCCCCCCCCCCCCCCCCTCTTTTGGGGAGAAAAAGTGCATCTTATAGACTGAAAAATATGGTAAGTAACAAACATTTATTGGATAGAGAAAAATTAAAATGCATGCATTGGCCTGACTCATTTCCCAAGGTTCACCCTTGTTTTGTCAGAGGTGGTTTGGCCATAATTGGAGAGTGGGATTGTTTTGGGTGTGAACAGTGCAATGCTGGTGGAGTTTACAATGAAGTCAGATTCTGTCCATCTTGTAACAGGAAATGACCAGCAAAACTGTAGCTGTAGAAGTCCTTAAAGAGTGTCTGAAGCAAAAATGAGAAAAAAAGCGTTATCTAGAGACTGCACTGTTCTATACTCCTACCTGTTATTGCCTGAGGAAGCAGGAATATACTTGCTTTGTATTTTTGGAGTATTAAAAATAAATTTATCTGTTTGAAAATCGACAGTTTCATGTCTACTTCGGGGAGGTAAGTCCACCACTTCCTCCCTTGAGAATTTTAAAGTTTTTAGCTTATTTTATCCTGTTGGCACCTCTGTTCTCCTTGTACAGATTTGTTGGCTGCACATCTAAGATACAGATCTCCTGTACCACCACATCCCAAAACTGCTCTTTTTGATCAATATTTGTTCCAGACCTTCCGTTCATCGCCGCCGGTGACCTGCTAATTATTCGTCTAACTAGAAGAATAGCACTGCTGTAATGATCTGCGGGCGATTTCCAGTCAGCGCACACCACGTGCGCTGAAGCAGAAGGAAATCGCCACAATCAAAGAAGCAAAGTACCCAGTATAGATTTGTAGAGGAGAATTCCAACCAGCAGATGGAGCTGTGGAGTACAGAGGAACAAGTCCTCTGTACAGCCACAGATGCCAGATTGAAATTGCACGATTAAGCAAAACCGGGCAACAAAGTAACAACTCAGAAGAAAGCAAAAACAGAGACAGACAATATGAATGTCTACCAATCTAGTCGCCACCCAGCGACGGTAGACATACCACATCAGAGCAGACCAGAGTGAGAAAGCTGATCGCAAGAGAGGCGATTGCTATCAGCAACACAAGACTGAGCAAAGACAGAGCATGAACTGAGTAAGGAAGACACAGCAAATAACCACAATCTGTACGCCAAGGAAAATAACAAATGAACTAGCTAAACGCAGTCACCGCACGTTATGCGCAACAGTGACAAGCGCGTTAACATCACGGTCACCGCACGTTAAGCGCAACAGTGACAAAATGTACCAACCCTGACTAACAAATGAACATGGAGAACGAAGACAAACAAATAACGCGAACGCTTGCTAATCGGTTGTCCAACAGCAAGCGTTCGTTCCAGACAAAACAGACTAAAGGAGTAACCAATAGCAACCGCAGCTAAGGTTAAACTCCAAGATACAGACAAGCGAGATCCACCACCTCTAGAGCTAGGGCGAATGCGATCTAAGAGCAGACCAAATGATTCACTGTCAGCCACCGCAGGTGACAGTACAATCGCAAGTGCAGGACGAGACAAAACAGGAATAAACAGTACAAATAATACAGAACCTGACTGCACTAGAAGGAGTGCAAAGTGCACTCCCCAATAATTAACTACACTAGAATATTCGCAACAAGATATAAAAGAGGCTGAGGCTCCAAGGTTAATCTCACCAGACAGAAACCATGTCAAGCAAGGAATTCTGGGAGGAAGTGACATTTATACTGGAACCCTTCAAAGGAAGCAGACAAGCAGCTTGCAAGATAAGTAGATGCAAATCAGTCAGCCCTGCAAACTGACAGAAAGGCCTCTTTTCCCTGGACTGAACTATGCAACCTGCATAGGAAACAAAACTGTCCAGGGAATCAAGGCTAGCAGAGCGGATTCTGACAACTGCGCTCCCATGTGCGTTGTCAGGAGCTTACTGCGCAGGCGCAATACAAGAAGACTTCATACTGCACTTGTGCAGTAAGCTCCCGAGGACACGCATGGCCACAGTGCTATTCGTTTAGTTAGACGAATAATTAGCAGGTCACCGGCGACGACGAACGGAAGCGGCTTCAGCGACAGCGCGGGACTTAACCACTTCAGCCCACAGGGTTGAAATTATTTTGCATCTGAGCAACTTTCACCTCCCATTCATTTGCTAATAACTTTATCACTACTCGGCACAATGAATGGATCTATATCTTGTTTTTTTCGCCACCAATTAGGCTTTCTGTGGGTGATACATTTTGCTGAGTTAATTTATTGTAAATCCATTTTAACAGGAATATTAAGAAAGAAATGGAAAAAAAATCATTATTTCTAAGCTTTTGGCCATTATAGTTTGAAATTAATACATGCCACCATAATTAAAACCTATGTACTTTATTTACCAATTTGTCCCGCTTATTACACCATTTAAATTATGTCCCTATCACAATGTATGGCGCCGATATTCAATTTGGAAATAAAGGTGCATTTTTTCAATTTGCGTCCATCACTATTTAGAAGCCCATAATTTAATAAATCATATTGATATACTCCTTTGACATGAATATTTAAAAAGTTCAGACCCTTGGGTAACTATTTATGTTGTTTTTTTTTTTTTATTGTAATTATTGTTTTATTTTTTTTTATTTAAACTTGTATGTGGATATTTTTTGGTGTGGGAGGTAAACAGGTTTTTTTTAATGTATTAAAATGTATTTATTTAACACAAAGTGTGTTTTTGGTGTAATTTGCTTTTTGGCCACAAGATGGCCAAAGTCAAAAAGTCCTGGGAGCGATCGATCTCGCTCCCAGGCAGAAGAAAGGAGACCAGAGCTCAGAAAAGCCGCAGCGTCTGAAGAGACGCTGTCGGATTTTTTCCGGGGGGGGGGTCCGATCAGCGAAAGGGATTTATAATCCCTTTCACTGATCGGTGGGCTAACGGCCAGCAGCGGAGGTGCGCACGGGGGGGCCAGCAGGAGCGCGCGCAACCCACGGGAGTGCGCGCAGCCTAACTGGACGAAAATTTTCGTCCAGTTAGGCTGAAGTGGTTAAAGAGACACTGAAGCGAAAAAAAAAAATATGATATAATGAATTGGTTGTGCACTATGAATAATTACTAGAAGAATAGCAGCAAAGAAAATATTCTCATATTTTTATTTTCAGGTATATAGTGTGTTTTCTAACATTGCATCATTCTCTAATATGTGCAGATTACACAACACTCTGCATTCAAAATGATTCCTTCAGAGCAGTCTGTGAACTAATGACCTCTCCTCTGGCAGATAAAAAGAAAACTGTTCACTTACAGTTGAGATAATAAAAGTCAGAAGACAGCCCTCTCCACGACTTTGAAAGTCGTAGAGATGAATGGCTTTTTTGCATAGAGATAACAACTGGAGTTTCTTAACTCTTCCTGTACTGGAAACAATTACACTGATGTATCTGATCTTAATGTTTTATTTCTTAGCTGTGCTACACATACAAATCATAATATCATAAATTTTTTTTTGCTTCAGTGTCTCTTTAATAGCTGCAGAGGGCTGGTAGAAGCCCCAGGTAAGTGACACTTTTTGGGTTTTTTAAGGCCCCCAGAACCCCTTTAAGTGAGGATTTTGAACTGCAGAAAGGTCATGCAAAAAGCTAACATTTGAACACTCTGAATACTAAGCTATAAGAAGGTGTTTTAAAGCAACCTGAGCACCATTTTTCTTTAAAATGAACCTTCCCTCTTGCCCGTGCCACAATTCATGAATGTCCAGGAGACGTAGTCCGTCCATGGATCTCCCAGCATGTATTGTGGTGTGTGTGCGAAAAAACCTCCAGATGCTGCTGGTCGGGTGGAGAAGATGGTGAATCCTCTACGGGCCAGACCCAAAGGAGCAGCACCCCGGTAAGTAATAATGCTCCCCTCAAACTCCCTACCCCCCCCCCTCCCAAAAGCACAAATTGTTATTAACCTCCCTTATGGGTAGGTTTATTTAATTAAAAAAAATGTTACTTTACTATTAGGGCCGGGAGCCAGAAAAGGGGCAGCATTGTAAACATCTACGAGGGAGTCACCATTCCACATTTTATCTATGAAATTGTTTTGTTTTTGTCTATGAAATGTTTATCGATGACTTTTGTTTTGTTTGTTGTTTTTATTGCAGTATGCTGGTTATTTGATAACCTTGCTACAATATTTCACTTAATGTACCATTACATGGAATGATTTACAGGCACTGGTGAAGTAGCTGAGCCTTCTGACTCCATGTAAGCTCTTCAGGCCTCCCATGTGTGCCATAACAGGCGCCTCTCCTATAGCTTAGGTAAGAGGATGATTAGAATGCACTGCAATCAGTAATAAGGTGAGTAATATGCCTGATGTAATGTTTGTAATCTGTGGGGAACACAGCAGACAAATATGTCAGATATTCATTTGCTTTGACAAATGCAGATAGAAAAACACTTCTATAGAGTGTCAGATAGGCAAACAGAAATGATGGGGCGCCAAAGCAAAAACATTACAGGGCACCCTCTGAGACTTCCATCATTCTAAAACAAAACCTAACCTGACAACAAAAGGCTTTTGTAGCAATCAGAAGGGGGTGCTGGGCCCCATACAGCGTGAATGACCCACTTTGCCTCAAGCTATTCTATTGCTAACTACTGCATGTCTTTCAGTGTAGCATTGAAGAATAGGAAGGCCAAGAAAAAAAATATCAAACTGGGAGATTAACTAAACTTGCTTAATTTTCAGCGCTACATGTAATCTTTCAAAACCCATATTTATATTACACACCACCACCAGATACACACAAAGCAAGATCATTTGTATGAAAACTTATTTCCTGCAAGTTGTGAACTCTATATTCACATGGTGAGTAGTCATTGCAATGTAATAAGCCACTTTCACTTACTACGGAAGGTACCATAGGTTTGCTGTCATCTGCATTTTTTCTGGATCTGCTTTGCTTGTGAATGAAAAGGGATTTCTCTTAGTGGTTAGTGGTCACTGTCACCATGTGAGCAAAATTATAAACCATATAATCATAAACATCTCCTCACTAGTTTCCAGATACCAACCCAACCGCAATCTCAGATCTACACATGACCTTCTATTGTCCTTCTCTAGAATTACCTTTTCACATTCACGTATACAAGATTTTGCACGTGCTTCACCCCTCCTCTGGAATGCCCTTCCACAACACATCTGTCACTCTCCAACCTTTGATATCTTTAAATAGGCCCTCATAACTCATTTTTTTCATTCAAGCTCTACCTTAGGACAGTTCACCTTTTGACCTCTGGCCAATTTATACTTCCTACTAGATAACCTAAAACACACTGCCTGTAGGTATGAATAATGTATACTAATCCACCTCTAGGTGCCCCCTTATTCCCTTAGATTGTAAGCTTGCAAGGCCAGGGCTATCTCACCCTCTTTGATTTTGTAACCCATTTATTTGTATTAATTTGGTCACTGTTATTAACAATTCTGTACTCTGTACAGATTCTGTATTTTGTACCCACTTAGTATTTTGTATATTGGTGTGCACCATTGTCTGTATTATTTTGTACCCCATGTTTGTTTCAAACTTTGTACAGCACCACAGAATATGTTGGCACTTTATAAATCAATGATAATAACATAAACAACAGGCTAAGTAAAATAAATAGATTTAACACATACAAGGTGAATAAAATGTGTGTCGCTAATCAGGGCCGATTCTAGCTACAATGGAGCCCGGGTCAAAAGTAACCTGGACTCCCCCCCACCCCCTGAAAGGAAATTTACCCCCAGGGCCCTGAGCCAACTGCTGCCACACCCAGATCTCCCCACCAACTTTATTGTGCTCCATGGGGCCCTTGCAAAGTTTTTGGCACCTGTCTCTGCTAGCGAGCTGCTCCATTAGTCAGTGCGCTCTCGTCTTCATCCTCACAGGGACATCTCTCCTCAGTGACCCGCCGCATACGATTACATAATTATATGCAACAGGTCACTGAGAAGATGTGGCCAGCGGGAATGAAGATCGGGAGCATATCCTGTGCAAGTCGCTAGCACAGTCTACTGCCATTCTATACCTGATACATCGGCATACAATGTATATCTGTTGGTATATGAAGAGAAATCATTGTCCACAATTATAGACAATGGTTCTTTCACATTGTGACACATATAAATTAATTATTTCCAAACTGAAGGAAGGTTGTAAAGGTTGTACTGTGTAACATGACAGTAACTAAACCTGCACAATGATGATTTCTGAAAGCAAAGCTATGATTCACCTGCAAACAAAGGCTGCCACCTTAGTCTGCATGCTTCTTGCGATTGATGTACTGTATAGTGCCACTTCTCTGTGTCATTCATGACTCAGTAATTAGAACTCTCTGCAAAAGGACTAATTATCACTCAAATGAAACTATTAATGGTGCAAAAATAAAGCAGGTCAGACTGATACAAATGCTAAATTGGATAAGGAGACTATTTTCTTTGAAGTCTGACATTTTCAAATTAGAATATTAGTGGCTGGTAAGCTCCACCCAAGAAGCCTCCCCAAAGCACCCCGGCAAGTATATCTGCTAGTTTGGGACAAAATTATTCCTTATTTGTTTCCGCTAGGTAGGCTTTTTGTTTTTGGGGGGTAAAAAGAGGGGGATATTTCTTTCTGCTGTGTGTTTACATGGACTGTTCCTGTTTTGTTTTTTATTTGGTGTTTAATGTTTGTGCTGCTGAATACACATACAGGACTCGATTCACTAAAGTGTTATAATTGCTATCACAGTAGTTATCACGCGAGCTGCCGTGCGCAAAGGTTTGTGCGCGAACAGCGTTACTTTGCGTGATAAGCGAAGGTTTTCACTCGATCACGTGTGCATTTTACGTGAAAAGCGCACGTGATCCCGCGCAGACCTTCGCTTATCACGCGAAGTAACGCTGTTCGTGCACTAACCTTTGCGCACGGCAGCTCGCGTGATAACTGCAGTGATAGCAGATATCACACTTTAGTGAATCGAGCCCACAATGCAGTGCAAAGGGAGACCAAGCCTGGCCTCAAGCTACTGTAGGTACCCACGTTAGATGACACCTAATCAAGGTGGCCATTAAAGGTCTACTATGATAACTGTAAAATTTAAAATGTATTCTTACATACATATATCACGTACATTGGTTCTGAAGTAAAATGCATTGTCAATTAATTTATTTCTTTGTAGCTGTCAGAGTTCAGTATGTTTCTTTTATCTAATGGTTCTTACCAACAGGTTTTAGAGCAGACATTCTCCTCATGGGAACATGGGAAACCTAAAGATATCATTTATTCATGTAAAAGCACCCCCTGGCAAGGATCGCCACAAAGATATCAGAAACTTGGACTACTAGCTTGCACACTATTTTGCCATTTGGACAGAGCAACTGCCCTTCAGTAATAAGTGCTTTTGAAAATAAAGTAAACCCTGAGAATCCCCCATTGCTTGTACAAACGTAAGAATGTTGCTAAGTACATCACAAAACCATTGTTTTTTTTTACCTGTAAAAAGCCTAATGTCTAAAATTACACAACTAACTCAGATTAAAGCTATGGCAAACTCAAATTTAGCAATGGAACGATTACTTTCTGCTCGACTAAGGAGCATTGCCTTACCAATGTTACAGATATCTTAAGTTTTTTTTTTTTTTATCCCTATTGGTACACATTCTGTTCAATACACAACCTGCCTGGTACATAGGGTACACATGCCTGGGAGTCAGGTTGCATTTATTACCTTTATTGATGTTTATGCTGAATTTGACTATCTCTTAGATATATCTAAGTAAGTTATGCTTTATTCATACCTATATGGATTAGATATGTACAATCTCAAGATCTACGACTATACTAAAGTTAAGATGTATTGTAATGAAGATAAACATGGACCAAAGGTACATTCTTGTTTCTCTTCTTCCCCTCTCTTTTCCTACTTTCCATTCCTATCCTCTTTTTTTCATACTTCTCAATACTCTACTATTTTGGTTATGAAATGTTAATAACTCTAAAATTAGGAGTGTTTTCATCCCTTTTCTTTAAGATTAAGATAGGTTGTCATTTACTAAACTGTGTATTCAGTTATGTATAATGTAATATTAAGACTAATTGATGTAAATGTTGAATAAGTTGCTGTTAAACTAAACAAAATCCTTCAATAAAAATTATTGAAATAAAAAATAAAAAAAAAGCCTAATGTCTATACAGGGCTTTACTGGCAAGATTTCAGACCGATCAGAACGCTGATCAGAATATGAAAGGCCTTAAGGACCTTTACAGCCCTAAGGAAATGTCAGCCAAATGGCAGTAGTTCTGCGCCTGCGCAGTACACTCCGGACAACGTGGACTTGATTGACAGCAACGCTCACTCAGGCGCAGTAGAGGACAACCTCGAGGTCGGCCTCTGCACCGGTGGGGACCCTGGAGCGGCGGCTGAGAGCAGAGCTGCAGCGTGGGACATGTCGGCTGCAAGGGGCAGGAGGAAGCCCCGGGTAAGTAGATCATGGGGCAGCATTATTTGGCTGACATTTCCTTTAAACATATATACCAGTAATAATTTTGCAGTTGAAAAAAAAATTCAAATACACTTTTCTTTTTGCTGTAAAATTAATGAACTGCTGATGCAATCATTGCACTCAGTCTCCTACTAGCAGGCTGTTCACTCTCCCCTCTAGAAGGTAACAACCATACCACTAGAGAATGGCCTGAACCTCCGATTTTTGGTTCGCGAACTTCCACGAAAAGTTTGGTTCACGCGAACTTTCGCGAACCGCAATAGACTGCAATGGGGAGGCGAACTTTGAAAACTAGAAACATTTATGCTGGCCACAAAAGTGATGGAAAAGATGTTTCAAGGGGTCTAACACCTGGAATGGGGCATGGGGGAGTGGGATACATGCCAAAAGTCCTGGGGAAAAATCCGGATTTGACGCAAAGCATCATTTTAAGGGCAGAAATCACATTGAATGCTAAATTGCAGGCCTAAAGTGCTTTAAAACATCTTGCATGTGTATACATCAATCAGGGAGTGTAATTAGAGTACTGCTTCACACTGACTCACCAAACGCACTGTGTAATGCACCACAAACAGCTGTTTACGTAGTGACGGCCGTGCTGGACTGGTGCGCACCATGGCAAGAGTGCAGGCCGTGGCAGTTTTCAAGCCCATATGGTCGCCGGGCTGTTAGCTCAATGATAGAACAACAGTGACTGTCCAGCTGATCAAATTTGGTCTGTCCACAATGAAGCAACAACCTTATTATCTTCTTGTATGTAGGTAGGCATAGGTAGGTGCCCCAGTATAGGTAGGTAGGCATAGGTAGGTGTCCCAGTATAGGTAGATAGGCATAGGTAGGTGTCCCAGTATAGGTAGATAGGCATAGGTAGGTGTCCCAGTATAGGTAGATAGGCATAGGTAGGTGCCCCAGTAGTTAGCAAGGCATAGGTAGGAGTCCCAGTATAGGTAGGTAGGCATAGGTAGGTGTCCCAGTATAGGTAGATAGGCATAAGTAGGTGCCCCAGTAGTTAGCTAGGCATAGGTAGGAGTCCCAGTATAGGTAGGTAGGCTTAGGTAGGTGTCCCAGTATAGGTAGGTAGGCATAGGGCTTGATTCACAAAGCGGTGCTAACCTACTTAGCAAGCCTAAAGTAGTTTAGGCGTGATAATCTTTGCACCAGTAGGTTAGCACTGTTTTCAGGAATAAAACTCGCGCGCAAAGTTTTACGCGCGCAGAAAGTTGCATAGGGTTTAATGGGTGCATAAAAGTTTACGCACGCAAAACTTTGCGCGCGCGGGAGTAGCTAGCTAGGCATAGGTAGGAATCCCAGTATAGGTAGGTAGGCATAGGTAGGTGTCCCAGTATAGGTAGATAGGCATAGGTAGGTGTCCCAGTATAGGTAGGTAGGCATAGGTAAGTGTCCAGGTATAGGTAAATATGTGTAATATGTAAATATTATATTTACTTTGTCAAATCATTCTTTATCAGAAGTGGCTTTTAATTGTCATCCTGCTCAAATTATAGTCTTGGTGGGAAGGCAAGGCTCCGGAGGCGGGATTCCAATTTTATTGCTATCAATCCTCATCCATTGTTGTTTAAATGTTTCATTTTTTGGGGTTCGCTTGGCATAACATAAAATTTGGCTTATGTCAAAACATTTTGTAAATGAACATAGAAGGCATGTAAATCATTTTATCAGAGTGAAGAAGCACATAAACGTATACAGGGCAGTGCAAGCAGCATGCCTCCCAGCAGTAAAGTTCCAGGATTTTTTCAGTGTTTTTTTTCCAGGTATTTCAGTTTCTTCCCATAACCATACTGATAATTTAATTGTTTCCCCTCAAATTGTCCTTAAAGAGGAACTTCAGCTTAAACAAACATACTGTCATTAAGTTACATTATTTATGTTAATTAAAATAGATAGGTAATATCATCTCTTATCCACCTTGTATTAGAAAAACAGGCAAATGTTTGTGATTTCATTGGGGCAGCCTCTTTTTGGTTGAAAGGAGGTGACAGGGAGCATGAGACACAGTTCCAACTGTCCTGTGTCCTGATCACTCCTCCCAGCTGTGTACGCTAGGCAACGAGAACAACAACATCAGAAATCCCATCATGCTTTGCACAGCATCAGCCGAAAAATGCCCGGGCAGATTTCTTTAAAGGGGCGGAGCTTAGCTTCTGTGCAGCTAAAAATGAGGCTTGGGTAAGAAAAACAAAGTTCTGATGCTGTGAAACTTTTAAAGAAACGGTACTGCTGAGTAGATTAATCACAGATGAGTGGGAATTAGACAGGCTAAACTGTCTAAATACACACAGGGCACATTTCTCTCTGTTTTCTCTCTATCCTGTGCAAGAGTTCAGGTCCACTTTAAAAGGAAATAAACATGACCACCTCTGTGTACATCTCAGGTCAGGTGTCCTTTAAAAGCAACAGCCAAGGGTATTGTTTCCCTTCTTATAGCATTGCTTTTGATATGTGATTTAACTGTTCAACACAACATGTCAGTGTGAAAGTAACCTTAAAGTGTACCAGAGATCTGCTAAAAAGAAAATATGATACCCCCCAGCAGCTTCCTCCAACAGAATAAACACGGCTGAGTCACACGCCACTCTCCTGCGGTCTACCGTTCAGCCGCGATTAGCCCTGGTAATAGGCTCAGTCAGGTCCAGTCTGGGTCTTCTGTGCAACTGTTATATTTCAGTGCTGACAAAATATTGTCAGAACTGTACGGAATTGTTCTAAGAAGAATATGGTGAGAGTCTGAGAGGAACTGATGGTGAGGTGTTTATGTGATGTCATGTGTTTATTTTAAATAATTTTACTTGGTTCAGGTTCACTTTATGCTACATACATAACGAAAGATAGAATTGTGTGAAATGACCGATGAACGATCATTCTATGATTTTACACTGAAGATATCAAGCTATGTGATGTGAACAACAGCAGAATACTGCAAACACAATGCCAAACAATTGGATCATTAAATGATACAGGATCTAGGCGAAGTGCCGTAGACTTCATGGACGCATTGTTTTAAAAATCGTTTACAGATCTGTACAAACTGCTGACCATGAACAATTATCTGCCAAAGTGATCCGTCATGATGATGGTTGTCCAAAATACCTGAGCATCATCATGGATTTTTTTTTAAAGGACACATCTGAGCTGTATGATAATAACAAATCCACTTACCTGGGGCTTCCTCCAGCCCTTGCCAGCCGTCCTGTGCCCACGCCGCAGCTCCGCTCACCGCTAGTGGCCTGGGGTCCCCTCCGGTGCAGGATGTTCACTGCGCCTGCGCAAGCGGCTCTCAGAGTCGCACTGACATAATTTGGACTGTACTGCACAGGCTGTAGTAGTCCTGCACTGTATAGTCTAGATAACGTCAGCGCGACCAGTGAGCCACACACTGGAGCGCAGGAGAAGCCGACCTGGCGAGGTCGGCTTCTACTGCTTCTGCATCGGAGGGGACCGGGAGCGACCGGAGCTGCGGCGAGGGCACAGGAGGGATGCAGGGGGCTGGAAGAAGCATCAAGTAAGTGGATTTTTTATTTTTAAAGTACCTTCCCTTTAAGCCATCATTTTTTTTATTTTTCCAAACGACGAGGAAAAGTTCATCGACCATTGCAAGCGATTATTTCCTCCTCGTGAGTAGGGAGCTTAAATGGAATGGTGTGAAAATAAACAATATATTTAGACTGCATATCTTCCACTCCAAGATATACTGTGTAAAAACATATATAAGAATCAAATACAAATAAATGGAACCTAACAGCTTATACTGAAATGAACATCTTTTATGTGCTACTTGCTTGTTTATTTCTTACGTCATTTTTTTTTCTTCACAAAACACTCCACCACCTGCAACCTGATTAACCACAATGTGCAATATGTCTACTGATAAAGAGTTAATATAAACCAGTCTATGAGATGCCAACCCATGCTACAATGCAGAGAAGGACTGCAGCAGGCAGAGATGACTATGCATTCATGAGCCTCTACATTTTCCAACTGGGGGGCTCATGGTGGAGAATGTCACACCTCATGGTTGACTAATGGGGCTGGGTGGAATACTGGGATGTTGATCACACTGCTCTGTTAGCAGCGTACATGGATGGCTGTTTGTAGTTTCCCTTTCTCGTCTCTTCTGCAGTGCTACTGTGCTCTCATCTCCATTACTTCTGCATAAAGCCTTACAGAATACATCTTATATATGAATTAGAATGAAGCTAAGGGCACACAGACAGACTAATCTGCAAACGCTGCTGCTGTTGCTGGACAAACAGCAGCAAAAAAGAAGGGCACCTCCTATAAAGTTTTCTGGCAGAAGGGGGAATAAAAGGGCTAGTAGGAGTGGAGGAGGAAAAAAAAATGGGAGGGGCGCATGCGCATCGAGGTTGTTTTTCACAAAGCTGTTCATAAAGTGAGCCGGCACACTGCAGACAGGCGTCTTTGTAAGGAGACCACTGAGCTGAGAGCACAGTGACAGCAGCCTCCTGCTGTTACTTTTTCTACCTACTCTTCCCAATGAACTGTCCGCAAAGCCAGCACTGAGCCTTTGTGCAAAGGCATTCCTCAGTGCAATACTAAGATCGCATTTTATATGAGATCTTAGCTCATTCTCCGCTCCTCACCCCCATTCATAGATCTCTATTTTTATACATTTTTTCTTACAACCATGGTGCTGGGGAAGGTGAAGAGTTTAACCATAAGCTACGATTGCCTGAATGGCAGTCATGTCCCTGTTTACTCCAGTGGGGACACCGTCTCAGGAAAGGTCAATCTGGAAGTTACTGGGGAGATCAGAGTGAAATCTCTAAAGATCCACGCGAGGGGACATGCCAAAGTACGATGGACAGAATCGAGAAATGCTGGATCTAATACTGCCTATACCCAGAACTACACTGAAGAAGTGGAGTACTTTAACCACAAAGACATCTTAATCGGACATGAAAGAGGTAAGTGTAACATTAAAAAATGTATCTAAGTGTATCTATATACACTTAGATACATTTAAAAAATGTATCTAAGTGTATCTATATATTCACAACTAAGTCAGGTAGGCTATTTATGTACTGATTATTCTGTAGGCATTGAAAATTGGATAGCTGCATGACATGGGTTACAGATCTCCTCTTCTTGTTCATGACTGATTGCTTGTTAGGGTCCACACACACACAATTTTGATTGTCCAATGTTACCACCACCATGTAGTACGAGGGCCAGCAGATTTTTAATAGTTTGAACAGATTGAATAAGTTCTAATACTACATGGAAGTGGTCAGATCGGCCAATCCAAATTGCATGTGTGTTCCAAGCTTTAGTGTTTCAATACATTGATCAATGATAGCTTTTGCCAGTGTTAAATTGCAATAAGTAATGCTAATGTAGAAGTGTCATTATTGTAGCATTGGCTGTATGTGTAGCTGTGATCAGGCTAGGTACCACAGATGGTCAGCACTCCTCCATCACAACTTTTTGTAGGTGTGTACTGCAGTTTCTAGGAAAATCTCCCCAGTAATGGTGGGGTGATGGAGACTTGCATGGGTGTAGCTGGTGTGCCATAGGGTTGAGAAGTCGGTGCATAGGAAGGAAGGGGGTGGATGAAGGAATCATCTTGTTTTTCTGAAGTTTCATGCAGCCTTTGTTAGAAGCGGTTCAATCCTGTTTTGGGCTAGTGGTGTCAGTGGAGAGATGTGAGTGGGAGGGGGGAGCCTCCTCTGCTCTCCAGGCATTGGCTGCCTAGCTGTCAGGTGGTGGCAATGACTTAATATCTTCCAGAAGAGAATGGCACACGCATAGAGCAGAGAAAATAGATCCAAAAATAACATTTCAGCAGCAAGCTGCAGAGATGGAGAATTTATTTGAGCTCAGCACACAGAACTGCCATGGTGTTAGTGGGCTGTAGCCAATGCAGGGGATTTCTAGGATAGTATCTGTGCCTGGTTATACAGTATGACCATTCTGACTCAGGTCACTGCAGCATGTCTGTATGGTTATTCTGACCCAGATCACTGCTGCCTGTGCCTGTCTGTATAGCCATTCTGACCAAGATCATTGCTTGCTGCCTGCTGCTGTTTGTATGACTATTCTGACCAAGCTCACTGCTGCCTGTACCTGTTTGTATGGCCATTTCTGACCCTGATCCATCAATTGCTGTACTTGCCTGGTTGAGGCTTATTCAGACCCAGATCATTACTGCCTGTATTTTGCTGTATGGCTATTCTTACCCAGAACAATGCTATACTTGGCACATTGACCCAGATTACTGTGTGGTTATTGCACACCAGATGATTGCCTGGTTAATGTAGATCAGATGATTGCCACAGAGTATGCAGCCTGTGGCTAGCTGTTACATTCTGACCCAGATCATTAGCAATCTCTGCTGCCTGGTACTTGCTTGGCCATTCTGACCCACATTCTGCAGATACGCACCTTTTGTGCCATAATATCCATCACTGCTACTAGGATCTCATAGGATGTATGCATGATTTATATTGTGTTACTGGAATCCCAGTATATGGCTATGATGCGGTTCTTAAAATTACAATGCACTTCTGTATTGCAATGTGTAATGATGGAGGAATGCTGTATGATTAATCCACAGGCGATTTGCTGATAGTGACAGGGTTAATTCTGTTTCCCTGTCCTGTTACGTGCAGCTAGACAGGCAGCTCTCACACAAGCTTGGTTATCTCTGGGGTTGGGGGAATGAGTAAAGCCGCACCCAGGGCGCAGCTTATTGGTCTCTGAGCTTTTGTTAGGCTGTTGCCAAGGAGACAGCCGTGTTTTGCAATTGGCTGGCCCTGTTGCTTAGGGCACCCGGGAGCAGGTGGAGAGAGGTGGGTGTGGTAGTGCCAATAGGTAATGTAACCTATAATGTATTCTGTAAGCTGATAGACTCTAGAAATTGCTATCCATACACATAATAGTGTTGGCCTCATTTCCATTATCTAATCATGCACGCACATATAACCACTGACAGCCTGCATGAGTAACATTCATGAACTCCTTGTAATGGCACCTGTCACATGGCAGAATATCTTGGCCAGTAAGGCCATGAAGATTGTTTTGGAAGGAGGAAAAATGACCAACTGTAAATATCTAAGCCACTTTTAACTCAGCCAGAGCGTCTCCAAATTGGGTGGGGGGGGATGCTCCTACTATGTAGTGGTAGTACAGTACCTACTAAAAATGGCCACTACTAATTCAATCTTTTTCATCCAATCTTACCAAATCTATGTAGTATAAGGGTAAATTGAGTGAATATATCGAATGGATCATTTAGGCAGTTCCCTTATATTACAGAGAAATGGTAAGATTGGATGAAAAAGATTGGATCATTAGTGGCCACCTTTAGGAGGCATACGCTGTGAACTGAAGATGGTCATGGTTTCCTGGGTTTTGTTATGGAGAATAAAGGTTGGGCCATTCTTTGCTGGTAACACAAATTGCTGAAAGCTGCCAGTACAGAGGTGTTAGCTCACCACAGCTTACTGCATTTGGGATGGAGTAGTTGCAGATGAGACAAAGGTCCCCATACTTTCTTGGCAGCTTCAAAAATGCCTATAATGTGCACAGGAGTCACTCAACTGGACCAAAGAGCAATGGAACAAGGCCACAATCACATTTGTTTGGCTTTCAAATTTCTAAGCAAACATTTGTGGGAAGGCTGATTCATGGAGGCCCTATGGCAGATTGAGACAAACCTCTTTTGCTGTTATCTTTTTAGGTCATTAAGTAAATTATTTTTATTTACAAACATTATCTGCCGATCAGTCGTTGAGGGTTTCATAAGACATTTATCTTGTGTGTACACAGCTTAACAGTACTTGTTGGTATCAGATACCAAAGGACACTTTTTGTCTACTATGCTGTTCTCACCCATTATCTGCCCATTTATACTCTGCTGGTTAATTCTTCTGTTGTAAACCATATACAATATACTGTACACAGTTTGCTTTCTCTAGAAACATGAGCAATACCTCATGCCGTTTGCCATAAGGCCCATACACACGTCGGATTTCCGCGAACGACGGGTCGTTTGAACGTCCCGTCGTTCTCGGAAATCCGACGTGTGTATGGGCCTATAGTCTCACTTTATTAACTACTCTCTGTTAGCTTATGAATGATCACCAGTTACAATGGGACTTGTAGTTCTGCACCATGTTATGGAACTGAACAGTAGACAAAGCAGGATAATCAATTTGTATATGTTCACAGTATAATACATATGTGGCAGTCATTTACTCCTGATGCCCTGTGAATCCATATTTAATTTTGGCAGCTCTCGCTCTCTCCATGTATGAGATCAGATAATTAAAATGCTCACATCTGTTAAATCTTTGCACACGTGCAAGAAAGGCAAGTTGCAGCAATACTAGGAAGTAGGTGAAGATCACCCTGCATGTCATACACTATTTGCACGTGTTCAGCAATGTGGCAACATACTACAGGTCATGTCCTGAAACTAACACCCTTTGTGCTGACTCAGAAAGCGCCTTGTGCAGGAAAGATGCTTGTTGTCAATGGCAATGCTCTTCCATCATTAAATTTTAAAATCGCGAATGACAGATGGATGGCGATCAGTCGTTATGGGCAATCAAATTCCTTTATTAAGAATAGAATTTGGAGTTGGTAAATTTATAAAGCAAAGATGGGCACCTTATCAGAATTCATGTTTCTCATTTCTTTGAAGATAACATATATATTTGGTTGCCATAATTTCCTTATCAATTCTCTGTACAGCCAACCCACAATGGTAAAGAGTGGCAATTGTTCTGAAAAACCGAGGTGCCCATTAATGATACAATTTAGCGAACAATCAATTGGTCAGTGTTGACTATGGAAGACTATCAATTTACGCCTTTTACAGATCGATTCCAATTGAAATAACCAGAGTGGTTCATTTTTTTTTTATCAGTTTATGGGCCCAATTGACCAGTTCCTTCTGATCACAATTATCGGATTGGAAGGTCAATCGTTTGCTAATATTGTACACAGGGAAGTGGTGTTTAGATTTTTATTGTAGTTTCTGACCCCATAGTAGATATTTCCTTTTTGTCCTGTTCATCCATGGATCTACCAGAGATTTTGTTCCTTGGTATTAATATTATTAATTTATAACGTGCCAACATATTCCGTGGCGCTGTACAAAATAAGTATTAAACATGGGGTACAAAATAATACAGACAATGGTGTACACCAATATACAAAATACAGAGTTGGTACAAAATACAGAATTAGTCATTAGTGACAAAATCAATATGAATACTCTCTTTATAGTGTAGTATTAAAGATTGGAATATCTGCTAGATATTCTGTGCCCCTCTCTGTAATTTAACTAGTTGCTCTGGACAACAGGTCCACTTTTTCTTGCCAGTTTTGATAAATCGCCCTGGGCACAAGGATAGGCTGTGCAGCCAGGTTCAGTGACAACGTGAGGGGATCGCTATGTGTGATGTACAGGCAGCTGTGTGTGATATAATGTACAGGCAGCTGTGTGTGTGATATAATGTACAGGCAGCTGTGAGTGTCCCGTCCTCCTCGTGTTTCACCCCTTCCCCTGGCCACTGGCCAGGTGTGCACACCGTATATTGTGCCCTCCAGCCATTCTGGTTTCCAGGAACCTCAGTTCCGTGCAGCAGCATGCAGTCCGCCCCGCACACCCGGAAGAAGTGGGCGAAGACATGAGGCAGCGTCGGCAGCAGGTTAGGCTGTGCTCAGGCAGCTACGTCATGTCTATGCATATGAGGGACTGGCTGAGGATCTGCTCGCACCGGTTTAGGCCGGTCCTCTCCTGCTAGAGTCTGTCTGTGATTGACAGCTCAGCACTTGTTTACCACACTGTAGAGCCGCCGCCAGCCTCTCCTCGCTGCACACTGCTGAGCTGGCATTACAGTCTGCCTGCTGCCTCCTTATGTCTAAATAAAGAAGTTATTACAGCTCCACTGATAAAACAATGTACATGGAATCCATTTCATTTCTAAACCGCTCTTTCCTATTCAGATGAAGAGAAAGCTGTAGTTTGTTTATTTGTTTTTTTTGTGTTTTTTTTTTCTGCCCAGTTTCTGTTCCCACCTCATGTATATCATTGTAGAAGATTTTTTTTCTATTTAATTGGGCAATCGAGGGAAAAAATGTACATGTCACAAAAAAGCTTGGAACTCTGCTGTATATTTGTTAGTTGTATCTATGTTCCCCTTGTCGTCTTATTGTGCTTTGTAAAGCGCTGCGGAATATGTTGGCGCTATATAAATAAATAATAATAATAATAATAATAATAATAATAAAAAGAGTGAGCAATTACAAATATGCAGACGACACACATTTCTTTTATATCTATTTAGAAAGTTCCACTTGCCTGACTACTGTATACAGAATAACACAATTCCTGCTATTAACTGCTGCCCAAATGAGCTCACAATCTAATGTCTAAATACAAGAAACCAAGTGCTCTCTGTGAAAGAGTACATGTGTTACACGTACATGCTTGTACTAATTATAGATCATTTTTATCCACTTTTTAAGGGAACTTGCTAGGCGCCCCCCCCCCCCCCTCCCATACCTTTCACAGACCTGTACTGAGAAGTAACATGGTTTATATCTATTTCTCAAGGTAGAATGGAGAAGGTCAAGTTGTTTACGGAAACAGAATCTCCTCCTTGTTTAATATCTGGATTCTTTGGGGTGGGGTTTGACCTCAAAGCCATGTTCTAGATTTCATTGTTTCCAAAAGACTAGTTTCCCTGGGTTCTGCGTCAGTTTAGGTCGGCCACAAAGCAATTTTGAAATGTGGATGTGAAAGATCATTTAGCTATAGAAAGTAGCACGTTGTGAAATAATTGTCTTACAAAGTAGCTTTTGTGTCTCGATGTGTCTTATGAAATGTCTTATGAAATACTCAAGCTTTTTGTTCTTGAGGCCTGATAAAAAAAGAAAAAAAACATAAACTTAAAGCCTTGCATGGCAATTTGCTGCCTTAGGTACAGATGATGGAAATATTCTGTAAATATTTTATGCTATAAGGCAAATTATTAAAGGTGTGTGTATTCATTGTTTATTTTAGATGATGATAACTCAGAAGAAGGACTTACCACTATTACATCAGGACGTCATGAATATGCATTTAGTTTCGAGCTTCCACAGACGTACGTATCTCCTTTTCATATTATTAGTGACCGTATAATGACCACATCTTCCATGGCACTGTACAAATAAATATTTTACAAACTAGTTTTCTGGGCAAACAAGTGCAATCCAGATAAAACACAGCTGTATAGCACAGCGTGTACTAATATTAAGTATACAGATGGGACACTCAGTAAACTCAGCACTGCCCGGACACAGTAGGAGAGAGGGCTGTGCCCTTGTAAGCTTACATCTATTTTATTGAGTTATACCAGTCCCTCCTATAACTGGGCCTCTGATCTTGCTGTTTATTAACATGCATATTACCAGGGATGTTCCCACCATACATAACTTTTGGTACAAAGGTGTACCCCTGCCTTTGTTTCTTAATCTAGTTATGTTAATATAAGGGGCTTTATTACTAGTTATTTGTCATGCAGACTGATAATGCAAAACCTGCTTATGGCATAGTCTAGTAAACACATGCTTACCATAAACCAGCAATAAGCTGGATGTCATGAGAATTTTGGTGCACTGTCACTAATTTTGCCTTCCTCTCTTGTACAGACCACTTGCTACCTCATTTGAAGGCAGACACGGCAGTGTACGGTATTGGGTGAAAGCAGAATTGCACAGAGCTTGGCTGCTACCAGTAAAATTAAAGAAGGAATTCACCGTGTTTGAGCACATAGATATCAACACTCCTTCATTACTGGTAAGATTATTTCTATTATAAAGAGAAATGCTCCACTAATAGTCTCCTGTAAATATCAGATTTTTTTTTTAGTGGCAGTCTTTTGTTAGTAAAACATAAACTGGAAAAATATACATTTTTTAACATACTTTGGTATAAGGACTAACTTTAGCAGCCACAGTAATTCAAATCCATCAGAATAACTTCTGCATACTGCTTTCATGGCCCCTAGAATAAGCTGAGACTTGAAGCTTGTGATTGGTCCAAAAAGAATCACCTGATGATTATCTTATCTGAAAGAGTAACCATTATTTGTAATCATCTACTATTTTTATGAAACATATAGTAGGGAATCTTTATTATATTATATGTACTCATTTGTGGCTTGCTTACTACAGTGGCGGCCATTTTGTTCACTTAACCAGAAATTGTAAGAACTTACCGTAGTTCATATATTTACTGCTACCTCATACGTTTTAGTCAGGCCTCATGAACCTTACCTCTACGGGATTCAGTGTCTATGCAGCTTCATACAAAAGTTCACCAGACTACCTAGTACCTTCCTGCTTACAGAAAAGCTCCTCTCCAGGATGTGTAGGCCACAGACATCATTCCAATCAGCTTTAGTACTTTTACCAGTCTATTTAAAGCAGCTGATCATTTATTAATAATGCTTCTTTTGCTTTACAGTCACCACAAGCGGGCACGAAAGAGAAAACACTGTGCTGCTGGTTTTGTACCTCAGGTCCAATATCCTTAAGTGCCAAAATCGAAAGGAAGGGCTATACACCAGGTATTTTTTTTTCTTTTTGTTATATATGCATTTACAGTTTTGTTATGTTGTGCTGTGTTTTGGTTTTATGGGGGGTAAACTGGTAGTACTTAAAGAGACTCTGTATCAAAAAAAATTCCCCTGGGGTACTTCGGGAGGGGGAAGCCTCGGGGTCCCAATGGGGCTCCCCCCATCCCTGTAGCTGCAGGCAATCTAGTGCTGGCTCCCCCGAAGCCTTCCGGAATCCTCCCTCGACAAGCCTGACCAGGCTTGATATATTTACATTCCCTTGCTCCAGCGGGTGGCGCTGTTGCGGCTCTCAGCACAGAAATAGCCGATCCCAGTTGGGTCCGCTTTACTGTGCAGGCGTCTTATGCCTGCACAGTAGAGCTGACCTGACTGGAATCGGCTACTTCCGTCTATTTCCGGCTCCAGCGGCAACTGCACTGGAGCCGGAAAGGTAAATATTTACATGCTCGCCGTACCTGGACCACCGTGGGACAGAGGACGACAGGGGAAGCATCAATAGGATCCAGAGGCTTCCCCCTCCCGAGGTGAGTATCTCCCCAGGGGCATATTTTTTAATACAGATTCTCTTTAATTATAAAATGCCCTCTTGATTGAATAAAGCAAGAACAAAAGGATTTTGTTAGTTCAATACGTCCATTTTGCCACACACAATACAACTTTACGAATATTAGACAAAATGATTACCGTAATTTGATGGAAAAATCAGATACAAATTTTACTTCAATCGATTTTATGATATAATTATATTAAGATTAAAACTTAGCCAAATATAAGTTTTATTTTTTAATGCATGTTAATGTGAACATGGATATATTGATTAATGTTACATAGCGCCACGGAATATGTTGGCGCTTTATAAATCAATAATAATAATTATAGATGCATACTGAACGTCCTCAGAAGAGTAGATGAAATCCAAATGTATTAAAACGAAGGATTGAATAAAAATAATCCTTTCCATTCATATTTCCCATTTTATTCAGTTATTTTTCTTTTGATTCCAGTAATAGCAAATATATTTGTGTGGGATATCAGTTGAAACTTCTTCTTTTTAATTTTAATCAGAAGTGAAAATATTACATGGCAGATTGAGCCGTGCGCGCCAACGTTTGGAATAAGATAAATGTTACCAGCAAAGATTAAACTGTGTGTCTGTTTCAGTTTTAATTTTCTCTCTCACCGATATTCCATATCCCTTAATGACCATCTTTTTTCATCTTTTTCTCTTGAAGGCGAATCAATTCAAATCTTTGCAGAGATTGAGAATTGCTCTTCCCGGATGGTTGTTCCTAAGGCGGCCATTTATCAGACACAGACATTCTTTGCCAAAGGGAAAATGAAGGAGGTGAAGCAACTCGTGGCCAATTTACGAGGAGAGTCACTTTCTTCTGGAAAAACGGAGACCTGGAATGGGAAGCTTCTTAAAATCCCGCCTGTGTCCCCTTCCATCCTTGACTGCAGCATAATCCGCGTGGAATATTCCCTCATGGTAGGTCTGGCTAGATGGGTAATACTATTTCACATGACCGTTGTGGGAATCCAGTAATACTCAATGGCTAGTATATGATGATTATAATTATACATTTACTTGGTGCGCACATCGTCTGCAGTGCTTTACAGAATACATGAGACAATTTGTCATTCACTTTGCCTCAGAGGAGCTCACAGTCTAACCCCCACCACAGATGTAGGCTCATGTCCATACCGCACTGTAAGCCAATTTGGGAGGGAGGAAACCAGTTAACCTGCCACTACGTTTCTGGGATGTGGGGAGGAGTGCAAGGAGGAAATGCGTGAAAACGCAGGAAGATGATATAAACTCCATGCAGATTGGGTCCTGAGGGAAGTTCAGACCCGAAACCCAAGTGCTGCAAGAGTACCGCCCACTTAGATGCACACATTACATCAGGCATCACTTCACAAATCTAATGACTGTTCAGAACAGTCCTTAAAGGGAAAGTCCATTTTTATTATAAAATTGCTATAAACATAAATTTTTGTATTTTTGTAATCCATTATTATTAATCATTTTCAGCATGTAGCCACCTATGCATTTCCAAAACAGCTACTCCTATAGCCCTTCTTTGCATCCATGGCCCCAGTGCTCTGGAGTTAAGACTATTCATTAGCTTTTTCCCTTTTGTGTTAACAGCCCAGAGCAAGAGCCATTAGTATTCTATTGCATTACCTACACTCACCCACTGAGTGGCAGCAAACTTTATTTTATGTATCTATCAGATAGGCTGTGGAATGTTTTGTATGCACATAAAAACAATATAAGCAAGCCAAAGCTAAATGGACTACATCAAAATGGAATTTTCTTTGAAACTGCACAAATACAATCTTTAGGTGGTACTAATATCTATAAAATGTCAGTATTCATTACCTATGTGTGTTGCAAATATCTGTCTAAAGTATCTATGCTAAGGGCTCAATTCGCAAAGGACGTGAGTTTTTTTTTTTTTTTTTTTTTTAATTTTGAGTTATTTGATATTATCTCCTTTGGAATGGCTTGCATTTTTGATACAATTTTGCAGTTATGTCCTTGTTCTCCAGCCTGCTTCTCAGTCATGTTGCAATCCACAGATAGTTTATTAATCTGCCCTTCCCATGAGGAGTCATGACTGACATTCTAAAATGTTTCTATTGGTTTTTACAGTCCCACCAAATTCATTAAAAAAACAGAGCAAGGCTGATGCTACCTAGTTTTAGCACTGCTCTGCAAAATTAACTTTCTGCTAAAATAGTTTTATGCAGGTAGTGGGTAGTTCAGTTCAGGCCTCCATGCTGCCAGTTGCCTGTCTTCCCTCTGAACCAGGGCCGTGGCAGACCTGTCTGTTTCTAGCAGCCTTAGCCCCTAATAATTACACTATACAGAACATCTGCTGGCTTGCTTCTTTTTTATGACATAAGCAAGGTTCTGAAGTGAAACGACACTATCATTGAAACAAGTTGGTTTATTCTTTATAAGGCTGGTATCTATACTCTCCTTGTGGAGTACAGACTTGCTAGAAACTTCTTAGTTTCTTGAGTAGTTGCACAGAGAGCACAACTCTGCTGCCTGGGACACTTCTTCTTTTGGCCACGCTCCCTTCCTGTAGCTTTACCATACTGGGCGTGCGCATGTACGGTCTGTACATGCCCAGTAGAACAAAGCCAGCCCATGCACAGAGCAAAATATACCTCACGTTTTTTGTAAGTTAAGCCCTAAGTGGTGTGTGGATGGTAGGAAGAATCACCCATTCTATCCTCTCAGTCACAAACTAAAGGTACGTGTGTTGTATTTGAGTGTTTCTGCCTAGTAATACATTTTTTAATCATTTTTGTTTTTCAGGTATATGTGGATATTCCAGGTGCGATGGATCTGTTTCTTAATTTGCCATTAGTCATTGGAACAATTCCCTTGCATCCATTTGGCAGCCGAACATCAAGTGTTAGCAGTCAGTACAGCATGAACAACTGGCTGGGCTTAGTTTTGCCTGAACGCCCTGAAGGTAATTACCCAATGCTACCTACAATTACCTTTTGACAGATGTTGCAATCCCATAACATTTATCACGTGATAGTCACCGGCCGCAAGCATGTACTTGATCATGAGACCTTACTGCACGAGGCCCTAAAGTAAATACAGCTGTTCTGAGATAAGCAAATCAGACCGCATAACCTAATACCCTGACAGGATCTGTATTACTCTGATATTTTTTAGTTTTCCTAAGGCCTTGCTGATAGTTTATTGTTGTATTTTTTTTCAGCACCCCCTAGCTATTCTGAAGTTGTCACAGAAGAGCAAAGGCAAAATCTGATTGTATCCAATATTTGTGATAACTTCGAAATGGCACTTCAAGGACCACTGTTTGCTTACATCCAAGAGTTTCGCTACCTGCCTCCTCCTCTCTACTCAGAGGTAAGTTGGTTTCTTCTTAAAGAACGTAACCATTTTTTATGGATGCCAATTGATATTCTGTTTTTTTGCCAGTGAGTTTCAGCTTTGTCAAGAGACCCCAGCCCACTGCATTTAAAGAGCAAAAGCTATATTTGCATTTAATAAACATAATACCACTACAGGAATGTAATTGTTCTTCCTACAATGAGAGTCATTTATGGATAAATGAATCACTTAATTCCCCAAAGAAACCATTTTAAAACTGGCTAAAACAAGGCCTTCATTATCAGATACTGACTGTAGTAAAGCTTCTTGATTTTTGTGTCACATGACCTCCCACGATCTCGGTGACCCTAATTAGAATGTCACCACCCAGACTGCACAATACAAGTTGCTTTGTGTTTCCAAGCGTAGGATGAATGCCGTCACAGCGCACAATTAAAGAGCTGCGTCATTGTGTGACGGCGTGTTTCCAGAAATCTAGGGTGTCGGGTCATTTCTGCTCAGCACCTGATTCGGGCGCTGCTGTAGACTGTAATGTTAATCACAGTTATAGCGCAGCGGCCTGGATTTAGTTACAATAGTAATTCAGGTGCTGGCAATAGCCAGACCCCAATATATATGTTTACATGAACAAATTCCCTGAGATTACCTAGTACAGAGCTGCCCCGGCTTCTCCCTGCGCCCAAATCACAAGCGGCTGGAACTTTCCTACCCAAAATCCAGTGCCTAAAATTTAAAGAAAAGCACAGCTGCCTGAATGGGCTTTTATGTTGTAGAAACAGAGCACCCCCTGAATTAAAGTATTTAAAAGATAACGGAGGTATTCCAGGTCTCATGCATTTCATATAAACTATAGCATGTGATCCGTGTAAAAGCGCCATTTACATTTCATTCCTGTGAACAGGAAGAACACAATAAGCAGCAAAGTTCCTTTTACAAAGTCTTGGCAAGTGATTGGATAGCTATTTATTCTTGAAAATAGTAGTTTAAGTTTCTAGTAATTATGAGTTTGATTAATACCATATAGTTACATTTAACGATTGCTGTGCACTCCTACAAGCACTGCAATCTTACTATATTCTCTGTGTGCCCTCCATATAAAATGTCTCCTCCTTAGGTTGTCTATGCATGGCCTGGTCATACCCTTAAAATAGAAGTCCAGTCACACCTCTTGAGTTGTCGCTCGGAACAGGTGCTCTCACTTGAACTTTATTCCCAATTCTTGTTTCGATGACAACAATAATATTTTGAGATCCCATTCACTTTATTGGTTCCAGCTGTCACAAAGGCAGGAAGTGAGGTCAGAGCTCTAGAGTTAGGCCACAGCAATGCAGACCTTTCACTTGTTTTAACCCTTTCCCTCCCCACTGCTTAATACTAACAAGAACTGCATAAATGCAACAAGCATATGGAAGACTGTGATTATCTTATTGTGTAATTGGGCAATAATGAGGACTTCCATACTTCAAACCTTTTTAGTGATAGTGGATAGTTGCTTTTATTTTTGTTTTTCTTTGCTGTCCAGTTTGTAGATTACTGCATACCTTAAACAGAAGATATTTGTATGGTGTCACTTTTTACATGCCCAATAACTAAAAGTACTGACACCAGTTGGGAATAGTGAGCTGAATCATGTCATGAAATTTAGAGACTTGCCTTTTAAAAAAATTTGCAGTGATACATTCAAGCAGAAACAGGAAATGTGGGCACCATAGTTAATGAGGAAGTTTGGGTGCGGCTGTAGGCACCCATAGGAATTTTGGCTACAAGTGGAAATTTGAGCACCAGAGACCGGGAAAGGGGAGGGGGGAGGTTAAGGTTGGGCATTAGTAATGGAGGTTTTAAGATTAGTCGTCAGGGAGTGAGATTTTAAGTTTAGGTGTGGGGGGGTGTAAATTAATATAAGCCGAGGGGGCAGGGTTAGGGTTAGGAATTAGGTTCTGTGTGAGAGTAGTTAGGTTTAGCTGTACTAAACCATCAGTAATATTTACCAATATTTTATTAACAAATATAACTACTGTAAACAATATATTGGTAAATGTTCTACTATCTGTTATAGCCTGGCGCCCAAATTTCCCAGCGCCTTTTTTCTTGCATATGCTCTTTAAGGATTTTCTGGTTTTAAGTAGACATTACTGTAGCTGTACAGCTCTTAGTGTGCATTCTCTGTAATGTATGCATGTATTTATGTTTTTACAATGTTAACATTGTCACTAAATGGTAGCCTGAAATGTTGTTTTTTTGTTTGTTTGTTTTAATCACAGATTGATCCAAACCCAGATCAGCCCATCGAAGAGCATCCTTCCTGCCCATCTCGCTGAAGGGATCTGCTATAGTAAACTGACGAGACTAACTTAACTGCCATCCGTGAGACATGGCCACCATTCTGGAAATTCACAGTAATGAAGTCAGAGTCTCACCATGGAAGTGGCAAACTGAATCAGCCTGTGGTCATGATTATGGCGCTTACAGCTTTGTATCACGTTTGTGCTCCATTCTTAATGGAAGTGGGACTGCCTCGCCGTTGGCACAACCAAGAAGCTGCGCTCCCACAGCATGCGGTCAAGCGACAAGATGCAGCACATAGTGAAAGAGGTTCAGGACTCCCCTGCCGTGCTGATAACGTGCACACCCTCCGTGTGCATGTGGAGCAGCTTGGAATCACTACTACAGCTTTCCTTTTCCTCCTTCTGCTTGGTTGTGCTATTGTGCACACCAAGAAGCACATGAAAGCTTTGATAGACTATATACAATGACAAATGCACTAATATATATATTTTTTTTACGTTTTTTTTTTTTGTTTTTCTTCATTGTTTTTCCTTTTTGTTGTAGCCTGGGCTCTATTGACATGCTCAGTATTGTCCATTTGGCTGCATGTACATCGCCGTCAGCTTGCATCCAGCAATGGATTTCTTTACACACATCTAATGCCTTCACGCCAATCCTTATTGCTGTCATGTTTTGTGGCCTACTGTTCTAGAATAGATATAATTCCAGCAGGTTAGAGAAAAATCACAGGAGAAGATGCGCGAGTTCATCACAAGACTTTCATCAAGATTGTACACTTTTTACGTTTCTTTCAAAGACCTGTTGCCTTTATAGTGTCACCCTGAGCAGGATTTTGTTACAGACCTTCCTACAAATCACTTAATCTCAGGAGAAATCATCACTTGCCAAACGTTGGAATGCTCTGTGTCTTTTATGTTGCACTGTAGCCGATAGGGAGTTTATCGAGTGGTGTTAGCTGTTAATGTTAATGAAAAGCTAAAAACAAAAAAAATGGAATAAAAAATCCTGTTCACTTTTTTTTTCTATGTACAAAAATATCGAGCAGCCACAAAATGTTTTGAGTAAAATAGGGCATTAGCACTCAGTTACACATACAAGGAGTCAAAATAAGAGAGGAGTACCCAGTAATGCTAAGCAAGGTCTCTGCTTCAATATGACGACAACTTAAAGGCCCTGCTGCCATTTCTGTGTAAAGGTTGGTTTAGTTAAAGAGCTGAGCAGTGACCTCTTACTGTATTCTGTTCAAATATCCAATCGGGTGCTGAAATGTTCCTTTTTTTTTTTTTTGCCTTTTCTTTGTTTTCCTTCTTCCAATCCGCTGGACCTGATTGGATTTTGAACATCACAAAATATCACAGGTTTTCACTGCACTGCTCCTTTTATAAACCATGCACTTAGTCTTCATAGTCCCGTTTGCACCATACCATTGATGCACAACTGAGTAGTCATTTGTCAAAAGCACTCAACATGTCCATGTTTATTTGGTCTTGATACAAGGAATAAGCACTTGGGTTTTATTTTCCTATTATTCAGTTCTATGAGTAACGCTAATGGGCCTTGTGTGTTCCAAGGGACAGGGAGAAGTTTTGAATGACCCGGCAGTGGGTCCATGCATATGAATCCAATGTTATATCCCAAAACACAAGTGATGAATAATATCACAGATGCCATTTCTTATCCTGGACACAATTCTTATGTCTTATCCATTCGTATGAGAATAGCAGTTCAAAGTGACTACTGTGTAGTCGAGTTACAGCAACATTTTCTAACTTCCACTTGGTCTTTTTTTGTTCCTCCCTTCTGATGACTGTCTAGATCAGGGGTGCCCATTAGGTAGATTGCGATCGACCGGTAGATTGCGAAGGACTTCTTGGTAGATCCCGAATCCACTACATTTTCCATTCTGTATATACAAATGGACTCCTACAATTCTACATAGGTCGATCATTTTGACTTGCTAATTGTTCAAAGTAGCTCACAAGCCAAAAAATTGTGGGCACCTCTAGTCTAGATGGAGAGATGACAGCATGAGTCATCAATAGGACAGGGTGAGGAGTGCATCTGGAAGTCAGCAAGCAGGCTTGCGTGACCTGCAGGAATTTTTTTTTTTTTGTATGGCTGGATAAAACAGACTAGGTACATTTGTGGTTTTATCAAACACCTCTGTTCCAGTGAATAACAATGGATTGATATGCATGGATCCACTCGAGGGTTTCTTTAAGCAGCATGCTTGCTGTCACTAAGAAAATATAAATTGTATGGTAGATGTGTATCATGACATGTTGTTAACTTTGCATCAGTCTAATTTCGACCAGAAAATTGGCATCAGGTCTTTCTACACAAGTAGAACTTGGAGTATTTGAAAAACAAGTTAATGTTAGAACGAAAGATAGGTTAGAGTCTAAAATAGAAATTAACTCTGTTTTTATTATCAATTTAAAAAAATCCATGCTTTTTGCAAGTGTCCTTTCAACTTTATTTAGCAAGTAGATCGTGATTTATAAAAATTAAAACAAAAAAAAAACCTTCGAGGGTGAAGTTAATTTAGTCACGTTTTAAGTGATTTTATCTGACGTTTGGTTTTCTCTATGTGACATAATACTGATTTAAGAGGAAGTGACAGTAGTTTTGACATCTATATATTTTTTTTTTCCCCCGTCTTTATTCTGTGTGGTTGATCTCATACTTCCACTGTTTTGTATGGGTGCTGCGTAATCCGCTAATCTAAGCTTCATGCTACTTTTTTCTCTTGTTTTCTTTATTCCTTTTGCTCAAAACTATTGTTCCATATTTTTCCATGATTTTTGAGAAGTGGGAACAATCCTTGACTCGCCTATGACTCAGTAGGCAAAGGTTATGTCTATATAGGGTAGACCAATATCAATAGCCACTGCAGATGTATGTGAGATTTAGCATTAACGCCACTGGCACTGTATCGCATGAAATGTGGTAAATCAAACAAACAACAAAAAAAGCTTCAAACTTCTGCAAAGTTTGTGAAAATATTTATTTACTCTGTTGTTTAGAGGCATTATATTTTTTTTTGTTCTTTTATGTACTGGTCAGTTTCATGTGTAGTCCAGTATTCAAGATGGTTCCCTGAGTAGGAACATAATGAATGAAATCCAAATTTCAAGAAAAAAAATAAAGTGCAATATTACATGTATGCTTATAGATACTTTTCTATGGCTATTTTGTATGTTTATTTTTTTTTGTTTTGGTGCTGAAAATGTTAGGCTCCAGTTCATAAACAGATTCTATGTGGAAAATGTGTTTCATTTTCCTTTTTGTTCTTCCTTGTTTAAAAAAAATAAAATGTTCATTTTTTTTGTAACTAAGTCTTGATTTGTTTTATTCCTTTTCTGACCTTTAATCAAAATATCTGGGATAATTATAACAGTAAAAGTACCGTTAATTTGAACTGAGATTTATTGACGTGTATGGCCTTATTTAATATACGGTATGTTGAGCAATGCTGAGATCAATAGTAAGCAGTCTGATATTTTATAGGAGTGAGACCCAAAGCAGGGAGTACTTTTTATGAAAGCCAGACTAGTGGTTACTATAGGTAATGCACTTTCTGCTTTGTTCCTTGCACAGTTGTTTTGAATAAACTAGCTATAATTGATTTTAAAGCCTATTTCTGGGGAAATCTCTTTTTTTTTTTTTTTTTTTTTTTAATAGCTAAAGGATTAGAAGGTTTTACAGTTTTTATTTCTGTCTGTGCCCCCCCCCCCTTTATTTATTTATTTTCCCCCTTAGTCCATGTCCCTAGGACCTCCACAGAGCCTTATAGCTTTAATGTGAAAACTGTTAGTCTCGGATAGGAATACACTAGACATGAATTTTAAGTCTTTTCTGCCCTGCCAAAATGGTCTGTTTGCTATCTCTGCCTCTTTTATGCCTGGTACATCATGCAATTTCCTGTCAGATCGACGCCCCGAATCATTAATTTCCGACAGGTCCGATCTGCTTTCTTATCTTTTTTTCTGATAGATTTTGTACAGAAGTGATCAGAAAACTGATTGGAAATCCGATCGGACCTGTCGGAAGTAATCGACTCGACCCGTGGATGTGACGAGGAATTGCAAAAAACCTATTCCAAAATAAGCACATGCTTAGCTGAGCTTCAGGGATAGATAAATGAAAACTGGCTAAAACTAAATGCTGACAAGACTGAGGTATTTGTCATCGGAGGATCAGCGCCTAGCAGCAAAGCAGCTCCACACACAGTCGACACCACAGAGTGTAGGGAACTCTGACCTTACTAGCTCCAACACTGTGCAAAGCTTGGGTTTACTGATTGATGGGGAATTAAACTTCAGGAATCAAATTTCAGCTGTGATGAAGCATTCCTTTTTTAACGTAAGGGATATTGAAAAAAATAAGCACCTCATTCTTTCAGAAGATCTTCAAACCCTAGTTCATGCCTTCATCACCTCATGGCTGGCCTATAGCAATGCTCTCTATGCAGGCCTTCCAGTCTACACCGCCTGCAGCCAGCTAGTACAGAATGCTGCTGCAAGACTGTTAACAAGCTAACCCCACCATTGTTATATAACACCAATCCTTTTCTATCTACACTGGCTACTCCTAAAATGAAGAGTCCTTTTTCAAAATTGGCATGCTAACATTCAAACCTACATGAGCTAGGCCCTGGATACCTGAAGGATTTTTTGCAACTGCGTCACACCACCCACAACCTCAAATCAAAAAGATCCAATAACTTGATCACCTGCAGAGTTCAACTAAAAACCTTTGGATCCAGAGGTTTCGGTCATGCTGCCCCTACCCTGTGGAATGCCTTGCCAAACTTAAGACAGCTCCAACCTTGAACATGTTTAAACAGGTGGCTTTTCAGTTTTAATTAAGACTGGCATTTATGATCACATAACATCTCCTGTACACACCACTAAGTACTGATCTGAGACAAGCTTGTGTGCTTTGGGTCCTAGGGGAGAAAGGCGCTTTACAAATGTGGTGTTGTTGCATGGTGTGTATTAGGCATTAGAGAGATTGACCACTTCCTGTTTTGAAAGGAAGTGATAGACATTCTCACAGATGATGAAAAAGAGCTTGTATCCTTGGGCACACTATCCAAAATATAAAAAGTTTTCATCTCTATGACATAAACATAGGTGAACATAGTACCAATCCTACTAAGGTATTTTTTTCTTTGCTAGGATTAAAGGGACTCCGAGCACCTCTCATGAGTATGCCTTTAAGCCAGATGACTTCCAACAAAGTCGTGCTATAACCCCTCTGGAGGAGCCTCTTGCAATGGCCATGCGTGTCACTTCCTCTTTCTGCTTCATTCAGTGATGCACTTTTCTAACAGAGAAGACGGGTGACCTGGAAGTTATAACAGCCAAGATGGCAGCCGTAGTTTTTAAATTGAAATCAAACGATGTAGAGCGGCTATTCAGGCATCAAATTAAAGAGGAGAGCACAAGCTACAGAATGGTATGCATCTTTAAGTACTTTGCAGTACTGGTCGGAATCTTAAAGGCATGCCCATAAGAGGTACTCGGAGTACCTTTAATAAGCTAGTGCCTATATCTGGTTAAACAAGCCATCCTGATACCAGGATAGTGAGAGAATTATGGTATTTCTCTGTGTGGAAGATGAATAAACCAGATCTTACATCACACTGACATGGCTGCTGCTCAGACTTCAGATTTAGAATTTCATCTTTTAAGCTGAAAACAAGAATATGAAACTCCAGAAAACCTTTATTTTCTATTACTGCTACACACCTGCAAATGAGGAGGTGTGGGGAAGGGGATAGCATGTTTTCAGTGCTTACACACCATTGTAAAAGCTCACCTGAATTTTTGTTTGTCGTGCATGGCCACATATTGCAAGGAGTGCAGTCAGATTCTAAGATAAAAGGACTCCAAAAACTACTGCATACCTGATACTTATCTCAGAGTTTCTATAAAGCATGTGTATATAGCAATTCACGAGCTCCAGAGAAATATTAGCTCATGAGTACATTTTGTGGATCTTGTCCTCCTTCTCCCTTCATAATCTACGCTCTTGCTAGCAGTGTATTGATAGTAAATGGGTAAGCTAGTTGGGCAGTTTTATATGCAATTGGTAATGCATTTTGTGAAAAAGAAAAGAAAAAACAGTTTTTGCTAAATGAAAGAGTTAAAATCGTCAGCATCTGATGCCTGCTTGTTTACAACCAGTCAATCCCCCCCCTCCCCCATCCAATCAACACACCCATATTAACCCCCATAGCATCTTAGAAGATAGCCTTAGGCAAAGTACTAAATTAATGATGTAATGATAATCCAATAAGTTTATTGTTTATGTGGAACACTATTTTACACATGCGTTTATTAATTCCCTCTTGCCACGATCGGTTCCATATCAGTTGTGGCTCTCTTTAATTGATAAATTACACTACCGTACGTTTGGATTGAGGTTTTTTTTTTCAACATATCAACTCTGAGCTACAGTATTTCATCTTTGTATATATTCAGTTCATTCATGCGATTGTATGCAAAGAAACCAATATTACTCAAACCACCAGAAATCCAGAAGTTCAACGCCAAAAAACAGTACCTGTCATGATCTTACCTACTGCTCGCACCCACGATGTTGGAGGCTTTTCTGGGAATTGGGCGCAGCATCCCTACCCACCTGTCAGCACCCGCGATGTCCCAGCAAGCCTTTAAGGGTTGTGTGCTCGCTCCTGTGACCAAGGTGAGCAGGCCCGTCTCTCCTCCCATTCAGATAATGTGCTCAGACGCTGGAAAGGTTTAGCTCAGCTGTTGTTGCAGGACATAAGGGTGAATTCTGATTCGGTGACAAGTGTGGCTGGCCACTGACTGGCGAGTGAAAGTTTAAAAGCCTGTGTATATGACCTTGGCTTGATTGACAATGTTACCTTTAGCCTGTTTTGACTGATCCTAGGTTTTGTTGGAACTTCTTCTTTCTCAACCTCAGCCTCTCACACCTTGCATGTTGAGTTTTGCGGGATAACCGCAGGCAGGCAGATGCACTTGTCTCCCATTCACGCGAGGGGCTTGTCGTTTAGGGGAAGGACGTTGTATTAGATAGAGGCTGAAAGAAGGCGGGAGATCTCCAGGCCGCATAATACTATGATAATCAATACTCAATAGTCGTCTGTCAGCACCTCTATCACTGGCTTCTGCAGCAGCAGACTGCCCTGCATTATTGATTATTTACTCTGATCAGGATAAATAATAGTCTAGTAGTGTATATATAAATAAGTACAGTAGTCTATAGTATATAGACTAAATATAGTATATAATATACACTAAATATAGTATAAGTAGTCTAAATAAATAATAGCCTAGGGCACTCTGGTATTACAGCAGCCAGTGTACATGGCTACTAATGACAGACAACTTCTGAAGCACTAAACACATCCTGCCACCTCTCCCTGCGCAAGGAGACACATTGCCCATGGGACAGGAAGGGGGAGGGGTGCTATATCTAGTGCAGGAAGTAGTACAGTCCCCTGCACTGCCTGCTGCTATTTTCCCGAATGTTGCCCAAACTATGAAAAAAGGTCCCAGGTGGAAGAACACAGTAGCTGAGCAGCACAGCGGTACCCCTAGCAATGGCTACACCCGATGTTGTGAGCACCTGCAGCTTATGGTAGGTAGCCACTGGGTGCACCCATACAATGAGGCATACAGTGCCATTCAAGTGTACTTCCAAAGTAAATGTCCATGTCATCAGGTAAAGCAATTATATCCATTGAGTTATCCCCACAGCACCTACTGCACTGCATAGCAACACGATCAGTGTGATAGCCCCATAGAACTATCACCGAATGCGCGACGCAACTGACAAAGTGTGAAAGGACCTTCAGGCTTCTCAACAGCTCCATTGTTTATTGACGTAGGGAAAAGCCTTGCAGTGCTGGGTCCCCAATTCAAATCCCAGATAGGGTACTATCAACAAATTTCTATATATATGTTGAAAAATTGATTTTTAGGGGCTCTACCCTTGCTTTATATTGTGTATTTGAAATTTTAGAATAACCTTTGCTGATATTTAATCTATTCTATGCAATATGATGCGCTGTATGTACATGTAAAGATAATTAGATACACAAGGACGCACAGACATAATCTTTATTCTTGTTCTTCTTTTTTGTTTGCTCATTATATTGTCAATAGGAAAATAATTGAGTGCAACCCCTCGTGTAAAACCATGATGCTTTATTTGACAGCATCTATATACGCATATACTTACCATACTATGTGGGTGAATGATTGGGTACAATCATGTTCTCAAATGCGCCCTGAAATTATATACAGCTAATGCAGTGAATGGAGATTAACAAACGTTCCGTCTGATGTAGACATTGCATAGCCGTTGCCATGTCAATAGGAATACGTGCGGACTGTCATGCCCCCCTACTCCTCCTAGCGTCTCCGCTCAATGGTGTAGCGGTGACGCGTGTGTTTAAAAAAGCGAGGAGAGGTGTAACAAGGATGGCATGTCACATGCCTTTACTTGACCAATGAGGAAGCTTGATAGATATACGGAGTAAGCTTGATAGATATACGGAGAGGGAGTGTGACGTCGGATCACATGCTCCCGCTTGACCAATAGAAGAACCTCAATGTAAGTCTATGGGTATTATCATCAAACATGGCGTTTTCTACTTTAGGAAGCTTAAAAGGATCTGCTATAGCCATTAGCCATTTGTATATGAATCAATGTACACATCAGTGTTTTACTGATCATCTGCAAGCTGTGAAAAAGCTTATTTGAAATCATAGGGAGAAAGGTGAACTAACCAATGATCATAGAGTTTCTATGAGTGACAAGGAATTTAGCCAATGGGAGGGAATACTTTGATGGGAGGTACAGAGTACCTGATCCCACCCACTCTCAATGGTATATATGGTATATAAGGGGGGCTGCTAGACAGCCTCACTTGATTGCTGACTTTGCTAGAGAGCACAGCTCTCATTTGTTATTTTTCTTGATTATGATTTGTAAATAGCTGCGTTTATCTTCTACTATGCACTTTGCACCCTAAGCACTTTTTCATTGTAGCCCTGATGACGGCTCTATTTTTAAGGAGCCGAAACATGTCGGTTTTAGGTGGAGGGTTCTATATTAATTTGAAGTAACTCAGCATGTATATATATTAGTGCCTAGTTTTGGGACTGACAAGAATTGACTATAGAACATAAATGTCCTTTCCAAGTCATATTAATACATATTTCTAATTACCCAACTAGGTTATTGTGTAGGTATTTAATCAAGTTATTACAAATACTAAAAAATTTAAACCAGTGGCAAGGTTTTTAGTGCAATAAATTAAAGGTTATGTTTTATGAGGTCTCATACAAGGTCTGTTAAAGGGAACTTCAGCCTAAACAAACATACTGTCATTAAGTTACATTAGTTATGTTAATTAGAATAGATAGGTAATATAATTTTTTACCCACCCTGTTTTAAAAGAACAGGCAAATGTTTGTGATTCATGGGGGCTGCCATCTTTGTCATGGGGGCAGCCATCTTTTTGGTTGAAAGGAGGTGACAAGGAGCAGGAGACACAGTTCCAACTGCCCTGTGTCCTGATAACCCCTCCCAGCTGCACACGCTAGGCTTCAAATGTCAAATTCAAAATGTAAAAAAAAAAAGTGCACCAAAACAGCAGAACGAGAGCAACAACATCAGAAATCCCATCATGCTTTGCACAGCATCAGGGGAAAAAAAGCCCATGCAGTTTTCTTCTGTGCAGCTAAAAATTAGGCTTGGATAAGAGAAACAAAGTTCTGATGCTGTGAAACTGTTAAAGACACCAGGCCTTTTCAGTGCTGCTGAGTCGATTTTTAGTCCGGAGGTTCACTTTAAGTGTGTTGGATTTGCAGATGGACAGTTTTTTTGATAGTTCCTCTTTAATGTTGTGTGGCTTTGCTTTTCTGTCAAGTTAACAAATCGGTAAATACAATTTTATCTTGCAACACTGTATTACATTAAATGACAAAGTACACAATAATTAAAATCCTAGTTCACCCACCCCGATTTTTCATTGTTAGTAAAGGTAAACCGGGGAGCCATTCCAGAGGAAAAATACCTATGCAGTTGCTTTCACAAAAGTTTGTAGTTGCAAGGAGGGTGGGTATTCCCAACTAGGGTGTAGCTCTCACTGCTGATGACCCAGCCACCCCGCTCAGCTCACCTCTGCTGCTCCTGCTTGCATACAAACACTTTGTGGACAGCCATGCAGCTATTGCAGACTCTCATCATTATGGGATTTTGCTGTAGCGCTGGCAACAAAGGCCTTCCTCCTCACTGTCTCATGAGGGTGATAATGGAGATAGAGGATGCAGCCAGCTAAGTACGTTCAGTATGTTTCTTACAATAATTACAGATGTTCGGTGCACAAAACATTGTAATTTGGTAATAAGTGCAAATAGTGCATTATTATGCAAGACCGGATTTATACTTCTTGTGCCCCTTGGCCCAAATATGTTGTGGCTCCCCTTTCATGTGCAGCAGTGCCCTCCCATTCCATGTGCAGCCCCCTCTTCCATGTGTATCAGCCAAATAATGTGTTTCTCTCTTTTATAAACATCTCCCTTGGGCATCAGTTTCCCTTTTTTCAAGTGTTGCTCCCCATTTTCCATCTCCCCTTTCATATGTAGCAAACCCTCTTTCAGGTTCAGGTGGCCTCATGGCTGCAGCCGCCCAAGGCCCTGGCCTTTGTTGCCTTTTCAGAAATCCAGACCTGATTATATGCATTAAACGTAGGATCAGAAATAATGTTTATTAGCATTATTTTTAATTAATGATATATAACTACCATCATAAACCTATTATTTATGGTTCTAAACATTGTCCTGCAATTTATAAAAACATGATGGTGTCCTGAAATGGAGGTCTAGTCATTTCCAGCCGATCTTACTAATCTATAATTATATATCACACTCTCCCATGGGTGTGCCTATTTTACTGACTAAAGCTTTCCAATCCCTCCGTGCCCAAGCAGCAAGTTTATAATTTGTCTCTATGGATGCAGATAACTCAAGTGATTTTCAGCCTGCTAAGGGCTGTAGAGCTAACAAACACATTTAGAAGCTAATAATTTCCCAGTGTGGTAAATATATTCATTTATTGTTATATGGGGTTGGGTTGACTGTCATTTGATTTGGTTGAGCTTTAATTGCTAAAACTGAAGGACAAGTGTCCCAGGCAACCGATTAATGCTAAATACAGTTTTGGATGGTTATTGTGAGGAAACGCGGAAAAGCCGCCGCGAGTTCTCAGAGTGAGGCGGCTGTTTCCGCGTCCAACATGGCAGCACAACGCGAAGAAACCGCCGCATGCCGCATGGGCAGAGCGGTGGAGTCCGCGTTGGATGCGGCGGATTGCGCGCATAGCAATACTACTGACACTGTGGTTGGATACGGGGAAGCCGCCGCTTGCTTGGAGAGCAGTGCGGCGGCCCCCGCGCCCGAATCAGCGGATACATTGCAAAACATGTCTGGTGTGGCTGGGACTGCTAGTCCGCACAGGTTCAGAAGGACGCGCGCGCTAAGAGGCAGAGCTTATACGACAGCCAGAGAAGAGTCAGCTGACCAAGCTGGTCAGCTGACATTTTTACCACCTTTCATTGGTCCAGCACTTAGGGGTGGCGCTGGAGAGCGCTATAGTATATATACTGGGTGCTGGTCATTTCTCTGGTGTCTGGCGTTGCGATCACTACGTGGTAGTACTCAGGCCTTGTCTGTTTCTGTGTTCTAGCATAGTTTCCAAAGGTGTTGACATCAAGGAGCTCACACCTTAGCAATAGGAATATTGAACTGTAATATTTGTTATGACCTTTTGCCTGCCTAACTATTCTTCTGAACTCTGATTCTGTACCTTGCTATTTCTGATGTCCTGTTGCCAAACTCTGCTCGTTCCTGGACTCTGTATTTGCCTCCTGATTCTGTACTTTGCTATTCTGATACTCCGTTGCCAAACCCTGCCTGTTCATTGGATTCTGTATCTGTCTCCTGAATCTGTACCTTATCTGTCTGTGTGTTAACGACCTGGCTTGCCCGACCTCGAGAACTTGCCTTACTGTTAGAGGCAGTTCCCAGACCTGTTAGTGACACCCTCTCACTGGTGTCACTCACACTCTGTCCTTCCTACTTTCAGCCTAGCCCCTCCTCCGGGAGAGTCTAGGTCAATGGAAGGAACATACTTCCGTGCAGTACTCCTTACTGCATCTGCACCTTCTTCTGAGGTGCAGTACTCAAAGTATTACTGTTGCACCAACACTCGCATATCTCAGGTGTCCAGAGGTTAGTAGATATATCTGATTATCGGTGATACTGCAGATCATCAATAATCGGGTATATTCTGTATTCTCGGTGATACTGCAGTTCACCGGTAATCAGACCCTCTCTGTGTTACACCGATCGTTACAGAACGCCAGACCAAAATGCAAATGGACTCACACACTGACCGTCTGGGCGCACTTGCCACTTGGGTGGAAAACATCAACCAAGTGCTGGGTAGTCACAAGACTATGATTGACGCCTTGTCTGGTTCTTTACAAACCCTCCAGACAGCAGTGGATGAGGAGCGATCCCCTCCTAGCTCTGACATACGTTTGCCTGTACCTGAGAAATTTTCTGGTCACAGATCTGACTTCCGTAATTTTAGAAGTAGAGTGTTATCTTACTTTGAGTTGAGACCCCAATCTTCTGGAACTATGGCCCAAAGGGTCACATTTATTAAGACTTTGTTGTTAGGCGATTCTCAGACGTGGGCATACAGTTTGCCCACCGGAGACTTAGCCCTCATCTCAGTGGAGGAATTTTTTAAAGCTATGGCAGTAATTTACGATGACCCAGACCTTGCTGCGACTTCTGAACGGAAGCTCAAGCTTTTGCGTCAAGGCAAGGGTCCGGTCGAGGATTACGCAGCTGAATTTAGGAGGTGGTCAATTTCAGCCAGGTGGGAAACCTATGCCCTCTTAGATTGTTTCTTATCAGGGTTGTCAGATGAGGTCTCAGATCTCCTGTTAAGTCTGCCTGAACCAAAAACAGTCGATGAGGCCATTTCATCGGCCATTCGAGTCGACCGCAGGCTGCGCTGTCAGAAACAGACCCGGGGTAGTAGTCATGTAAGAATGGTGTCCTACGCTGCGCCTCCAGTAACTCCACCTCCTCCCGTCTCGCCTCCACCCGAACCAATGCAAATTGGTCGGTCGAATCTATCCCAAGTGGAGCGAAGACGTAGGATGTCTGAGCAGCTGTGTCTTTACTGCGCAGAGGGGGGGTCATAGAGTACGTAATTGCCCTAACAAGTCGGGAAAACGCTACCGCCTAGGAGTTGTAGAGGGTAACACCCTAGGCACACGACTTTTACCCCTGGAAGATAAACGATTGCTTCTTCCTTGTGCTGCTACATGGGAAGATAAAACTGAGGTTTCTGAGGCTTTTGTTGATTCCGGCTCTGCAGCTAATTTTATGGATTTCGAATTTGCAAAGAAATTGGGTATCCCGCTCACCCCGGTAAAACCACCCATTCAGGTTACGGCAGTAGATGATTCCCCCCTGCAAAGTGATCATCCGCTGTCTCAGACACCAGAGGTGGAAGTCACTATAGGGGTACTCCATAGGGAGAGACTGCAGTTTTTTGTGTTGCACATGACCACCTCCACAGTCATCCTTGGCATGCCATGGTTGCACCTTCACTCCCCACAGATCAATTGTGCCACTGTTCAGCTAGCTAGGTGGTCAACTCATTGTTTTCAGCAGTGTTTAGGGAGGGTGACACTGGGCCAGACCAGGATTCATTTGGGGGGTGTACCAGTCCAATATTCCAAGTATTCCGATGTGTTCTGTCCCAAGGCTGCTGATAAGTTACCTCCTCATCGCCCGTTTGATTGCCCCATCGATCTCCGATCTGGTTGTATTCCCCCTAGGGGTCATCTCTACAATTTGTCTGGGCCAGAGTACGTGGCCATGCAGGAGTACATTCGTGAAAATTTAGCCAAGGGGTTCATTCGCCCTTCCCGGTCGCCCGCTGGCGCAGGGTTCTTTTTTGTTAAGAAAAAAGATGGAGGCTTGCAGCCATGTATTAATTACCGGGGTCTGAATAAAATCACAGTGAAGAATCGTTACCCATTGCCCCTGATAGATGACTTGTTTACACAGGTTACTGACGCCAAGATCTTTTCAAAATTGGATTTACAGGGTGCATACAACCTGGTGCGGATTCGAAAGGGCGATGAATGGAAGACGGCCTTTAACACGCCCGACTGGCATTACGAGTACTTAGTGATGCCCTTCGGGCTGTGTAACGCCCCGGCCGTCTTCCAAGAACTAATTAATGAGGGATTCAGGGAAGTGTTGTGCAAATTCGTGTTAGTATACCTAGATGATATACTTATTTTCTCAAACAACCTCTCTGAGCACAGGACACACGTCAAGTTTGTATTGGACAAACTAAGACAAAACATGCTTTACGCTAAATTGGAGAAGTGCATCTTCGAGGTAACATCTGTCACCTTTTTAGGGTACATAATTTCCACCTCGGGCCTGTCTATGGATCCTGCCAAGGTCTCTGCTGTGTTGTAATGGCCTAAACCAGTTGGGTTAAAATCTCTTCAGAGATTTTTAGGCTTTGCCAATTACTATAGAAGGTTCATAAAGGGGTACTCCACTGTCATTGCACCCCTCACCAGTCTCACTAAGAAAGGGGCAGATACTACCCACTGGTCTCCAGAAGCTCTGCATGCATTCTCCACTTTGAAAGATTTGTTTTGCTCTGCACCCATCCTAAGACACGTTGACACCTCCTATCCCTTTATTGTTAAGGTGGACGCCTCGGAGGTCGGGGTAGGGGCTGTGCTGTCCCAGCGGTCAGGGTTGCAGGGTAGATTGCACCCATGCGCTTATTTTTCTTGTAGGTTCTCTCCGGCAGAGAGAAACTACGATATAGGCAACAGGGAGCTCCTGGCCATCAAATTGGCCTTTGAAGAATGGCGTCATTGGTTAGAAGGAGCAGAACATACAATTACAGTTTACACTGATCACAAAAATTTGGAATACATTGAGGGAGCTAAGAGATTAAGCCCCCGTCAGGCTCGATGGTCATTGTTCTTCTCGAGGTTCAGATTTGTAATTACGTACACTCCGGGTAGCAAAAACATTAAGGCAGATGCCCTGTCCAGATGCTTTGAGCCGGAGACAGCACAGCCCTCCGCCCCAGAGACCATTGTCCCACAGAAACTGGTACTAGCAACAACTGAGACTTGGAAAGATTGGACAGAGACTTTAGGTCTCTTTCAGCAGGACGTCCCGGAGGGGAAGCCCAAGGGGGTTATGTTTGTACCACTGCCATTCCGTCTTCAGATTTTACAGATGTTCCACTCACACAAAAATGCGGGACACCCTGGGGCCTCCAGAACACAGGATCTAGTTGCCAGGTGCGCATGGTGGACTTCTCTGGCAACAGATTGCAAGGAGTATGTTAGAGAGTGTGCGGTGTGTGCGAAGAGTAAGCCCTCCCGGCTGGCACCTGTGGGAACGTTGCAGCCCTTGCCCACCCCAAGTGAACCGTGGACCCACTTGTCCATGGATTTTGTGGGTGAGCTTCCCAGGTCTGAGGGCATGTCAGTCATTTGGGTGGTAGCCGACCGCTTTAGTAAAATGGCCCATTTTGTGCCTATGAAAGGACTCCCCTCGGCCCAGGAGTTGGCCGATTTGTTCATCAGCGACGTTTTCCGATTGCATGGCATTCCGGAAAACATAATGTCGGATCGGGGAGTCCAATTTGTTTCGAGATTTTGGAGGGCATTTTGTCACCAAATGGGCATGGAACTGTCATTTTCGTCGGGCTACCACCCACAGACCAATGGGCAGACGGAAAGAGTCAATCAATCATTGGAACAGTTTTTGAGGTGTTACGTTGCAGAAGCACAAAATGATTGGGTCAAGTTTTTTCCCTTCGCAGAATTCGCGCACAATAATTTGAAAAGTTCTTCCTCGGGATTTTGTCCATTTCAGATAGTGACCGGGAAGTTGCCTAAATTCTCCCCATTGCCAGTCGCCTCTACTCCGTTTCCAGCTCTGGAGGCCTGGCAAAGGTCATTTAAAGACATGGTGGATCGTGAAAAATAATTTGGAGAAGGCGTTTCAAAGTCAAAAAGGTGGAGGTTTCAACCAGGAGACTTAGTCTGGGTGTCCACACGTCACTTGACCTTGAAACAGCCCTCAGCCAAGTTGGGGCCCAGGTTTGTGGGTCCGTTTCCAGTAACTAGAAAGATCAACAATGTTACTTATGCCATTGATCTTCCTGCCAGTATGCGTGGCGTAAAATCCTTTCATGTGTCCCTGCTTAAGCCAGCAGTCCATGTGGGTCCCACTCCTCCTCCTCCTGTGATGATAGATGACCAACCTGAGTACGAAGTAGAGAAGATTTTAGACTCACGCATAGTTCAGAACTCAGTACAATATCTGGTTCATTGGAAAGGGTATGGTATTGTGGAGAGATCATGGGTACCTAAAGGTCGCATGCATGCTGACAAATTAAGAAGGGAGTTCCACGCGTTGCATCCAGAGAAGCCTGGTAGGAGTTGTCCGGAGTCCACTCCTCGGGGGGGGGGGGGTGTACTGTGAGGAAACGCGGAAAAGCCGCCGCGAGTGCTCAGAGTGAGGCAGCTGTTTCCGCGTCCAACATGGCAGCACAACGCGAAGAAACCGCCACATGCCGCATGGGCAGAGCGGTGGAGTCCGCGTTGAATGCAGCGGATTGCGCACATAGCAATACTACTGACACTGTGGTTGGATGCGGGGAAGCCGCCGCTTGCTTGGAGAGCAGTGCGGCGGCCCCCGCGCCCAAATCAGCGGATACATTGCAAACTGCAAAATTGACTGCTAGTACACACAGGTTCAGAAGGACGCGCGCACGCGCTAAGAGGCAGAGCTTATATGACAGCCAGAGAAGAGTCAGCTGACCAAGCTGGTCAGCTGACATTTTTACCACCTTTCATTGGTCCAGCACTTAGGGGTGGCGCTGGAGAGCGCTATAGTATATATACTGGGTGCTGGTCATTTCTCTGGTGTCTGGCGTTGCGATCACTACGTGGTAGCACTCAGGCCTTGTCTGTTTCTGTTTTCTAGCATAGTTTCCAAAGGTGTTGACATCAAGGAGCTCACACCTTAGCAATAGGAATATTGAACTGTATTATTTGTTATGACCTTTTGCCTGCCTGACTATTTTTCTGAACTCTGATTCTGTACCTTGCTATTTCTGATATTCTGTTGCCAAACTCTGCTCGTTCCTGGACTCTGTATTTGCCTCCTGATTCTGTACTTTGCTATTCTGATACTCCGATGCCAAACCCTGCCTGTTCATTGGATTCCGTATCTGTCTCCTGAATCTGTACCTTATCTGTCTGTGTGTTAACGACCTGGCTTGCCCGACCTCGAGAACTTGCCTTACTGTTAGAGGCAGTTCCCAGACCTGTTAGTGACACCCTCTCACTGGTGTCACTCACACTCTGTCTTTCCTACTTTCAGCCTAGCCCCTCCTCCGGGAGAGTCTAGGCCAACGGAAGGAACATACTTCCGTGCAGTACTCCTTACTGCATCTGCACCTTCTCCTGAGGTGCAGTACTCAAAGTATTACTGTTGCACCAACACTCGCATATCTCAGGTGTCCAGAGGTTAGTAGATATATCTGATTATCGGTGATACTGCAGATCATCAATAATCGGGTATATTCTGTATTCTCGGTGATACTGCAGTTTACCGGTAATCAGACCCTCTCTGTGTTACACCGATCGTTACAGTTATGAGCTGTACAGAGCCCAAAGCTGGCATAAATTACTGAACATCAGCTTGTGAGCTCACAAGTTTAGCTCAGCCAATCAGAGGGCTGTGTCAGAATTGAATGGCAAATGATCAAAAAATTCATTTCTTTTGATTGCTGTTGCTCTTTACAGTTACGGTAACAAGCATTGCAGAAATATTTGTTGTAATTGCCTTCTTAAAACAGAAGGAAATTTGCAATAATTCAGTTATAAGTGAACATTTGTGGTTACCCACAATGCACTACTACTAAATATGCAAATTATCCCTTTTCGCCCTTGTTAAGCAAAGCAAGCATCCAGAACCGTGGGTGTATAGCAAGCCTATAGCTTTAAGTTTTACACAGCCATATCAAACCCACATGTAGACAGCCTGTTTCGGATTTTTGGTCCTCATCAGTACATGGCAGGGATTGATAAGGCTGTATGAAATAGGGCTTGGACCAGTGTATAGCAAGTATAGTTTTAAAAAGGCAATTACACCAAGCTTTGCTTTTTTAGTAGGAGGGCTTTTTGGTTCCTTTTATCCCCCTATACATTCCTAGTAGTTTGGGTCACCCTGAGCTGCTTGGTTACTCAGAAATATTTGTGGATTGCAAAATGTTATATATTTCAGTATATTCCACAGCTGGATAGCGTACTCGTTAGGCTGTTACCTTTGATGTAGGCTTTGACCAGGGTTTGAATCCTGGCTCAAGCCAGTATGTAAAACAGTAAGGAATCTTTGGGCAAGGCTCCCCAATGATCCTGGTTGCTTGAGAAGTGGCTGCAGCCCTAAAGTGCTTTGAGTCCACCAGCAGAAAAGCGTTCTGTGTCTATATTCACTAACTGCTTGTAACATTTTTATGTGCTTTCAGCGCGCATACATTTTACTGGTGCTTATACAAACTAGGCAATGGGCATTTAATGGGCTGTTTTTAAGTAGCGCTGCTCATTTCCTTGCTATGTACTAATGGGCATTGTGCAAATAGGCCAACTTGTTTTATGTATGTAATGTATACATTGCTTGTATAATGTGCATGCAGTGTGCGTGTTATGTAAATAATGCAAGTTGCACTATTTGTGTAATTGCAATGGCCTGTGGTTTGACGTGACCCCATCCTATGCAAATGAATGGGGCAATTCATGTGATTCCTCCGGTCCTTAGTGTGAGAGAGAAATCTGGCCAGTGGCGGGAGAGGGGGGCAGTGCAAAACAGTGTTCACTGCCCTACAAATATTTGTGGCATGTGGCTATGCTGCCTGACTCCATATTGCAGATGTCGTCCGTCACCCACAATGCTCATGCTACGCAAAAACATGTGCCTAGGCCAGTGGTTCCCAACCTTTTTGAAGTCATGACACATCACGCCAAACGCTCAGATCTCCATGACACATCACATATGTATAAATAGTATAGCTGCCCCAGTACAGGTAGTATAGTTTCCCAGTATAGGTAGTATAGATGCCCCAGTATGGGTAGTATAGCTGCCCCAGTATATGTAATATAGCTGCCCCAGTGTAGGTAATATAGCTGCCCCAGTGCAGGTAGTTTAGCTGCCCCAGTGCAGGTAGTATAGCTGCCCCAGTGCAGGTAGTATAACTGCCCCACTGTAGGTAGTAGAGCTACACCAGTATAGGTAGTATAGTTCCCCAGTGTAGGTAGTATAAATGCCCCAGTATAGGTAGTAAAGCTGCCCCAGTATAAGTAGTATAGCTGCCCCAGTGTAGGTAATATAGCTGACACAGTGTAGGTAGTAGAGCTGCACCAGTATAGGTAGTATAGTTCCCCAGTGCAGGTAGTATAGCCGCCCCAGTGTAGGTAGTATAGCTGCCCCAGTGTAGGTAGTATAGCTGCCCCAGTGTAGGTAGTATAGCTGCCCCAGTGTAGGTAGTATAGTTCCCCAGTGTAGGTAGTATAGTTCCCCAGTGCAGGTAGTATAGATGCCCCAGTATAGGTAGTAAAGCTGCCCCCGTATAAGTAGTATAGCTGCCCCAGTGTAGGTAATATAGCTGACACAGTGTAGGTAGTAGAGCTGCACCAGTATAGGTAGTATAGTTCCCCAGTGCAGGTAGTATAGCTGCCCCAGTGCAGGTAGTATAGCTGCCCCAGTGAAGGTAGTATAGCTGCCCCAGTGAAGGTAGTATAGATGCCCCAGTGTAGGTAGTATAGTTCCCCAGTGTAGGTAGTATAGCTGCCCCAGTATAGGTAGTATAGTTCCCCAGTGCAGGTAGTATAGATGCCCCAGTATAGGTAGTAAAGCTGCCCCAGTATAAGTAGTATAGCTGCCCCAGTATAAGTAGTATAGCTGCCCCAGTGTAAGTAATATAGCTGCCCCAGTGTAGGTAATGTAGCTGCACCAGTGTAGGTAATGTAACTGCCCCAGTGTAGGTAATTATAGCTGCCCCCATATAGGTAGTATAGCTGCCCCAGTGAAGGTAGTAGAGCTGCCCCAGTGTAGGCAGTAGTGCTGCCCATTATAGGTAATAAAGCTTCCCCAGTGTAGGTAATAGAGCTGCTCCAGTGTAGGTAATAGAGCTGCCCCAGTGTAGGTAATATAGCTTCCCCAGTGTAGGTAATATAGCTGCCCCAGTGTAGGCAGTAGTGCTGCCCCAGTGTAGGTAATATAGCTGCCCCAGTGTAAGTAATAGAGCTGCACCAGTATAGGTAGTATAGTTCCCCAGTGCAGGTAGTATAGCTGCCCCAATGCAGGTAGTATAGCTGCCCCAGTGAAGGTAGTATAGCTGCCCCAGTGAAGGTAGTATAGATGCCCCAGTGTAGGTAGTATAGTTCCCCAGTGTAGGTAGTATAGCTGCCCCAGTATAGGTAGTATAGTTCCCCAGTGCAGGTAGTATAGATGCCCCAGTATAGGTAGTAAAGCTGCCCCAGTATAAGTAGTATAGCTGCCCCAGTATAAGTAGTAAAGCTGCCCCAGTGTAAGTAATATAGCTGCCCCAGTGTAGGTAATGTAGCTGCCCCAGTGAAGGTAGTAGAGCTGCCCCAGTGTAGGCAGTAGTGCTGCCCAGTGTAGGTAATAAAGCTGCCCCAGTGTAGGTAATAAAGCTGCCCCAGTGTAGGTAATATAGCTGCCCCAGTGTAGGTAATAGAGCTGCTCCAGTGTAGGTAATAGAGCTGCCCCAGTGTAGGTAATATAGCTGCCCCAGTGTAGGCAGTAGTGCTGCCCCAGTGTAGGCAGTAGTGCTGCCCCAGTGTAGGTAATATAGCTGCCCCAGTGCAAGTAATAGAGCTGCTCCAGTGTAGGTAATAGAGCTGCCCCAGTGTAGGTAATAGAGCTGCCCCAGTATAGGTGATATAGTTGCCCCAGTGTAGGTAATATAGCTGCCCCAGTGTAGGTAATATAGCTGCCCCAGTGTAGGTAATATAGCTGCCCCAGTGTAGGTAATAAAACTGCCCCAGTGTAGGTAGTAGAGCTGCCCCAGTGTAGGTAGTAGAGCTGCCCCAGTGTAAGTAATATAGCTGCCCCAGTGTAGGCAGTAGAGCTGCCCCAGTGTAGGTAGCAGGAAGCAGGGGGAGGCTGGTGTACACTGCTCGAATCTGCACAGCTGCAGCAATGTGTCTGCCACACATATGCTGGCTGTAACATGGAGAGAGACACTCGGGAAGGATGCCGCCTTTTTGCAGGAGCAGGCGTATGTAGGCTCGTACCTCAGTTCTTTATGGTAAATCCTGTCCTCTCCTCCCTCTCCGCTCCAAGTGTTTATCTCTGGCTCCCTCCTCGCTCTGGCCTCTGCCCTCATCTGAGTAGCTAGTGCAGTGCTGCAAAAAAATGGCCGACTATGTCCAGAAATGCGGACGTCGGTGGCCATTTTCTTGTAGCACTGCTCTAATACACTGAGTGGCGGACAGAGCCGACAAGCAAGGAGGAGGCAGAGCAGGGGAATGCGGCGACACATTCCCGGTGCTGCCGCGACACATGAATGTGTAATGGCACACCGGTTGGGAACCTCTGGCCTAGGCAAAGTTCCCTTGTGAAAGTTCTGTAAAAGTATTTTACTACTAAAAGATACTTAGTGTTTCCTGTAGAAGAATATTGTTACTATTTGTTACTATTGTTACTATTTGTATAAACCCTTTATAGTAAACTCCAAGGAACCAGAAAAAGTAGTTTTATATATCAGAATTGTTCATACATTGTATATTGTAAAGGCACAGTTTCTGGGACCTAAGGACAGAGTTTATTATATCCAGATGTTTGCAATGTCTGAATTTACTATAAAGAGTTTCTACTGTAGTATACCTTGTTATATGAAAGCAATTTATATATTGGTATGCAGACTGGGGAAGTTAGTCTACGTTACGTTTGGACAAGTTTGTATGGGTGTTTTCCTGAGGCTGAGTACAAGAGAGAGGATCTACAGTCAGACTTCTGGATGATTAACTGTTCCAACCAATTTCCCAGAAGGTAATCAATTAGGCGGGAATGCTAGATTGATGTGCACACATCTCCCTGAGGTCACACAGAAAGGCTGAGGAAACAGGGCTGAAACAGAGAGTAGAGTCACAGGTCAAAGCTAAACGTATGAAGCACGGTGACCCCCGCCCACATGATTAGCTATAGCGACATCTTGCCCACAACCAGCTTGCATCCAATTTCATACTGATATGTGCTGCACAACACATGCTGTGTTCTGTGCATTTCCAATCAATATTTAGATTGTACGCTTACAAGGGCACAGTTCTCTTCCTTTTGCATCTGAAGCTGCGTACCCACCTGGCGATTTTCATGACGACTGCCGATTTCTACACGACGTCGCCAGGAGGGTACAGAACCACGATGCGAACATCGCTTAGCGTAGCGCCGATGACTACAAACCGATATGGCAGATCTTTAAGATCCCTGACAACACCGCGCAAAGTACCGCGATCGCTGGAAGTCTCGCTCACGCCGCCGTGTACATCGCATGACCTCGAGCTTAACAGGAAGAGGTGTCACTGATGACGGTCGTTAAGGGGACGTCGCAGGAGCCATTGGGCAGTGAGTACGCAGCTTTAGGGTGCTGTAAATTTTGCTAATCACAATATATTTGTCAATGTAATAATTAGATTGTCCGCCAGTTTGTATTTTTATGCGTAACCAATGTCTGTATTTTTAGGTACTTAAGTTTGTTTCTTACTCTGTACAGTGCTATAGAAGATGATGGCGATGATGGATATGCTTTAATACATCTGATTAGTTAAGGCTGGATTTGCAGTGGTCAGTGCTTAACCCACCTGTTATAAAGAGTGTGAACTGCAATGGAGACTGGACATAGACTTTAAAAAAATTTTTTCAAGCTTTCTTGGCTCCTGTTGCATGCAACAGGAGTCCCGGGTAAGCAAGGCTATTAGCCCCATGCACGGAAAAAGCGTGAGTGCCCTAAAGCACCCCCACAAAACGTGCATGAGTAGCCACGGGCCCCACAATACAGCACGGCCCTTCCGGTTGTTCCCCGAAGGGAACCTTCCCCCTTTGCCATCGGCTCAGGGGGTGGCATCCTCCAACACCCGAGGGGTTGGAGAATCCTGGAGTTCTCCGACACCCGAAGGTTTGGAGGACCCCGACGTTGCCCAGTGGTTACCCAAAGGGCCTGGCCATGTGGCAACCGTGTCCACATGGTCTGGGTGGCTCCCCCGAGAGGGAGCCGGGTGGGAACCAAAGTCCCCGGTGCCAGCAAGCTGGCCCCGACCTTGCGGTCGGAGTGATAAAAATTCCGCACTCTCCCTAGCCAAAAGGCCGGGAGCTGCGTTAGTCGGCTATGCATATGGGCAGTACAGACCAAAGCACCCTACTTCCGCCTTTAATACAGAACCTGCATGCAGCGAGTTAGAATAATGCGATCAGTTACAACGCAGTACTCAAGGCCAGATTTATACTTTTTCTGCCACTAGGCCAACTTATTGTTGTTCTTTACCATGAGCAACAGCGCCCCCTCCCATTCCATGTGCAGCCCCCTCTTCCATGTGTATCATCCATGTACCGCAGTCCCTATCATTCATGTACAGCTCCGTAGAGCAGCATCTCTCTTCTTCCATATGTTGCTCCCCATTTGTCACTTCCCTTTTCCATTTGAAGGCTTTTCTTCCATGTTCAGCAATCTCATTTACATGGTCAGCCGTCCCTTGGCCAGCAGCCACCCAAGGATCAGGCCTTTGTGGCCTTTCCCTGGCAGTACTGTGAACTATGGGCCTCATAGAACTGTTTGGGCAGTGAATTGACATGCAGAATTATTCTGCAACCAGTGGCGTAGCAAAAGGGGATATAGAGGTAGCGACCGCATCTAGGCCCTTGGGGCAGAGGGGCCCTCCTTCACTTCATCCATCTTATTAGCTTTTTATTGGTGCTATGCTAATTATGAACTCCTTTATATGCTGTTTCCTTACTCTGATTACACTTCTCTGACACTGCAGCTGTCCTTGGTAGGTTTTGGGGCTCCATATTAATAGAGTGCTTTGGGCCACATGTAAAACTCGCAAGAGGGCCCCAAGCTCTTTAGTTACGCCACTGTCTGCAACGCAGCTGTGCATAGTGCCTAAATGGCAGGGGAAACCTTTTTTTCTGTTTTTTTTTTCAATAAACAGAATAATTTAATCTCAGTCAATCGACCATCTAACCCTGATTCTGTGGTATGTATAGAATCACAGTGTCCCTCAGTGCTGTATCTGAATAACCTGTAGTCAGCAAGTGTATGGCGGACCTTACAAGTGCCCACCCCCACAGAAGTAAATATCAATAATGTGGTATCAGAGCCTCAATTCCAAGTTTGAAAACATTTATTGAAAAACATTTAACATCCCGGAACAAGTGAACTCACATTGAGAGTCTTTGCCTACAGGATCCCAGTGCATCAAATTGCATTCAAATACAGTGAACATAAAATGCTTTGTGCAGAGACCGGTAGCAATTTGCATGCATACTTACACAAACATTGATCATGATCTAACAATGTTTGTACACACACTAAGGATGTTTGTACACACACTCTACTGTGAACGATAATTGAACGAATCTGGCAGGTTGGATCACTCAAAGTGCCCAAGAAACACTGTAACCTTTTCACTTGTTTTGGCATCTTTTTCATCTATGATAATTGCCCCATTTGTCAGACATTGTACGTTTTGAAGGATTTTAATCTAATGTGTGTAGGCAGAGTAAAAACTGCAGCTAAAGCTGAGCATTTCATCTATTTTTTTTTAACAGGGCTGAGAGAGGGACATCTTCTAGAACATAATTTCAGTCATTCCTTGGAGCCCATTATCCTCAGTGGTATAGCAATAGGGGTTGCGGAGGTTGCAATGGCACCGAGTCCAGGGGCCCCCCCTCAACCACAGCATTAGCTCTTAATTGGTCCTGTGCTGGTAATAATCCCTTCTATAGATGCTTTGAATGTTAGTAATCATTAACAAACTGTTCCCCACCCCCTTCTTGCACCTCTGACACTGTGGTTATCTATGGCAGGTATTGGTGCACCGTATCCATTGTTATGTATAGAGTGCTTGGGAGGACTTATGCTGGATACACACCATGCGTTTCCGCGTCAAATGCATCCGTCGATACGCGTCGATTCGATTATTTCCGAGCATTTCCGAACGAATTTCGATGATTTTTAGGTCGATTGCCATGCAAAGTATGGCAAATCGACCTAACGATCCATCGAAGCTTGAATCGGACATGTCGGAAATAATCGAATCGATGCATATCGACGGACGCATTGAACGCGGAAACGCATGGTGTGTATCCAGCATTAGTGTAAAACTTGCACTGGGGCCAATAGCTCCTTAGCTACGCCACTGTGTATACTGCATATTTTCTAATTATTTAATATAAACAGACATTTATAACTTTAGTGTATCTATTAATGGGGACCATGTTGTTCTACTAACTTGTGTATCAGATGCTCGTGTAGGTGGATTTTTTTTGCGGTTCAGCTGTCATTGTAACATTAGCTGTAATGTAGATCACGCAGGTTAATTGCAGAGAACTTTAATTGAATTGCAGGTCAGCTGCAGTTTTCCTGCTACTGTATTTCCTGATTACACAAATGTTTTTTATCATTCTGAGCTGATGAACCCTGCTAAGCTCAGAATTCTGTGTACACAGTGCCTTATCTCAGGGGTTTTCTGAGCGGACAATTGTGTTCAAGAGTTTGGGAGGAAAACATATGTATTATTAGTTGTGATCCTGATTGAGCTTGTGTTTGAATTATTGTACATTTTTTATGTATTTTGTCCATTATGGCCTTTCTGTGAGTGCCTAAGTGCATCCCAAGCATGCTTGACTAATTTGTGTTTGACAATACATCGCTTGTTTTTAAGCATTGCTATACTCGGAAAAGAGTCGGCTTTGGTAATTCCTAGAATTTGCCTTCAGCACTAATATTCCATACATAATTTTGTGTAATACAGCTGTGGCTCTTTTGAAGAGCCCTTTAATACATCACACAAGTACCATACTGTCTCCCACTCATCCATTTTATTCATGCTAAAACTGAAAATGTTGCCCGTGTCTATTTATTATAGCTGCACTGTTAATGTTTACACTGTACAATGCTGGATAGTGTACTGGTGTGGCTGGATACTGTACTGGTGTGGCTAAATACTGTACTGGTGTGGCTGGATAGGGTACTAGTGTGGCAGGGTAGTGTACTGCTGTGGCTGGATAGTGTACTGGTGTAGCTAAATACTATACTGGTGTGGCTGGATACTGTACTGGTGTGGCAGGATAGTGTACTGGTGTGGCAGGGTAGTGTACTGCTGTGGCTGGATACTGTACTGCTGTGGCAGAATAGTGTACTGGTATGGCTGGATACTGTACTGGTGTAGCTAAATACTGTACTGGTGTGGCTGGATACTGTACTGGTGTGGCTGGATAGTGTACTGGTGTGGCAGGGTAGTGTACTGGTGTGGCAGAATACTGTACTGCTGTGGCTGGATACTGTACTGCTGTGGCAGAATACTGTACTGGTATGGCAGGATACTGTACTGCTGTGGCAGGATACTGTACTGGTGTGTCTGGATACTGTACTGCTGTGGCAGGATACTGTACTGCTGTGGCTGGATACTGTACTGCTGTGGCAGAATACTGTACTGGTATGGCAGGATACTGTACTGCTGTGGCAGGATACTGTACTGGTGTGGCAGGATAGTGTACTGGTATGGCTGGATACTGTACTGGTGTGGTAGCATAGTGTACTGGTGTGTCTGGATACTGTACTGGTGTGGCAGGATAGTGTACTGGTATGGCTGGATACTGTACGTGTGTGGCAGGATACTGTACTGCCATGGCAGGATATAGGCGACCGCCTATAGGCTCCTGTGAAGTAAATCCGGGCCTGGGCTAAATAATGTACTGGTGTGGCATCATACTGTACTGGTATGTCTGGATACTATACTGGTGTGGCAGGATAGTGTACTGGACCGGTGTGGCTAAATACTGTACTGGTGTGACAGGATAGTGTACTGGTGTGGCAGTATAGTGTACCGGTGTGGCAGGATAGTGTACTGGTGTGGCAGGATAGTGTACCGGTGTGGCAGGATAGTGTACCGGTGTGGCAGGATAGTGTACCGGTGTGGCAGGATAGTGTACCGGTGTGGCAGGATAGTGTACTGGTGTGGCGGGATAGTGTACTGGCGTGGCAGTATAGTGTACCGGTGTGGCAGGATAGTGAACTGGTGTGGCAGAATAGTGAACTGGTGTAGCTGAATACTGTATTGGTGTAGTTGGATACTGTACTGGTGTGGCTGGATACTATACTGGTGTGGTAGGATACTGTACTGGTTTGGCTGGATAGTGTACTGGTGTGGCAGAATAGTTTACTAATATGGCTAACTCCAGGCCGGATTTACCATAAGGCACTGTAGGCACGTGCCTACAGGCGCCTGATGATGGAAAGGCGGCTCACTCCCCAACCAGAGTGCCTCCTTCCCTATGCAGAGTCCTGATGAGAGTGTAAATGAGAGGTTACTCACCCTGCTCTTGGCATTCCACTGATGAGAGCTCTCTTCAGTGGGTGGCATCTCTAGACAGTGTTGATCGGATACCTCATTATCCTATTCGAGTTTGGTCGAATTTGGATAGTAAACTATCTGATTTCACTCGAAGTTCGATATTCGAGTTAATCAAATATCCGATTCGACCTCGGATATCCGACGTCACTATCCGAGTCTTTATTCGAGTAAAATATTCGAGCTGGCCTTAAATAGCTTTTAAAACTTGTATTGGAGGTCAATGATGCATGAAACCACCTTTTTTATGAAGAAAAACATCAAGTGATTATGTGGTGATGTAGTAGTTATAAAAAAGGTATCAAAAATAATAAATTAACTTCATGAAAATTGTTTGCATGAGAAGGTGTGTCCAAAATGGTTGTTGGAAGTCTTCATTTACGTCGTCTTCATCTTCTTCTTCTATATCTTCTTCTTCTATATCTTCTTCTTTTTCTTCTTCTTCTATATCTTCTTCTACTCGAATCTTCTTCATCTTCTACTTCTTGTATCTTCTTCAATTATCTTTTTCTTCTTCTATATCTTCTTCTTCCTCTTCTTCTATATCTTCTTCTTCTATATCTTCTTCTTCTTCTTCTTTATATTCTTCTTCTTCTATATCTTCTTCTTCTTCTTCTATATCTTCTTCTTCTTCTATATCTTCTTCTTCTATATCTTCTTCTTCTATATCTTCTTCTATATCTTCTTCTTCTATATCCTCTTCTTCTTATATATCTTCTTCTTCTTCTATATCTTCTTCTTCTATATCTTCTTCTTCTTCGTCTTCTTCTTCTATATCTTCTTCTTTTATATCTTCTTCATCTTCTTCTTCTATATCTTCTTCATCTTCTTCTTCTATATGTTCTTCTTCTATATCTTCTTCTTCTTCTTCCTCTTCTTCTCTATCATTATATTATGTGTCTTGGTTTTCCTTTCTTTTGTAATATTTTTTTTACTTCATTTGTGGAAATATTTTATTTTAATAACAACACCATAGTTATATTTGCGTTGATGGCATAATAGGTAGTGGCACATTGCAAGCCACTGCGCCTTTTTCTGTGTACCCTGGCGGTGGTAAAACACAGACATCAGCAGGAGGAGGAAGTAGTTGCAAGTTGTAGTGTGGTAAATTTAATAGCTGGTAGGAGAGTGGGTGGCAGCAGAAAAAATAGTTCTTCTTCTGTTCTCCCTGGCAGTGGTAGCAGCACACAGACAGCAGAAGCTAAATGCAGCTACAGGAGGAGGAGTAGTGTGTGTCAGGCAGTGTGATGTGACTAATAGGCCCTGGTTCCGAGCGGTGGTACCAGGGCCGTAAATAAACAGCATGAGGTTCCAGACAGCGGTCGTGAAGCCCACACACCTCTAAATTAATTTAAAAAAAATTTCAAATTGATGCAGCTATTTTTGAGCGTAATAGCTGGTGGCGCATGGGCAGCAGCACCTTGTAATGTGCTCCCTGGCAGTGGAGACACAGACAGCAGGAGGAAATACAACAGCAGGCAGCGCGAGGAGGATGAGTGTGTGGCAGACTGGCAGCAGGCAGCAGGAGGGCAGGCAGCGAGACATAAAAGGCCCTGGGTCCTAGCGGTGGTTCCAGGGCCGTAAATAAACAGCATGAGGTTCCAGACAGCGGTCGTGAAGCCCACATTGTGTCCAATGCACAATTGGGACAGCACAGTTTTCAACCCGGACACCTCTAAATTAATTACAATTTTTTTTTCAAATTGATGCAGCTATTTTTGAGCGTAATAGCTGGTGGCGCATGGGCAGCAGCACCTTGTAATGTGTTCCCTGGCAGTGGAGACACGGACAGCAAGAGTAAATACAACAGCAGGCAGCATGAGGAGGATGAGTGTGTGGCAGACTGGCAGCAGGCAGCAGGAGGGCAGGCAGCGAGACATAATAGGCCCTGGTTCCGAGCGGTGGTACCAGGGCCGTAAATAAACAGCATGAGGTTCCAGACAGCGGTCGTGAAGACCACATTGTGTCCAATGCACAATTGGGACAGCACAGTTTTCAACCCGGACACCTCTAAATTAATTACAATTTTTTTTTTTCAAATTGATGCAGCTATTTTTGAGCGTAATAGCTGGTGGTGCATGGGCAGCAGCACCTTGTAATGTGTTCCCTGGCAGTGGAGACACAGACAGCAGGAGGAAATACAACAGCAGGTAGCGTGAGGAGGTTGAGTGTGTGGCAGACTGGCAGCAAGCAGGAGGGCAGGCAGCGAGACATAAAAGGCCCTGGGTCCTAGTGGTGGTTCCAGGGCCATAAATAAACAGCATGAGGTTCCAGACAGAGGTCGTGAAGCCCACATTGTGTCCAATACACAATTGGGACAGCACAGTTTTCAATCCGGACACCTCTAAAATATTTTTTTTTTTCAAAATAAATAATGCAGGGCAGGCAGCTATTTTTGAGCGTAATAGCTGATGGCGCATGGGCAGCAGCACCTTGTAATGTGTTCCCTGGCAGTGGAGACACAGACAGCAGGAAGAAATACAGCAGCAGCAGCAGCAGCAGGTGTAATGTGTGTGCGCCAGTTCATGTCCCCCTCTCGCCGACAACAGGGGCCAGGAATTCGCCTTCCACCCAAGCCTGGTTCATTTTGAGAAACGTCAGTCTGTCCACAGACTTGTGAGACAGACGAGATCGCTTCTCAGTGACGACTCTACCGGCTGCACTGAAGCAACGCTCCGATAGTACGCTGGAAGGGGGGCAGGAGAGCACTTCGTGGGGGGTACTGCGCAAGCTCGCTCCAGATTGGCAGGTGCTTGACCCAATACTCCATGGGATCAACAGAGGCAACGCTGTCAAGTTCGCTGAAGGACCCCATGTAGTCAGCCACCATGCGGGTCAAGCGCTGCCTGTGACTGGAGAAGGATGCTGCTGCAGGCATCTCCTCTCTAGTCTTTGGCAGCTCTACACTCATGTAGAGCTCGTTGGTCAGAGACAGCAGGTCTGTGGTGCGCGTGCGCTTGCTGCTGGTGGATGCAGGCACCTGCTGCTGCCTCTGTGCTGGCTGGACAGTGGGGGTGGATGGCTGAGGGAAGGCTTCCTCCAAGCGCTCAACAAGGGACAGCTGCAAATCCCTCATTTGTTGCACACGGTCTCCTCCTGCAGGCAGGAACTGGCTGGGCTTCCCCTTCAGACGTGGGTCCAGCATCATGCAGATCCAGATGTCCTCCCTCTGCTTCATCTGGATGACCCTTGGGTCCTTGCGCAGGCACCTCAGCATGTGCGCTGCCATTGGGAAGAGTCTGGCCACGTCTGCTGGCACATCATCGGCAGCCCCAGAGCCGACAGTGCTGTCCTCCTCTTCCTCTGCCTCCTCCACCTCATCCCTCTCCACCCCCGCACCAGTCCAGCTGCGCTCTGCTGCTCCCCCTCATCAGCAGCAAGGTCAGGGACCTCCACCAACTCCAAGCCCTCCTCCTCAGAGGTGGCCTGTGAAGCTGCCTGCAGCTCCTGCTGGTCCAAGGCTGCCACTCCCTCTTCCAGCAGTGCATACAGGGCCCTGTCCAGCACACACACCAAGGGGACCCACTCGCACACCATTGCATGGTCCCTGCTTACCATGTTGGTGGCCTGCAGGAAGGGTGCCAGCACTGAGCACACCTGCTGCATGTGCCCCCAGTCCTCCGTGGAGATGATGGACGGGAGGTTGGTGGCAGCACGTCCAGTTGCAGTGATGGAGGCAACTGTTGCTCGTGCAAGGTACTGGCTGACAGCCTGCCTCTGTTCAACCAGACACTCCAACATCGCCAGGGTGGAGTTCCAGCGAGTTGGAACATCGATCATGAGCCGGTGCTGTGGCAGGTGCAGCTTCTTCTGCACCTCTTCCAGGCTCGCTACGGCTGCAGGCGAGTGCCAGAAATGACGCACAACCTTCCTTGCCGCCTCAAGGAGTCAGTCCATCCCCTGGTAGGTCCACAGAAACTTTTGGACTACCAAGTTCAGGACGTGTGCCAGGCAGGGTATGTGGGTCAGGTCTCCCCTGCTGATTGCAGCAACCAGGTTTGCCCCATTGTCGGACACCACCTCTCCGACTCTGAGGCCTCTGGGGGTCAGCCAATTCCTCTCCTGCACTCGGAGTTTGGCCAGGACATGGTTCGCCGTCAGTTTGGTCTTCCCCAGGCTGACCAATTCCAGCAGCGCTTGGCAGAGGCGGGGCTTCACGCTGCTGCTGAAGCGGGGGGTTTGGGCTGGTGTGCCGGAGGATGGAAGCGGATCAGAGGAACCTGCTGCAATTCCGCTGACCCTGCATGGTGGCACCACCCACTGCGTTGTTGCTGCTGCTGCTGTGACAGTGCCCGATGCTGCTCCCCCCTCCTCACCCCCTTCCACCAAGCTGACCCAATGCGCGGTGAAGGACAGATAGCGGCCTGTCCCAAACCGGCTCCATGGTGACGTGGACACGTTGACCCACCGCGTGCTCCAGCCCTCTCCCGACATTGGCCATCACAGAGCGGTGAAGTGCAGGGATGGCCGTGCGTGCAAAATAATGTCGGCTGGGGATTGGCCAATCGGGGGCTGCACACATCAGGAGCGCACGCATGTCGCTCCCCTCCTGCACAAGGGAATACGGCAGAAGTTGGGAGCACATGGCCCGTGCCAGCAAGCCGTTCAGCTGACGCACGCGATGGCTGTTGGGAGGCAGAACCCTGACCACCCCCTGGAAGGTGTCGCTGAGCAGGGTCTGGCAACGCCTTTTGCTGGCACGGGAATCACTGGAGGGAGCAGAGGAGGCCACTGAGGCCTGGCTGCCAGAACAGGCCTCAGTGTCGGCGGCAGGAGTTGCAGAGGGAGGAGAAGCAGTGCGTTTCTGACGCACTCCTGCTGGTGCTGCTGGAGGAGGTGGAGGAGGGCGGTCGCTGCTGCCGACGGCTTTGCAGTGGTGGCGGGTCTGCCACTTCCAGCTTCCTTCAACTTCATGAACTCCTCATGCTCATGAAAGTGTTTCCCTGCCAGATGGTTCACCAGAGAGGTGGTGCCAAACGCAGAGGGCTCCTTCCCTCTGCTGAGCTGCTGGCGGCACTGGTTGCAGGTGGCATACTTGCACTCCACATATGGCAGGGTGAAAAAATTCCAAATTGGGAAGGTGAAGTTGCCCCTTCGGCTCAAAGGTGCTGCTGCTGCCGCTGGTCTCCCTGTGGTGGTTGGGGCGGGGGGGGGGGGGGGGGGCTTCGGTGCGGCTGGTGGTGGCACTGGCAGAACTCTCCGGATCAGCATGCTGTGTGGCCTGCATACCACGCCCACTTCTTTTCCTGCCTAATATGTCTGCGATGCTGATCCTTCTAGCAAGGCCCGCAGACGCATCTTCCTCCTCAGAGCTGATGACATCCCCAGGATCTGCCACCCAGTCTCTGTCCTTCACCCTGTCATCATCATCCTCCCCCTCTGCAAACATGTCCTGCTGGGATGACCCCACAAACTCCCCTTCTGCATGCATGGGCTGAGGGACAGTCACCATTGTCTGACTGTCGAAAGCATCATCCCCCAAAGTGCCCATCAGCATTTCTTCCTCCTCCATTGCCAATTCTGCCGCAACAGCACTCCATAGCCCCGCTGTGCTTGGGGATAAGAAGGTGCTGAGTGACAGGGTGCTGGTGTTGCCCGCTGGGGCTGGAGAACTGCACTCCTCCTCCTCCTCCCCAGGCAGTGCTGGGCGGCTGCTGCTGCTCTTGCGAACAGGAGTGGTGGCAGGGGTGGAGGACTCGGTTCCAGAGCTAATGGTGGCCTGCTCATCCACCATCAGTTCCACCACAGAGTCTGCGTCCTTCTCCTCAATAGGACGGCTACGACCTGGCGGTGGGAGGAACATCTGCGCCACACGCTGCTGCTGCTGTGTCTCTGCAGCGTGACTCCCAGCTGTTGGGCGGCCAAGGCGTCCACAGCCAGTGGCTAATGGCGGAATAGCCACTGGTGCAGACGCAGAACTGCGCATGGTGGTGGTGGTGGCGTGGCTGCCACGCCCACGACCTCCTCTCTTGCCGATGCCCTTGCTGCCCTTGCTGCCCCTGCCCAAACCGCGGCTGCCAGTGCCAGACATCGTATATTTTTAATATTATACAAATGAAAAAAAAAAGTTATGTATAGGTGGGTGGGACAAGTGGGGTACTTTGATGGGGTGGGACTGGTGGTGGTGGTGGGTGTGCGAGGTGATGGACAGGTGTACTCTACAGCAGAGATCGGTGTAGTGCTAACGACCCTAGCTGACGCTGACTGACGGTGTCCCTATACACAGACTACAGTACAGTACAAGTCAGCGAATACGCAATAGAAGTAATATAAACAAATAAGATGGGTGTAGCACTAACGAGAGGGTGCGGACAGCGCAGACGTGCACTGCACACATAAAGACCCTAGCTGACGCTGACTGACGGTGTCCCTATACACAGACTACAGTACAGTACAAGTCAGCGAATACACAATAGAAGTAATATAAACAAATAGGACGGGTGTAGCACTAACGAGAGGGTGCGGACAGCGCAGACGTGCACTGCGCACACAAAAACCCTAGCTGACGCTGACTGACAGTGTCCCTATACACAGACTACAGTACAGTACAAGTCAGCGAATACACAATAGAAGTAATATAAACAAATAGGACAGGTGTAGCACTAATGAGAGGGTGCGCACTGGCGTATCCAGATGGGGGTTCTGGGTGTATGGAACACCCCCCTGAGACTCCTGTACCTTTAAAAAAAATTCCCTGAAATCGCTGAAGCAGACAAGCTGGTAAATATACAGAGGCTTGCCTGCAGGGTCTGTGGGAAAAACTCAACTCTTTCCCTATTGTAAGACTGCATGTAGACAGCTACATAAGGTATGTCACAGGTTGAAAAGTTTTTGACAGTCCCTAAACTCCAGGAGGGCTGTCTGCAGCTTGTGTGAGATGCTGACCGTCCCTTACATTCTCCACACCCCTATGGACAGTATACCTGTATCCTTCCCCTATTCCCACAACTCCCCCACCACCATGTTGTTAATGTTTTGTTTTTGCTTTGGCAATGCTAAATGTATTTGGTCCTGCCAATAAAGCTTTTTTGGATTTGGCTGGCAGGGACAGGAGACACAGTACATGCAAGTAGACTCTGTGTGATGTGGGACTGCAATACAGATACGCTATCTGCTCTATCTCAGTCTCTCCACTCCACCTGGGGGGTAATCTCCCCCCAGGTCCCCTTTCATTCAGTGATTTTGGGCTGGTGTCTGGTGTATTCAGGTTTGTTGTTGTAAGGCAATGCAAAATACTAGGCTAGCTGATAAAACTGCAATTAAAGGGCAGGCAAGCTGGTAAATATACACAGCATGATGCAGAGCTTGCCTGGAGGGTCCGTGGGCAAAAATCTGTCTCTCCCCTATGTTATAATGACTGCATGTGTGGATAAGGTGTTAAACAAGGTGAACATTTTTTGACAGTCCCTAGACTCCAGGAGGACTGATTTCTGACTTGTGTGAGAGACTGTCAGGGACAGGAGTCCTATTACAGGCAAGTAGCCTCTGTGTGATGTGGGACTGCAATACAGATAATGCTCCATCTCAGGCTATTCTCAATTTCTCTCCACTCCTCTTCTCTCTGGGCTAGTGCACGCCAAAATCACAATAGCAATCGCTAGCAATTAGTGAGTGCGATTTTCAGAGCGATTTCTGAATGAATCACTTAATAAAATGCTGCATGCGGTATACCTGCGATTTTGAAAAAAATCACAACGCTGCTGTGGGAACACCCACATAGGGTAACATTAGCCAAGCGCTTTTCAAATCAATGTTGATTTGTTAAAAACGCTCAGAAGCCCTCTTGGTGTGCACCAGCCTTCCCTCATTCACCTTTGTTTCCCTCTTTCCCTAGTGCTGGCTGGCTGTATCTTCTTGTCATACAGGAAAGCTAAATAAAAGTGCAATCCTGGTAAGGCAAATTATTATTATTTAGTATTTATATAGCGCCGCCATCTTCCGCCGATGCATATATCCCTGCATCATATGGCTATCGCTTGCGCTATGTGACACTATGTGACATATTCCACTGAATTGTCCAAACTAAGTCTATCTCCCGTTCCTCTCTCGAGGAGTTGTTCCAGCGCTGTACCCCGTTCAAATTTGCTGCTTCCAGAAGCCCTCAGAAACACTTGTGTCCTTTAGTACTTCCAAAGATAGGCAGCTCCGTAATACACCAGCGCACTTTTGTGCATGGGCAGTATGGAGCCACCTGTATTCGGAAGCACTCAGGGACATAAGTGCTTCTGGACCTTTCAGGAATCCCCCCCTTAAAAATCCTGTGTTTGCCCCTGGTGCGGACAGCGCAGACGTGCACTGCGCACACAAAGACCCTAGGTAACGCAGTGACGGACGGTCCCTATACACAGACTAGAGTACACTACAGTACTAACTAAACAATAGAAGAATCTAGCTAAATAATAGAACAGGTGTGACTAGATTACATAGAGCAGATACAGGACAGGTATAGCAGTAAAGCTGGGCCTTGCTAACTACAAAGTAGTACAAATCTAAATCTATCTAACACAGAAGTAGTACAGTAGTAGGACAGGTGAGAGCACAGGTAACTAGAGACTAGAGCACAGAGCAGGGCCGGCTGCCTTGCCTAGGCACAGGGCCTAGCTGCTGGCTGAAGCTGCAGCAGCACCAGTGACAGTCTCCCTCCCTAGTCCCTACTAAACTGCCTAAAATACAATCTATCTACGATACAAAGCAATACAGTTGAATATCAAGTGTTGGAGTGTAAAAACGCTTGGTTTAGAACACAATAAATGCACTTGCACACAGACAAAAAGCACTGGAGCAATCTCTCAGTACAATCAGTCAGTAAGTCGCAAGCAGGACGAGTGAGGCAAGATGGCGCCCGCTATTTATAGAGGGGGACTTGGCCAGGCTCCCCCTCTGTGATTGGCTGCAGTCAGAGGGCTGGGAGCCCTCTGATTCGCTTGTGAGGACTCGAGGTGATGTCTGACGTGACGCTATCCGAGCTGGTGATGCTATCCGAGCTCGGATAGCTAGGATATCTCCGGATAGCTGCTTGCTATCCGAGTGCACTCAGATAGCACAGCCCGGATAGCTAATACTATTCGAGCTCGAATAGTGAAAAAAGAGCTAGGATATCCGAGTATCTCGGATATCCTAGCTCAGATGAGCACCACTGTCTCTAGATACTGAGATTACGCTAGCTACCTAATACTTGGGGGCATCACTAGCTACTTAATATTGAGGGTACTTCTGGCTACCTAATACTAAGGGGAACCTGTAGCTACCTATGACGGGCAGGGGAAGTAAGAGAGAGGTGACAGCTGGGCCAGCCAGCACAATTGTGGTGTGGTTCGGTGGGGGTTTGTAGGTTTATAGAGGTTGAAGTCTAAGGTGTCGAGACATCTTTGCCTATAGGCTCCTGTTAGGTAAATCCGGGCCTGGGCTAAATACTGTACTGGCGTGGCATGATAGTGTACTGGTGTGGCTAAATACTGTACTGGCCTGGCAGGTGTACTGGTGTGGCATCATACTGTACTGGTGTGGCAGGATACTGTACTAGTGTGGCAGGATAGTGTACTGGTTAAGGACACTGCCTCTGATATAGCTGACCAGGGTTGGAATTCTAGCTTATGCCAGGACCTATTTGGTATGGAGTCTTTGGGCAAGTCTCCCCTAAGATATATATTATATAATTGTATGTTAAGGTGGCCACTAATGATATAATTTGCAGAATGATCATTTGTTTGATCGATTGTTTGTTAGAGTAACACTGGCCATACACTATTAACATTTAAGAGCATACTTTAGTTTGACTGATATAAGACTAGATCAGGGGTGCCAAAACGGTTTAGGCCAAGGTCAATATCGCCGTTCTTGAGAGTGCTAAGGGGCCCGAACTAGCGATATTAAACATAGTTTTTGCTGATTGCGTTAGGTACACTGTGCCTGTGACATTTTGTCAAAGGAAACATTACCACAGGAAATAACCCATATACTGTGTGCAGTTAGCATCAGTATGCAGGCATCAGTGGCTGTTACTGCTGTTGGCATAGTGGCAGCTGCTAATCAGTGGTTGCTACTGCTGCTGGCATAGTGGCAGCTGCTAAACAGTGGCTGTTACTGCTGTTGGCATAGTGGCAGCTGCTAATCAGTGGCTGTTACTACTGCTGGCATAGTGGCAGCTGCTAAACAGTAGCTGTTACTGTGGCTGGCACAGTGGTAGCTGCTAATCAGTGGCTGTTACTGCTGCTAGCATAAAGGCAGCTGCTAAACAGTGGCTGTTACTGCTGTTGGCATAGTGGCAGCTGCTAATCAGTGGCTGTTACTGCTGCTGGCATAGTGGCAGCTGCTAATCAGTGGCTGTTACTGCTGTTGGCATAGTGGCAGCTGCTAATCCGTGGCTGTTACTGCTGCTGGCATAGTGGCAGCTGCTAATCAGTGGCTGTTACTGCTGCTGGCATAGTGGCAGCTGCTAATCAGTGGCTGTTACTGCTGCTGGCATAGTGTCAGCTGCTAAACAGTGTCTGTTACTGCTGCTGGCACACAGTGGCTGCTATTGCTACAGTGGTGGCTGATAACTTACAGGTGAACAAAGGGGGAGGCAGAGCGGCAACACAAGGTGGCCCCTGCATGCGGCACCACAGCTATGGCCTGCGGGCCACATGGTATTAACAACTGTAGAAAGCTCCGGGGGCCACCAGAAAAGGCTCGGCAGGCCCCATTTGGCTCCCGGGCCAGACTGGATTAGATTATAGCTGTGGTAAGCTTGTTTTTAAAATTGTGCTGCATTATCACATCATTTGAGGTGAGCTGGGCAGCTCTTCAGCTGTGTGATATGAGCCCCCATCTGCAGTTCCTGCTGCCACCACCTTGGTTTGCCTCCTTCTACTCTTCACCCACTACCCACTGTGCAGGGGCGCCGCGAGGCATAAAGCGAACCAAGCGGTCGCTTGGGGCCTCACAATCTTAGGGGCCTCGGCGGCTCCGTGACGTCGGCGTGACGTCACTTTTTCCCCGCAGCCCCGCCGGGCTGGCAGAGCAGAGCAGGGCTACAGGAAGATGGCCGCCGCCGAAGCCCTGCTCTGGAGACTATGTCTCCAGTACAGGGCTTCGGGTGGCCATCTTCCCGACCCGTAGCCCTGCATGAATCAGCGCGGGAGATTGGAGGAGGAAGCCAGGAAGGGAGCTCCGTGGGAACTGCGCGCCTGAGAAGCCGGCCGGGAGAGGAGACCAGGGAGAGAAGACTTCTGCCAGTGCCAGCCTGCCAGGTGAGTAAATTCTTTTCTTTTTGCAGCCGCAGCCCTAATTGCGAATTTGCGATTGATTTCTGCTGAACTGTGCCCTAATTGCATTTGATATCTGCTGAAAATGTGGCCCTAATTGCGATTGATTTCTGCTGAACTGTGCCCTAATTGCATTTGATATCTGCTGAAAATGTGGCCCTAATTGCGATTGATTTCTGCTGAACTGTGCCCTAATTGCGTTTGATATCTGCTGAAAATGTGGCCCTAATTGCGATTGATTTCTGCTGAACTGTGCCCTAATTGCGTTTGATATCTGCTGAAAATGTGGCCCTAATTGCGATTGATTTCTGCTGAACTGTGCCCTAAATGCGTTTGATATCTGCTGAAAATGTGGCCCTAATTGCGATTGATTTCTGCTGAACTGTGCCCTAAATGCGTTTGATATCTGCTGAAAATGTGGCCCTAATTGCGATTGATTTCTGCTGAACTGTGCCCTAAATGCGTTTGATATCTGCTGAAAATGTGGCCCTAATTGCGATTGATTTCTGCTGAACTGTGCCCTAAATGCGTTTGATATCTGCTGAAAATGTGGCCCTAATTGCGATTGATTTCTGCTGAACTGTGCCCTAAATGCGTTTGATATCTGCTGAAAATGTGGCCCTAATTGCGATTGATTTCTGCTGAACTGTGCCCTAAATGCGTTTGATATCTGCTGAAAATGTGGCCCTAATTGCGATTGATTTCTGCTGAACTGTGCCCTAAATGCGTTTGATATCTGCTGAAAATGTGGCCCTAATTGCGATTGATTTCTGCTGAACTGTGCCCTAAATGCGTTTGATATCTGCTGAAAATGTGGCCCTAATTGCGATTGATTTCTGCTGAACTGTGCCCTAATTGCGTTTGATATCTGCTGAAAATGTGGCCCTAATTGCGATTGATTTCTGCTGAACTGTGCCCTAAATGCGTTTGATATCTGCTGAAAATGTGGCCCTAATTGCGATTGATTTCTGCTGAACTCTGCCCTAATTGCGTTTGATTTCTGCTGAAAATGTGCCCTAATTGCGTTTGATTTCGGCTGAAAATGTGCCCTAATTGCGTTTGATTTCTGCTGAAAATGTGCCCTAATTGCGTTTGATTTCTGCTGAAATGTGGCCCAAATTGCGTTTTTATTTTCTGGTGTCTGGGGTAACTGTTGCTGCATTTATTATTTAATGGTCATAGTTGGCTATATTTGCTGTGCTACGGTTAAGCTTCGCCCATACAATGTCATGGCCGCGCCAATCTTTCGGCGCGCTACGCGCGCCTCAATCACCCCAACATCCATTTTTCCCCCGCAAACAGCCCCGCCCCAATCCGCCCTCCTGCTCCACCCACATGTCATGGCCACGCCCACTTATGCGGGATAGCCACACCCATTTTTCGCTCTGATCCTGGTGATGCATACCACTTCTTGCTGCACTTTGTGTCCATTACACCCATGACATGCCTGTCTCATTCAAGCCTAGCACATTTTTGTGCCTTTCCATTGAATATAATTGATCACGGATTTGCACTTACCTGCTTTATATTTTGGTTGATGTTATTATTATCACTTTGCAGAGACCTTTGTTTGCACCACTTGCACAACCACCTTATTTATTAGTGGATACTGAACCCAGGTTCTCTCCCTGAGGGAGCTCTATCAGTGAGCACCTCAGGTGAAAGTTTTTTTGGATACAATATTTTATTCATAAATCTATACATGGTTTGAGGTGCTGGGATTTCTGATGATACCTGTTCTCTCTCTCTCTCTTTCTCTTTCTCTCTCTCTCTCTATATATATATATATATAATTTTATTGATTTTAATAATGATGATAGTGTTGTTGTTATTATTTAGTATTTGTATAGGGCCAACATCTTATGCAGCGCTGTACAGAGTATATATTGTCTGGTCACTTAACTGTCCCTCAGAGGGGCTCACAATCTAGTCCCTACCATAGTCATGCGTCTATGTATATATCATGTAGTGTATGTATCGTAGTCTAGGGCCAATTTTAGGGGCAAGCCAATTAACTTATCTGTATGTTAATGGTAATTGAAATCTATGCCCTGTTTGGGACCTGTTATCCCTGCCATGGTGAAAATTTTGATTACCGCACCATGCACTACTAACGATTGTGACGCTCTCCCACCGCTGCAGCCCACTCGCTCTGCTGTCAGTATGGCAGCACAACTCTGTGAGCTAGTCAAGAGCCGATTTCATTCGCTCCTAACCCTGTGACTGGCTGTGATTAGCTCACAGCGATCACAGGGTCAGGAGCCAATGAAATCGGCTCCAGACCAGTTCACAGAGCTCTGCTGTCATACTGACAGCAGAGCGAGTGGGCTGCAGCAACGGGAGAGTAGTGCGAACGGCGAGAGCAACGGATCCATGTGGCGTGACATCAGTGAGTCCCATTTTTTTACCAAGAAGTCTCTGGTCCTTAAGAGGAGCTGTCAGCCATACTATCTCTGGAAAAAAACACATATATAAGTAGATAAATACTTGTTCTACTTACATAACAGATGTATCACACTGTCCACATTTTGATTTCAGTGAATTTCATATAGTAAATAAAGAGAATTCTGTTCCTGGAAGTTTACATCTTGGTTCCCTCAGACTGAAGCCAAATCCTGATGTAATTTCCTCCCTTACTTTCCCCCCGGCATCCCCCTCCTCCCCGCAGCATTACAGAGTGCAGCGGGAGGCATAAAAGCAGTGCACATAGACTAACCTCCTCCTGGTTCCAGGCGATGGAGTTCCCTTCTACACTCTCTGCAATACCACCAGCCTGTACTTCCTGCTTATCAGATAGGGCACTGGACAGAGAAGATAGTTCGGAACTCCATCACCTGGAATAGGAAGGAGGTGAGTCTGTGTGCACTGCCTTTATTCATCCCCGCTCCACTCTGTAATGCTATGGGAAGGAGGGGTGATGGGGGGGGGAGTGGACATTGGCACACTACAGGAGGGGGCTGAGGACAGTTGCCAGCCCCCCTCCCTGCGCCCTAGCAGCCTGCAAGTTCTAACCGGTGTTGTGTTAGCACGATCTGACTTAACACCGGCATAGTAGAGATGAACAGGATCTCCTAGGGGCAGCCAATCAGAGAGGAACAGAGGTGTGGCAGGGGAAAATGGGAGGGATAGAGGCTTCAGCCAATCAGGTTGAATTAACTGTGTCTGAGGGGAATAACTAATAAATGGAGGAAAGTAAAGGAGAAAAAACAAAACCTGGCATGCACTGCAACTTCCTTTGTCTGGCAACCGTTCAAAATAAAAGCCAGGGGACATGGAGAATAATATTCTACTGGAAAAGAAAAGTAATGGTGGCCATACATGGTACAATTTTTCATTTTTTTTTCGATTAGATAATTTCGTTCGATTATTCCGTTAGATCGAATATAAAGATTTTTCCAGTATGTCCGATCTGATTTTTCTCGAAAAAACTGGATAATCGTTCAAATTTCTTGATCGGAAAAAAAATATTTTCAACTTTCATTCGATTTGATCATTTCGATCGAATAAACGGGATAATCGAACGGTTTTATTGGACCATGTATGGCCACCTTACGATTGATTTTGAACTTTTGAATTGCCTTGTTAGCATCCCTTTTACTTATTTAACGGATACAAGTAGAGAATTGATTTATTCCTGACAGTTACTCTTTAAGGGGGCAGAGATTTCTGGTATGTAAGTGATTAAAGGCTTTGAAAGAGTCACCACTGCTATGGTCCAGAACTCTTTAACTGCAGTTACAGATGTAGCGGCATCCACTTATTCTTAGCATTTTAAGTTGTTTCTTTATGTTGTTAATTATGATTATCTTTGTTTTTTTGGAAGGTGTGCAATTATGTCCATGTTCCTGTGGTGTTATTATTCTGGGTGATGCCTGAGTCTCTACTATGACTGTGTAATCATTATCAGACGTTAACTTTTACAACACTTAACTTCATTATTCTGTATAGTAAGAAAAGAAATCTTTGTGCTCTTCCTTTTTTTCTCATAGTAGAAGCAGTAAAGCTTTGTACCGTGTTAGCCATCAGTAAAATCAAAAGTTTTTGAACCATCATGGTATTATCCTGATTCAAACATTATTTTTTCCCTCGTGTATATACAGTGGCTTGCAAAAGTATTCGGCCCCTTGAAGTTTTCCACATTTTCTCACATTACTGCCACAAACATGAATCAATTGTATTGGAATTCCACGTGAAAGACCAATACAAAGTGGTGTACACGTGAGACGTAGAAAGAAAATCATACATGATTCCAAACATTTTTTAAAAATAAATAACTGCAAAGTGGGGTGTGCATAATTATTCGCCCCCCTGAGTCAACACTTTGTAGAACCACCTTTTGCTGCAAATACAGCTGCCAGTCTTTTAGGGTATGTCTCTACCAGCTTTGTACATCTAGAGACTGAAATCCTTGCCCATTCTTCTTTGCAAAACAGCTCCAGCTCAGTCAGATTAGATGGACAGCGTTTGTGAACAGCAGTTTTCAGATCTTGCCACAGATTCTCGATTGGATTTAGATCTGGACTTTGACTGGGCCATTCTAACACATGGATATGTTTTGTTTTAAACCATTCCATTGTTGCCCTGGCTTTATGGTTAGGGTCGTTGTCCTGCCTGAAGGTGAACCTCCACCCCAGTCTCAAGTCTTTTGCAGACTCCAAGAGGTTTTCTTCCAAGATTGACCTGTATTTGGCTCCATCCATCTTCCCATCAACTCTCGCCAGCTTCCCTGTTCCTGCTGAAGAGAAGCACCCCCAGAGCATAATGCAGCAACCACCATATTTGACAGTGGGGATGGTGTGTTCAGAGTGATGTGCAGTGTTAGTTTTCCGCCACACATGGGGCTCGATTCACAAAGCGGTGCTAACGCAGTTAGAGACTTTAGGCATGATAACCATTGCATCACTCTGGTGAAAAGCCAGTTTAGGGGCTCGATTCACAAAGCGGTGCTAACCCAGTTAGAGACTTTAGGCATGATAACCATTGCACCATGCTGGTGAAAAGCCAGTTTAGGTGTGATAAGTTTAGGCATGATAAGTTTAGGTGTGATAAGTTTAGGCATGATAAGTTAACCACTTGCCGACCGCACACTCATAACGTGCGTCGGCAAAGTGGCAGCTGCAGGACCAGCGACGCAGTACTGCGTCGCCAGCTGCAGCCTAATTAATCAGGAAGCAGCCGCTCGTACGAGCGGCTGCTTCCTGTCAAATCACGGCGGGGGGCTCCGTGAATAGCCTGCGGGCCGCCGATGGCGGCTCGCAGGCTAGATGTAAACACAAGCGGAAATAATCCGCTTTGTTTACATTTGTACGGCGCTGCTGCGCAGCAGCGCCGTAAGGCAGATCGGCGATCCCCGGCCAATCAGCGGCCGGGGATCGCCGCCATGTGACAGGGGACGTCCTGTCACTGGCTGCACAGGACGGATAGCGTCCTGTGCAGCCCGGATCTCAGGGGGGGGGGAGCAGGTAGGAGAGGGAGGGGGGAATTTCGCCGCAGAGGGGGGCTTTGAGGTGCCCCCCCCCGCCACCCACAGCAGGCAGGAGAGATCAGACCCCCCCAGCACATCATCCCCATAGGGGGGAAAAAAGGGGGGCAATCTGATCTCCCTGCCTGCACCCTGATCTGTGCTGGGGGCTGCAGAGCCCACCCAGCACAGATCACTCAAACCAGCGCTGGTCCTTAAGGGGGGGTAAAGGGTGGGTCCTCAAGTGGTTAAGATAAGTTTAGATCGCTTGCAAAGTTCCGCACGCAAAGCAGCGCCATTAATCTTTATACGAAGTGCACCAGTCTTTGCTAGTGTAAAACTTTTGATCATCTGTGCACTGCGGTGCTAACGCAGTTGGCGCTTAAACTTATCATGCCTAAACTTATCACACCTAAACTTATTATGCCTAAACTTATCACACCTAAACTTATCATGCCTAAACTTATCACACCTAAACTTATCACACCTAAACTTATCATGCCTAAACTGAGTTTAGGCATGATAAAGGGCTTTTCACCAGGGTGCTAACTGTTAGCACCGCTTTGTGAATCAGGCCCATAGTGTTTTGCATTTTGGCCAAAAAGTTTAATTTTGGTCTCATCTGGCCGGAGCACTTTCTTCCACATGTTTGCTGTGTCCCCCACATGGCTTGTGGCAAACTGCAAACGGGACTTCTTATGCTTTTCTGTTAACAATGGCTTTCTTCTTCCCACTCTTCCATAAAGGCCAACTTTGTGCAGTGCATGAGTAATATTTGTCCTATGGACAGATTCCCCCACCTGAGCTGTAGATCTCTGCATCTCGTCCAACGTCACCATGGGCCGTTGACTGCTTTTCTAATCAGCGCTCTACTTGTTCGTCCTGTGAGTTTAGGTGGACGGCCTTGTCTTGGTAGGTTTTCAGTTGTGCCATACTCCTTCCATTTCTGAATGATCACTTGTACAGTGCTCCGTGGGATGTTCAAGGCTTTGTAAATCTTTTTGTAGCCTAAGCCTGCTTTAAATTTCTCAATAACGTTATCCCTGACCTGTCTGGTGTGTTCTTTGGACTTCAAGATGTTGTTGAGGTTTCAATATTCTCTTAGAGACTTAGACAACCTCTGAGGCCGTCACAAAGCAGCTGTATTTGTACTGACATTAGATTACACACAGGTGCACTCTACTTAGTCATTAGCACTCATGAAGCAATGCCTATGGGCAACTGACTGCACTCAGACCAAAGGGGGCTGAATAATTACGCACACCCCACTTTGCAGTTATTTATTTTAAAAAAATGTTTGGAATCATATATGATTTTCGTTCCACTTCTCACGTGTACACCACTTTGTAGTGGTCTTTCACGTGGAATTCCAATAAAATTGATTCATGTTTGTGGCAGTAATGTGACAAAATGTGGAAACCGTCAAGGGGGCCGAATACTTTTGCAAGCCACTGTAAGTTTGAGCGTTAAGGATTCAGCTGTATGCCAGCCTGATTAGGAAACCTAGAGTATTTGGAAACTCGCTTTTTTATGTTGATTTAGCTACTAAATGGAATTCCCCTAAGGTTAGGTTCACACTTGCTTTCAAATTGGACTGTTCTCTGTTCATCTAGGGACCAATAGACATGTACATGGATCCTACACTATTTAATTATTTATTCAAGTATTTATATAGCGCTGACATATTACGCAGTGCTGTACAAAGTTTATTGTCTTGTCACTAACTGTCCCTCAGAGGGGCTCACAATCTAGTCCCTACCATAGTCATTTGTCTATGTATGAATCATGTAGTGCAGGTATCATAGTCTAGAGCCAATTTAGGGGAAGCCAATGAACTTATCTGTATGTTTTTGGGATGTGGGAGGACACCGGAGTGCCCAGAGGAAACCCACGCAGACACGGGGATAACATACAAACTCCTTGCAAATGTTGACCTGGCTGGGATTCGAACCAGGAACCCAGCGTTACAAGGCAAGAGCGCTAACCACTATGCCACCGTGATCCGTTTACAAGTACCTGTTGTGTCCATGTCCATTGTGGTGCCGAAAAGTCCAGACAGCGCACACCTTCTCCAGACAAAGGACAGAACATGGACATATCATAGATAGCAATACTATCTATGGCATGTCCATTACAACAGACACCAACAGATGTGGACGGACACAGCAGATCATATATCAGTTCCGCTGTGACTGTCCATGTTGGGGGTGCCTCGGCAAGTGTGAACCAAGGTGGAATTTGACTGGTTCTTTCTCAAGCTGCAGATATTTACATACAAATTTTTCATAATTCTGCATCAGCTCAGAGTTATTTGCATCTCATTGGCCATCCTTATTACATTAATGTGGCAAGATTGTTCAATCAAAATTGTATTCTTAATGGACACTTTTAAACATCATGTGGCCTAGATCAGCCAACTGGGGCCACCAGGAAATGAAAGAACGCTGCACATTGCATTGTTGTTCTGTCTTGTGTTTTAAAGATAGAAGAGAGATTAAGAAATGATTGATATTCAACCTGTAATTTGTTCAAGTTGTTTCATCCACAATCAGCCTGCATGTAATCATCTTTACTACTGCCAGACATGGAAAAAAGCAGATGCACCAACTGCCAGTATCAATAACCACACCCTCTAACAATGCAATAGGCCAAAATGTTGTTTTATAACTATACATATAGACAGAGGGAGATACTGCTTGCTTGGCAGTTGGAAACATCTCTTATTTCCCACAATGCAATGAGGTTCACAAACAGAAAACTGTCAGGACCTTGGTCATCATCACATCACACTGTGGGAGGGTTTTCACACCATATCAGCCATACAGAGCCCCCCCGATGATCTATTTGAGAAAAGGCACCACAGGAGCAAGGGCACCAAAGCAGCAGACTAACCTGGTGCAGAATTTGCAAGCTTACAAATGCTGCAATGAAGGGATATCAGGCGAGCGCCTGACTGCAGTACTCTGCTGCTAGTCACCTGTGCAGCAGCCATCTTGCTCTCTGAGCACATTTGCATTGTAGTTGGAGCTATGAACTTGGGCAGCATTGGAGACAGAGGGGAAGAGAAAGCTTCTGCACTGGAGACAAGTAGAGAAATGAGTGACACTGATGGCTACTGCAATGTGAAGGTGAGCTGGCTACCTATACTGAAAGGGGGGGGGAGGGATTAAGGGACTCATCTGGCTACCTATACTGGCGGAGAAGGGAGAGGGTCATCTGGCTACCTACACTGGAGGGGGCGGCTGGTGACAGTGGCCTAGGGCGGTAAAGAGTACAAATCCGGCCCTGCTCTTTAAACATCATGTGACCTCCTAGACCATCCAATTGTGACCACAAGGAAGGGAAAAAACACTTCTTGTCTACAAATATAAAGACTAGCTAATCGTGTGTGTATATGTGTGTGTGTGTGTGTGTGTGTGTGTGTGTACTCTGTGTGTGTGTGTGTGTGTGTGTGTGTGTGTGTGTGTGTGTGTGTGTGTGTGTGTGTGTGTGTGTGTGTGTGTGTGTGTGTGTGTGTGTGTGTGTGTGTACTCTGTGTGTGTGTGTGTGTGTGTGTGTGTGCGTGCGTGCGTGCGTGCGTGCGTGCGTGCGTGCGTGTGTGTGTGTGTGTGTGTACTGTGTGTGTGTGTGTGTGTGTACTGTGTGTGTGTGTGTGTGTGTGTGTGTACTCTGTGTGTGTGTGTGTGTGTGTGTGCGTGCGTGCGTGCGTGCGTGCGTGCGTGCGCGTGTGTGTGTGTGTGTACTATGCATTCTTGTGCTGAAGATGTGAATTGCTGATTCTCATACTTTTTTTTCTATGCAAAAGCATCTGTGTTTCAGCGCTGAATAAATATGCTCGTAAACGCTATTAATTGTGCAGATGTTCAGGCTGAATTGAGTCTGATGCTGAGCTTATTTAATCAGTGTAGATGCAGAGATTATTTCGCCTAGATGTGGAAAAAAGTGTTCAGAATGTCAACTCAGGAAACATGTTATTTGAGTAGTTCAGTTATGTGCCACTCTGATGTGCACTGCTGTCAGCCAGCATATAAAATGACTGCATTATAAATAGGCTTCATAGACCCGGATGGTTATTGTTAGTGATCTGTCTGCTTTCTGCACCATGATTGTGATTAGTTTACTATATTCTTAGCACTGTGCTATTCTTGTGCTGCACAAAATTGTCTCAAGTGACTACACTAAAACCAAAGCAAAACATTGTAACCATAACCCATACGCCTAAGATTGACCTTTTCCCTTCCTGGTGCCCAATCTAATATTTAAGGTCTCCCTAACACAATTAAGAACATTGAAGAAAACCAGGGGGCATTGTGACCTAAAAAACAGAGTGGCTGGATAGCGTAATGGTTAATCTCATCTCTTCCTGTTCAGTAAGCCAGCACCTATTCACTAAGGAGACCTTGGGCTAGACTACCTAACACTGCTACTGTCAACTGAGTGTGCCCTAGTGGCTGCAGTTCAAGCACTTTGAGTCCGCCAGGAGAAAAGCGCGATATAAATGTTATTTGTCTTGTCAGAGACATGTCCTCCTCCAGACCACCACCGCTGCTGCTTTTTTTTTTGTAGTTAAATATCTGTTTTTAGGTCACAATCTGCATCGGTACACTTTAAACTAAGGCCTCTTTTGCTTGGGAAGTTGAAGGTGGTGAATTTAGCACGATCGGTGGACAAGCAGTCCCCTCATGGAGTTGCATCTGAGCATGGAGGTTGCTGTCCTCAGATGTGACATGCCGGGTAATGCCACCTCATGTCCAATGTAACAAGCAAACGCTTGTGGCTGGGAGGCTGAACTGCCTGACAGACATGGAAAAGAGGCCCTACTCTCACACAAATCTTGAAAATTGTGCTTTACTCCAACTCAATATTATAAACCCTGTGCGAAGATCAACATTTTTATCACTAAATTTATCACTAAATTACAAATTCATACTAGCAGTCATGGTTTGAAGGTTAGTATTGCATTGAGGGAACGTAGAGGGTTAACCTGCATTGTTAGGAAAAGCTATTCCATAATATTCAGTACCAGCATGTCTGCATCAACTGGCTCCAGTTAAAAACACTCCAACTGTTGGCATGTTTTCTGCACGATGAAGGAGACAGCTGTTTCCTATTGTTGATAAAAGAAAATGTTATTTTATTTTGTTAAAATTAATATTATTTTATTGGAAAAACTATTACAGAGGATTTTACATTTTGGCTGCGACAACTGTATTATTTTGTGTTATGATGTTTCATGATGACCCACTATGAAAAAAAGTTAAACACATTTGTGCCAAATTCAACAAACTGCGTTGTCAGAAGTTTGGATTTATACATCACAGAAAAGAATGTCTACTTTTTTTTAAAAAGTTATTCCACTTTAGTTTGAAAACCTATAAAATATATGTCATCTCTTAAGAAGCCATTTTGTAACTGAATACCATTAAATATCCAGACAACATAGCTCCAAACTGTCCCTCTTTTGGAGGGACAGTCCCTCTTTGGGAGCAGAGGCGTAGCTAGGGTTTTCAGCGCCCGGGGACAAAGACAGTTTTTGCGCCACCCTCACCCCCCCTCCGGACAGTCCTGCACTGCGCAAAAAACTGGCGTTGCCATGCACCAGAATGTGGGCGTGGCCTGTGTGGAGCTATGACAGAAATTAGACTGTGAGCTCCTCTGAGGACAATCAGTGACATGACTATGTACTCTGTAAAGTGCTGCAGAAGATGTCAGTGATATATAAATACATAATACTATGGTAGGACATTAGACTATGACTATGGTAGGATTAGATTGTGAGCTCCTCTGAGGACAGTCAGTGACATGACTATGTAGTCTGTAAGGTGCTGCAGAAGATGTCAGTGCTATATGAATACATAATAATAATATGGTAGGACATTAGACTATGACTATGGTAGGATTAGATTGTGAGCTCCTCTGAGGACAGTCAGTGACATGACGATGTAGTCTGTAAGGTGCTGCAGAAGATGTCAGTGCTATATGAATACATAATAATAATATGGTAGGACATTAGACTATGACTATGGTAGGATTAGATTGTGAGCTCCTCTGAGGACAGTCAGTGACATGACGATGTAGTCTGTAAGGTGCTGCAGAAGATGTCAGTGCTATATGAATACATAATAATAATATGGTAGGACATTAGACTATGACTATGGTAGGATTAGATTGTGAGCTCCTCTGATCAGAGATGTCGGACCACCGTGTTTGATCGAGTGTTCGGCGGTAATGGTGTACGATATCAGGACAAGCGAACAAACTCCCGGCGCTGTTCCCCTCTAAGTGTACAAACGTGCTCCTGTGTGTATTTTTACTTTACCTGTCCTATGTTTCCCACCGCACACTGCCCATCCATCTTTAGCTTCATCCTCTTCCATTTGCGCTTCACACCGACGGCGTATAGCATGTGGGTGACGTCACGCGCGCCACGCACTAAACGCCTGCAGAGTGTGAAGCCCAAATGGAGGAGCAGAAAGCAGAAGACAGATGGCCACTGCACAGTCTGCAAAATAGGACAGGTAATGTATAACTGCACACACAGGGGGCACATTTATACACTAGAGGGGCAATCAGTTGTGAATCGGCCTGTGGTGTATTGGGCAGTAGAGATGTAGCGAACGGTTCGCCTGCGAACGGTTCCAACAACAACAACAACAACAAATAACATTTGTAAAGCGCTTTTCTCCTGTGGGACTCAAAGCGCATAAGCATGGCTCAGACCATCGTGGTACAGAGGAAGAAATTTTATAAGTCTGGAAATGCCAGGGTAAACAGGTAGCTTTTCAGTCTGGATTTGAATAGCTCCAGGGATGGTGCTGTCTTTACTGGGTGTGGTAGGGAGTTCCAGAGAGTAGGGGCAGCATGGCAGAAGGCTCTATCTCCAGATTTTTTGAGGTGCACTCTGGGAGTGACCAAGTTTACAGAACTTGCTGATCTGAGGTTGTGAGAGGTGTGGTGCAGCTTTAGCAAGTCCTTCATGTATCCAGGGCACAGACTGTGCAGGGATTTGAATGTCAGCAGTCCAATCTTGAAGAGTATTCTCCATTCTACTGGTAGCCAGTGCAGTGAGCGAAGGATCGGTGTAATGTGACAGTGGCGAGGCTGGTTTGTTAGCAATCTGGCAGCAGAATTCTGCACTAATTGCAGGCGACGCAGGTCCTTTTTGGGGAGGCCAACATAAAGGGCATTGCAGTAGTCCAGTCGTGATGTGATGAAGGCGTGGACTAGGGTTGGAAGATCCTCTGGGGGAATCAGATGTTTAATCTTTGCAATGTTCTTCAGATGAAAGAAGGAGGATTTAACTACAGATGAAATTTGGTTTCTGAAACTCAATTCCCCATCGATTAGTACGCCAAGGCGGCGCACAAGGTTGGAGCTGTTTATGTCTGAATTCCCAATCCTGATTGGTGTTGCTTTAGGATAGAGCTGTTTTGATGGCAGGCACTGGCCTTGGACAAACAGGACCTCAGTTTTGTCAGCATTCAGTTTCAACCAGTTATCATTCATCCATGCCTATAGCTCAGCTAAGCAAGAGTTTATTTTTGGGGTAGGGTCTATTCCACCATGTTTGAAGGACAGGTATAGCTGTGTGTCATCGGCGTAGCAGTGGTACGTCAGGCCATGTCGTTGGATAAGTGTGCCGAGTGGCAACATGTAGATTGCAAACAGCAGAGGGGATAGGATTGATCCTTGTGGCACTCCGAATTGTAGAGGTGCAGGTTTGGACATTATAGGTCCTAGGGATACTCTCTGTGTTCTGTCAGTCAGGAATGATCTGAACCACTAGAGGACTGATCCACTGATGCCACAGTACTCCTGCAGTCTGTTAAGCAGGATTTCATGGTCAACTGTATCAAAAGCCGCTGAGAGATCCAACAGGATTAGGATGGAGCATTCCCCTCTGTCCCTTGCCATGAGCAGATCGTTGCAGACTTGGATGAGGGCTGTTTCACAGCTGTGGTGTTTCTTAAAGCCAGATTGTAGAGGGTCCAGGATGTTGTTTACTGACAGCCTGGTTTCAAGTTGCAGATAGACAGCCTTTTCAATAACTTTACCTAAGAAGGGGAGGTTGGAGACAGGTCTGTAGCTGCTCATAGCATCTGGATCCATGGAAGGTTTTTTAAGAAGGGGCTTGATGATTCCTGCTTTTAGAGAGGTAGGAAACCTCCCTGCTTGCAGAGAGTAATTTACTATTTTGTGAAATGCTGGACCAAGCAGGTCAGGGCATTTCAGCATATGTTTAGTTGGTCCAGGGTCCAGGTCGCAGGTTGTCTGGCGGAGGCGACGGAGGATGTCTGAGATCTCTTCCTCACTAATACTTTTGAAGTCAGTCCAGGGTGTTAGGTTGTTTTTGCAGCTATTTCCAGGAGTTGCATGAGTCTTGGGTGCTGTGGATTGAATGAGAGACCGAATAGAGGATACTTTGTCAGCAAAGTAGCAAGCAAATTTCTCACATAGCTCCTTTGAGGGAGTTATAGTAGGTTTTAGACAGGATGGATTACATAGTCTATCAACTGTGCGGAATAGTTGGGCTGGCCTGTTGGCGGCCTTTGCGATCTCCTGTGATAGGTAGAAGGATTTTTTCTTGGTGATCGCATTTTGGTAGTTTTCCAGGTGAGAGACAAGGGTGTGTTTATCTTTTGAATTCTGGGATTTTCGCCACTTCCTTTCTAGTCTGCGCACTTCTTTCTTCATGTCCTTTAGTGAGCTGTCAAACCACCGTGCATGGTGAAGTGGTGTAGACCGTTTAATGCGAACTGGAGCAAGGGCGTCATAGGCAGATGACACTGCATGGTTGTATATCAGGACCATGGAGTCTGGGTCTGCGCAATGATTGGTTAATGCGTCGAAGTTGAGGATATTCTGAACGTGCTGGGGTGAGACATCTTTCAGAGAACGGTATTTTATGAGTTCTTTACCTCTGTGTTTTATCGCTGGTGCTGTCAGAGAGAAGTGGATGGTGTGGTGGTCTGACCATACCACTGGGTTTATATCCATGTGTGATATTAAAAGTCCGGAATGAAATATAAGATCCAGGGTGTGCCCTTTCTTGTGGGTGGGGAGGTTGACAGCCTGAGAGAGACCCAGTTCACTCATTATGAGAAGTAGTTCACTTCCTAGGTGGGAGTCGTGATCATCCACCCATGCATTGAAGTCTCCCAGGATGATCCATCTAGGGTGTTCCACTGTTAGGCAGGATAAGAGTTCAGATATTTCCTTAAGAAAGGCTGGACCATTTTTGGGGGGGCGGTATATGAGCAATATGTTGATGTTTACTTCTGCTGACAGTTGGGCTGCAATACATTCAAAGGTTTCAGTGGGGCCTATGGGCAGGGGCCTTATGTTCAAAGAGGATCTGAAGCATATGGCAACCCCCCCACCCTTGCGGACTTGTCTCTCACAGTGCAAAACTGAATAATTGGTCGGCACAGTTGCTTCAAGAGTTGGGCCTGCATGCTTCCCAAGCCAGGTCTCTGTCAAAAAGGTCAAATCAGAGAGCTCTATTAGGTCATGTATAGTTGCAGTCTTATTATTTATCGATCTGGCGTTGCAGAGTGTGGCTGTGATTGAGCTTTGCTGGGGATGTTTTTTAGGCTTCACTGTCAAACTTGTTATCCTTTGCCTGGTGTTGCTTCCCTGGTGTTTATTTTTGGATCCACTACCTCTCCGCCCCCTTCTGCTTTTCCTGAGTATCCCAAAGGATTTTAAAAGAAGAGCTAGTGAGGTGTTAATTTGTAATTGATTCTTTGGAGGGCAGGCAGAGAAAAGGTCCTTTGATGAGTATTTGTATGTTGACATTAGAGACAATAGACTTGTTCTGATAGCTTGTACTTCTGGAGTCCTGCTGAGATCAAAGGGGGTCTGTGCAAACTCCTTTCATTCCTACACAGAATTGGATCATAGATTTATTTTAAGTAAAGTTCCTTGTTTTAGAATTAGATGATAAATGATAACATAAATGTGGAAAATAGTCACTTGGTGCATATGCCTTGGATAATGGATAAAGGATTACTCACAGGGTGGAGTGAGGGCAATCACAGGCAATCAAGTCTTCAGAGAGGTTGAAGGTCTTGTTTCAGGTCAGCTGTTAGAAGGCTTGGTGTGTTCAGCAGTGGTAAGCTTCATGGAGGATTTCAATCCAGTTTAAATCTCTGCCATCCAAAGTAATCCGATTGTTCTGGTTGGTTGTAGTTGTAGCCTTAGTCGTGGTGGGTGGAAATCCTCTGTATTTTGAGTCCAGTTTCAGCACAAATAGGTTTAAAGGTGTAGAAATCTGAGACAAGGTCTGGAGCAGCTTAAGAGAGCTGCAGCCCGGCTGGGCGCGCTCAGTACCTCAGTATCCAGGCGAACTTTTCGGGTTCGCTTTCGCCTGCACCAGGCGAACTTTTGCGGAACTTCGATTCGCCCCATAATGCACTATGAGGGTCAACTTTGACCCTCTGCATCACAGTCAGCAGGCACATTGTAGCCATTCAGGCTACACTAAGCCCTGGAGCCCCACCCCCCTTATATAAGGCAGGCTCACTCATGTGCCTGCTAGAGACATACTAGGGACAGCTGCTGCAGACTTGTTCTTCTAGGGACAGATTAGATAGGCTCTTGGCTGCTTATCTTGCTCCTGGCTGATTGTTATTGCTTTTATAGCACCCCTCAATAGCTCTTTTCAGAGCTCATCCTGTACTTTTTTTTTTCTGTGTGTCAAACTGACACTTTTGTTGCATGCACAGCCTTGCAATTGATAGTGTGTGTGCCACTGCCAGCAGCCCAGCACATTCAGTGACTACCTGTGTGTGTGACAGGGAGCTGCACATTGTACTACCCAGTACTGCATATACTGCAGTACCTGTTGTGTTTACTTAACCCACCTCATCACTGCATCTTACTACCTGTTGTGTTGAGTGAACCCACCTCACTGCATCTAAGTACCTTTACTGTTCAGTGAACCCAGCTCACTGCATCTTACTACCTGTTGTGTTGAGTGAACCCACCTCACTGCATCTAAGTACCTTTACTGTTCAGTGAACCCAGCTCAATGCATCCTACTACCTGTTGTGTTGAGTGAACCCACCTCACAGCATCTAAGTACCTTTACTGTTCAGTGAACCCAGCTCACTGCATCTTACTACCTGTTTGTGAGAAAACGCGGAAAAGCCGCCGCGAGTACTCAAGATAGTGCGGCTGATTCCGCGTTCAACATGGCGGATTCCGCGTCCGACGCGGCGGTTTGCACGCATAGGCCTACATCAGTCCGCATGGCGGAACGCAGAGAAACTGCCGCGTGCTCGGATGGCGGTGCGGCTGATTCCGCGTCCCGCACAGCGGTTACATTGCAAAACAGATCTGGTGTGGCTGGGACTGATAGTCCACACAGGTTCAGAAGGACGCGCGCGCGCGTTAAAAAGGCAGAGCTTTTATGACAGCCAGAAAGGTGTCAGCTGACCAAGCCGGTCAGCTGGCAAGTTTACCACTTCCCATTGGTCCAGCACTTAGGGGAGGCGCTGGAGAGCGCTAGGGTTTATATACTGGAGGCTGGTCATTTGTCTGGTGTCTGCCGTTGCGATCACTACGTGGTAGCACTCAGACCTTTTGCTAATCTGTATCGTTATTCTCTGTTATACTTCAGACTAGTTCCAGGGTGTTGATGATCAAGGAACTCACACCCAAGACTAGGGAACTGTATTTCTATCCTGTTATACTTCAGACTAGTTCCAGGGTGTTGATGATCAAGGAACTCACACCCAAGACTAGGGAACTGTATTTCTATCCTGTTATACTTCAGACTAGTTCCAGAGTGTTGATGATCAAGGAACTCACACCCAAGACTAGGGAACTATATTGCATCTCTGTTATATATCAGACTAGTTCCAGGGTGTTGATGATCACGGAGCTCACACCTAAAGAATAGGCATTGTTTATATCTGTTATGACTTTCTGCTTTCCTGACCACTCTCTTGATCTCTGATTTGGTACTTCGCTATATCTGATACTCTGTTGCTGAACCCTGCTTGTCTTTAGATTCCGTATCTGTCTCCTGTCTCTGTACCTGATCTGTCTGTCTGTTGCCGACCTGGCCTGTCCGACCTCGAGAACTATCTTCCCTGTTTGGAGATAGTTCACAGACCTGTCAGTGACACTTCACCATTGGTGTCACTCACTCTCTGGTTCTTCCCACTCTCAGCCTGGCTCCGCCCCTTGGGGAGCATCAGGCCATTGGAAGGAATCTGTTCTCTGAGCAGTATCTCTTACTGCCTTGCGCCCTCTATACGGGTGCTCTCCTTAAAGTATTACTGTTGCACCAAACACTCAGTTATTACTCAGGTGTCCAGAGGTTAGAGATATATCTGATTATCGGTGATACTGCAGATCATCTATAATCGGGTATATATCTGTATTCTCGGTGATACTGCAGATCACCGGTAATCAGATTCTCTCTGTGTTACACCGATCGTTACACTGTTGTGTTGAGTGAACCCACCTCACTGCATCTAAGTACCTTTACTGTTCAGTGAACCCAGCTCACTGCATCCAACTACCTGTTGTGTTGAGTGAACCCACCTCACTGCATCAAAGTACCTTTACTGTTCAGTGAACCCAGCTCATTGCATCTTACTACCTGTTGTGTTGAGTGAACCCACCTCACTGCATATACCTAGCATCCACCCGAGATGGACAAAATGGACAAACCAGGTAGAGGAAGAGGTAGAGGCAGACCCAGAGGAAGGCCACCAGGCTCCGGCAGGTCTGTGCAAGGTGGTGTTGCTGTGATTTCGTGCGGACCTGCCCCAAAATACAGTGCTCAGAAGAAGGCACGTGCCATCACTTCCCAAGATCAGGACGTGCTTGACTATTTAACACAGAACACCTCATCTCCCACAGCCACCAGCGCTACAACAAGCACCACATCCGCCGCATTTGAAACTTCGCAGGAGTTATTTGGTGGTGGTGGTGAAATCACTGATTCCCAGCCACTACTGCAACAACAAGAAGAAGGCGCAGGTACACCACCTCATACGTCTGAGTTAGGTGGCGATAGTATGGACGTAACGTGTGAGGAGGGGGATGATGAACCACCTGAAGTTGGTGCAGTTGAGGAGGTGTCTGAGGAAAGCGAAGCTGGCCAGGAGGATTATGATGACGATTATACGGATACCACATATGTTCCCGGTAGAGGAGATGACCAGGGGGACAGTTCAGAGGGGGAGTCAGAGAGGAGTAGGAGGAGACGACTCCATGATAGAAGCAGAGGTAGCTCGTCCTCCGAAACAGCTGGGGGCAGTGTCCGGCGCCATGTATCGCCAGCTATGGCCAGCCAGCCAACATGCCCTTCAACGTCAGCTGCTGATGCCACCGTAGCGCCATCGCCCCAGGGGGGCTCAGCAGTTTGGAAATTTTTTCACGTGTGTGTCTCAGATCGGAGTAAAGCCATCTGTTGTCTCTGATAGCAAAAATTGAGCCTTGGAAAGGCCAACTCTCACGTAGGGACAAGTGCCTTACGAAGGCACCTGGAGAGAAGGCACAAACAGCTATGGTAAGAACACCTGAGGAAAAGCAGCAACCCTCAAAAGACAAGCCACCCTCCTTCTCCTCTTCCTCCTTCAGGTGCATCGTCTTCATCCACTTTCTCCCGTGCACCTTCACAGCCACCCTCCTCCACACCGCCTCTTCCCTTCAGCGGTTCCTTCTCCTCTGCCCACAGCAGTACCCAGCTGTCCGTGAAGGAAGTATTTGAGCGTAAGAAGCAAATGTCTGCCAGTCACCCTCTTGCCCGGCATTTGACAGCTGGCGTGGCGGAACTATTAGCTCGCCAGCTATTACCATACAAGCTGGTGGAGTCGGAGGCTTTCCGTAAGTTTGTGGCCATTGGTACACCGCAGTGGAAGATACCAGGCCGCAATTATTTTTCACAAAAGGCCATACCCAAACTGTACCGTGCAGTTGAGAGGCAAGTGGTGTCTATTGTGAAGAGCGTTGGGTCAAGGGTCCACCTGACCACGGATGCCTGGTCTGCCAAGCATGGGCAGGGCCACTACATTACATACACAGCCCATTGGGTCAACCTGGTGACCGATGGCAGCAAGCAGGGAGTAAGTGGCTGCGCAGCGGACCGACTTGTCACACCTCCACGGCTTGCAGGCAGGCCTCCAGCCACCTCCTCTCCACCTGCTACCACCGCTTCGCTGTCGTCGTCCTCCTCCTTGGCTGGTGCCACGATCTCCTCTCCAGCTACACAGCCCTAGCACCCCAGGGCCTATGCTGCATGCCAGATACGACGGTGTCACGCAGTGTTAGACATGTCTTGCCTGAAAGCGGAGAGTCACATTAACAAACAGGTGGAGCAATGGCTGACCCCGCACAAGCTTGAGATCGGCAACGTGGTGCGTGACAACGGCAGCAATCTCATTGCTGCGTTGAATTTGGGAAAGCTGACACACATACCCTGCATGGCACATGTGCTGAATCTGGTTGTGCAAAGATTTGTGTCCAAGTACCCAGGCTTAGAGGACGTCCTGAAGCAGGGCAGGAAGTTGTGTGGGCATTTCAGGTGCTCTTACAAGGCCATGGCACGCTTTGTGGACATTCAGCGTAGAAACAACTTGCCGGTGAGACGCCTGATTTGCGATAGCCCGACTCGCTGGAATTCCACCCTGCTGATGTTCTCTCGCCTGCTAGATCAGGAGAAAGCCGTCACCCAGTACCTGTATCATTACAGTACAAGGACACAATCTGGGAGGATAGGGATGTTGTGGCCCAACAACTGGACACTGATGCGAAATGCATGCAGGGTCATTGAGCCCTTTGAGGAGGTGACCAAACTGGTGAGTCGCGCTGAGGGCACCATCAGCGACTTGATCCCCTACGCCTACTTCCTGGAGCGTGCCGTACGTAGAGTGGTGGATACAGCTGTGGAGGAGCGTATTACAATGAAGCAATGACCGCCGGCTATTTGAGTGTCTCGGATGGGGGTGGCACACAAAAGATAATAAGGTCGTTGCTTCATTGCGGTCAGACCAAATTTGATCAGCTGGACAGTCACTGTTGTTCTATCATTGAGCTACCACAGCCCGGCGACCATATAGGCTTGAAAAACGCCACGGCCTACACTCTGGCCACGGTGCGCACCAGTCCAGCACGGCCGTCACTACGCAAACAGCTGTTTGCGGTGCGTTACACAGTGAGTTTGGTGTGTCAGTGTGAAGCAGAACTCTAATTACACTCCCTGATTGATGTATACTCATGCAAGCAGATTGCGAATCGATTTCAGCTTGAAACCGATCACAATCTGTGGAGTTGCCACTGCTGATCCCCCCCCCCTCTGCATACATTACCTGTTCCGGGCGGAGCGAGTCCCCTGGTCCACCGCTGTGGGCGATTTTGCAAGTCGTCGGCGCTTAAAGAATAGCGAAAACCCTAGGTGTAAACAAGCCCTAATTATATGTACCAGGCATAAGAAGGTGTCCAGATTTTTGGTTAGATCTGAGTTCATCTTTAATTCAGAGGCGGGACAAGGTCCTTCAGCACCCAAGGCTGAGACAGCAAAGTGCACCCCTCCATTCTTTCCACCTCAGCCGCCACACACTGATTGCTATTAGACTAATAGGTGCCCCAGGGTCCCCAACCTCCCCAACACCTTAATCTCTAGTTATCTGGTTTGCAGTCACTGTCATGTATCCCCTTTTCTTATTTCTTTCTGCTTCAAACACAATTGGGAATGACAGCTGAATGAATTGTGCGCCCCCTCCTACACTGCGCCCTGAGGCTGGAGCCTCTCCAGCCTCTGCCTCAGCCCGGCCCTGCTTTAATTGAAAGTCATATGGTCCAATAGATTTCCAGGACAGTATGTAGAGCATTACGTAAGACCAGTGATGTCTGGGTATAAAACATTCATGTCATGAGTCATCACAGTCCTGCCAAGAATGTCCAGAGCCTCTGCTGGAGAAGCAGCTGTTTGAAGTAATAATCATTGCAAGTTGTGAGCTTCTATTCCCTGTACAGAGGGCTCTCTCTGCGCCCTTCAAAGACCTTTAAATAGAAACCCAAGATTACAGCTTATGTAATACCTTACATTTTCATTTCCTTCTGCAGGATGTCTTGAACAAATAAGACCATCTTTTTCATCTAAGGCACTGTTCAGTATAATAAGCTTCCACCTGAGGAGTCGTACTGTATTAAAATAAACGCAACCATTTTGGGATTTAACCTTAGTCTGAAAGCCGCAACATTTTTTTTATACTGGCATATGAGATTGCTTAATTCTGCATACAAAAAAATGAATATGCTTTACTGTTCCTGACTGCTTGTCTGCTATATCCTCTTTGCTAACCTCTCGCTTTTTAAAACTCAATATGAGTATATCAGAACTACCGGTAATCATTTTTGCACTGTCTCTGTCCACCTGATATATATCTGCCTGATATAACAATAACTGATAACACCCCTATAACTGCAGTTCCCAAAGCACAGTGCTTAGGGGTAATATTTGACTCCTCTCTCTTATTTATTCCTCACATTCACTCCCTAACCGGCTGCTGTCACCTCCAACTTAAAAACATTACAGTAGGAGGGTTATTAAGTGACACACCTTCCTGTAGGATTCGGATGCTTAACCTGGGTACCAAATAATACCGGTGGTAATAATGAAGGTCCAAAGAGCAGACCTGGCTTTTCAAAAGCAGAAGCGTTCTTTATTTGTCAATACATGTGTCAAACACCATGAATGACAATTGTTTTCGGGGCCACGCAGGGTCCCCTTCTCCAGATAAGCAGGGTCGGATTTGTACTTTCCAGTACCCTAGGCCTGCTGTCACCAAGCGCCCTCCCCCCCCCCCCCCCCACCACCACCACCACAACCACCAAAAAACATTCTGTCCAACACACCGACCAACGATCACTGGTTTGAATGGGCTCATTTCAGTTGTGCTGCTCTGCCCCCCATTCAACAAATAATTCCTGTAATTTGTGCTTCTGCCCGAATGTGCACAGCAGCTGATAGTGTTCTGGGCATGCATACTTGAGAAATGACACTGATGTATGATGGGTACTTGTCAAGAATGCATAACACTGTACCGGCCTCAGTTGCTGTGCACATCTGGGCAGGAGCGGGAAATTACAGGGAGCACGAGTGGCCAGAGCATGTGCTGCTTCCTTGTCCTCTATGCGACTGGCTGCAGTCAGAGCCACAAACAGGTGGCAGGGCAGTGCAATGGAGAGAAGCCCATACAAAACAGAGAACAGGTAAGTAGCAAACATCCTGTCAAGACCCACTTTGGATGTTCTGTTGTAATTACAGTGGACCTGAACTCAGAACTTCCTCTCTACTCTAAAAGATATGCAACAACATATCCTTTAAATAAAAACATTTCTTTGTTACAGCTGATATAAATCCTGCAATAAATCTGCAGTGTGTCTACTTCCTGCTTTTATGGAAGCAGACATATCGTTAACATTCTGTGCTTTCAAATGAGCTTAGATGTTGTGGCATTCAGGTGACACAGTGTAGAGATCAAATTACAACGTGTGATTAGACACAGAGGAGGGGGAATTAGACAGGCTTTCTAAATACATACAGGGTACATTTCTCTGTTTTCCTTCTGTCCTGTGCAAGATTTCAGCTCCACTTTAAAGCATCTGAATGACATTTATTTATATTTGCTGAAAAATCTATGCATCTCTTTTGAATGTTGAATGTACATATGGTGGTGTGCTCTAACATATTGACAGTATACGGGAACAAAGTCTGAAGAAGGCTTATTAGCAGAAATATTACTCTTTTTCTTTTAAGCCAATAAATGGTATCATCCTGATTCAAAACTTTCTGCTTTCGCTGATGGCTAAGATGGTACAATGCTCTACTGCTACAGGAAAGAAGGATGCCAAACCATACACACTAGCAATAGAGGTAGTAACAGCTCAGGTGACAGTGTAGCAATGAAAGGAAAGAAAACAGCATTTGTATTCCTCCAGTTCTCATAGATGGTAGAAGCTGAAGGACAGAAAAATGAGTCGGGAAAGAGTTAACTGAGACCACTGCTGGCTAGGAAGAAAAAAACAAAAGCGAAACCCTCATAAATTAGGGTTAGATAAGAGTGTAATTAACTGCTTCTGGGGTCAGTGTTACAGCTGTAAAAGAGAAAGTGAAGAAACTAGCAGACCTCACTGATGTTTGTGAATTCCTGCATTAAAACTCAGCGAAACTTAGTTCTATCTGCTTTGTAATGTAAATCCCTTTTATTTCTCACATCCACTTGTATGTCCATCACCAGGAATGGATCATCAGGTGGCAGTTATGATTGACCCTGATTGTTATAACACATCAAGAAGTGTGAGAGAGAGAAGCAGGGATTGGGGAACTCTGGAATTCAGCTATTAGTACAGAGCAGGGCGCTGGCTGGGTGCACTGCGGACCAGAAGAGATTATTTACTTTGACATATAACCTCTTCTCTCTCCAAGTCATGCCGCCCTTCTGATCTTATCTGATTTTATCGCCCTAGGCCATGGCCTCTGTGGCCTTCCCAGAAATCCAGCCCTGCAGATAAGTGCAGACATATAACATTATATGTCTGCACTTATCTGAAGAAGGGGACCCTGTGTGGCCCAGAAAACAATTGTCATTCATGGTGTTTGAAACATGTATCGACAAATAAAGAAGGCTTCTGCTTTTGAAAAGCCAGGTCTGCTAACCACTCTTTGCACATTTAACTTAACCACTTCAGGACCACAGTCTTTCTACCCCTTAAGGACCAGGCACTTTTTTTCCATTCAGACCACTGCAGCTTTCACGGTTTATTGCTCGGTCATACAACCTACCACCTAAATGAATTTTACCTCCTTTTCTTGTCACTAATAAAGCTTTCTTTTGATGCTATTTGATTGCTCCTGCGATTTTTACTTTTTATTATATTCATCAAAAAAGACATGAATTTTGGCAAAAAAATGATTTTTTTAACTTTCTGTGCTGACATTTTTCAAATAAAGTAAAATTTCTGTATACATGCAGCGCGAAAAATGTGGACAAACATGTTTTTGATTAAAAAAAAACCCATTCAGTGTATATTTATTGGTTTGGGTAAAAGTTATAGCGTTTACAAACTATGGTGCCAAAAGTGAATTTTCCCATTTTCAAGCATCTCTGACTTTTCTGCGCACCTGTCAGGTTTCATGAGGGGCTAAAATTCCAGGATAGTACAAATACCCCCCAAATGACCCCATTTTGGAAAGAAGACATCCCAAAGTATTCAGTGAGAGGCATGGTGAGTTCATAGAAGATTTTATTTTTTGTCACAAGTTAGCGGAAAATGACACTTTCTGACAAAAAAAAGAAAAAAAAAAAGTTTCCATTTCTTCTAACTTGCAACAAAAAAAAATTAAATCTGCCACGGACTCACTATGCTCCTCTCTGAATACCTTGAAGTGTCTACTTTCCAAAATGGGGTCATTTGTGGGGTGTGTTCACTGTCCTGGCATTTTGGGGGGTGCCTAATTGTAAGCACCCCTGTAAAGCCTAAAGATGCTCATTGGACTTTTGGCCCCTTAGCGCAGTTAGGCTGCAAAAAAGTGCCACACATGTGGTATTGCCGTACTCAGGAGAAGTAGTATAATGTGTTTTGGGGTGTATTTTTACACATACCCATGCTGGGTGGGAGAAATATCTCCATAAATGACAATTGTTTTATTTTTTTTACACACAATTGTCTATTTATAGAGATATTTCTGCCACTCAGCATGGGTATGTGGAAAAATACACCCCAAAACACATTATACTACTTCTCCTGAGTACGACGATACCACATGTGTGGCACTTTTTTGCACCCTAACTGCGCTAAGGGGCCCAAAGTTCAATGAGTACCTTTAGGATTTCACAGGTCATTTTGAGAAATTTCGTTTCAAGACTACTCCTCACGGTTTAGGGCCCCTAAAATGCCAGGACAGTATAGGAACCCCACAAATTACCCCATTTTAGAAAGAAGACACCCCAAGGTATTCCGTTAGGAGGATGGTGAGTTCATAGAAGATTTTATTTTTTTGTCAGTTAGCGGAAATTGATTTTAATTGTTTTTTTTCACAAAGTGTCATTTTCCGCTAACCGTGAGGAGTAGTCTTGAAACCAAATGTCGCAAAATGACCTGTGAAATCCTAAAGGTACTCATTGGACTTTGGGCCTCTTAGCGCACTTAGGGTGCAAAAAAGTGCCACACATGTGGTACCGCCGTACTCAGGAGAAGTAGTATAATGTGTTTTGGGGTGTATTTTTACACATACCCATGCTGGGTGGGAAAAATATCTCTGTAAATGACAATTGTTTGATTTTTTTTTACACACAATTGTCCTTTTACAGAGAGATTTCTCCCACCCAGCATGGGTATGTGTAAAAATACACCCCAAAACACAATATACTACTTCTTCTGAGTACGGCGATACCACATGTGTGACACTTTTTTGCAACCTAGGTGCGCTAAGGGGCCTAACGTCCTATTCACAGGTCATTTTGAGGCCTTTGGATTCTAGACTACTGCTCACGGTTTAGGGCCCCTTAAATGCCAGGGCAGTATAGGAACCCCACAAGTGACCCCATTTTAGAAAGAAGACACCCCAAGGTATTCTGTTAGGAGTATGGTGAGTTCATAGAAGATTTTTTTTTTGTCACAAGTTAGCGGAAAATGACACTTTGTGAAAAAAAAAAACAATACATATCAATTTACGCTAACTTGTGACAAAAAATAAAATCTTCTATGAACTCATCATACACCTAACAGAATACCTTGGGGTGTCTTCTTTCTAAAATGGGGTCACTTGTGGGGTTCCTATACTGCCCTGGCATTTTACGGGCCCAAAACTGTGAGTTGTCTGGAAACCAAATTTCTCAAAATGACTGATCAGGGGTATAAGCATCTGCAAATTTTGATGACAGGTGGTCTATGAGGGGGCAAATTTTGTGGAACCGGTCATAAGCAGGGTGGCCTCTTAGATGACAGGATGTTTTGGGCCTGATCTGATGGATAGGAGTGCTAGGGGGTGACAGGAGGTGATTGATGGGTGTCTCAGGGGGCGGTTAGAGGGGAAAATAGATGCAATCAATGCACTGGGGAGGTGATCGGAAGGGGGTCTGAGGGGGACCTGAGGGTTTGGCCGAGTGATCAGGAGCCCACACGGGGCAAATTAGGGACTGATCTGATGGGTAGGTGTGCTAGGGGGTGACAGGAGGTGATTGATGGGTGTCTCAAGGTGTGATTAGAGGGGGGAAATAGATGCAAGCAATGCACTAGCGAGGTGATCAGGGCTGGGGTCTGAGGACGTTCTGAGGTGTGGGCGGGTGATTGGGTGCCCGCAAGGGGCAGATTAGGGTCTAATCTGATGGGTAACCGTGACAGGTGGTGATAGGGGGTGATTGATGGGTAATTAGTGGGTGTTTAGAGGAGAGAAGAGATGTAAACACTGCACTTGGGAGGTAATCTGATGTCGGATCTGCGGGCGATCTATTGGTGTGGGTGGGTGATCAGATTGCCCGCAAGGGGCAGGTTAGGGGCTGATTGATGGGTGGCAGTGACAGGGGGTGATTGATGGGTGGCAGTGACAGGGGGTGATTGATAGGTGATTGACAGGTGATCAGTGGGTTATTACAGGGAATAACAGATGTAAATATTGCACTGGCGAATTGATAAAGGGGGGTCTGAGGGCAATCTGAGCGTGTGGGCGGGTGATTGGGTGCCCGCAAGGGGTAGATTAGGGTCTAATCTGATGGGTAACAGTGACAGGTGGTGATAGGGGGTGATTGATAGGTGATTGATGGGTAATTAGTGGGTGTTTAGAGGAGAGAATAGATGTAAACAATGGATTTGGGAGGTGATCTGATGTCGGATCTGCGGGCGATCTATTGGTGTGGGTGGGTGATCAGATTGCCCGCAAGGGGCAGGTTAGGGGCTGATTGATGGGTGGCAGTGACAGGGAGTGATTGATGGGTGGCAGTGACAGGGGGTGATTGATAGGTGATTGACAGGTGATCAGTGGGTTATTACAGGGAATAACAGATGTAAATATTGCACTGGCGAATTGATAAAGGGGGGTCTGAGGGCAATCTGAGCGTGTGGGCGGGTGATTGGGTGCCCGCAAGGGGTAGATTAGGGTCTAATCTGATGGGTAACAGTGACAGGTGGTGATAGGGGGTGATTGATAGGTGATTGATGGGTAATTAGTGGGTGTTTAGAGGAGAGAATAGATGTAAACAATGGATTTGGGAGGTGATCTGATGTCGGATCTGCGGGCGATCTATTGGTGTGGGTGGGTGATCAGATTGCCCGCAAGGGGCAGGTTAGGGGCTGATTGATGGGTGGCAGTGACAGGGGGTGATTGATGGGTGGCAGTGACAGGGGGTGATTGATAGGTGATTGACAGGTGATCAGTGGGTTATTACAGGGAATAACAGATGTAAATATTGCACTGGCGAATTGATAAAGGGGGGTCTGAGGGCAATCTGAGCGTGTGGGCGGGTGATTGGGTGCCCGCAAGGGGTAGATTAGGGTCTAATCTGATGGGTAACAGTGACAGGTGGTGATAGGGGGTGATTGATAGGTGATTGATGGGTAATTAGTGGGTGTTTAGAGGAGAGAATAGATGTAAACAATGGATTTGGGAGGTGATCTGATGACGGATCTGCGGGCGATCTATTGGTGTGGGTGGGTGATCAGATTGCCCGCAAGGGGCAGGTTAGGGGCTGATTGATGGGTAGCAGAGACAGGGGGTGATTGACTGGTGATTGACGGGTGATTGACAGGTGATTGACAGGTGATCAGGGGGGATAGATGCATACAGTACACGGGGGGAGGGGTCTGGGGGGGGGGGGTCTGGGGAGAATCTGAGGGGTGGGGGGGTGATCAGGAGGGGGCAGTGGGCAGGGGGGGGGATAAAAAAAAATAGCGTTGACAGATAGTGACAGGGAGTGATTGATGGGTGATTAGGGGGGTGACTGGGTGCAAACAGTGGTCTGGGGGGTGGGCAGGGGGGGGTCTGAGGGGTGCTGTGGGCGATCAGGGGGCAGGGGGAGGGAAATCAGTGTGCTTGGGTGCAGACTAGGGTGGCTGCAGCCTGCCCTGGTGGTCCCTCGGACACTGGGACCACCAGGGCAGGAGGCAGCCAGTATAATAGGCTTTGTATACATTACAAAGCCTATTATACAATGTAAGTGCGGCGATCCGGGTGCTAGTAACCCGCCGGCGCTTCCGAACGGCCGGCGGGTTACTACGAGCGGTGGGCGGAGCCAGTCCCCGGCGGCTGATCGCGTCACGAATGACGCGATCGCCGCATAACCACTCCCGCAGCCGCCCCCGCCGATGGGCGTATTGCGGTCGTTTGGGCCCGGACTTTGCCGCCGCCCATCGGCTGGGGGCGGTCCTTAAGTGGTTAAAAAGCTATCTCGCATGGGAAGCTGTATGGCATCTTTGTATGCTTTATTGGACAGTATACTTGTCAAAGGCTCTGCCTCTGACACAGGAGACCAGGGTTTGAATCCTGGCTCTTCCTGTTCAGTAAGCCAGCACCTATTCAGTTAGGAGACCTTGAGCAAGACTGCAGCACTGGTGCTTTGAGTCCACCAGGAGAAAAGAGCGAATGTTATTTGTCTTGTATAGATCCTTTCCAGGGAGTGCTTTTGTAAAGAATGGGGGCCGTTGTACTCCTGTTGAAAGTCCAAAAGTGCACCGTACCCCTTTCCCACTAAAGAAATTAACAAGGCACTTCCAACACACTGCAGCTTATGCGCTACTTTTGCAATACCCAGAGCACCTCCGGCACATCACGTTGTACCATAGGCAGTCATGTTCCATTGATTATAATGGCCACTGCTTCATGCAGGAGAGAGTACCGCGTTGCGACTCACCACGGTACGTGTAAAATGACCCTGAAGGAAATACTAAGATTCCCAATGCGGAGATGGTCAAGTCCAAAACCAGTCAGATGCTCCCTATTCCTTATGTAAGTGACAATGACATAGGAAAAAAGTCATTTATAGTGCATGAATGTGTTTATGTGTATTTTAAATTTTACAATTTTCCATGAAAGTGGTCCTTTAATCCTCATGTATTTTAGCACCAAAACATAACTGGTTGCTGTGGCCAACTGCATCTCTTTTTTCTCCAGTCTCCCGTGCACTGGTCTTGATACATCAGCCCCATTAAAGGGACACTGTAGGGGGGTCGGGGGAAAATGAGTTGAACTTACCTGGGGCTTCTAATGGTCCCCCGCAGACATCCTGTGCCCACGCAGCCACTCACCGATGCTCCGGCCCCACCTCCGGTTCACTTCTGGAATTTCAGACTTTAAAGTCTAAAAACCACTGCGCCTGCGTTGCCGTGTCCTCGATCCCGCTGATGTCACCAGGAGCATACTACGCAGGACCAGTATGGTCTGTATCTGCGCAGTACGCTCCTGGTGACATCAGCGGGATCGAGGACATGGCAACGCAGGCGCAGTGGTTTTCAGACTTTAAAGTATGAAATTCTAGATGTTAACCAGAGGCGGGGTCGGAGCATCGGTGAGTGGCTGCGCGGGCACAGGATGTCTGCGGGGGACCGTTAGAAGCCCTGGGTAAGTTCAATTTATTTTCCCCCGACCCCCCTACAGTATTCCTTTAAGGGATAGCTGAATTCTTCAATATACTCTATGGTTCTGTTACATCCTGTATGTTTTATTATATAACTGCTAGAAGTAAATATTGTTACATATTTGTAACGCTTATTTATTTGCTTCACATGACCAGAATTCTCATATACCTCTGTACTGAACCTTTGTGTATTTTCATGTCATTTGATTTAACTTATTTGCTTGTAGATGAAGATTTCATACTTAGTTTTATAAAAGCCGTTCTTATGAATCTATGCTCATTAGTAAATGAAGAGGGTCATCACTCAGCAATTGAAAAGGCAAGTTTTAAATTAGAAGCAGAGAGGAACATGTTGTTAGTGTGAAGTAGCCTTCTTATCCTGTGTGTGCGTCAGTGTCTGTTAGGTTTGTAAAGTTCAAAAAGAATCATGTGACATGAGTGTGAGGGTTTCTTTCAGGGCAATGCCTGTCACTCCCATGCTGCCCTGTATACTTTAAAGGATACCAGAGCTGAAAGGCTCTAGTAAAAAGTGAACCTGTACTGGGTAGGGAGCATAATACTCACCGCGCCTCCCTTTCCCCTCCGCCCCCCGCCGTTCTCCTGGGTGACTTCAAACCCGGACATATGTATGTCTGTTCTGCTCCCCTGTGGCCGTGGGCCCGTGGCGATTTATGTCACAGCACAGGAGTGCTCTCGCTCCTTACGCCTCTCCAATGAGCGCTCACGCAGGATGCAGGAGCGAGCGCTCTGGTATCCTTTAAGTCAATCACTGATTTTAAAGGACCACTACAGCGAAAAAAGAAAACTTTAAAAGAAAAAGTTAAAGTTGGATAGAACCCAGACGTTTTTGACAAGTCCGTCTATCTCCTCATGGGGGATTCTCAATATTTTCTTTGTTTTCAAAAGAGTTTCCTGAATGGCAGTTGCTTAGTCTAACTGACAAAATAGTGTGCAAGAGAGTAGGGAGGCTGGCTGGTACCTTACTATTTTGGCTTTAGACTTAGTTTTCTAAATTCTTTTGAAAAAAAGAAAACCGTAAGAATCCCCCATGAGGAGATGGACTAGTCCAAAACTGCACTATTTTGGCAGTTAGACTTACCAACTGCCTTTCAAGGAAATTCTTTTGAAAATGAGAAAAACCCTGAGAATCCTCCATGAGGAGATGGACTAGTCCAAAACCCAGTGGTTCAGATTTTAACTGCTCACATTTTTCGCTGTAGTGGTCCTTTAAAGAGAAACCGTGACCAAGAATTGAACTTCATCCCAATCAGTAGCTGATACCCCCTTTTACATGAAAAATCTATTCCTTTTCTCAAACGGATCATCAGGGGGCTCTGTATGGCTGATATTGTGGTGACATCTCTCCCACAGGAAACTGTGAGGACCATGGTCCTGGCAGTTTCCCGTCTGTGAACCTCATTGCATTGTGGGAAATAGCTGTTTACAGCTGTTTCCAACTGCCAAAAATGCAAGCAGCATCTCCTTTCACTGACATCACCTGCTAGCAGTAAAAATGTCACCATGTGGTAAATGTCAGAATGTAAATCAGGGAGAGGAAAGATTTTACAATGGGCAAACACTGACTAAATCATTTATACATAATTATTGTAAAAATGAAGTACTTTTTTAAATTACATTAAACAGCATTGTATACTTAAAATAGATGATAAATGGATACATTTGACTTCAGGGGGGTTCAAAATAATGGGAACAACACTCTGGCTATGTGGCATTGCTTACAGTGCTAGTCCCCCTGTCGTTTGCCCAACCATAAATAATCCACTTTTCTGTGCTTAGTTCTGCCCTCCTAACATAAACCCCTTTCTGATGCCTGACTCTTACATTCCTCCCTAACATTATCCCCTTCCAAGCATCTAATCATGACCAGAGAAACATTCATTGTTTCCAGGATTGTCAGTTGATCTCAAGGCTGGTTCTATCTACAATGGGGCCCTGGGGCAAAATAAACTTTGGGGGGGCCCCTGACAACCCTTTTCCAACCAAATCATCCCCAGGTTCCCTGAGCCGGCTGCCAGACACGCTCCAATCCCCCATCACATAATATCATTAGGTGTCCATCATATGTCCCCTAAAAAGCATTTTTTGGGTTCCCAATATTCATCTCCTTCTTTTCCTATGCAGAGTAAACACAAAGCATTCCCACTGTCATGGGTCACCATAGCTGGAGTGGGGGAGGGGGCACCTTGGAGGACCCCCACAGACTCTGGGGCAATTTCCCCCTTTGCCTCTAAGGAAGCACTGGCCCTAGTTGATCTAAAAGTCTGTGGACCTGCAAGTCACATTCAACACTGAAACTTATTTTTCTTTGTTAAGGCTTCTTGCACACAGGGACGTTACAGGCACACGTTAGTGCAGCCTGTAACGCTCCCCCAACGCACAGCAATGTAACACAAGTGGGCTGTTCACACTGCCCACGTTGCGTTACATTGTAATGCAGCAAAGTGCTGCATGCTGTGCGTTCTCCGCGGCTAATCCACGTTAGCCTGTTTGCACATGCTCAGTCATGTTGAGGAGGAGATGAGAGCGGCCAGGCACATGGCTAATTAATATTCACTGCACTCAGTGACGTGCAGTGTTTACTTCCTGGAGCGGCCGCTCTGTGCGGCGATTGGCCGTCCAAGAGTACGCATCACGGCATCAAGAACACCAGAGTGAGCTGCACAACGCGGCTCACTCCGACATCCACACCAGAGAGCACCAGGCGTTGCGTTAGGGGCACGTTATGTGCCCTATAACGTCCCCTAAACACAACATCCTGGTGTGTAACTAGCCTAAGTGTTATTTGTTAATCACAAGGTACAGACTAACCAGCAAGCTCATGGTGAACCAGAACTCGTTGGAGTGTGTAAGGGGCTACAATGGTCCAAAAAGACCCCTTACTAAAATGCTATGGAAAAAAAAAGTTTGCTTTCTTAAAACAGAAAGTATTTGTGATAATTCAGGTTGGAGTGAGCTCGAGATGTCTCCCGGTACATCACTGCTGAATATATGCAAATATGCAAATCAACCATTGTTGCCCTTAGAAGCTAAACACACCTCCAGATCCGCTGGAATGCAATGATGTGTCAGCTTGTTCGTTGTACTGAGCCAAAATAATCCAACAAACTATGTTGATCACGACAAACTATGCAAATAATGAAACAAAGATGAAAAAGAGTCACGACTCACGTCACTCATTCCACTTTTTCTCCTACGGCTTTCCACGTCACATGTTTCCCAGAATATTCTGCTGTGGACGCAACACAGGCCAGACAAGACGTAAGTGGGATGTGAGTATGTCTTCACACTGGGCTGCTGAAAATAGGACCGTGTTCTCATTACTCTCTCCCTTGGGAGTATTATGAGTACTACAAAATGAGCCATGCATTTGTATTCCCTCTCTGCACAGTTACCTGTTACATTTTTTGCAGAAACCCTCTTCATAACCTTACCACACACTGTAAGATTAGATAATCAATCATTATCTGCCTAATGCTAATCACTTATCTGGGTCTCCACCTAGTACCACTAGGTATCACATAAGACTTTAACAGAAATCTGATCGAATATGAATTCATTTGTACTGCTAGTTTGTACTGCTTGATGCTGTATAAAGTTATGCAGCTGTCGCTGTCATCTGTGTACCATTCACTCCTGCGCACCTGTGTACCAGTTCAGGCAAGAATTATCTTTTTTGATCAATGAAGGTGCTCGAGAATTGCTGAAAAGTGCATGATTTTAATAGTTTTAGATACATTCAGTGTTTTTTATTGAATCCAATATCCAATCTTTGCAATCTTTAAAAGGAAATAAATACGGCAGCCTCCATAGTCCTCTCACTTCAGGTGTCCTTTAATGTAAAGTTATCAATGTAGTTAATTAGAGGCTTTCATTTCTGACATGAAAGTGGTTGCTGCATGGAGAATTTACAGGCTATAATATAAGCCACATACCTGCCTCTACATGTATGCAGATCAGAAAAACCTGTAAATAGTGATGGTCATGTCTAGGAGAACTCATGGAGAAACATGTGATCAGTTTGGTCAGGTGATGGATATGTAAGTCTCTGATTTGCTTGTCATCAGTGGCGGTGCCAGGGGGGTGCTTGGGGGGGGCTCAAGCACCCCCTAAATTTGTCCAAGCACCCCCAAAGCACCCCCTGGCATGAACTGACTTCAGGCGTCTAAGAGACGCTGAGTCAGTTCACAGCGGCAGCCCGAAGCAGCAGAGCAGGGCTACGGTAAGATGGCCGCCTGAAGCCCTGCTCTGCAGACTTGGAGTCTGCAGTGCAAGGCTTCGGGTGGCCATTTTCCTGTAGCCCTGCTCGCCGGGTAATGCAGGCTGCAGGCAGGAAGTCACGTGAAGGAAGAGGATCGTGGGAGCTGCGCGCCACAAGGAGGTCGGGACAGGAGGAGGTCGGGACAGGAGGTCTTCTGACTGTAGGTGAGTAAATTGGTTTTTCTTTTCTTTTTCAGGTGGTGTTGCTGATTGTGGTCAGAACTGCTGAGCATTGTGCATATTGGGGTCAGATCTGCTGAGGATTGTGCATATTGGGGTCAGATCTGCTGAGCATTGTGCATATTGTGGTCAGATCTGCTGAGGATTGTACATATTGGGGTCAGATCTGATGAGCATTGTGCATATTGTGGTCAGATCTGCTAACGATTGTGCATATTGGGGTCATATCTGATAACAATTGTGCATATCGGGGTCATATCTGATAACAATTGTGCATATTGAGGTCATATCTGATAACGATTGTGCATATTGGGGTCATATCTGATATCGGTTGTGCATATTGGGGTCATATCTGATAACGGTTGTGCATATTCGGGTCATATCTGATAACGATTGTGCATATTGGGGTCATATCTGATAACGATTGTGCTTATTGGGGTCATATCTGATAACGATTGTGCATATTGGGGTCATATCTGATAACGATTGTGCATATTGGGGTTATTGAACATGTTTTTTGTTCAAATCTGCTCACATTACGTGTATTTTCTTGAGAAGACCTGCACAATTATGTGAATTTTCTGGGGAAAGGGTCACCAAAACTTGGGCCCTCTGTCTTTGCGTTGCACTTTTAAAGGGAACCCGAGGTGAGAATAATATTGAGGCTGCCATATTTATCTCCTTTTAAGCAATACCAGCTGCCTGGCTGCCGTGTTGGTCCTCTGCCTCTAATTCTTTCAACCATAGACCCTGAACAAGCATGCAGCAGGACAGGGGTTTCTGACAATATTGTCAGAACTGACAAGATTAGCTGCATGGTTGTTTCTGGTGTAATTCAGTTCACTACTGCAGCCAAATAGATCAGCAGGGCTGCCAGGCAACTAGAATTGTTTAAAAGGAAATAAATATGGCAGCCTCCATATCACTCTCACCCTGGGTTCACTTTAAATTACAGTTAGCCCCGCCCTCATCCGGTCATGACCATCTGGCGGCGATTAGAACCCACCAACAGAAAGCTCTGTTGGTGGGGCGAAAAGGGGGGGGGATCACTTGTGTGCTCATTGTGCGGCCCTGCAGCAAGGCCTTAAAGCTGCAGTGGCCACATTAGCTAAAAATGGCCTGGTCTTTGGGGGGTTTAACACTGTGGTCCTCAAGTGGTTAAAAGCTTTTTATTGATAGGATGTGAAAATTTCACCTAGTAGAATTGAATAAGGGCCCCTGGGTCTTGATTGAATGTACCAGTATGTGCATAATCCGTATGAAACTAAACATGTTTACAAAAGCTTTGTAAAAAAAGAAATGGCAGTTTACATGGCAAAATCAATGTAAAGTGCTGTGCATGTCTATTATACATCTCTACTGCTGCCCCTGTCATTACTCCTTATTACAAGTAATATGCTTAGATTGCAAGCTGATTACAGCAGAGTCCTCCTCTCCTTCGCAACATATTTTTGTAATATGCATTTAATAATTGACACACCTAATTTAATGTACAGCACTGTGTAATTTACTGATGCTTTACACCTAAAGGATAATAACAGTTATTACTGAGATTTGCAGTTCAGGCAAGCTTTAATGCTACGCATAATAGTAAATATGTCCTTTATAAATGCGCAGATTATATGTACTAAAACCAAAAGTCACAGGGGACATAGGGGAGCTGTGCTATGAGATGGTCTGAGCATTGTCAGACATACTACAGGCTAGACAAGACCAGCATAAGCATGACCATACAGGTCAGAGGCTGGACAGGGCAGGATGGATTGAGTGTGATAACACAAGTCAGAGGTCAGTATGGGTAGAGATCTGGTACTGTTACACGGGTCAGGGGTCAATACAGACCAGACAAACTCTCCACAGACATGCCAGGACAGCGGACATTCACATCAAAAGAAAATGGATCCTTTTAAGCTAGCATTTCAGGGGGAATTTTAATTGCTTAACACTAATCATTGCTTCATCTGTGCTTTTTTCTTTCTTTTTTTTTTCTATTTCTTGTTTTATCTGTACTTTTTTCTAAAGGTTGCCATAGACCTGATGATTATGGGCAGATTCAAAAAAGAGACAACTTTATCTCTAATCGAATCTGATTAGAGATATATTTGTCTCTTGTCGAAGCTGCCCATATACTACAGGCCGATTCCCGTCCGATTTCAGCATGAAATCTTCAGGGAATTGGGTGAGCCCACTGAGCCAGAGGCGTAGCTAGGCTTTTCAGTGCCCGGGGACAACGACAGTTTTTGTGGTTTTTAGATAGCCAGATGTGTCCCCTTCTCCCCATTTAGATAGCCAAATGTGCCCTCCTTTAGATAGCCAGATGTGCTTCCCTTCCCCACAATTAGATAGCCAAATGTACCCCCAACAGTTAGCCAGATGTGCCCCCCTTGTTCTGCTGCTGTTAACACTTCTGCACTCCTCTGCAGAGGGAGGGAGAGAAGCGGGGGAACTTTGGGAAGCCAGCGAGCTGCCTCTCACTCACTTGGGGTGCAGTGGCCGTGCTCTGTGCCGCCCTTACAGTGCTGCACCTGGGGATGCCCTTAGGCCTCTTGCACACTTTTTAATCGGAATCCAAAATTGGATCAGATAAAAAATTGGAATCCCATGTAGTGTGCAAGAGGGCTTACACAGGCTGGGATTTTCTTTGGCACTATAAATTTGTGAACCTTTTATATTAATTTGTCGTCATTTGAGGTAACCCACCTTAACCTTTTCCTTTTCAGCTGTTTTTAACACTTTTTTTATCACCATTTGGGTGCCTCTTTTCCCCTTGAGTTAAGTGACAAGACTATATACTCTGTACAGCGTTGCGGAAGATGTTGGCGCTATATAAATACTGAATAAGAATAAATAATAACGTGTCTTGTATCATAGACCTCTCCCAATCTTCACCTCTCCTTTGGAATTCTCCTCCACACCATATCCGTTATGCTTTGCCTCTGAGCCTCGAATAATTCAAGCATACCCTCAAAATGTACCTCATCAAATCAAACAAGCTTATAATTAATACTGTATATCTACCTCTACCTTATCCAGATTTACTCCAGTTGTGTACTCTCTCTCACTCTAGATTGCCAGCTCACGGGACAGGACCCTCTTCCTTTTGTTATTTTTGTCCCCTCTAATAGTTCTACTTAAAGATGGACAAAATTGATTGCTTTTCCCTTTTTTTTGGGGGGGGGGGGGGGGGGGGGGGAGTGGTGATCGCGGAAACGACCACTCGTTGCTCAAAAAATAGTTGTCGGGAAAAACGTTGGAAAAATCACGAGGTGGGTATGGGCTCTTAAGATTCTGGTTGATGCAGAAAGTGGAGAGCGCAGCAGACTGAGTGCTTCGGAATTTAACATTTTGGAGAGGAACTGTAGCACGCCCACAAGAAGTAAACTGAATACACAGAGGTTTATGGTACTGTGGTGTATGTAGAAAAAAAACAAAGTCTTGTAAAAGTAATACCTTTTAATGGCTAACTGATAAAGTTAAATAATGCAATCTTTCTGGGATCTAGTCCCCTTCTTCAGGCATATTTCCAGATGTAAGCTGAAGTAAAACACTGAAGCAGGTAAATAGTGAACACAAAGAAGGCAGTTGTGCTGGTTAAGAAGGGGACTAGATCCCAGAAAGATTGCATTATTTAACTTTATCAGTTAGCCATTAAAAGGTATTAATTTTACAAGACTTTTTTTTTTTCTACCTACATAATTAGTTTGGCTAACACGGTACAGTAACATTTTTACTACTATGGTACTGTGGTGGTGCAGATATTTACTTTTTTCCATCTTTAAAGTGTAAATAGTCTTGTCACTATTTGTTCCTCAGAGGGCCTCACAATCTAGTCACTACTAAAGTCATATGAATAAAAGATAATAATAACACATCTAAACGACGTACTGTAATGTCATTCAGACAGATGAAAATAATTTATAGTATTACAGCGTATAAGAGTAGAGTATTACAGCGTATAAGGTTCAGATGAGTTCAGTGTCTGGTATAAGCCCCCCCCAGCCTGTGCTGTTTTGAATGGTTATAGGCCTTTTCCTGGAAAGGCCAGTGTGGAATCTTCTAGTCAGTGGAATAGTGGGCACTTCTAATCCCGTCACTGCTGCTCTATGCATTCAGCTGTCACGTAGGCCAAGAGATGACTCAGCTCTGACTTACTTACTGAATTCTTTGCCAATGGATTTCCCAGTATGTCAGCTCAGCTGTTGTGCACAGCCTATCCCTGACAGGCGAGTAAAACACACACACGCATGTTACTATAAAATCCTCCTCCGTCCGGCTCAATGCACCATTATATCCATGGGCTCATGCTGCTATGTGTTCTCTGGCTGGGAGCTGGGCTTTTACATTCTGAATTGTAATTTGTGTATAGTCTTGCTGCCTATATCATAATACTGTAGATGTGCGTAGGTAGAACAAAAAGCTGTTTACAATGAACTAAAAAAGTTTCTAAATGTAATTTTTCAGAGAATCCAGCCCTGAGAGCCCTCAGGTATGAAGCATATTTTTAGTTAGCCAGTGAAAGCTATCATTTTACAATACTTGTTTCCTTGTACTTACATAATTGTCCTGAATAACACAGGGCACAATTGTGAAAGCAGCTCTGTTTTGTTTGAGTTTTTCCTTTTTAGTTTTTTTACTATTTGTTTCTTGTTTTTCTTACTTTTGCTGCCCTTATGGGCTCTTTCACACCAGAGCTCTCTTTTGGCGTTTTAACGCAAAGTCTATACTTTGCGTTAACCAAGGTAAAAGGAAAGTCCATAGACTTTCATTTTACCTTTCACACCCGACGCTGCGTTTCGATGCGTTGCAGTACGACGCATCCGGGCGCATTTTATGGTCGGGAATCGGCGCTTCCCCTTCGGGTAAATTAACTACTACCGCCGCTACTCAGCGTCGCACCGCAGATTCCCGACGACACGCCGCAACGCCTGCAGGAGCCGTTCTCCTGCACGTTTTGAGTGTGTAACCGGCCTAATTAGACTTTTGGATGTTTAAAGTTTTGTGCTTATACTTATACTCAATGCTGTTAAAATATTTGCCCCCCTACAGTGGTCTAAAGGTGCCCATACATCACTCTTGGACTTGGAGGCCGATCGACCATCCGATTCAAAAATTATAATCAAATCAGATGAAAATTGGTGCCGCCAAGAGCATGGCCGATCAACAATGCGGCCAATTTTAGCCAAAATTGGTCGCACCTATCAATTGAACATGCTGGAAAATCTCATCCCATCATGCTCAATTGGATGCGCAGCGATTATGGCATGCGATATCGGGATGAGCAACAAATGTGACGGAAGCCCTGCCGATGTCCCCCTTAGCGTTTTATGTCTCCCCGGTGCCCGTGCAGTTATACTTTACCTGTCTGCCCTCCATGCTGATTTCCACATTCAGGCGCCGCGGGACTACCGGCATATAGCACGTGAGGGGGTGCATGTGTGACATCACACACGCGCCCCATTTGCTATAATGCAGGCAACCAGGTGGGGGCACAAATGCAGGCAACCAGTACGGGGACATGAATGGATGGTGTGTCAGGTAAAATATAACTGTATGGACACCGGGGAGGGGGGGATAAATCATTAGAGGGACAGAGGATGGGGATAGGCGGCTGATTCCTGAAAGATTTCATGCTGAAATAGTTCAGGAATCGGCCTGCGGTTTATAGCAGCTGGCAGATCTCTCCGACCAGATTCATGTGTGTGTTTCAGGTGTGTGACTCACCACAAAATGCCAGATATCAGCACAACATCCAGGCAATCATCTACTTTTTAAAGGGAATGACAACTTTAGCTTTCATGTTCCTTCCGCAAGCTAAGTGATAGAGCACTTGTCCCCTGTATGTTCCTTTCATAAATTCCCCTTGTGAGCTCTTCATAAATTAGTTTGGGACTGAGTGAAGCCACTGATGGAATATCTATAAAATTACTGATATTATACTATTTGGCACTGGCTAATACAGATAGTAGAATATCATTTTGACCAGTACTCTACTATCACTTTACCTAACATTCTTCTCATGCTAACCCACCATCTACCTATTTCTAACACTAACACACACACACACCACCAATGTCTGTGACGCTGTCCAACACTATTTTCTGCTGATCACACAAAACCAAAGTCCAACTTATACACTGGGAGCCACTATAGCCGCAATTAACATTGCAGTCTGTGGCGCTCATTTTACACAGCAGGCACCAGTGCCCAGATTACTTCCCACAACGGCCTGATGCTGGGTGGATTCCACCACCAGCAGTGTTGAAAACTATCATATTTCCTTGAGATGAGGCAACTTCTGCATAGCCTTCATATATTATCTGCTGACTATGCACAACTGAGCGATGCAAGTGTCTGAAGAAAGATACTTCAGCCCTTGGGTAGTGCTTGATCTCCCCTGAGATGTCTACACCTGGGTTTGTAATGTCCTCGTAAAGTGGCAAAAGTATTATTACATAGTTACATAGTTATTTGGGTTGAAAAAAGACATATGTCCATTGAGTTCAACCACAAAATAAAGTACATCGGCCTGCACCCTCACATGTCCCTGTTGATCCAGAGGAAGGCAAAAAACCCTTACACTGGTTTGTCAAGTCACATTTACTATACCTCCTCAGATCACCTCGCTACATCAAAGTCTTTGTGTCATAAGGTTATCTCTGGCTGGGGCAGAGCATCAGGTGGCATTAGCTATGACGCACGTCAAGCACGATCTTGGCACACTCTGTTGGCACTCTGTGACATTTTAAAGGAGAACATTTGCTTCTGCATGAAATGTGATTTCCCTTTGAAGATGACATCCGATCAACAGTCATTTCCACTGTCCCATTGCTAATCTATCTCGTGGTCAGTGTCTTGTGCTACTTGGCATGGGCCAGAGGTGACTTTTCTGAGTATTTCCCAATGTCTGCAAACATTTTCACATTTGCTAATTATTTCCTGCTGCTTTTCCAGAAAAATCTTTTCTAGCTTACAGTCTAAGTGGTGCAGGGGGAGATGGAAGACTTGGTAAGCTGTATATACTGTAGGATTACACTTTGTGTACGGTACCATGATAAATAGCTTGTGAGTAAACAATGATGGACTTTTGGGGCCAGATCATCAACAGACAGCAAACAATGATGTACTTTTGGGGCCAGATCACCAATGGGCAACTGGAGCAGAAAGTGTATTGTCCACTCCGGTGGTCCGTAGAGGTCCAGTTGGAGTCTGGAGAAGATGCGTTTCCCCCATAGGCTTCTATAGGAAACACATCAGCTCTCTGGGAATTAATGTGCAGGTTCCAATTTCACATCTTGCCTACCGCTACAGATCCAATGGATCTGCTGCAGATTGACATGTGTGAACGGATCTCATAAGATATAATGGGAACAGGGTCTTAAAGGGACCCTGAACTGTCAATAAAAATGAAATTGGGACTTACCTGGGGCTTCCACCAGGCGGCTCCATTACTGGCGACTTTTGGGCTGAAGGCAATTCCTGGACGGGCAATTCATCACGCCGGCTGGCATGACAGTTCAGAGTTAGAAAAACGCGCATGCCCAGGACTGTCATGCTGTCTGTCATGATGATGCGTAGTGGCCGGCTTGATGCACTTCAGCCCGAAAGTCGCCAGTAACGGAGCTGGCAGTGGGACCGGGAGAGGAGCCAGGAGGATGCCGGGAGACCTTGCAGCCTACGGTAGGCTGGAGGAGGCCCCTGGTAAGTCCCAATTTCATTTTTATTGACAGCTCAGGGTCCCTTTAAAGCTCTGGTTTAGCCATACCCTTTTTTAAAGTAAACCCAGGCACCGGGAGGGGGGGGGGGGGAAAGTTAGATACTTACCTAGGTAGAGGTAAACCTATGCATAGTCCAGAGGCTTCCCCTGTCCTCCTCGCCCCCACTGTTACCACGCAGAGACCCTCTGAACATATCTGTTAAGAGCTTGTTGGATATGTACTTGTGCCACGCTCCCTGCCGTGTCTGACGGCTGGTGTCTCGTCCATGAGCAGATAAATGCTACTGTACAGCCGTGGCCATACTTACACAGGCACGCAGGTGAGTACGGCCATGAACTAATCAGTGCTGATGGGCCAAGGAGTATCCAGAGGCTTACCCCTTCTTTGGTAAGTATCTAACTTTTTTTCTGCCCCCTCTGGTTTGCTTTTATGCATATGGCTAAATAAATCTGTATTATTTAACAATGTGCATGGATCCTATGGTATCAGTAGTATCATGCCATTTTGAAATGGATTATGGAGGAAACGCTTCCACCTTCAGATTCCAAACGCACCACGACTGACCTCTAGAGTGGATACTGCTGGAGATCTGTTACAAGTGTGGCCTGAGCTTTAGCCCACCTCCTCCCACTCATGGCCGGATTTCTGGCAAGGCCACATAGGCCATGGCCTAGGGCACCAGATAAACAAGGGGCGGCCTGCAGACAGTGGGCATTATTTGCAGGGCATTATTTGCAAGTGTCCAAACAAATGAAAGGGGTCAGGATAACTGCACTATTAGTACCAGCTGGCATCTGCCTGTGTTGTGCTCAGGGCCGGCTCTACCATAGGGGCAAAGGAGGCAATTGCCCCAGGGCCCCAGAGCCTGCAGGGGTCCCCAGTGGCTACAAGAGGCAAAACAATTTCAAAAAGACCTTATAGTTTTAGAGAAAATCGATTTTAAAGTTTCAAAGGAAAAAAAAATACACATTTAAAAACCCGATGACTTTAATGGTTAATACGGTAGCAAATCCACCTTAAATGCTAGAAACCCTAAATTTGCAGGATATGTTAAGGAAATCATTGGGAATAAAAAGAAAAGAAAACAATTTTTCAAAAAGACCTTATAGTTTTTGAGAAAATCGTTTTTAAAGTCTTGAAGGAAAAAAGTATACCTTTAAATGCGGTAAATGTCACTTTTAGTAGCAAACCTAACGGTAGTGTAATTTTACATGTATCAGAAGAAAGAGCAATTAATTTCCTGATGGGGTTTCCAGGGGGGTTCATACGCAGTACGTATGGACCTCCTGGAAACCCCTCCGCAGCCGCAGTGCTTTGGCCAGGGATCGCTATACAGACGCAATATGGCTGTATGAAGATCCCTGGCATTTTTTCCTATTTTCCCAATTTTTTTGTATTTAGAGTGTGGGAAATGTTTTTTAAAAAATTATGTGCGGTCCCCCCTCCTGAAACATTTTAACCCCTTGTCCCCCATGCAGGCTGGGATAGCCAGAATGTGGAGCTCCGACCGATTGGGGCTTTACACCCTGACTATACCAGCTGCAAAAAAGGTCCCTTAATGCCGATTTTTGTTCCTGGGTATCTGTTGGGGGCCCCCAGGTTTATTTTGCCCTGGGGCCCCATTGTTGATAAAACCGGCCCTGGCTGTGCTACAGGCAGCTGCAGTCCGTTAACCAAACGTTTGTGAACAGTGTGTGACTAGCAAAAAGCCAGACCTTGTCCAATGACATAGCAGCAGCTGCAGGCAGTTACAGAAGGCCGGGTCTCACGCACTTAGTGTGGGGGATGAAAGGACCAGGGGCAGCACCAGCAAAGTACAGAATACAGAAGGCAGCCTCTCACAGTACCCATTTCTTAATTATTGATTGGCCAGCGCTGTTACCCTGGAGAAAGCAGTGGGTGCAGGACTCACTTTTACGTGTTGCTGACCCCACCCAATGTCCAATTGTGAGACACTATTGACTACGTGTGTGTGGTGGACGGCTCCCACCACGCCCATCACCTGTAGATTGCTTGATTGACCAGTTCCCCCATGTGACGTGATTGATTCACTTTACGTTGCCATGGAGACCTCGGCACTAGCCACAATAGTGGACACCAGCGGCCCAAACATTTTTGGGTGTGTGTGTGTGCGTGGAGAGAGGTGGTAGGATACGGTTTCAGTTGGGGCGGCTGGTAATAGTCGGCCTTGGGCGGTAAGAAGTACAAATCCGGCCCTGCTCCCACTGCAGCACTACTGTGTTGTAGCACCTCCCTGCTGAGATGAAGCATTTAACCCTTTTCACACCTTTTCAGGCTGTTTATACTTTATGAGCCTCTTGGCACTCTGCCCTATCTGCTTAAAGACTAGTTGCAGACTGTGCCAGCTATGCCGGCTTGGCAACTTGTATGGTCACAGCAGATCTAATGCATGTTTTTAACAGATTCATAGTGTTCATTTATATACTTTTTGCATATTGTGGTGACCATTATAGCATCCTTGTTACATTTTTGACAACTGACTGCAAGGGAGAACTGATTTTGGGGGTTCTCTTGGTGGATTTTTTATGTTTATTACTTTATTCTTCTGCCAGCATCATTTTTATTTTATCACTGGTTGATGTCTCTGCTAATTTTGATTTATTATACCTAGTTGCCGACTGCAGAAAGGAAATGTGTCATGTTGATTTCCATTGAAAAGACTTGGGAGACCTGATGTTGTCCGTACTGATGTAGTTCCGAAAAGTCATACAAGACAGGACTTTGTGTTTCCCTACCGCAATAGTCACTATTGCGGTAGGGAAACACAAAAAACAGACTGGTGCAGATGCAATCAAATAAACCCACATGTGGATGGGTTGTATGCTATCTATAAGACTTGTTCAGAAATGTCAATTTTTAATATATCCATTGTCACAATGGATATATTAAAAATTGACATTTCTGAACAGGTCCTATAGATAGCATACAACCCATCCACATGTGCGTTTATTTGATTGCATCTGCACCAGTCTGTTTTTATTATTATTATTTAGTATTTATATAGTGCCGACATCTTCCGCAGTGCTGTACATAGTATATATTGTCTTGTCACTAACTGTCCCTCAGAGGAGCTCATAATCTAGTCCCTACCATAGTCATATGTCCTATGTGTATGTATCGTGTAGTGTATGTGTTGTAGTCTAGGGCCAATTTTTTGGGATTGTAAAGGCCTGACGAAGGGTTAATAACCCGAAATGGACTAGTGTTGTTGCCTGAATTAAAATTTCTGAAATACTCTATTCCATCAAACAAAGCATACAGTGTCTACGATCTGTTCAATTTATTGATCATCTATGTTTGTACTACGAAGTATTTTTACTGTTGTCTACACAAAAAAACTTTTCTACCTTTTTGAAGAAAAAAAGTTATTTTTGGATATAATAAAGAGTGAAACTTAAATTTTGGAAACAAATCACTAGTTAGTGGCTTTACTTTATCTAAACCGATCCTCCTATACAGAAACCTGGTATTAGAGTGGGTCCACACTAGACCCGGTTGCAGGACGGACACTGCAGTCCGGATCAGGGGAAGTACCACCGTACTGCAAACTGATGAAAGTGCATCAGTTTTGCATCAGTTTCCGTTTAGGTTTTTCCCTGACAGAAAACGTCTCCATCATTAGGAAGGAGTGGGAGGATTTTTTTGGGCCAATCATAAAGCTCAGGCTATCCGTTTTAACATCCGTTTTTTGCCTGTGGAGCTGGAGATGCGTTTTCTCATTACTTTCACTACCCCTGCGTGTATCCGTGGTCCTGATCCGTTGCGTGAAAATGCAGCAGATCCGGACCTTCCGTTCAGGTTTTGAAAACGGATCCCCGCAAACGCAGACGGATCCGTTTTTTACTTGGGTGAGGCTGGCTGCTATTTTCAACATTAGTATCCGGGACTCCGTTTTTCATCAGGTTTGAAAAACGCAGCCACGGATACCTTTCCGTACCTAGTGTGGACTAGCTCTAACTCTGAGCATAGTGGTGTGCTCAAGTGTCGATCGCTACATCAATTAGAGCTCTCCCTTTTTTGTCCAGAGCTCATTCCCAATAATATTCAAACACATGCTGTACCATCTTGGCAGGGCACTGACCAAGCTCATTGTTCTCCTCTTTACTCCTCCTGCTCTTCCATGAACTGGATACTTACACTATAGGGATCCCTGAGCCCAATTCTCACTTCCTTACCTTTCCCACCGGAAGCTGCTCCATTGTGTGCTGTGTGTCTCCCCTCCCCCCTCCTCCATAGCAATAGATGCATTGCTCTGCTATAGCACTTGCATACACCTTAAGGTGGATTAGAGAAGAGTGTGAGTAGAGCGCAGGTTGCACTTGGTAGAGTATATGTAAATTAGTGTATTGATATACGGCAGAACCAGATTGTAGCTTTTTACTTTAGTTACATGGGAGCCATCCGAATGGGATCAGGACTCGATAACTCTAGCCATAGTCCGGGGGGTGAGTCCTGTACAGATGCTTTGCCTTTGCTATTTAAAGCAGGGGTCCCCAACCTTTTCCGGCCCGGGGACCACTTTCTGACCAAATTTTTCTCCGGGGCCCGCGTGGGGGTGGAGCGTCCTAGTGGACAGTGTCGTGCACAGCGGGTTACCGGGGGGAGGGGTGTCATAGCTAGCATAGTTGCCTCAGTATAGGGAGTTTAGTTGCCCCAGTATGGCTAGTACAGTTACCCCAGTATAGCTAGTAGAATGCCCAGTAAAGCTAGTATAGTGCCCAGTAAAGCTAATAGAGTGCCCAGTGTAGCTAGTATAGTGCCCAGTATGGGTAGGTAGTGCCCCAGTATAGCTAGTATGCCCCAGTATAGTTAGTATGCCCCAGTATAGCTAGTATAGTGCCTCAGTATAGCTAGTATGCCCCAGTATACCTAGTATAGTGCCCCAGTATAGCTAGTAAAGCCCCAGTACAGCCAGTATAGTGCCCAGTATAGCTAGTAAAGCCCCAGTACAGCCAGTATAGTGCCCAGTATAGCAAGTATAGTGCCTCAGTATAGCTAGTATGCCCCAGAATAGCTAGTATGCCCCAGTATAGCTAGTATGCCCCAGTATAGCTAGTATGCCCCAGTATGGCTAGTATAGTGCCCTAGTATAGCTAGTATGCCCCAGTATCGCTAGTATAGTGCCCCAGTATAGCTAGTATGCCCCAGTACAGCCAGTATAGTGCCCACTACGCCTAGTATAGTGCCCAGTATAGCAAGTATAGTGCCCCAGTATAGCTAGTATAGTGCCCCAGTATAGCTAGTACAGTGCCCCAGTATAGCAAGTATAGTGCCCCAGTATAGCAAGTATAGTGCCCCAGTATAGCAAGTATAGTGCCCCAGTATAGCAAGTATAGTGCCCCTGTATAGCAAGTATAGTGCCCCAGTATAGCTAGTATAGTGCCTCAGTATAGCAAGTATAGTGCCCCAGTATAGCAAGTATAGTGCCCCAGTATAGCAAGTATAGTGCCCCAGTATAGCAAGTATAGTGCCCCAGTATAGCTAGTATAGTGCCTCAGTATAGCAGCACACACCTCCTCCCCCCCCCCCCCCCCCGCGGCCGCCGCTGCAGTTACCTTGGCCAGCGGTCTCTCTTATTCCCCTCTCTCTCTCTTCCCAGCGTGTGAGTAACAGCGCGCCCTATGGCTGCTGTGATAGAGAGGGAGGAAGCAGGAAGGTGAGAGCGGTTCCCATAGTAACGGCGCGCCGCTACAGGAAGCCGCTCTTTCTCTCCTGTTTTCCTCCCTCTCTATCACAGCAGCCGCAGGGCGCGCTGTTGTGACACACACTGGGAAGAGAGAGAAGGGAGAATATAAGAGACCACGCGGCCGCCAGAGGTAACGGAGCGGCGGCCGCGGAGGGGGCGGGGCGGGCAGACAAGAGGACAGTCCCGCGGCCCAACTGGAAACGTCCTGCGGACCACCAGTGGGCCGCGGACCACAGGTTGGGGATCCCTGATTTAAAGGACCTCTGTCACGAAAATCTTAACATTTAAAACACATGTAAACATATACAAATAAGAAGTATGCTTCTTCCAGAGTAAAATGAGCCATAAATGACTTTTCTCCTATGTTGCTGTCACTTACAATATGTAGTAGAAATCTGACATTACCGACAGATTTTGGACTAGCTCATCTTCCCATGGGGGTTCTCAGGGTTGTCTTTATTTTTAAAAGCACTTAGTGAATGGCAGTTGCTCCGTCCAACTGCCAAAGAAGTGCACGGTGAGCAGGGAGGCTGGCTAGCATCATTGTACAAATCTTTTTCAGGGAATGTCTTTATAAAGAATAAAGGCCATGCTGAGAATCCCCCATGAAGAGATGGACTAGCCCAAAACTTGTCGGTAATGTCAGATTTCTGCTAGCTACTGTAAGTGACAGCAACATAGGAGAAAAGTAATGTATGGCTCATTTTTTTCTGGAAGAAATGTACTTCTTATTTGTATGTGTTTTACATTTTAAGATTTTTGCGACAGTTCCTCTTTAAAGAACCGGCTTTATGGATCATTAAGCAAGGGGACAGGCACAATTCTTAGTCGCATGGCCGTCTTGGCAAATTCCATCTACTGTGTTTGTACGCACCTTTAGAAGTCTGAACTAGAGCCTGTATTTGATGGGCAATCATTTGAGAGACTGGCAGTGAGAATTATCATTTGATGAGTGAGAAGAGAAATAGATGAATTGATCAGCAAAGCTCTTTACTGGAGAATTGCTGGCCAATTCATTGGTAGACAACAGAGGTGATGGTTACAGCATGATAAAGGACATGCACTACCATTTCTGCCACATGCTGTGATAGGAAGGGATGCAGTATTGAGATATTCTTTACTTCTTTATGTGAGGTTTGAATGAGAGAGCTGAATCAAATGTTAAAGAGAATCTGAAGCGAGAATAAATCTTGCCAATTCTCTTATATATAGCAAACATGCCCCTGCTAAAACGCCGCTATACCGCAGCTGAACGGGGGTCCCTTACCCCCCAAATCCCCTCCATGCAGCACGGGGATCACTTCCTGGTGAGGCAGGGCTAACGGCTATAGCCCTGCCTCGCAGCGCGTCTGTCAGCGCTGATCGCCGCCTCTCCCCGCCCCTCTCAGTCTGCCTTCTCTGAGAGGGGCGGGGAGAGGCGGAGATCCGCCGCTGACAGACGCGCTGTGAGGCAGGGCTGCGGCCATTAGCCCTGCCTCCAGCAGCAGCAAAATCCACTACCAAGTTGGTCGTGGATTTTGCAGGGGGGGATTTGGAGGGTAAGAGACCCCCGTTTAGCGGCGGTATAGCGGCGTTTTAGCAGGGGCAAACATGCCCCTGCTATATAGAAGAGAATCAGCGAGATTTATTCTTGATTCAGATTCTCTTTAAGCAGGCCATACACACATTGATTTGTCTCAGCAGATTCCAATCGAATCCGCCACAAATGTATAATGCAACAAGACGCATCAATCATAATTTCATTTGAGTTGTGGCAAAAATCAATTCAAATTATGATTAGACCGGATGGAAAATGATGGTGGATCGGATACAGCAATGTAGCAGCATTTGATGGATGGACCATAGAGCACTTTAACCACTTCCTGCTCCCATGAAAAACAAGTCTCTGCACTAACCCCCCCCCCCCCCCCCCCCCCCCCCACTACAAAATCTTAGATAACATTGTTTATTTATCTCTGACCTGAGAAAATCACTACAGAGTTGTAAAGTAATAACAGGAAACCCCTCTCCTCTTCCCAGGGAATTCAATAGCAGAGTTAATTAGTAAACAAGTGTAAATAACACATTGTAGGAGCAGACAGTAGTAGATTATGAACATTACTTAATTGTTACATCTGATACATTTTCAAAACAAATGAACTGTTTAAATAAACAGGAGGGATAGACAAATAAAATGAGTGTGTTTAATATACAATAGAACTGTTTACAGTAAAGCTACAATTTATGAAAGTGGATACATTTTGTATTTTTCACTTTTTCCCTTATTTTCCTTTTAAAATGCATAGAAAATAAGATAATTACTAAAAACAAATATCAGCCATTAGAAGCCTAATTTGTCCTGAAAAAAAACAACATATAGATCATTTAGTTGTGATAATTATTGATAAAGTTATTGCCAAAGTAATCAGAGCTGAGCTAAACTCTGTGAAAATGACCAGTGTAGTGAAGTGGTTAATCTACCAGTGCAACGCTGTGGTTTGATGGATTTGCATTCATGGTGAAATCTACTGAAAACCTATGTTGCAGTACATGGAGGGGGAATTGGGTCCCTTTGTAATCAGATTCAGATCAGAGAGGGATTGATTTGTTTGCCACATTGGGTGGCAATCTAAATGCATATGAGCACCATTATCCCCCCTAAGCAGCAAGTTTGGGGTGAAAAGAGATATTAGCCTGCTCTCAATGTTACTATTTTTGCCAGACAGAGAATCTAATTGTGAAGCTAGAAGGTTTACAATTTCTGTTCTGCTACTACAGTAGTGTCTCATTTATCCGGCCCAGGTGGGGATTGCCTGATGCCAGATATGTGTTTAGGCCAGTTGCTTGAGAAGTCAAGCAACTTGCTTTAAAATGAACACGAACCTCATCCCCGATGACAGAGTGGTGCGCAGCAGTGGCAATCACTGAAGGCACCAGTCTGCTTCAGTCTTGTAGCTCCCAGTGGCTTTCCGTTGTCCTCCATACTCGACTCATCACCTGACTCAATGCTGGGCAGGTGACACGCCAGGAAGGCATGCAAGGACGCTGCAAAGCCGCTTAGAGCTACAGGAGTGAAGAAAACCTTTGCCTGGATGATTTGTAAGTAGCTTCTGCTGTGCACCACTCTGCAAATGTTGGAGGAACGCCCCCATTCTCCCCCGCTAGGCATGCCGGTTGGTTGAGACTGCCAGGTGCCTGAGTTAACCGAGACTTTACTATATTGAGTTGAGGAAAGTGAGAGGACAGGAAAGAGGGGATGATATTTAGATAGTCGGGGACAGGAGAAGTTAAAGTGACCCTGAGATGGGGCCACATGAATAAAATATACATACCTGGGGCTTCCTCTAGCCCCCTCTGGCCTGATCGCTCCCACGCCGACCTCTTCTGTCTTCCCGTTTGCCTGCAAACGGCCCGGCAATGCGCACTTCTGCCACAGGGAAGTGCACCTGGCCGGACTGAGCATGTGCGAACTAACAGATTTTCCGTTGGATATGTTAGTGCCAGTAGCGGGTGAACGTGCAGTTAGAAGAGGATGACGTGGGAGCGATCAGGCCAGATGGGGGCTGGAAGAAGCCCCAGGTATGTATATTTTATCCATGTGGCCCCATCTCTGGTACCCTTTAAGGCCGAAAGCATAGGAGCAAAGAGATAGATTAATATCAATATTAGATTACATTCTAGTTACTGTGTAGAAAATGTCAGTAAACTTACATAAATTCACCTTATCTGATCTTCGAATGCCTTTTATTGTAAGTTGTAGAGCAGCCTGAAGGCGACAATATATATGAAGGTTTCCAGTCTTGGTGGGTTGGAGTGAAGAACCATAATTAGATCTGCACTGTAGAGTGTGTAATTGTCACCCTTGTTGTGTGCTACACAAGGCTGATCACAGGATTGGTGAGGAACCTCTGAGCCCCTCTCTCCCCTCTCCTGGGAAGCTGCATCTCTGCCAAAGTTTACCTCCTCTTATTTGGGTGTTCGTATTCCAATATGGAATATCCAGCAGAGCATGCAGCAAATCCTGCTATATCAACATGTGTCCTGTATAGACTTTACTCAGTGCATCGAGTCAACAGAAAGGTTGCTCTTTTGTGAGTTTCTTTCCCTGCAATTCCTATTAGCATCATGTTTAGTCCAGCTCATTTTGGATTCAGTTTCTCATCTCCCTGCAATACAAACATTTTAGGCGATTTGGAAGAAAATTGGCTTTGCATAAGAAAAAGTTTTCATTTTAACAATGTGCTGCAGTTGATAGCCAATGATAAAGCAATAATTCCATCAAAATCAGTCAGAAAATGCCAAGTCAAATACCTCCTCTTAGAATATACATGTACAAATGAGCAAGAGCAGAATTTAACCACTTCACCACTGAGGGGTTTTACCCCCTGACCACCAGAGCAATTTTCACCTTTCAGCGCTCCTTCCATTCATTCGTGTATAACTTTATTATTACTTATCCCAATGAAATGAACTATATCTTGTTTTTTTGCCACCAATTAGGCTTTCTTTAGGTGGGACATTATGCCAAGAATTATTTTATTCTAAATGTGTTTTAATGGGGAAATAGGAAAAAATGTGGGAAAAAAATATTATTTTTCAGTTTTCGGCCATTATAGTTTTTAAATAAAGCATGCTACTGTAATTAAAACCCATGAAATGTATTAACCCATTTGTCCCGGTTATAAAACCATTTAAATTATGTCCCTATCACAATGTTTGGCGACAATATTTTATTTGGAAATAAAGGTGCATTTTTTTCAGTTTTGCATCCATCCCTAATTACAAGCCCGCAGTTTATAAAGTAACAGTGTTATACCCTCTTGACATAAATATTTAAAAAGTTCAGTCCCTAAGGTAACTATTTATGTTTTTTTTTTTTATTGTATTTTTTTTTTTTTTTAATTACAAAAAAAAAATAAAAATTGGGGAGTGTGGGAGGTAATGAGTTAATTTATTGTGTAAATGTAATGTTTGTATATGTAAAATGCTTTTAGGGTGTAGTTTACTATTTGGCCACAAGATGGCCACAGAGTGTTTGTTTACATGCGACCTGTAAGCGTCCGGAAGGACGCTTACAGGAAGCAGTAGGAGGCTGGGAGACGCACAATGATCTCGCTGTTTCTGAAAGAAGCAGCAGATCATTGCGGGGGCTAGATCAACGAACGGGAATGGATTTTCCCGTTCATTGATCTCCGGGCGAGCGGGGCGGCGGCGTGCACGAGCGGCGGGTGCACGCGCACGAGCGGCGGGAGCGCGGACAGCGGCGGTAGCGCGGAAGGTACGGATTTCTCCGTCCCTGGTTTTTTAGGAGGGAAAAAAGGGGCAGAGAAATTCGTACCGCTGGGGGTAAAGTGGTTAAAGAGACTCTGTAACAAAATTTTGAGCCTTATTTCTTCTATTCTATAAGTTCCTTTAGCTGTTCTAATGTGCTCTGTCTTACTGCAGCCTTTCCTATTTGCACAGTGGCTGTGTTATCTCTATTATATGATCTAATCTCCTCTCCTCTGTTGGTTCTGTCGGGCTGAGGCAGTCAGGCTGGAATGTGCTGTGCTGCTTGTGATTGGATAGAAGCTATACACACCCTCTCCAGGCCCCCTGCACACTCTGTATGACTCACACACTGAGCTACTTTCAGCCTATGACTTGCTATATCTTTTGTTTGTAAACACTGCATAAAAATGGCAATTACAAGCCAGGATTGCAGCAGGGAGTGGCAGAAACAGCACAGAGGGGCCCAGGAGTACATAATGAATAGAATGGTATGCATTTTATTGTAAGAATTTTACAGTACAGATTCTCTTTAAGGGTTTAAATAAGCAAAAGAAGCACTGTATTTTTTGTCTATAAGACTTAAATATTTTTTGACTATAAGACTCAAAAGTGTGTGTGTGTCGGGGGGGGGGGGGGGAGGGGGAGGGGGGAGGAATCACTGTATCTTATAGTCCAAATGCAGGGAGTTCCTGACTTGTGAACACCTGCCAATACAAACCTCCAACCCGCCTTCATGTCAGGAACTCCCTGTACTGTGCCCATGCAGAGGAGGACACAGGGGGACAAACAGAGGACACAGGGCAACACAAAGGGGCATAGAGGAGGACACAAGGAGGACAGAGGCAGACACAAGGGGGACACGGAGATACAAGAGGTACAAGGAGGCATGAGGTACAAAGGGGGCATAATCCACAAGTTGCCCCTTCACCATGGATGCACCAGGCTTAGTATATGTTTTTTCCCCCTGATTTTTGTCCTCTAAACCTAGGTGCATCTTATTGTCAGGAGTCTTATAGTCCGAAAAATATGGTATATACTGTATGTTTATACATAACTTTTAAAGGAGCAGGGACAGCTATAGTATCCCAGGAAAAAAACATACATAAGTAGATAACTACTTGTTCTACTTACATAACAGATGTATTGTACTGTCCACGTTTTGATTTTACAGACCAGAACTCATAGGAGTGTGTAAAGGATTACATTTGATTTTAGTAAAGTTTATATGGTAAATACAGAGAATTCTGTTACTGGCATTTGAGATCGTGATTCCCTCTGACTGAAGCCAATCCTGATTTACTTTCCTCCCTTACTTTTTTTTTCTCCTAGAAACTGCACTGTCATAGTTAGCTTGTTTTGTAAACATTTCACTGAACTGCCCTCAGCCAATCAGTGAGGAGCAGGAATGTGGGAGGGTTGATGACAAACTTCTTTCTCGTTGGCAATGGCAAAAATAGAGGCAGGATGACTGAGATAAGATTTATTACAACAAAAACATTTCTAAATAGATTGGAGTGCTTGCAATGCAGGGTAAGGTTGCAGGCTGCATAATAAGCACAAAGCAGTGGGTAAATGGAAGTTGATTTTGTAGCCGACAATCCCTCTTTATTGGAAACTCAGATCCATAATGGACAATATCAAATATACAGTATAAACATGTCCATCCTGGTTAAATATAATATGTTAATTCAAAGAGTCTGACACGCATTTCACAATTACATAAAACTGCTGCCTCAGAGGGGAGAATCAAAATAAACAGTCCGTGATAATCATAATAAAAAAAAGGACATGACATCTAGAATAAAAAAACAGAAAAAATGGCACAAAATAATTCATCCAATCATTAGTATATTTTTAATGGGCCATGTTGATTCTAGTGTGACGTTACCCTGGAAATATCGTAGAGATATACTAAGTTGGGTCTAGGATGTTGTGCTATGCGAAGGACAGGAAGTGTTGGTGCAGTATATATCAGAATATTGCAAGATTTTCCTGCCTGTATGATTCCTTCCTTCATGACTTCTGGAGAATACATGAACATTAAATTATTCGACAACCAGTCCAAAACCAAATAATTTTTCCCCGCCCTTAGTATCTCCAGGCCATCTTCGCCTAGGTCAGAGATTTCCAATTCGCTGCACATAGGTGGCACCCACCCACCAGATTGCTTACTGTGGCACGCCATCTGTTCCTTGATCATTGGTGGTTCAGCAATATCACCTTGCAGACCTCAGATCCAAGACAATCAGCTGCTCCCTCACAGAAAATCCCCAGCACTTCTACCATGATATGTCAAGGATATTCAGTTTTATCATTTGCATGTGGTGATCTTCTGAGGATTGTATGTAGGTGGGAAGCATGAAGTCATATTAAGCTGGCACTTGTTTTGTTTGTTTGTTTTTTGTTTCTTGTTGTTGGGGGGAACAGGGACAAGATAGGTTTTGAATTTGTTTTGTGGAAGCACCTTTTTTGTGAAGATTAGTGTTATCAATTGGTATTTGTTTTACTTTTTATGGAGGAGAGGAGGAGGTAACATACTCAAATATAAACCAATCATTTTTTGGAAAATTGTGTTTTATTTTTGGATTGATTCATACATTGATGTTCCTACCTACATTATTGTACAGCATGTAGACTGTGTACTCAATGGGACAGCCCACCCCTCATCTTTCTCTTTTCTCTCCCCCCCCCCCCCCCCACACACACACTACTATGCAGTGGTTTGGTAATGAAGGGGTTGCCATAGCTACAGGGACATGACTAGGGGGGAGCAGCACCTGGGGGGACCAGAGTTGTGGGGGGTCCCAAACACTAACCTTCTCTCCATTTGGTACAGGGGTCTATCCTTCAGATCAGGCAAAGCCTGGAGCTTCAAAATATATCGATAATGCTTCCACAGGCGTAACCTGTATAGAGAGTATGGAGACAAAGGAGCAGTCTTAGTTAGGGATGGTTCAGACAGACGTCTTCCAGCATCCCGTTCTACAGCATCTCGTTCGGGGGCTTGTACAGCGACCAGCGGCGTCCCGTCGAGATCTGCATTTTTCTTCCCCGCAGGACATGACGATGCTGCAGTTAATCGACCCTGGAAGCCGCAGGCGGCTAAAACGACGGAGAAGATCAGAACATCGCATTCGCATAAACGACGGTAAACGGCCGATATAACAGCTCCCATTCACTTGAATGGGAGCGTTGTATCAGACTCCCGTGGTGATCGCCGCCAAGGGTTCATGTAAACCGGCCCATAACCTGCTGAGTGAGGACCAGACCAGACCAGACCAGAGGAATCCATTTCGCCCCATAAAGGATCATTAGAACCAGCCTGGGTCGGAGTGATGTGCACTAACTGGGCTGCTACATAATAATTAGAAAAACTATGGAGTGCAGGGCCACCTACCATCCAGGAAGTTGCATTTGCTTGAGAGAAATCCATGGTGTTTATAGGACCATATAAATGTAATTGATTCTTGTAATTGCCACAAAAAGCTGACCTATGGACCATAATCGGGAGTACTCTAAATAAAGTATTTTGGGTAGGAGAGGCATTAAACGTCAAGCTTTTTAATCACTGATCTGACTTGGGCAGTTAATTAGCAGGATTATTGTTAGGAGTGGGCGGAGGGATTATATGGGAAACGCAGTGTTTTCCCGGCAGGGGACACATCCTCACAAGTTTGCTTCAGGCAGAAAAAATCTAGAACTTGCCCTGGTGGTAAGTATTGTTAAAGTGAATGTCAAATGCATTACCATGTCCTGAAAGTTTTATTGTCAGTGACAATACATATTAACACTTTGATGTTACTGATCACACAAACCTGTTACAAACGTCAGTCAAACTGGCCGTGTAATGCAAAAATACAGAATTAGAGTTCAGATTCAGTGACGGATGCATGTGAAAAGAGACTGCAGTTACAGAGATGTATGTTGTTGAAGCAAAATATATTTTTAAATGTCCCTTTCTCCCACAACTCCTGTGACTAAACTCTTGTCTTTTTCATCATGTGATCAGTTTCTTTTGCCCAAGTTTGTGACAGGTGTGCTATTGCTTAAGCTTTTATTGGGTTAAATGTGAGAGTCACCTGTGAGTGACATTAGACAAGTCAGTTCAACCCGCCGTGTCCTCCAGAGCAAGTTCGCAATGCAATGTTGTCTTCCTGGTAAAAGAATTTATAGAAAAAAAGGTACAATTGTTAGAAGGTTGCTTCATCACTCCATAAACCTGGACTTTGGAAAGTTCATCCCAGCAGTTTAATATTTACTAAAAATCTGGCCACTTGCTGTCATTCGGCCTGTTTTAGGCATTTGTGTTGCAGCGCCTCGTTATTTCAACACCACAAGTTATTTAAGCACAGAGGCCTATTTCAGAAGATTAAATGGGCTTCTCCTGAAGAAAACATTTCTGCCTCAGTGAACCATTGCAAATTCTAAACTTGGTAAGATGAGTTTGGAGGTTACTATTTTCATCAGATGTTTCTTGTTTATTAGCATTGTCTTCCTTGAAGCTGAACCAGTTTTTGCATCTTGAGGGATATTTACAAGCAGTGGTGTAGCAATAGGGGATACATAGGTTGCAACCACACTGGGGCCCTTGGGCCAGAGGGGCCCTGAGACAACCTCACTCTACTGCAGTTTTAGCTCTTAATTGGTCCTGTGCTGGTAATGATCACTTCTATGCATGCTTTGAATAGTAGTTATTATTAACAAACTGTTTTACAACCCCTTCTTGCACCTCTGACACTGTGGTTGCTCTTGTCAGGTTTTGGTGCGCCGTATCAATTGTTATGTATAGCGTGCTCGGGAGGGGGCAATAAAAAACTTGCACTGGGGCCCAGAGATTCTTAGCTATGCCACTGTTTACAAGGAACCCAAAGACATAGATATTCAAAAACTGTCCATGGCCCATGCCCCGACTGATGTTGTAGAGTCAGACAAGGGTGTCAGTGCAATTCTGCTTTATAATAATTGAAATTAATTTAAAGCAAACCTGTAATTTCCCAAGGAAAAAAGTTAGATACAATTCCTCTTTGCAGCTGTGATTCCGTCCTCTGTACTGCACCTGCATGGACGAGCAGCTTTCAGCTTACTGCACAGGCACTGCTACACTAGCGCATGTGCATAGCCGGCCTTTGACTTGAGCGACCGCAGCGGTCGCTCAGGGTGCCGGCTTCAAAGGGGGCGCCTATAGCTGGTTACCTATACTGAGGGCACCTACTCCTGACTTTCTATCATGGGGGCACCTATGCTTGGCAAGCTATATTGAGGGCATGGCACCTACACATGAGATCGTATACTGGGGGCACCTATACCTGGCTACCTACCTATACTGAGTCTGAGGGTTTTTTTGGGGGGTGGCGCACAGCGGCTATAACTCGTGGTGCAAATTGTCAGTGCTATCATTCCAAATAATGGAGGAGGGCGGCTAACTGTCCCACTGATTGTTTTTATTAATATCCCTGAAAGTTTCTAGCCTTCATTTTTAAGAATATTCAGGATAATGCACTCTTTCCATCCATTCGTGGTTATTAATTGTATTTCTTCTATTACACATATGTGATGTCACGGAGATCTGAGCATTTGGCGTGATGTGTCATGACGTCGAAAAAGGTTGGGAACCACTTTCCTAGGATATATCTCAGGAGAAAAAGCGAATTGCATATGGGCCTGTGTGTGCGTGTGTGTACGCACACGCGGGAAGAGGATAAGGGGGGGGGTGGGGCACAAAAATCAGGTTTCGCTCAGGGTGCAGTGAAACCTAAGGCAGGCCCTGTGCATGTACAACATGGCCGCACTCATGCACGAGGGGCAACGCGGGCCATGAGAACATATCTGAGCTCTTGTTGGATATGCTTGGAGGAACCCTGTGCAGAAACAGTAGGCTCCTGGATGGATCAGGAAACTATTCAGAGGCTTCCCTCTGCTGAGGTAAGTAGCTAACATTTTCTTTTGGTGAAGCTACAGGTTCACTTTAAAGGGATACTGTAGGGGGGTCGGGGGAAAATGAGTTGAACTTACCCTGGGCTTCTAATGGTCCCCCGCAGACATCCTGTGCCCGCGCAGCCACTCACCGATGTTCCGGCCCCGCCTCTGAAGTCTGAAAACCACTGTGCCTGCGTTGCCCTGTCCTCGCTCCTGCTGATGTCACCAGGAGTGTACTGCACAGGCCCAGTATGGTCTGTGCCTGCGCAGTACGCTCCTGGTGACATCAACAGCAGCGAGGACAGGGCAACGCAGGCGCAGTGGTTTTCAGACTTTAAAGTCTGAAATTCCAGAGGTGAACTGGAGGCGTGGCCAGAGCATCGGTGAGTGACTGCGCGGGCACAGGATGTCTGCGGGGGACCATTAGAAGCCCCTGGTAAGTTCAACTCATTTTCCCCCGACCCCCCTACAGGTTCACTTTAAATAAATATGAAAGTTGAAGGGAGAAATAACTGTTGGTTAGTTTGGTGTTTGTTTATGTTAGTCAAGCAATTTCTGCATATTCAGAGGTTTTCTCCAAGTTATTGTTAGTAAAACTTGACTTCTCGTGTCCTCAGAGTACCTTTCCAGACTGCACATACTTGCTAAAGGACCAGCGCTTGCAGCTGCAGTGAGAGAGAGATAGGGCAGAAAAGAACACAACTTATTATTAACATTAGTGTAAAATGTAAGAGTTAAAAAGACTGCAAAGGTAATTGCGTAGGTCTCTGTAGCTGAAACGACCTGTAATTATGTCCAGTTTCTCTGTTGGGCCTTGACCTGTGGACTGTGCAACCCAAAGACAGTACAACTTAAATGGGTCTGATTCAATTCACTTTTTCTTCTTGGTGATATTTGTATATGTTACGGCCAGAACCCGAAGTCTGGCCACTTCGGGTTCTGGCCGGTCAGAATGCGAAGTGGCCGGCTCATGCGGCCAATGTGGGAAATGGGCTTCAATTTCGGACTTTGGCCGGCCAGGACGCGTTGTGACTTCACGTGGCCGGCCAAGTCCCGAAGCCCCGCTCACCGCCGCCAGAAAGCTTCGGCGCTCACCTCTCCTCCCCCGCTGCCTCTACATACTCAGTCAGACCTCTGATCAGGGCGACCATAGCAGGGAGGCAGAGACAGGCATAGCAAGGCTGCCAGCTCACCCGAGACCAGCAGGACCCGAACACTTCAATGCAGAAGTGACGTCATTGAACACTTCTGCATATGAAGTGTATGGGTCCGGACGGGTAGCGTGCGCGCTGCTCTGCCTTTCTCTGCCTCTCTGGTCGCCCTGATCGGAGGTCTGAATAGGAAAGCTCCCCCAGCCCAGCAGAGCACCCACAGCCATGCACAGCCCCCCCAGCAGAGCATTCACAGCCCCCCCCCCCCAGCAAAGTACCCACAGCCATGCACAGCCCCACCAGCAAAGCACCCACAGCCATGCACAGCCCCCCAGCAGAGCACCCACAGCCATGCAAAGCACCCAGCAAAGACCCCCCCCCCAGCCATGCACAGCACCCCAGTATAGCACCCACAGCCATACACAGTCCCCCAGCAGAGCACCCACAGCCAGGCACAGCCCCCCAGCAGAGCACCCACAGCCATGCACAGCCCCCAGCAGAGCACCCCCAGCCATGCACCCCCCCCCTTCATCTGTGACTAATCTCCACTGTAATTTGATCTCTCCCCTGTGTCACCTGACTGCCACAGCAGAGCAGCGAATTTAAAAGCACAGGATGGTAACAATATGCCTGCTCTTAAGAAAGCAGGAAGTAGACCCACTGCTGATTTATTGCAGGATTTGTATCAGCTGTAACTAAGAAATGCTTTTTCTTTAAAAAAAAGATTATGCTGTATCTTTCAGAGCAGAGAGGGAGTTCCGAGTGCCATTCTTGGTGACCGGACAGGACCCGCGATGTTCTGGGATTTCTGCGCTTTGGACTTTGGCCGACTGACTTTGGCCATTTCTAGAACTGGCCGGCCAATGTCAGAAATTCCCAGCATTTTGGACTTTGGCCGACGTCAAATCGGCCAGTTCTAGAAACGGCCGGCCAATTCTAGAATTGGCCAATTTCTGGTTTTGGCCGTAACATATACATTATTAATAAAGTGCTTTTTTAAAGCCACTAGTAAGTAAGAAAATACTCCAAATAATTTTGACACTACTTTTTCAACTACTTTTTGGTACTTTTCAATTGCAGAGTGCTAAAACGTTATTTTAAACAGAAGAGTAAAATATTTCTCCTAGGAGAAAGAAAAGAAAAAGTAAATTGACTAAGGGCCATAGGGCTGTATGCAATTCACCTTTTCTCCTTAGTTTTCTCCAAGTTGATATTTTCACACCTTTTCAATCAAATGCTTTTTATACCCCCAGCAAGAAAAAAAATACATGAAATAATTTTGATAGTACTTTTTCTACTACTTTTGGTATTTTTTCAATTGCAGAGGGCTGAAAATGTATTTTAAACAAGTTGAAAAATTATCTCCTAGTAGAAAAAGTGAATTGAGGGCAATAGAGTTTCATACTTGCCCTACACAACGTGGTCGCTGACGCTGACCAGTGGGGAACAACAATGAAGTAACCTGTTTTAAAACGTGTTATCATGTGTGTGTGCTTTGTATCCTGAAATAGGGGCCTGGCTACATTCCCAGACTATTGGACATGACTGCTTGCTACATACATCTAAGAACTCCCAATGCAACATCCCAAAGTTATTCTTTTCATTAATTGTGTCTATTAGATGATCTGTCCTAAACTCAAGTCAACTTTCTTTTTTTCTGCTGCCTCATCTCCTCATTATCTTCTGCTCTTGTTAAAGTCATCGTACCTTTTGCAATTACCGAGGCTTAAAAAGAGTTATTTTTCTCTTGCACTGACTGTAATTTGTGTAAAGAACATAGCTTGTGCTGTCAGCACATCAGTTCTTTGTACATCTCCGGCAGTTTCCTCTGGATAGTTCTATGGTAATTAACCCATGGAATGAAACAGCACTTTAATTAAAGCTGTCTCCTTGCAGTCATACAATCATTGGAGTCTGAGTGCACAGCTCCTAACACCATTAATTAAGCACAGACTATACTTGTGTAATCTATATGTAATTTATGCCGTCTGAGTTAACAAGAGCATCAATAGTTTCTATGGGGAAGAAAAAAGACTCAAGGAAAAGAGGAAATTTACTGACCTAGATCATAGGGGAACTTAACTACCTTTTATTTAGTGATTGCTGACTGGAGGTGACCATACAGCAAAACTAAAACAAGGCTAATGTGAGTTTCTATAAAGTCCACAGGCAGGCATATTTTTCTATTTACATAATAAAATATAAGATGCTGTCACATGCATCGTTAGATGTGGACAGTTACTTTAAAGCGGACCTGAATTCTTGCTTAGCACACAATGAAAAGTCTATATTCCACAAATAGTTGCTTAAAAAATTCACTGCCTGTGTTCTGTGATCAAGCTGTGTATAGACTGCAGGGGCTCTTCCAGGATCTCTTCCAAGGCTCTCTGCTCATATGTAAATACTGAGGCTTTACTCTTTCAGTGCCCCCTAGAAAGTGACTCCAAGTTAACTCTTTTGGGACCAGACAGTTCTAACCCCTCAAAGGGAATCTGAGACAGAGGGATAGAAAAAATGTATACATACCTGGGGCTTCCTCCAGCCCCCTCCGGCCTGATCGCTCCCACGCCGCCGTCCTCCGCCTTCTGGATCCTCGGTAACCGATTCCGTAAGTTCGGCCAGTTGTGGCCAGTTGGCACATGCACAGTGCAACTGCGTGTGCTCCCCATCACACCATGGGAGCGAGATGGGGGAGCGTGTGCAGCCGCACTATGTATGAGCCGACAGGCCGAACTTACGGGACCTTTTACCGAGGATCCAGAAGGCGGAGGACGGCAGCGTGATTGCAATCAGGTCAGAGGGGGCTGGAGGAAGCCCCAGGTATGTATACATTTTTACTATCCCCCCCCCCCCCGTGTAGGACCCCATAGAGCCACGTTAATCCATGCCTTGCACTGATGAGGATCAACCAATCCTAAACAAGTCTGTATGCAAGTTGGATTATTGTGGCTCTGTATTTTAAACAAACCGACACATCATTGCATTCCAGCAGATCTGGAGGTGTGTTTGGCTTAAGGGGCCAATACACTTACCGATCTTCCCGCCGATATACAGCCGATTCGATCACTGTGATCGAATCGGCTGTGAAATCGCTGCGCAAACGCTGAGCAAACGATCGATTTCCATCCGAAATAGATCGTTCCCGTTGATCCCCGTCGTTCCTGTCCGTGCAGAAGATTTCGCTCGATCACCAGCGGGTCGGGAGTGCGTCGATAGCGGCGTTCGAATGCCCGACGACCAACGCTAGCGGCAATACATTACCTGATCCGTCCGGCTCGAGTCCCCGCTGTCACCGCTGCTTCTTCTCCGTGCTGGGCTCCGAGTCCGGCAAGCTTCACTTCTTCCTGTCCCGGCAAGAAGTTTAAACAGTAGAGCGCCCTCTACTGTTTAAACTTCCCTGGACAGAAAGTACAGTGAAGCTGGAGCCCAGAGCTGGAGCCCAGAGCTGAAATCGATTCACAATCTGTTTGCAGTAAAGGCAGCCATACGATCCCTCTCTGATCAGATTCGATCCGAGAGGGATCTATCTGTTGGTCGATCTGATGGCAAATCGACCAGTGTATGGCCACCTTTACAGGGACAACAATGGATGATTTGCATATTTCAGCAGTGATGCACTGGGAGACATATCAGAACTCACCCCAACCTGAATTATTGCAAATACTTTCTGTTTTAAGAAGGCACCCTTTTGTTTTCTAATTGTACATAAGAAGGGTTCTAATATAAGCAGAACAATGTAAATATAAAATGTAAGGCGACTCAAGACAACCCTTTGTCACACCACTTCCTATGCGTTAACAGATAGAAACCCACTGATCCCAGCTTGTGGTTCTGTGTGTAATGACACAAGGCATTTCTTGAATTTTCCCACCAACTTCAGATAATCCAATGCACCATTTACAGATGACCAATCTACTCAGTCAAATGCCTTTTCTGCATCAGCATGAGTACCCCAAATAGCATAATGGTTCAGATGTATGGTCCCATAACTGTACTATTTTCTTGATCATTGTGCACAATAGCCCTGAATCATGAAAGACCAGTACACTGTACAGTATGTGTGCACACAGCATATACGTTGCTTGAATGTATGCAAGCAAGCATTACGGTAGCATGCATTGCACAATTAGCATGACTCATGTACACAATGCGGGCAATGCTAGTATAACATGCATTAAAGCGGATCCAAACCAAACATTTTTTTTAATTCAAAATATTTAGTTGCACCACTCTGACACATACAAAGATAAATAAACACTCCTTCAAGCCTATGATCATTTCAGTGCATGCTTTTCAGCCTTTTCTTTTCACAACTAGGGTTATACAAGTGGCAGCCATTAGCAATTCCTCCTTTGCTGGACACCACCTACTCCATTAGTTTGCCGGATTCTGTCCCGGCAATTTGAAAGGAAGGGGTTCCTCCAATAAATGTAAAATATTTTATATTTGTCATCATGCAGCTGAAAAAACGCTGCTATTTATCATTATAATTTAGAAAATAGATTTCATTTCTGAAATCTTGTATTTTTAATTTGGGTCCACTTTAATCTGTTTGCGTAGCATGTGTTAATACAAGCAACACATGCATTTTGTACATAACATCAAAAGCAATAGATGACCAGCACTGGAAGACTGTAAGTTCTTTTTTATTGGAACCATGCCGCGGTGTAACACTGCCCTATCCCATCTGGTAGCGGACACACTGCCTTCGGCAGCATGGAGAGCTATATGTATGAGCTATAATTACATCTGATGGCTGTTTCGGATCTTGGCTTACCTCTGCTCACTAGCTGAAGTGAATAAAAAAGAACTTCCAAGTCTTCCAGTGCTGGTCATCTATTGCTTTTGAGTTTGAGGATCCTGTCTCTGTCAGACAGACCGGACCCTGCACGGATTGAGAGCTGTGCTCTCACACATTTATTTCAAAATTGTGTACATAACATGAATTGCGATATTTGTGCAACATGTCATGTTATGCTGCAGTGAAAAAGACCGGTAAAATGTATGGGTGCACATAACAAACACATGACTGTTACCACTTTTGTGAATCAGCACCAAAGTAACGAATGCTTAACTCTTTGGGATCCGAAGCTTTTCCACTCATTAAGGTACTCCTTAACAATCCTTAAAGGGATTCTTAAGCTGATTAAAAAAAAAATCTACTCACCGCCAGGCCTGTCGGCGAATCGAAAGTAGCTGGCGGCGGAGAACAGGGGGTTGTTAGAAGCCCCAGGATGGCTGCAGGGGGTTGTTAGAAGCCCCAGGTGAGTAAAAATGATTTTTTTTTAAATAGGCTTAAGTGTCAATTAAGTACATACATGCAGCTTAATGCACGACCAACCACACAACTTGTTTGCACAACCATTACGTACACATGCGCTGAGCAACTAAACAATGAACTCATTCATATACTGTGCGTGCACCATGCCCTGCATTCAAATGACTTGTACACACGTGGCCAGCCTGCCCGATAGTTGGTCAGTCGATCAGTCAGTTGGATCCGGCAAACCGCCTGTTATCAGTTGGTCGTCTAGTCGTTTATTGCCCATATACACGCCCAACTTATCCAACAGACAAGTTGGAACGATAGTTGGCCAGATTGAACGAGTGTATGAGCCTTTACTGCTGCCAAATCTTCTCTTCCAATCCCTACTAATCTAATCCTTCTAACTTTTCTACCAGCATTTTCTTTAGCTTCAAATATTTGATATAATGCAAGATAGCTTTATATTTAAATTTTTCTTTTTGTCTTCTTGGTGATTTCATGTTTAGTAACAGTTTTATATAATATTTTCCAAACCCTTCTGCTGTGTCTTTTGTTTTATGTATATACAGTATTTCATTAGGCTGCTATTATCTTTAATAGATGTAATATGATTTAATCCTTTAGGATTGATTATTGCCCTGGCTACAGCTGTGTATACAAGCTCAGTCAATGTCATCCAGTGAGTATTTGGAGCAGATCCTTCGGCCTGTGCAGACACGTTGCTCGCTTTGCAAATGAGCGATATATTCTGCTCTATGCGGGGGGCGGAGCAGCGCGAGAGGGACGTCGCGCAGAGGGTGGGGTAAGTGAACAATGTAATCTCCTGTCGCTTGGCCAAAGTGATCCACCAAGCCAATCACTAGCCGAGCGGTCATGAAGCATCAAGAGCTGCCATACATAAGCTGGATTCTAGGCAGAGGCGGTTGCTATGGCGTACGTACAGGTCCTCGCCCCACCTTATTTCCAAATTCATAGAATTACCTTCTATATTTTTTTTTATGTCCCATCTCACTCCATATAGTGTTATACTGCAGGTTCTTTTCTTACCCTCTCTATCTCCATGGAAAGGAACCTTAGAAAGCGATGCCATGTAACTTCCTGCGCTTACATGACTTGCCAATTACATAAGAGAAGCATAAGCTGAAGCAGCCTCATCCATCTGTCTTTTATCAGTTGCTGTTCTTCAGATAGAGATGTGAACATCAAAGCCAAAGTGCAGTAAAGTGGCCAATTAACTGGCTTTCAGACAGAAGGCAGAATTACATAGTACAATTAACCAGCATGTACACCCCTGCCAGAACCAAATGTCCATGGTAGCACTGGTTGAAATTGCCCACATTTGTTTCACAAAGCATTTTATAAACATTGCAAAAAACAGAAGGGGTGAGAGAGAGTGTTGGAAATCCTTTAGGACTCTATAAGCAGGGCCGGCGCTACCATTAAGGCAAAGGAGGCAGCTGCCCCAGGGCCCCAGAGCTTGTAGGGGCCCCCAGTGGCTACAAGAGGAATTTTTTTTTTTCAAATCGGCCTTATAGTTTTCGAGAAAATCAATTTGAAAGTTTAGAAGGAAAAAAGTATAGTTTTAAATGCGGTAAATGTCACTTTTAGTAGCAAACCTAACGGTAGTGTAATTTTACATGCATCAAACGAAAGCGCAATAAATTTCCTGATGGGGTTTCCAGGGGGTCTATACGCAGCCGCAGCGCTTTAGCCAGCGATCGCTATACAGCCGCAATATGGCTGTATGAAGATCCCTGGCATTTTTTCCTATTTTCCCAATTTTTTTTTTTTTTTAAATTTATGTGGGGTCCAATCCTCCTGAAACTTTTTAACCCCTTGTCCCCCATGCAGGCTGGGATAGCCAGAATGTGGAGCTCTGACCGATTGGGACTTCACACCCTGACTATACCAGCTGCAAAAAAGGTCCCCTAATGCTGATTTTTGTTCCGGGGTATATGTTGGGGGGGCCCCAGGTTTATTTTGCCCTGGGGCCCCATTGTTGCTTAACCTCCCTGGCGGTTTGTTAAAATCCGCCAGGGGGCAGCAAATACCTTTTTTTTTTTTTCTTTTCATGTAGCGAGACAATGTCTCGCTACATGATAGCCGCTGCTGAGCGGCATCCCCCCAGCCCCTCCAATCGCCTTCGGCGAACGGAGATCAAGAGATCCCGTTCAAAGAACGGGATCTCTTGGAGGGCTTCCCCCGTCGCAATGGCGACGGGGCGGGATGACGTCACCGACGTCATCGACGTCAAAGGGGAATCCGATCCACCCCACAGCCCTGCCTGGCACTGATTGGCCAGGCAGCGCACGGGGTCTGGGGGGGGCGGCTGTGACGACGGGTATAGCGGCGGATCGGCGGGTAGCGGCGGTGATCGGAGGTTACACGCTGCTAGCAAAGTGCTAGCTGCGTGTAACAAAAAAAAATTATGCAAATCGGCCCAGCGGGGCCTGAGCGGTGCCTCCTGGTGGCATAGCCCGAGCTCAGCTCGGGCTTACCGCCAGGGAGGTTAAACTGGCCCTGTCTATAAGTGCCCCTTCACACCCATATCATCACTGAACGAATGCTATTATTTTTTATTATTGTTATTTTTTTATCTATATAGTACCAACATCTTCTGTAGTGCTGTACATACTACAAAATAAATAGTGGGGAGCATAGATACATAAGATGTTCAAAACTCTGCACAATCAGGACATCCAGCAAAGTAGAAGCAGTAGAGTGGTGTACCGCATTAGCCATCAGTAAAAGCAAGACGTTTTGAATGGTATCATCTTGATTCAAAACTTCTTGCTTTGACATCCAGCAATAAAAAGTACATACATTATTCAGATTGGAGACAGCCCCAATACTGGTACATAAAAAGCACTCAAAACTCACTTCTTCAAGGAGGCCTACATCAACTCAACACTGCCCTAACGCTCTCTGCCGAGAACTTCCTGCTGAACCCCCCTCCTTTCGTGTCACCAACCCCTCCCTCTAGATTGTAAGCCTTTGGCAGGGCCCTCTCCCCTTGTGTATCATACTTGACTGTGTGCACTTTACCCAGAATTATGGAACTTGTATTTTTACCACTACCACTCCAGTGTATGATCTGGCATTGTATTCCTATCTGCATTGTGTTGTGTATCTTGTTGCTTATTACCTGTATTGTTGTATCTATTGTCTATTACCTGTATCGTGCTGTCACCCCTGTTATCATTGTCTGTAATCTTATGTATTGTACAGCGCTGCGTAATATGTTGGCGCTATATAAATCCAATAAATAATAATAATAATACATGTGATAAATTACATTAGTGCATTAATAATAAACACTAGGAGGAGGCCCCTGCCCTTTGCAAGCTTACAGTCTATACAGTGGTGTAGCTAATGAGCTATGGGCCCCGGTGCAAGTTTTACATTGTGGCCCACCCAAGCACTCTATACATAACAACAACGCACCAAAATCTGCCAAGGGCAACCACAGTGTCAGAGGTGCAAGAAGGGAATGGGGGACAGTTTGGTAATGATTACTACTGTTCAAAGCATCTATAAAAGTGATTATTACCAGCACAGGACCAATAGAGAGCTAATACTGTGGTTGAGGGAGGGCCCTCTTGAGGCCCCTCTGGCCCAAGGGCCCCAGATGTTGCCGCAACCCCTGCACCCCCTATTGCTACGCCCCTGAGTCTATAGGGTAGTGAGTTGAGACACGGGGGAATTGTCACCTTCCGTGCTGAGTACCTGTATAATAGGACCCCACAGTGATACAGCTTGCTGCTGTTATTGCCAGAAAGGTCTCAGCAGGTGACTCTCTTGATTGCCTTCTGGGCAGAATGAAGTGACTAATCAACACCTATTTATAAGTATTGATATGACTAATTATATACTCAGACCATGCCCAGCAGCTTCAGATACTGGCCGCCCTCCATCCAGCAACTATTTATAATCTAAGGCTGCCCTTCAAAGGTATTCAAATATCTGATTGGCCAGTTCTGATTTACACAAAGGCACTGTCATAGACAAGCATGTCTGGAAAAAGTGAGCTCCCATCATGCAACTGGAACGTCTCCTGTTCTGTTCTTAATAAATTGGGCTGTCATGATGCAACGGAAGCAGTAGCAGAGACACTAAATACTTGAGGGTCTTCGGTTACTGTATTATTATAACAAGACAATGATTTAAATTGTTAATTCTTAGGCTCCCTGCACACTGCATGCGATTTTGATTCCGATTCCGATTTTTAATCGTTACTGCATGCTGCGTTTTTGATCCGTTTTTCTGTTGATTGCATTCATGGAAAATCGGAATCGGAAACGGAATCGGAAAACGGATTTGCAGTGTGCATGGAGCCTTATAGTGATTTTAGTTAAAGGGAAGCCTAAGTGACATGTGACAGGATGAGATAGACATGTGTATGTATAGTGCCAAGCACACAAATAATGCTGCATTGCTTGTCTTCTTTCACTGCCTGAAAGAGTGAATATTCAGAGCTATGCAGTCCTTCACTGATAAGGTCTTACAGCCATAAAACATTTTCATGGCAGGAAACTGGACTTTTGAGAGCCGGGGATAGATAAAAAAAAAACACTCTGAGACACAGGACAGACTGTTTCATTGAGCTGAGACAAAACAATAAATCAACTTTTTAGTTTTTAAACACAACATACAATAAAACTGCCGGAAAAGTCATTTTTAAGAGTAGGAGGATAGATACAATTGTTTATCTCAACAGTTTATTTTCACTTATGCTGCACACAATGCAATTTTCTGTCATATTTGCTGTCAGTTTAATTATTTCTAACATGTCTGATCTGATTTGATTTCCGATAGATTTTTTGAACGATTTTTCATAGAAGTGAATGGAAATATCGATTGAAAAATGAATCAGAATTCAGATAGAACATGTTTGAAATAATCGATTTGACGGTAAATCCGTCAGAAAATTGCATTGTGTCTACCTAGCATTAAAGAGAACCCCAGGCGGTTTGTGGGGGGGGGGGGGGGGAGGGAGATGGGACACAGTGGCATGTTCTCTGCCTCATGACATGACTCTGTGTCCCCCCACCGCCGCTCTCTGCCCCCCCCCCCTCCGCCGCGCTATGTCCCCCCTGCGCCGCGCTATGGCCCGCCTGAAATTAGCAACATTATTTGTCGCTATCTCGGAGGTAAACATGGGGGAGGGAGATTCCCTGCTCAAAACGCCTACTAGGGGCATTCCTGCAGGCTTTTCAGAGCTACCACCAGGCAACTCTCTCTCCCTGGCCGCACCCCCTGCCACTCCCCCGCCTCCCTGCACGCTGTGAATGAGAGACACAATCTCTCCTTCCAGCGTCATGACCCAGAGGACACGAAAGGGAATGTGGGCCAGTGCGGCATACAGGAGCAGCGGAGAGCGGCGTTTCACTTTAACTACACAAAGAAACCAAGATACAACTACAAAGATAATGGTAATTTTTTTAAATTGATTTGGAGTTACATGAGACCATAAAAAAAACAACAACATTTATTATTCTTAATATTAAAGATCCACATATAATAGGTTTTAATTGCAAGAAATGGCCAAAACAATAATGATACACCAAACAGAAAAATATAAATCAAAGCAAGCTGGTGCAGTCTGGTTGGCAGTTCAGGGCAAGCAGATGAACAGTATAATTAACATTTGAATTACACGTGAAGAAAAACAGGAAGTATTTGTAGTATTTCAGGTTATTTCAGGTTGTGGCAACGTGAATTAAAACACAATTAATATTTCTTAAGACAAGCACACGATGCTAATGGCTTGCAGGCATGAAATAATAATCTCAAAGATTCCATGGAATAACAAGTTAAGCATAATGCACTGAGGCACGTGGAAAACAATGCAGCAAGATCCTGGGTGTGATATGGAAACATAACCATTAAAACATAAACATGCCATAGCGTTAGAGTGGTCATGTAGGGCTGTTCTGGATGGACTGAAGCATTGCCTTGTGGGTTGTGTAGAGCCTACAGAGCCATGCACCCCAGTGCAAAGTTTCAGACACAACACATAACAAAGTATGTATAAATGCAGTCTTTGTGCAGTCCAGTAATTGATAGACATAGTGGACACTGGCATCTTTGCCGTCAATGCACCCGACTCGCTCTTTATCCTCCGCCTGTATTTTGGTGCACTAATTATTGCAAGTTTAGACAGTACCTAGGCTACTGCTACAGCACGCTTTACTCTGACTTCAGAAAAGTCCTTTACTATGGACCCTGTTAATATTTCCAACATGTCTCTCAGTGTCTTCTCTAAGGTGGGGTTATTGTATGCAGAATATGCATGGATGGTTATTTTATGAAAGAAGTGAAAAGGTGCACACCCAAATCTGCCATTTGCACTAAATATACTAAACAAGATAATAGCCACAGCAAATGAGCAGGTGAAGCTTCTGTGTACGTATATTTTACCGTGTAGGGGTGAAGTTATGACATTTTTGTTAGGGAATGTGTTTCTGAAAGACCGGTACAAGGTTATTCAATTTTTTTCTTGCTATAAAATATTTTTGTTAGTAACCTTTTGTACTTCCCTCCTAAGGTTTATGCCTCTGCCCCATGTAGGCTGGTATTCCACAGGGAATTTGGAGCCAAAACTTCTGGAGAAGAGTGAGTCAGAGGGAACTGGTTGGACATTCTTCTGAGGCAAGTGCATTGTCCTGGTACATAGATGCCTCTTCCGCCTCCACCTTGGGACTTACCGTGTCAACACCATCTTGTACCAGCCAGAGGAACGCGACCCAGAAGAACTCAGGCAGGTTGTATGGCTTACCTGCTAGGCTACGGAGTTTGCAAGTCATCCTCCTCCCATCTGGAGCTCTAAGGACATGTTGATTTGACCCTACGAAGTTCTGAGCTGTTGCTCAGCCAGAGGACAGAAGCTTTTCCAGATCATGGCCATCTTGTAAGCAATCAGCCTTTGGGTAAAATATTTTTTTTTTCTAATAAAATCCAAAATGTAACATCATGTCTCCTCCCCATCCTCCAATGCTTGTTAAGAACCTGCAAGCATTGGCAACAGCACAGCAGTGGCTGGGGACTACCTCTTGGGTCACTCATGTGCATGCCCATAAAGCCTGTTCTGCTCAGTAAATCCACAATCACTATTTTTGCAACCATTTATTTTTGTATTGAAAATCATCCACCTTGAGTCCCTCTGCGAACATGGCGGTCATGTGTTGGCCACAGTCACACCCCAGCAACTCACAGGGTATCTTCCCAGCACAACATTCCAAGAATGATCTGCTGCTGAATAGTTAGTTGTTTATAGAGATTAACTCTTACCTCTCAGGAACACTGTGTTATAAAGCATCTTTTTAATCCAAAAAAGAGATAATATTTTGAAAACCATTAGCAGCTGCAGTCAAGTGCAAAGCACAACAGATCGTGCAGAACTGACCCATTAGTATTGTTTCATCATTGTAGTGCACAGTGCATCGAGTCAGGGAAAAAGAGCGTCGTGTGGCCAAAGACTATAGACCGAAAGCTATAGCGGCACTCAGTGAGTAATGTAGGCGCCGGCATAAGACGTAGCCCAAATTGCGATAAAAACAGCAAAATTCATCCGCCACCAATAGCTGGAAGCCAAATTGCATCTTACCCCCACTGTATGGTGTCTTGGAGGGGAAATAGTAATTAACGCTGGCTGGAAATTTGTGAGCTATTTTTCGACTTAACCCTGCACCCAAATTTCCCGGTGCCCTTTTTGCAGGTACACCAGTGCATTGCTGCTTGCATTTTTACCCTGCAGCAGATGCTTTTCCATTCCACCCAAACGAATAGCGCCACCTGTGCTGCAGTGGACAAGCTTTGCAATGCACAAGGACAATAATTACATTGTTGTCATGCCTCTTACTGATGATTCATATTTTACAGCCTATTTGAACCAACTGCACTGTGCCTTTATAGCTGCTATGGTATTTTACACGCTCTATCTATGTTTACTTTGTACAGAACCTTAAACATCAGTGCAACAAAACTTTATCATGCCATAAAACCAGTAAAAGTGAGAGCCCAGCAAGGCTGTCTGCAGATGCACTCCTTGGATCTCCCTGCTTATTTCTATTATAAAAAGAGCTCTTACAGTATTTAGCTACATCTATAAAAGCAATACTTGGAAAAGGGCAATGTGTACATATGGCAATGTTATCTAATAGATTATCAGTGCAAGTAGATAATGTGTTCTGTGAAAAAAGGAAAGGCTGTGTCCTTGCGTGTGTTTATACAGAATGCCTGTGTGTGTATTTATTAGCTAATATATATCTGTCTAAAAAAATATACGCCTGGTCTTTATGGGGGTTAACCCTGCAGTCCTCAAGTGGTTAAATAAATCATATAGGAGACACACACACACACAGTGATATTTGAGAAGTGAAATTAAGTTTATTGGATTTACAGAAAGTGCACAATAATTGTTTAAATAAAATTAGGCAGATGCATACATTCGGGCACTGTTGTCATTTTATTGATTCCAAAACCTTTACAACTAATTATTGGAACTCAAATTGGCTTAGTAAGCTCAGTGACCCCTGACCTACATACACAGGTGAATCCAATTATGAGAAAGATTATTTAAGGGGGTCAATTGTAACTTTCCCTCTTCTTTTAATTTTCTCTGAAGAGTAGCAACATTGGGTTCTCAAAACAACTCTCAAATGACCTGAAGACAAAGATTGTTCACCATCATGGTTTAGGGGAAGGATACAGAAAGCTGTCTCAGAGATTTTAGCTGTCTGTTTCCACAATTAGGAACATATTGAGGAAATGGAGGACCACAGGCTCAATTCAAGGCTGGCAGACCAAGAAAAAACTTGGATAGACAGAAGCGACGGATGGTGAGAACAGTCAGTCAACTCACAGACCAGCACCAAAGTCCTACAACATCATTTTGCTGCAGATGGAGTCACTGTGCATCCTTCAACCATTCAGCGCACTTTACACAAGGATTACACAAGGGTAATGCAGAGGAAGCCTTTTCTCCACCCACAGCACAAACAGAGCCGCTTGAGGAATGCTAAAGCACATTTGGACAAGCCAGCTTCATTTTGGAATAAGGTGCTGTGGACTGATGAAACTAAAATGGAGTTTCTTTGGGCCGTTATACATGGAGGAAAAACAACACAGCGTTCCAAGAAAAACACCTGCTACCAACAGTAAAATATGGTGGTGGTTCCATCATGCCGTGGGTCTGTGTGGCCAGTGCAGGGACTGGGAATCTTGTCAAAGTTGAGGGACGCATGTATTCCACTCAGTATCAGCAGATTCTGGAGACCAATGTCCACGAATCAGTGACAAAGCTGAAGCTGCGCTGCAGCTGGATCTTTCAACAAGGTAACCACCCTAAACACTGCTCAAAATCCACTAAGGCATTCATGCAGAGGAACAAGTATAACGTTCTGGAATAGCCATCTCAATCCCCAGACCTGAATATAATTTAAAATCTGTGTGAGTTACAGAGAGCTGTCCATGCTCAGAAGCCATCAAATCTGAATGAACTACAGATGTTTTGTAAAGAGGAATGGTCCAAAATACCTTCAACCAGAATCCAGACTCTCATTGGAACCTACAGGAAGCGTTTAGAGGCTGTCATTTCTGCAAAAGGAGGATCTACTAAATATTGATTTCATTTCTTGTTTGTGGTGCCCAAATTTATGCACCTGCCTAATTTTGTTTACTAACAAGTCTCGGAAGTCTCTTAAAAATCCTCGTTTTATTAAAATATCCTGTTTAACATATTAGCCCTACCTAAACCGCTGCATCCCCACCGCTGTAATCTCACTAAATCCCCCCAAACTCCTGGTGGGGCAATGTGGGCAGCGCTTCCGTGAGAGGCAGAGCTATGAGCCACAGCTCTGCCTCTCAGCGCGTCTGTCAGCCCGGATTGCCGCCTCTCCCCCGCCCCTCTCAGTCTTTCTTCACTGAGAGGGGTGGGGGAGAGGCGGAGATCCGCCGCTGATAGACGGGCATGGAGGCAGAGCTGCGGCTCATAGCTCTGCCTCCAACAGCAGCAAAATCCACGACCAAGAAAGTAGTGGATTTTGCGGGGGAGAGGGAGGGGGAGTTAGGGGGGATTTAGATAGATTACAGCCGCGGGGATGCAGCGGTTTAGACTTCCTCCCTTACTCTCCTCTGCCTGATTTGCCCGCCCTTCACTATAGAAAGTGCATTGTCTCAGCATGAGAAATATTGGCCAATCAGAGAAGAAAAGAGATGTGAGTGGGGAAAACAAGAGGGAAAGAGGCTTCAGCCAATCAGGCTGCATTAGTTTAGTCTGAGGGGAAGTAGAGAAGCAAAAAAAAAGGACAACCCAGCATGCCCTACTTCCTTTTTGTGTACCAAATTTTGTGTGTACCAAATGAGAGTCAGGTGAACTGGGAAATGATTATTTATCAACAAGAAAACTTTTTTTTTTGTTTTATTTTAACTTTTGGATTGCCTGGTTAGCATCCTTATTACTTGTTTACCAGATAGAAATGAATGATTGATTTTTGATTTTATTACACTTTATCCACACAATTATTTACACTTTAAGAAAGGAAGCGGAAGTGAGGAGGAATGTGTAGTAGAAGACTGCCGGGGCGGTTATTCATGTGGGCCATGCAGGCCGGACCTCCCATGACGCAGCGTTTTCCTGGAGGTGGTGGCGGGGACCGGGGTGCCTGGCAGAAGTAGGGAGGGGGGCCGTCATCATTCCTTCCTCCCTCTCCATGGGCCTCTCTCCTGTCTATATGAATCTTATGCTGGATACACACGGTTCGTTCCCGCACTCGATTCCCGTCAATGCGCCGCTCGATTCCCGTCGATTCGTTTATTTCCGACATGTCCGATTCGCGTGTCGATGGATCGTTAGGTCGATTTGCCATACTTTACATGGCAATCGACCTAAAAATCATCGAAACGCGCTCGGAAATGTTCGGGAATAATCGATTTGTCGGGAATCGAGCGGCGCATTCGATGCGGGAACGAACCGTGTGTATTCAGCATTAGGCCCCGCCTAGGAAAACTCATGGAGAAGTATTTGATCAGCTGATTTTTAAGGTTCTGATTTTCTGTTAGCACCAGATGACGACCAGCAAATCCAAATCAGAACCTTACAAATCTATCAGCTGATCAAACTGATCACATGCTTCTCCATGAGTTCTCCTAGGCAGAGCCATCCCTGATGTTAAATAATTTTACCCTTACAATATTCCACACTGTAGGTCGCATAATCTGTTGCCATAACAAGCTGTGAAAGCTGTGTCCCTGTGATGTGACATAGCTCCTCCTTATGCGATGCCAGCTGTTGCAGTCATGTGATCAGTCTGCACCATGCATGACTTGTGCTCAGGAGTCACTGGTCAGTCAGGCTAACCAGAGTTGAAAAAATTATGAATTTGTTACTGATCTCACATTTATGGAAAAGAAATACAATCAGTCATACTATAAATAAAATCAATGTTTTATTTTCCTGCTACATGAATGTGTCACATGTTAGTTACCTACATTTTAAATCATTCTCTCCATTCTCTCTCTCTTCTTCGGTTCTGAAATATTTAGTCTAAAGGCTTCTCCTGAGGACCGAAGTCACACCTACAGCTGTTATGTGGCGGCTATCGTACACCATGCAACAGTCTAGTGCAATAAAAAGAACAAGTATAAAAATGTGTATGAAAAGGAACTATAGATGAGTGTCCGCAATGGGAATCCTCCGGAGCTCCACAATCTGGGAATTAGCCATACCGCTTCCATCTTGGCTGCCATGGCAGGACTCTGTGTCACTGATGTTCATCCCAGACCCTGGCAACAACAAACAGGAAATCACAGGGAGAAACAAATGTCACCTGCTACACATTATTATTATCACACAAATTCAAGCATAGTGTTTATATGCAATTTAATATTTTAAACTGATTATGCCTTAAAGTTTTTTGTCTTTTTTTAGACCATTTACTGTCCCTATGACGTAAAAATAAGTCTCAGCACTCTCCTTCCTACAAAATCTTAGATAACACAGTTTATTTATCTCTGACCTGATTACATCACTACTGAGTTGTAAAATAATGACAGCAAACCCCTCTCCTCCTCCCAGGGAATTCAATGGCAGAGTTAAGGTGCGTACGCACGCACTACCGCCGGCGACGACGGGTCCGCCGACCCCTCCCAATGGGCGGACGTTCAGCCGACAGTAGCACATGTGCATGCGCTGTCGGCGGACTTATAAGGCTGTTTATGAACGATCCGCTGACCAGCGAGAGGGTCCGGCGGACTCGTCGTCGCCGGCGGTAGTGCGTGTGTACGCACCTTTAATTAGTAAACAAGTGTAAAATACACATTCCAGGAGCAGACAGTAATAGATTGTATACATTACTTGTTACATCTAGTACCTTATCAAAACAAATGAACTGTTTAAACAGGAGGGATAGACAAAGAAAATTAGTGGGTTTAACCACTTGAGGACCCACCCTTTACCCCCCCTTAAGGACCAGCGCTGTTGTAGCTGATCTGTGCTGGGTGGGCTCTGCAGCCCCCAGCACAGATCAGCGTGCAGGCAGAGCGACCAGATCGCCCCCCTTTTTTCCCCACTAGGGGGATGATGTGCTGGGGGGGTCTGATCGCTCCTGCCTGCCGGGTGTTGCGGGGGGGGGGGCACCTCAAAGCCCCCCTCCGCGGCAAAATCCTCCCCCTCCCTCTCCTACCTGGCCCCCCCTGGTAAGCCGGGCTGCACAGGACGCTATCCGTCCTGTGCAGCCAGTGACAGGCTGTCTCCTGTCACATGGCGGCGATCCCCGGCCGCTGATTGGCCGGGGATCGCCGATCTGCCTTACGGCGCTGCTGCGCAGCAGCGCCGTACAATGTAAACAAAGCGGATTATTTCCGCTTGTGTTTACATTTAGCCTGCGAGCCGCCATCGGCGGCCCGCAGGCTATTCACGGAGCCCCCCGCCGTGATTTGACAGGAAGCAGCCGCTCGCGCGAGCGGCTGCTTCCTGATTAATCAGCCTGCAGCTGGCGACGCAGTACTGCGCCGCTGGTCCTGCAGCTGCCACTTTGCCGACGCACGGTATAAGCGTGCGGTCGGCAAGTGGTTAATGTACAATAGAATTGTTTACATTAAAGCTATAATGTAGGAAAGTGGATCAATTGTGTATTTTTTCACTTTTTTCCTTTTAAAATGCATATAAAATAAGGTTATTACAAATAACACATATCAGCCACAAAAAAAGCCTTATTTGTCCTGAAAAAACAACAACAATATATAGATAATTTAGTTGTGATAGTTATTGATAAAGTTATTGCCAAAGTAATCACAGCTGAGCTGAACTGTGAAAATTACCAGGGTAGTTAAGTGATTAAAGTTGTATTTAATATGTGTTATCATTTTAGTATTAGACTTAAAAATTCAAATTAAACTAAAAACGAAAATCACTATCCATTAACTATAAAGAGGAACAGTAGCAACATATAACAGAATGCAGTAAATTATTCAGGGTACTCACGTTTACTGTAATTTTCCTGGGTTCAGCATCAGAAACATTTCCTATAGCTACAGATATAATATTGCTGTATATTGAATGTAGGCCCGACCTCCAACTGAGGCTTAAAGTGAATGTGTACCACTTTAAAAATAAAAAAGTCAGATACTCACCTAGGGAGAGGGAAGGCTCGGCCCTAATGAGCCTTCCCTCTCCTCTCCCGGTGCCCAGTCCCGTGCAGGATCCCCCGTAGCAGTATTCGACCAGTTCGGTCAAATACTGCCACTTCCGCCTCCGAAGGGAGGTTTCGGAAGCTTTCGGGAGCACTCGGGCTCTATGAAGCACTCGCGCGTGTGTAGTATGGAGCGGCCCGTCTTTGTAAGCCCGAGTGCTTCCGAAGATCTCCGAAGTCCCTGTGGCGGCAGACGCGAACGGGGGAGCCAGCGCAGCACCGAGGGCACCGGGAGAGGTAAGGGAAGGCTCATTAGGACCGAGCCTTCCCTCTCCTTAGGTGAGTATATGACTTTTTTATTTTTAAAGTGGTACCCATTGGCTTTAAAGCCTTAAAGGACTCATGATGTGAAAAAGGTTAGCAATTGTTACTTACCTGGGGCTTCCCACTGGCGACCCGTGAAGTTCGGTGACCAGTCGGTGGGTAGGCTAGTAGCGCCCCCACGTCATTGGGCGCAGGCGCAGTACGCGCAAGTGCAGAAAAGCCACTGAGCTTCATGGGCAGCCAACGGGACAGCGAGCAGCACCGGAGCTGCAGCGAGGGAGAGAGACATCTAGGAGCTGGAGGAAGCCCCAGGTAAGTAACAATTGCTAAACTTTTTCGCCTTGTGAGTCCTTTAAGCCTGCTATACTGGCTCATCGCTGACCAATTTTACCACCTCCATGTAGTACAAGGGTTAACAGATATTAAATACTATGAACAGATGCAGGAAAATTTCAATACTACATGGAGGTGATGAAATTGGTCAGTGATCGGCCAATTATAATTGAAGGTGTGAACCAGACTTTAGCCTCGTGCTGCATTTCCCCCCACAGAGCATTCTGGAAGACCAGAGATCCTTACTACTGGCTTATGAACTGTAAGTAAACGAACACTCAGTACAGATCACCTGCCAGTACTACAGATGTTGTGTCCTGTGATAAATGTCAGAATGTAAATCAGGGAGAGGAAAGATTTTACAATGGCCAAACACTGAATAAATTATTTATAAATGAATATTGTAAAAAAATAAGCAATTTTAGTATGTTATTTTGACTACAGTTCATCTTTAAACAGCACATTGTAGATCATCTGATATTCTTGCTCTCTGGAACTCTGCAATGATTGCACAACCCCGCTATGCACTAACCACACTTGTGATCTTTAGCAACAGCTGTGCGGTGAGGATTCAGGCAGAAACACACATGAATACTGCAGAGCACTTATCTCAGCACAATGGGGAGATTGATCATTTTCTCCCCATGTTAGTCTGTGCGGTAAGTAAAGTGCGGCTTATCCCATTGCTGTGTACAGGAAATGAGAGGGGACATAATTCTGCTGGTTGGACTCACACTGGTGACTATTTTACATAAAAGCAAAATAATCACAAAATGAAGCAAAGGCTTTACTGCAGCAGCTCCAAACTTCTGGGATTTTCTTTGGAAGTAAAGAATACTCAGCTGCAAGTATCTCTCAGAAAAAGCTGGCTAAAGCCACACTACTTGAACTTGTATTTGGTTATAAATTGCATTAATGATGAAGGAAGTATTATAATATTAGTCATGCAAACAGAATGATAATGTAATGCAGAGTTTGAGTGCTCCCCTCTGCTCTATGGCATGATGTAAGCCTGGTGTACGAGGCCAGCAGCTACACTTGTGGAATAAGAAGCTTATTCTACCATGAGTCACTGGGTTCTGTATTGCATGTGGTATCGCAAGGCGGAAAGGTAAACATGATGGTATAAAGTCACAAGCCAGAGAGCAAATAACGCCATAATCTGTCATTAACAACCGTTAAAAACGGATGTGTTTGTGAAATAAACATTACATATGAAATCAATGATGTAATAATGCTACATAATAGATGTCCACCTCTGTCCTACAGCATGGCCACACCAATATGCCACAGGAGCTGGATGGTGACGTTTGGGATGCGTGACGCAGGCAACTGTTTATGGAATGTACAAACCGTGGTCCCTATACATAGACAGATCGACGTGGGAACGTACCATTCAGGTTGGCTGAACCTACAAAAGGTGTAGCTATAAACTGAAGTTGAAAATAAAATCATAATGGCATTCCATTGAAAAACGACTTGCATTGTATATTGATGATAAATAGATTTTTGTACTAAAATGAAGTCACCATTTAAAAAGAAACCGTAAAAAAAGAATTAAACGTCATCCCAATCAGTAGCGGATACCCCCTTTCCCATGAGAATTCTTTTCAGATCATCAGGGGGGCTCTGTATGGCTGATTTTGTGGTGAAACCCCTCCACACAGTGTGATGTCAGCACCTACGTACTGACATCACACTGAGGGAGCCTTGATGCATTGTGGGGAATAACGGCTGTTTCCAACTGCCAAAAAAGCAAGCAGCATCTCCTTCCAGTGACATCACCTGCGCCAGCAGTAAATATGTCACCATATGATAAATGACTAAATGTAACTCAGGGAGAGAAAACATTTTACATTGGGCAAATACTGACTAAACAATTTATACATAATTATTGTAAAAATTAAGCACTTTTTTTTATCACATTATTTTCACTGGAGTTCCTTTTTTAAAGGGTGCCTGAACTGATACTAAACCTATAAAACTACACATACTAGTAATGTAATATGGGGTCCTTATACTCACCTGTTTTCCGGTTTGGATACGACACCTCCATTGTGCCACTCTGCCCCCCTGTACAATGAAGAAACGGCAATAGTTATTTCCACCCTGCGCTCTCAGTAATCTCATTCTTCCACTGGGAGTGTTGTGGGCTTGAATGCTTGAGAAGTGCCAGTCATGCACAGGGAGTGGGAATGAACAGAGCATGTTCTGCACTCTGTAACTGGCTCCAGTCAGAGTCACGAATGGAGGTCAAAGCACTGCAACAGAGGAGACCCCATCCAAACGGGTGGGCAGGAAAAGACCCAATACTACGCATGCTGGCGTGAGTGGTTCTATATTTTCTGTCAGTTCAGGTGCCCTTGCAGCTTTTAAGGGTTACAAATATATTCCCAGAAAAGCTATGGTGGCAGCACTTTTTCATTGAATCAATGATCCTAAAAAACAAGTTGTCACTACAGGGCTCCATCTCATGTGGACCCACAGTCATAAGGTGTCCATTAAAGGGATACTGTAGGGGGGTCGGGGGAAAATGAGTTGAACTTACCCAGGGCTTCTAACCGTCCCCCGCAGACATCCTGTGTTGGCGCAGCCACTCACCGATGCTCCGGCCCCGCCTCCGGTTCACTTCTGGAATTTCTGACTTTAAAGTCTGAAAACCACTGGGCTTGCGTTGCCGTGTCTTCGATCCCGCTGATGTCACCAGGAGCGCACAGCGCAGGCCCAGTATGGTCTGTGTCTGCGCAGTACACTCCTGGTGACATCAGCGGGAGCGAGGACATGGGCATGCAGGCGCAGTGGTTTTCTGACTTTAAAGTCAGAAATTCCAGAAGTGAAATGGAGGCGGGGCCGGAGCATCGGTGAGTGGCTGCGCCAACACAGGATGTCTGCGGGGGACCATTAGAAGCCCCGGGTAAGTTCAGCTCATTTTCCCCCGACCCCCCTACAGTATCCAATCATTTTCTCAGATGCAATCATTAGATCAGAGTTTTACAATCAAACTGTACAGAAAAACCACACAGTATGTGGAGAGAGTCGTCATGAAAAAATTCTATGGTTGATTGGAATACAGGATTTTATTGAATGGAATAATGGCTTTTACATTCATTCCTATCTGAAGAGGGAAAGTGCCCTAATTAACCCGTTTATAGGAACAATCGATAATTACATATAATCCAGTAAAACTGATCAAATGATCGCATCTGAGTAAAATATTGTATCATTATTGGGCACTTTAAAGAGGAACTCCAGTGAAAATAATGTAATTAAAAAGTGCTTCCTTTTTACAATACTTATGTATAAATGATTTAGTCAGCGTTTGCCCATTGTAAAATCTTTCCTCTCCCTGATTTACATTCTGACATTTATTACATGGTGACATTTTTACTGTTGGCAGGTGATGTAGCTGCTGCATGCTTTTTTGCCAGTTGGAAACAGCAGTAAACAGCTATTTCCCACAATGCAACAGGGTTCACAGACAGGAAACTGCCAGGAGTACCACGGTCCTCAGAGTTTCTTGTAGGAGTGGTTTCACCACAATATCAGTCATACAGCGCCCCCTGATGATCCGTTTGTGAAAAGGAATAGATTTCTCATGTAAAAGGGGGTATCAGCTATACCAGCAATACTTTTATTGGGATAAAGTTCAATTCTTGGTCGGAGTTCTCTTTAAGTCTTTCAGATGTAGTGTATACATATTAAATATACAGTATATAAATAATAGTATTAAAAATACAATTTAATATAAGCACAGTCAAAATACATATTTTGTGGTATTACATTTTGATGTGGTTATCAGTAGGGATGATCAACGAGACACAAATAATTTCGAGTATATGCAGGATTATGTAAATTCTGTATGCAAATTAATGTATCTTGAAAATAGACCAATCAAGTCCATTTTCAAGCTGCATTAATTTGCATGCAGAATTTACATAATCCTGCATAAACTCGAAATTATTTGCATGTTATTGATCATCCCTGGTTATCAGTCACAGCCAGCCACATGAGTTCCATTATTCCTATATTCTCATTTTGTGACCCTAGTTCAGTATTTGATGACCTGGTTGTTGTACCTGCTTCTTCTAGAACACAAGATGAGTCATGTACTGAGCACAGAACATTCTCATTTAGCTTAATAATGACAGTACAAGTTACCTCACAAGCTACGGGGCTGGATAGCAGAACACCTGAAGATGTACGCGGAAAAGGTGTGAGGTACATTTCATCTGTGCCTTGTAAAAGTACAGCTTGTGTTTATTCACAGATGGGCATGCTAAAACACTTGTGGCTCAGTGTTACTCAATTACAATTATTTGTTTCTCAACTGCATTTTAATTGCACCTAACAGTTCATAAACCATATTAAACAAAATGTGAGCTTTACTGAGCAGGGTTCCCTTTCTTCTATTGTATTGTATATGTTAGTGCTTTATAAATAAATAATAATAACAACAACAATGCTTGTCTTCTCTCCCTTGTTGTAACTACTAGCATAGCCTTTAGCAAGTAAAAATCTTAATGCATAATATATTGTACAAAGTAAACTAAAGGAACCCTCTGGCACAGGCGGTCAGCAAGTAGTGCAATAAATGTCATCTAAGTATCCCCAATCTTATAGAAAAGGAAATTAGTAATAGTTTTACTTATTATGCAGAGGCAGCTATGCTAGCTAAATGTATAGCAGTGTGCAGAAGGATGTATAACGAAAGACTATCGCCACAATTCACTAAGATCATACTAGTGATAATAAGGCACCACACATCACTTAGTATTTTTAGTATTAGTTAATTAAAGGAATACTGTAGGGGGGTTCGGGGGAAAATGAGTTGAACTACCTGGGGCTTCAAATGGTCCCCCGCAGACATCCGGGGCCCGCGCAGCCACTCACCGACATGGGCGTCTGTGCGCATGGCAAATTGGGGCGGCTGCCTCCCCCTGGCCGCTCGCTGCCCCCCCCCCGGCTGTCCCCGGGCCAAATCAGTAACGGCGCCCCTCGTTACCCCCTACCCGACTCAGCGCAGTGAAGGGGGAGCAGCAGGCATAGCGGTGGAGAAGAAGGGACATCCCCCACCTTCCCTCACCTTGGGGCTCCCCCTTACTCACTCCCATCCCCCCACCTCCATAATGCAGCGGCGGGCGCAGCGCAGCAGAACACTTCCTCTATTCCTTGCTCACGAGGAAGGTTCTGTGCGCAGCTGGTCTGGTTTGGTCAGTGACGTCAGACCAGCGACGCACAGATCTCCCTCTCGAGCAGGGAATAGAGGAAGTCTTCTGCTGCGCTGCGCCCGCTGACAGCCGCTGCATTATGGAGGGGGGACTGAGGAAGGGTGAGCCCCAAGGTGAGGGAAGGGGGGAGGCTTCCCCCCTTCCCCGCCACTGTCACAACTGGGGGGGAGGTCCCTGTCACTAGATGAACTGAGGGGGTCCCTGTCACTAGCTGAACTGGGGGGGTCCCTGTCACTAGCTGAACTGGGGGGTCCCTGTCACTAGCTGAACTGGGGGGGGGGGGTCCCTGTCACTACCTGAACTGGTGGGCTCCTGTCACTAGCTGAACTGGGGGGGTGGTCCCTGTCACTAGCTGAACTGAGGGGGTCCCTGTCACTAGCTGAACTGGGGGGTCCCTGTCACTAGCTGAACTGGGGGGTCCCTGTCACTAGCTGAACTGGGGGGGGGTCCCTGTCACTACCTGAACTGGTGGGCTCCTGTCACTAGCTGAACTGGGGGGGTGGTCCCTGTCACTACCTGCAATGGGGGGTCCCTGTCACTAGCTGAACTGGGGGGTCCCTGTCACTACCTGAACTGGGGGGGTCTCTGTCACTACAACAACAACAACAAATAACATTTGTAAAGCGCTTTTCTACGGTAGGACTCAAAGCGCATAAGCATGGCTCAGACCATCGTGGTACAGAGGAAGAATTTTATTCAGAAATTTAGTCCGGAAATGCCAGGCTAAACAGGTGGCTTTTCAGTCTGGATTTGAATAGCTCCAGGGATGGTGCTGTCTTTACTGGGTGTGGCAGGGAGTTCCAAAGAGTAGGGGCAGCATGACAAAAGGGTGACCAAGTTTATAGAACTTGGTGATCTGAGGTTGTGAGAGGTTGGTGCAGCTTCAGCAAGTCCTTCATGTATCCAGGGCCCAGATTGTGCGGGGATTTAAATGTCAGCAGTCCAATCTTGAAGAGTATTCTCCATTCTACTGGTAGCCAGTGCAGTGAGCGAAGGATCGGTGTAATGTGACAGTGGCGAGGCTGGTTTGTTAGCAATCTGGCAGCAGCATTCTACACTAATTGTAGGCAACGCAGGTCCTTTTTAGGGAGGCCAGCATAAAGGGCATTGCAGTAGTCCAGCCGTGATGTGATGAAGGCGTGGACTAGGGTTGGAAGATCCTCTGGGGGAATCAGATGTTTAATCTTTGTAATGTTCTTCAGATGAAAGTAGGAAGATTTAACTACAGATGAAATTTGGTTTCTGAAACTCAATTCCCCATCGATTAGTACGCCAAGGCTGCGCACAAGGTTGGAGCTGTTTATGTCTGAATTCCCAATCCTGATTGGTGTTGCTTTAGGATAGAGCTGTTTTGATGGCGAGCGCTGGCTTTGGACAAAAAGGACCTCCGTTTTGTCAGTATTCAGTTTCAACCAGTTATCATTCATCCATGCCTGTAGCTCAACTAAGCAAGAATTTATTTTTGGAGTAGGGTCTGTTCCACCAGGTTTGAAGGACAGGTATAGCTGTGTGTCATCAGCGTAGCAGTGGTACGTCAGGCCATGTCGTTGGATAAGTGTACCGAGTGGCAACATGTAGATTGCAAACAGCAGAGGGGATAGGATTGATTGATCCTTGTGGCACTCTGAATTGTAGAGGTGCAGGTTTGGACATGATAGGTCCTAGGGCTACTCTCTGTGTTCTGTCAGTCAGGAATGATCTGAACCACTGGAGGACTGATCCACTGATGCCACAGTACTCCTGCAGTCTGTTAAGCAGGATTTCATAGTCAACTGTATCAAAAGCCGCTGAGAGATCCAATAGGATTAGGATGGACCATTCCCCTCTGTCCCTTGCCATGAGCAGATCGTTGCAGACTTGGATGAGGGCTGTTTCACAGCTGTGATGTTTCTTAAAGCGGAATATAACCCTGCATTTCAACTTTGCTCTAAAACATTATTTACAGCATATTATATGCAACCAGCATTTTTTTTTTACTAGACCAGCATTGGAAGAGTTACACACAGAGCTATTTGAAGAGAAATGCAGACACATCCGAAGTTTAGATAGATACAGTGGAGGAAATAATTATTTGACCCCTCACTGATTTTGTAAGTTTGTCCAATGACAAAGAAATGAAAAGTCTCAGAACATTATCATTTCAATGGTAGGTTTATTTTAACAGTGGCAGATAGCACATCAAAAGGAAAATCGAAAAAATAACCTTAAATAAAAGATAGCAACTGATTTGCATTTCATTGAGTGAAATAAGTTTTTGAACCCTCTAACAATAAAAGACTTAATACTTAGTGGAAAAACCCTTGTTTGCAAGCACAGAGGTCAAACGTTTCTTGTAATTGATGACCAAGTTTGCACACATTTTAGGAGGAATGTTGGTCCACTCCTCCTTGCAGATCATCTCTAAATCCCTAAGGTTTCGAGGCTGTCTCTGTGCAACTCTGAGCTTGAGCTCCCTCCATAGGTTTTCTATTGGATTAAGGTCCGGAGACTGACTAGGCCACTCCATGACCTTAATGTGCTTCTTCTTGAGCCACTCCTTTGTTGCCTTTGCTGTATGTTTTGGGTCACTGTCGTGCTGGAACACCCATCCACGACCCATTTTCAGTTTCCTGGCAGAGGGAAGGAGGTTGTCGTTCAGGATTTCACGATACATGGCTCCGTCCATTTTCCCGTTAATGCGATGTCCTGTGCCCTTAGCAGAAAAACACCCCCAAAGCAAAATGTTTCCACCCCCATGCTTGACGGTGGGGACGGTGTTTTGGGGGTCATAGGCAGCATTTTTCTTCCTCCAAACACAGCGAGTTGAGTTAATGCCAAAGAGCTCTATTTTCGTCTCATCAGACCACAGCACCTTCTCCCAGTCACTCACAGAATCATTCAGGTGTTCATTGGCAAACTTCAGACGGGCCTGCACATGTGCCTTCTTGAGCAGGGGGACCTTGCGAGCCCTGCAGGATTTTAATCCATTGCGGTGTAATGTGTTTCCAATAGTTTTCTTGGTGACTGTGGTCCCTGCTAATTTGAGGTCATTCACTAACTCCTCCCGTGTAGTTCTAGGATGCTTTTTCACCTTTCCCAGAACCATTGACACTCCACGAGGTGAGATCTTGCGTGGAGCCCCAGAGCGAGGTCGATTGATGGTCATTTTGTGCTCCTTCCATTTTCAAACAATCGCACCAACAGTTGTCACCTTCTCTCCCAGCTTCTTGCTAATGGTTTTGTAGCCCATTCCATCATTGTGCAGGTCTACAATTTTGTCTCTGACATCCTTGGACAGCTCTTTGGTCTTTCCCATGTTGGAGAGTTTGGAGTCTGCTTGATTGATTGATTCTGTGGACAGGTGTCTTTTATACAGGTGACTAGTTAAGACAGGTGTCCTTAATGAGGGTGACTAATTGAGTAGAAGTGTCTAACCACTCTGTGGGAGCCAGAACTCTTAATGGTTGGTAGGGGTTCAAAAACTTATTTTACTCAATGAAATGCAAATCAGTTGCTATCTTTTATTTAAGGTTATTTTTTCGATTTTCCTTTTGATGTGCTATCTGCCACTGTACCATTGAAATGATACTGTTCTGAGACTTTTCATTTTTTTGTCATTGGACAAACTTACAAAATCAGTGAGGGGGTCAAATAATTATTTCCTCCACTGTACATTTAAGTAAACACAATGTAACAAGTGGTGAATGTTACACACTCTCTGACTGGCCTCCAGCTCCTGCACAGTCAGAGAGTGTGTGTCACATTCCACACTTGTTACATTGTGTTTTCTTAAATGTATCTATCTAAACTTCGGATGCGTCTGCATTTCTCTCCAGGAACTTTAAAGCTCTGTGTGTAACCCTTCCAATGCTGGTCTAGTAAAAAAAAAATGCTGGTTGCATATAGTATGCTGTAAATAATGTTTTAAAGCAAAGTTGAAATGCAGGATTATATTCCGCTTTAAAGCCAGATTGTAGAGGGTCCAGGATGTTGTTTACTGACAGCCTGGTTTCAAGTTGCAGATATACAGCCTTTTCAATAACTTTACCTAAGAAGGGGAGGTTGGAGACAGGTCTGTAGCTGCTCATTGCATCTGGATCCATGGAAGGTTTTTTAAGAAGGGGCTTGATGAGTCCTTCTTTTCCTCACTATTGCTTGCAGAGAGCAATTTACTATTTTGTGAAATGCTGGACCAAGTAGGTCAGGACATTTCAGCATATGTTTAGTTGGTCCAGGGTCCAGGTCGCAGGTTGTCTGGCGGAGGCGACGGAGGATGTCTGAGATCTCTTCCTCACTAATACTTTTGAAGTCAGTACAGGGTGTTAGGTTGTTCTTGCAACTATTTCCAGAAGTTGAATAAGTCTTAGGTGCTGTGGACTGAATGGGAGACCGAATAGAGGATACTTTGTCAGCAACGTAGCAAGCAAATTTCTCACATAGATCCTTTGAGGGAGTTATAGTAGGGTTTAGACAGGATGGGTTACAGAGTCACTACCTGAACTGGTCGGCTCCTGTCACTACCTGAACTGGGGGTCCCTGTCACTACCTGAACTGGTGGGCTCCTGTCACTACCTGAACTGGGGGGCTCCTGTCACTACCTGAACTGGGGTGGGGGGCTCCTGTCACTACCTGAACTGTGGGGTCCCTGTCACTACCTAAACTGGGGGCCCTGTCGCTACCTAAACTGGAGGGCACCTGGTGCTACCTAAACTATCCAGGCCAGCCAGCCCAGCATCATCACCAGCCAAGCCAGCATCACTGCCAGCCAGGCCAGCCCAGCATCACTGCCAGCCAGGCCAGCCCAGCATCACCGCCAGCCAGGCCAGCCCAGCATCACCGCCAGCCAGGCCAGCCCAGCATCACCGCCAGCCAGGCCAGCCCAGCATCACCACCAGTCAGGCCACAACATCACTGCCAGGCCTTTCGGCCCACACATCATCCCCAATCCAGCCAAAAACAGTATTGCCAGGCCAGCCAGGCACACCAGCCAGTAGAGGAGAATTCAGAAGCCAGGTGAGAGGTGTCTACCATATTAAGGGGGCATTCTGCCTATTTATGTGAAATGCTGTCTATTTATGTGTCTCATGACTGCTGAATTTGTCTCTTGTTGGGGGCCTCATGGTTACTGAATTTGTCTTGTTGGGGGCCTCATGATTGCTAAATATGTCTTGTTGGGGCCCCATGATTGCTGAATATGTCTTGTTGGGGGCCTCATGATTGCTGAATTTGTCTTGTTGGGGGCCTCATGATTGCTGAATATGTCTTGTTGGGGGCCTCATGATTGCTGAGATGGTCATGTTGGGGGCCTCATGATTGCTGAATTTGTCTTGATGGGGGGCCTCATGATTGCTGAATTTGTCTTGTTGGCTGTCACATGATTGCTAACTGCGAGACTGTGGAATAATCTGAATCATCATCATATGAGACAATAGCATTAAATCTACTTTTTCAGCTTTTTAAAACAAAAAATGAAACTGTGAGGTTCTAAAAAAATGAATACATTTTTCAAGAGTAGGATGGATGAAATTGTTTATCTTCACAGTTTATTTTCAACTTGGATTTTCCATAATGTTCATGTATGAGTTAAAACGTTTGTAGTTTAAATTGCTGTTGGCACTTTGCGATAGATAAGTGACTTTTGGGTTGCAGTTTGGGCACTCGACCTCCAAAAGGTTTGCCACCACTGCTAAGTTCATGTCACATTCTGGTCCATGACCACACCCATTTTTCGTAGCCCCAACACAACGTACCCCCAATTTTCAGCGCGGAGCGCTGCTTCTCCCCCCCCCCCTTTTTTCCCCTGCCCCGGAAAATTTTCTGCGGACGCCCATGCTCACTGATACTCCTGCCCCGCCTCTGGTTCACTTCTGGTATTTCAGACTTTAAAGTCTGAAAACCACTGTGCCTGCGTTTGTGTGTCCTCGCTCCTGCTGATGTCACCAGGAGCGTACTGCACAGGCACAGACCATACTGAGCCTGTGCAGTACGCTCCTGGTGATGTCAGCGGGAGTGAGGACACGGCAACGCAGGCGCAGTGGTTTTCAGACTTTAAAGTCTGAAATTCCAGAAGTGAACTGGAGGCGGGGCCGGACTACTGGTGAGTGGCTGTGCAGGCACAGGATGTCTGCGGGGGACCATTAGAAGCCCCAGGTAAGTTCAACTCATTTTCCCCTGACCCCCTACAGTACTCCTTTAAAGAAACTTTCCTTAATAACATGTAGTGATCAGAAATAGATTCTATCAAATCTATCGATTAATCGATTTGCGGCCAATTTCGATCAATTTGATCTTTTCCAGGATGGAAAATCTAGGTCAATCTGCTTCTGGCAGCAGATCGATGGCCCATAGAGTTGCATTGGATCTAATGGTCCAATAATGCATTTAGATGGATTTCCAATAGATTTCATTCTGAAACCTGTTCCTAGTGTGTGGCACACATCAGATAGATTCCTTTCAGATTCGACTTGACAGGCATCTTACAGAAATCTATCTGATGGTTGAATCTGCTGCAAATCTATAAGTGTATGGCCACCTTTAAGCTATCACCTCTGTAGTTATTCTCACATGCAGTAGCTAGGGATAGGATATCACTTGCATTCCTCTCTGTCCATTAATATCCTTTTTTTAACTTTAGGATTCTGTCATTATTTTAAGGATTGAAAGCTTAACTTTGGGAAATTACTCCTTAACTTGAGGACAGAATCCTTATTTTAAGGTTTGCCTGAGGTAAATTGCTTAGTGATTATTAAATGCTATAGCACCATGGTGATAACAATAAAAACAGCATAGAAATGTTATTAAAGACGGGATAAGCTCGGTGAATTGTAGCATATGTTTACACGATATATTCACACCCCTTTGGCACATAATGGAAAGTATACAGTATATGTGCTGCTTGGATGTATACTTAGGCTTGGCCTTGGTTTACACTATGCTGGGCCCATCCAGAGTAGTACCATATCAATTTAACCATGTAGAAGTGTTTGGGAAATGTTGAGACCTATTACTAAAGCAGTACATAGCAAGGAAATGAACAGCGCTACTTAAAAACAGGCAAGTGCCTACCTGCAAAAGAGTGCAAGCCCCACTTGTGGAGTCGAATACACACCGAGCATACACATGACCTGTCTACCACTGGAGGAAGATGTTAGTTTCCTGTAACAGCTTGCATGCAACCTATTAAGTACTCGTCCCTCCCACTGCGAAGAAGTCGATCCTCCATGGGAGGGGCCTAACACTAACTAAATCCTAACCTATGTATATGCATAGCCTGGGTGCGGCTAATCAAATAAAATTGAAAATTGCGCAAAAGGTGGATCAGCGCAACACCAGGCCGCCTCCGAATGGCCTCCAATCAGAGGTGCGCTGAGCCCCCCCAGAAACTACAAACGCACCTTGAACCCAAACAGAAGCTCTGCATATACACCAAAAGCATGGCTGTTAAGTGGGAGCAGCTGACCAAAAACGCAATAAATTAGTACATAGCAAGGAAATGAACAGCGCTACTTAAAAACAGGCAAGTGCCTACCTGCAAAAGAGTGCAAGCCCCACTTGTGGAGTCGAATACACACCGAGCATACACATGACCTGTCTACCACTGGAGGAGGATGTTAGTTTCCTGTAACAGCTTGCATGCAACCTATTAAGTACTAAAGCAGATAGACTCCAACTTGTTTTCTATTAGTATAAGCACAGTGCACAGCTTATGCTGTAAACACTAAGGTTAAAATACCTGTACCAAAAGTGTGATTATTGATCAGAGCTTAATTATAAGTTGTTTTTTTTAACACACAGTAGGTGAACATTTCTATGCATGAGAAATATGCAACAACTTTATGATCCTGGAAATTGATAGTCCCCATCAGTTTGTTTTAAATGGGATCTACTTATGTAGAAATACAGCCACATACCAGCTTTTAATACAAATATCAAGTCGTCAAATTCTTGCAGTTCTTCATCAGCCACAAGTGAGCCATTACTGTAGCCTCCTGACGGGGTGTAGGCTGTTCCATTCTGAGGACTCTGCTTCTCCTGACTCCCAGCCCTCTCCCACTCAGAGGAAACCTGAAATATAGAAAAAATAAGGATAGAAATCAGCATTACACTACAGAAAACATACACCCTGCAGTGTTGCAGTAGAATGAGTACCGGTACTTAAATAATAGTGGATATTGTGCAGGAAATTACATTTCTATTGTCTCCCTCTGCTTGTTTGATTTGTGCCTAGTAGGCAACAATCTTAAAAGTAACATTTCCATCCTCTAGGGGAGGCTTTCTCAACTTTGAGGACATTGCAAGTGTTCCCTGGCATTTCTCCCTCTGGTAAGACTGGCCTCAGTTGGCGGGGAGAAAAAATACCTGCTTGGCTCCTCTACAAAAAGAAGGGCTAAAATGGAGATCTGGGTGAAAAGGAGAACAGTAATAAAAACAAACAAACAGTAGGATGCTGAGGCAGTATAATAAAGAGCCCTATTATAGCGGAGTACTATTATTGTGGGAAATGTAATAAGAAACGCTACCACAGGTTACTGTGAGCACTACAGAGAAAGAACATGGACAAGAGGTGGGGGCTTAACAAGTTTTTTGCCACACCTTCTTTCAAAGCGTGCCTCCTGCAAAATACATTCCCAAATCCCTCCCCTAATACAGCAGTTCCCTAAAATCCCAAAAATATTTGAAGACAAGACAAATAACATTTATATCCAAAGGGTTCCTCCAGGGTGAGAAGATTAAGAAAGACAACTCTAGAGCTAAACCATTGGTATAGGCCTGCAATGGCAGTAATATGGTACAACCGGCAGAAATATGTGAGGAACAAGCAGTAACAGTGTGTACTTACACAACAGCAATCACTGTATATTCAGTCTCAGAAAATGGCTGGGGTGCTGAGTATTATAGTCACTTTAAGAGCACAACGGTATGAATTGTTCCTCAGCAAAGCAGTATTCTGGGCATGAAACATTAGACATTTCCATTTATTTTATTCTGACTCATTTTTCTGTAATGAATCAAAACCCCACCACCCCATCCCGTGTAACAAATGAGTCCAAATAGAATTGGCTTTTTTTTATGCAACCTGTATCATAGTCACCTGTTTATATATTTGTATACTGTACATGTCTATATTTGTATATCAACACCCGGGCCCCTATGCAATTATCTTTTTCTCCAGAGTTTCCTCCTAGGAGAACATTTTTCATCTTCTCTTTTAAGTAAATTTTCAGGACTTTACAATTAAAAAAGTACCAATTAGTAGTTGAAAATGTGCCTTTTCTGATACCTTTTCTGTTTGAAATGTACCTTTTCTGATAGAAAAGGTACTATCAAAATTATTCTTAGTATTTTCTTGCTTGCTGGTGGTCTGAAAAGCAAATTTATTAATAAGTTGTTAAAATAGGAGAAAAATGAAGGAGAAAATGTTAATTGCATATGGGCCACTGACATGATGTAATGACATATTTTTCAAACTATAAGATGCTCCTGACCATAAGATGCACCTAGGTTTAGAGGACAAAAATCGGGAAAAAAACATATACTAAGCCTGGTGCATCTATGGTGAAGGGGCATCTTGTGGGTTATGCCCCCTTTGTACCTCATGCCCCATTGTACCTCTTGTATCCTCCTGTGTCCGCCTCTGTCCTCCTTGTGTCCTCCTCTATGCCCCTTTGTGTCCCCCTGTGTCCTCCGTTTGTCCCCATGTGTCCTCCTCTGCATGGGCACAGTACAGGGAGTCCCTGACACTGAGGCGGGATGAAGGTTTGTATTGGCAGGCGTTCACAAGTCAGGAACTCCCTGCATTTGGACTATAAGATGCAGTGATTTTTGTTCCCCCACTTTTAGGGTAGAAAAATTGAGTCTTATAGTCCAAAAAATACAGTATGTATTTATGTTTTTTCTTTTCACATGCTTTCACATTTTCTGCTACCTGCAGTTGCTGTTTTGACAGACATCCCACAATATCTAGTACCCCAGTGCACAGTATTCTGTGAGAGAGAGGAGGCGTGGCCATGAACCCCCATCCCATAGAGAGAATAGGGAGATGGAGGGTGAGAGGCAGTCTGTAGCACAATTCCTTTCAGAAAGGGTGGCAGGAGGTACCGTTATCTCGTACCCCAGCACACAATACTCTGTGGGACAGGGGAGGAGGCCATGAACCCTCAAACAGTGAGATGGAGGGTGAATGGCAGTCTGTAACACAGTACCACAATCAGAAGGCACTGCAGGAGGTACCATAATCTCGCAGCCCAGTGCACGATGCTCTGTGGGACAGAGGAGGTGGACATGGACCCTCCTCCCACATAGAGAATAGTGAGATGAAGGGTGAGAGGCGGTCTGTAACACAGTGCCACAATCAGAAGGCACTGCAGGAGGTACCATAATCTCGCAGCCCAGTGCACGATGCTCTGTGGGACAGAGGAGGTGGGCATGGACCCTCCTCCCACATAGAGAATAGTGAGATGAAGGGTGAGAGGCGGTCTGTAACACAGTGCCACAATCAGAGGGCACTGCAGGAGTTAATAGTCACTGTGATGATGCTGTAACCAGTTTCCTGAAGTCCCCAGAGTCTAAAGGTTCACTTTACCTTGCAAGTTCCTTGGTTGTCAAAATTGTTCTACGGATTTACTACCTACTTGTGAATAGAGATGGTGCGAACCTCCGATTTTCGTTTCGCGAACCAGAAAATCAGCGTTTTAAGGGCCGAAATCACATTGAATGCTAAATTTCAGGCCTAAAGTGCTTTAAAACATCTTGCATGTGTATACATCAATCAGGGAGTGTAATTAGAGTACTGCTTCACACTGACACACCAAACTCACTGTGTAACGCACTGCAAACAGCTGTTTGTGTAGTGACGGCCTTGCTGGACTGGTGCACACCATGGTCAGAGTGCAGGCCGTGGTGGTTTTCCAGCCCATATGGTCGCCGGGCTGAGGTAGCTGAATGACAGCACAGTGACTGTCCAGCTAATCAAATTTGGTCTGTCCACAATGAAGAAACTACCTTATTATCTTGGGTGTGCCCCCCCCCCCCTCCCCCGAGACACTTCATATAGCCGGCGGTCATTGCTTCATTGTGATACGCAAGCCCCTTCACCGCGGCAAGGTAATGATCATGAAGGGGAATTGGCACATGTACATGCCTTTTGTTTTGTTGTTGCAGCCGCCTGCAGTGCAGCCAGAAAAATTAGGCAGGCATGTACATGCACCAGAAAAATTATTATAGCGGCCGCTGCTAGCAGCGGCCTTAAAGAGAACCCAAGGTGGGGATCGTACAAAGAAATCTATACACAGAGGCTGGGTCTGGCTATAGTGCCCAGCCTCTGTTGCTAGGTGAATCCCCGCTAAGTCCCCCCTGCGCTCCGCTCTCCCCCATAAATTACAGCCGCGTGTCGCAGCGGGCTGTATTTACCTCACTAGTGTCACTCACGGTGCTCCCACGCCTCCTGCAGAGCGCCGGTCCCCGCCCACGTCCCTTCCCTCACCACTGATTGGAGGGAAGGGACGCGGGTGGGGACCGGCGCTCTGCAGGTGGCGGGGGGAGCGGCGTGAGTGACATTAGTAAGGGAAACAGTGCGGCCCTAATTTATGGGGGAGAGCGGAGCGCAGGGGGCACTTCAGGGGGATTCAACTAGCAACAGAGGCTGGGCACTATAGCGAGACCCAGCCTCTGTGTATAGATTTCTTTGTACGATCCCCACCTCGGGTTCTCTTTAAAAATTCAGGAATCTGCCTGGAGTCCTGGACCCTGTTGGTGGTGGCGGAGAAGGCAGTCAAGCAGCCTGCAGACAGAGATGCTGTGTGGGGAGCGACTTAGTCTTGGGGCAGGCAGTCACACTGCGTGCAGGCAGAGATGCTGTGTGTGGGTCTTCAGGCAGGTCTGACCGTGCTTTGCAGACCACTTGGTCAGATGGTCCCTTGACCCAACGCTGTGTGCCAGAGATGAAACCACTTGCCTTTTAACATCACGGTACAGTTTGCGTATTTTCTTTTTTGAGAAATAATTGCATATCTTCCACTGCAGGGTGTGGATTTGCTTTTGTGTGCTGCTTTCCCTCAGGTGGTCATCCCATTGCAGTTTGTGCTTTGTAATCATGTGCCTTCGTAAGGTAGTTGTCCCTACGCGGGTCTTGGTCTTTCCACGGGTCAATTTTCGGTGGCAGAGAATACAGATGGCATTGCTCTCATCTGAGGCAGACACACAAAAAAATGTCAACACCGCTGAGCCCTGGGGTGATGGCACTTTGGTGGTGGCGGCCGACTGAGTGTTAAGTGGGGTGCCAGAATCAGAGCAGGAGGAGGAAGATATGTCACGCTTCCGTGCGGAAGGGCCGCACAAAATCACAACAGCGCCACCGCGAACAGACCTGCCAGGTGGCCTGCCTCTGCCTTTTGTTTTGTCCATATTGGGAGGGATGAAGTGAAAGGTATGCACTGACTTGACTAATACAATGTGCAGTCAGTCACACAGGTGCAGTTAACAGGTATGCACGGAGTGGTATATCACACTGCGTGCGCTCACGTAGGTAGGTGGGTGCACTGAAGTGAACAACAGGTAGTAGGTATATGCAGTGATGGGTAATACATGTGCACCTGTCACACACAGACAGGTACCAGATAGGCACAGTCACACTGCGTGCGTTCACGTAGGTAAGTGGGTGCACTGAAGTGAACAACAGGTAGTAGGTATATGCAGTGATGGGTATTACATGTGCACCTGTCACACACAGAATAGGCACAGTGACACTGACTGACAGGGCTGTATATAATGCAAGTGGGCCACACACATACACAAAAAAAAATAGATCACAAGAACAAGATTATCTCTCAAAAGAGCTGTTGAGGGGTGCTTTTTTAGCAATAACCATCAGCCAGGAGCAAGCTAACAAGCCTACAAGAGCCTAACTAAGCTTTCGCTATGAGAGTCTGCAGCAGCTATCCCTTCACTAATTACTGCAGGCACACAAGTGAGTCCACTGCCTGACGCTGCCTACCTTTTATAAGGAGGGGGGGGGGGGGGGGGCTCCAGGAGGGAGTGTAGCCTAATTGGCTACAATGTGCCTGCTGACTGTGATGTAGAGGGTCAAAGTTGACCCTCATGATGCACTATGGGGGCGAACCAAAAAAAGTTCCCGGTTTGCCGCGATCGCGAACCACGGAAGTTCGCCGGGAACCGTTCGCCAGCGAACCGTTTGGGCCATCTCTACTTATGAATTCTGTGTCAGTGATTTACTGTATGTAGTGAAATACAGGTTAATGTGGAGAAATAATTTCCACACAGCCAGATAACGCTCCAATTCCTTTTCTATTACCTACTCATGCCTGGGAATAATGGGCCAAAAATGAATGGGGAAGTGGGGATCGGTTCAGCATCTGTCCCTACATACTCTTTCCTTTATGAAACCATGAAAAAACATCTGTGCACATATTTGTGCCACAGCAGATACTCTTTAAATACAGGGAAATGTTAAGGGAAGTAAAAGGAAAGGAAAGCAGGTTAGACTTCTATCGTATACATGGGAACATCCATGTCACTCCTTTATATATGCTTGCGCCAAGGCTGTTGCTTCTATAGGATCTGCAGGGCACTCCTTAGGGGCTCCACAAGTCAGGGACTGTAGGAGTTACTGTTAGTACAGTATAACAATGTAAGGGTCCCCACACTCTTTAGGGGCCCACAAGTAGGGGACTATAGAGGTCCCAGGGACTATAAAGGTCACTGTCAGTACAGTATGACAAAGTAAGGGCATCCCACATTAATTTTTGCTCAGGGCCCCATATTACCTCGAACCATCCCTGGCTTGCACCTTATTAATCCCTTCAGGAAAACAAGGGCAGGGATCAGGGGAAAATCTAAGGAAGCCAAGGTTTCTTCTTTGTGTAAAGATTTTATTACACACAGAGACACAGAACATTTATATCACGCTTTACTCCTGGCGTACTCAAAGCGCCATCATTATCTGTCAGTCTGAACTAATAGGAACATTGAGAGCCCAAGCAGAGCACTAGACAATCATGACTAAAATAAATGTGCAGTTTTGCCTGAGGTGCCCGGATGCATAACAGTTCTGATGTGTGAAAGTGCACTCAATGCTGCTGTAATGTGATACGGAAGATGCAGGATTCTGTTGTGCTTTACAGAAATAACATGCTGTATGTACTGTATATGCATAGGACTATGACAATGTGCACTGTATGCAGAATTCCTCCTACAAGCTGAATATAGGTGCCCATACACTCGTCAGATTGGCAGCAGATAGATAAGAAATGCATCTGATGATCTATCTGATGCGTTTTTAGAACATTTTTTACCAGGATAGAATTCCAATAGATTTCAGTTTGAAATCTATTGAAATTCGATCTGATGGCATTTTTTTGCCATCAGATTTCCATTAAGGCCAATGCAAACTGATAAGCAATCTCATCAGATCGACCTAAATTTTCCACCCTGCCAGTTCGATGGAAATCCATCGAAATCGATCGAAATCGGCCATCGATCGGTCGATTGGCCAACCGATTTGCGATCGATCGATCAGGATCGATCGGTCGGCCAGAAAATCGGCTGAGTGTATGGGCCCCTTATGGCTTGTCAGCTATTTTTCCCTAAAATCCACATTAGATTCAGAAATAACTATCCCTTCGCTGTGCTGACAATAAACACAATGGAGATTTACTAAAAACAAACCGGTCTATTCTAAAGACTAGTGTGTGTTCATGTCAGGATTCCTGTATACACCCAGCCTCACACATTCCTTAACACAATATACAGTCAATTAAAATGTGTTAGTTACCATATATATGTGGCTTTTTCATTTCTAAAAGTGCTTTATTGAAACATAAATCACGTAACAGAGCATATAGAAACATCCATTTTGGGGAATAAAGTCTAGTCATGTCTGTGCAGATAAGTGCCATGGCTAGGATTCGAACCTGGGACCCCGCGCCACAAGTGTGATTTACTACACAGGGTCGGGGTTCCAGTAACAATGATGCCCCCTGGCTAAAATTAGCCTGGGAGCCCTCTGACAGACACCCGACCACCAGGGCCCCTGAGCTGGCTTCTGCCTCCTCCCAGATCACCCCCCCCCAACTTAACTGTGCTCCATGGGGCCTCTGCAACGTCTTCGGCAGAGTAACGTCTTGCCTGTGCTGGTGGGCACACTCCTCTGTCAGTCCGTAGCTCTATGCACTCACTGGCTTCATCCTCCCAGCAGTGCCTCTGGTCATGGAGCAGAGGCACCCTTGTGAGGTTGACACAGGTAAGTGTACGGAGCCACGGAATAATAGAAGAGCCCGCTGGGTCACACTCGCAACCTCCAAAAACAGACACGCACCTACGAACGCAAATGGAGGAAATCCCGCAGCAACTCCGACTTCTTGGCGTACAAGGCCAACCTGCAGCTGTTCTATACCGCATTAACTGATGCTAAACAAAAATACTTTGCTGCCTTGATCGGATCCCAAGCCTCCAACCCTCGGCGCCTCTTTGCCACCTTCAACTCCCTCCTTAACCCCACCACTCCTCCCCCGACCTCCGCCCTCTCAGCCACTGATCTGTCCACCAACTTTACCGACAAAATAGCCAGCATCCGACGGGAAATCTCATGCCTCCACTCCACCACCTCTTCCTCCCCCACCAATACCTATTCCCCACCCTCCACTCACTGCCTTTACTCCTATCACAGAGGACCAAGTCAGCCGTCTCCTAGCCACTTCTCCTGCCACCTCCAGCCCCCTAGACCCTGTGCCATCCAAATGCCTCCGTCCTCACTTCCCTGTTCTGGCTCCTGTCCTCACCACTCTGTTTAACCTCTCCCTCTCCACGGGTACCTTCCCCTCTGACTTCAAACAGGCCACTGTACTTCCCCTACTTAAAAAACCCTCACTAGACCCCTCACTTCCATCCAGCTACCGTCCTATCTCCTTACTCCCTTTGGCATCTAAACTCCTAGAGCGTTTAGTCCACCAACGCATGACCCATTACCTTGACTCCAACTCCCTATTTGATCCCCTACAATCAGGATTTCGGCCAGGCCACTCCACCGAGACTGCCCTCACCAAGGTCGTCAATGACCTCACGCTTGCCAAGGCCGAAGGAAAATACACTATCCTTCTCCTCCTAGACCTCTCATCAGCATTCGACACTGTTGATCACTCCCTGCTACTCCAGTCACTGCAATCTGTGGGTATCCAAGACCGTGCCCTAGCATGGTTTTCCTCCTACCTCTCAAATCGCTCCTTCAAGACCTCCTTCAATGGTTCCTCCTCAACCTCCTTCCCACTTTCAGTTGGGGTCCCCCAAGGCTCTGTTCTTGGTCCCCTGCTGTTCTCCATTTACACCGCCTCCATCGGAAAACTCATCTCCTCTCTGGGTTTCAACTATCACCTATATGCAGATGACACCCAGATTTACCTCCATACCACTGACCTCTCCACCACCACCATGGAGAAGGTATCCTCTGGTCTCTCAGCTATTTCATCGTGGATGTCTGCCAGGTTCCTAAAATTAAACCTGGATAAGACTGAGCTCCTAATCTTCCCGCCCCGTGCTGCTTCACCCCCCACTGACCTCTATGTCACTGTCAATGGCACAATCATTCATCCAACCACACAAGCCCGCTGCCTGGGTGTCACCCTAGACTCGGCCCTCTCCTTCACCTCCCACATCCAAACCGTAGCTAGAGCCTGCTATTTCCACTTACGCAACATCTCCAAGATCCGGCCTTTCCTGACCCCAGACACTACCAAACTCCTTGTCCATGCCCTCATCATCTCCCGCCTGGACTACTGCAACTCCCTCTTGTCAGGCCTTCCTCAAAACCGCATCGCCCCCTTAAAATCCATCATGAACGCAGCAGCCAGACTCATCTACTCCTCCCACCGCTCTGTCTCCACAACTCCCCTACGCAAATCCCTTCATTGGCTTCCAATTCACTTCAGAATCAGCTTCAAGATCCTATGTTTGGCATACAAATCCTTACACAAGTTCTGCCCAACCTACATCTCTGACCTGGTCAGCAGATATACACCTGGCCGCCCACTTCGCTCCTCCAACGACCTCCTCTTAACCACCCCACGCATCTCGCACTCCCATGCCAGACTGCAGGACTTCACTAGAGCTGCCCCTATCCTGTGGAACTCTCTCCCGCTGCCCATCAGGCTCGCTCCCACCTTCAACACCTTCAAAAAAGCACTCAAAACTCACTTCTTCAAGGAGGCCTACATCAACTCAACACTACCCTAATCCTTTCTGCCAATAACTTCTTGATGCACCCCCTCCTTTTGTGTCACCAGCCCTTCCCTCTAGATTGTAAGCCTTTGGCAGGGCCCTCTTCCCTTGTGTATCATACTTGACTGTGTGCACTTTACCCAGAATTTGGAACTGGTAATTTTCTACCACTACCATTCCAGTTTATGATCTGGCATTGTACTATTATCTGCATTGTGTTGTGTATCTTATTGCTATTACCTGTATTGTTGTATCTATGGTCTGTTACCTGTATTGTTCTGGCAACCCTGTTATCATTGTCTGTAAGCCTATTTATTGTACAGCGCTGCGTAATATGTTGGCGCTATATAAATCTAATAAATAATAATAATAATAATAATACTCTGCTGAAGACATTGCAGAGACCTTGGGGAGTTGGGAGGAAACAACTCGGGGGGGGGGGGGGATTTACAGGCTTTGGGGCAATTGTTGGCTTTGCCCCTATGGAAGCACCAGCCCTGTTACTACACCACCATGCTGAGCACTCAGCTGCTGGGACATAGGGGTGGTTAATGGCATATTAAGATAACACCTTTCAGTTCAAAGAATTCAACTACATGGAGAATTTACTGCAGATTTCACAACAATTCTGCCTGCATTACTGTTTAAAGCTTAAAGAGTAACTGTCAGGCTGCAAAAGCTAATTTAAACTTCTATTCTCCTGTGTTAAACAGTTTAAAAGGAAGCCAAAAAGGCAATACTGAAGTTAAAAATCTCTCTTACTTTGATTTTTGCTGAACAGCAAGGCTCTTTATTCCCAAGCTCCTAAGGAGGCCGGCAGGACGCATAACAGATACTGCAAAGCATTCTGGGACTGCTTCTGCTCCCCACTGCACTCCCTTGGTCCTCCCCTTCATTTCCCTATCCCGCCCTAAGGCTGCTTTCACAGTGAGAAGTTACAGGCTCATGTTACAGCAGCTTGTAACTTGCAGCCCAGCTCACAGCAATGAAAAATCAATGTGCTGTTCACAGGGCACATGTACCGTTAGAGTATACTGCATGAGTCCGCTATTGTTCCTAGCCACATGGCTAATTAATATTCACTGCACAGTAGTGTTGTCGATCATGAACCATTAGGATCTTTGATCCTGATCTTTTTTGTGAGTCGAATCATCAGGAAGCAAGGTAAGGGAGGATATTACATCACAATTGGCTTCATACAAGACAGACAAACATGGAACCTGCCATGAGCTGTCAGGAGCATCATTCTCTGCAAATACTATATAAAAATTATGTGAAATCCAAACGTGGACAGTGAAATGCATATGTAATGTAAGTACAGCCAATATTTAGCTACTGATATATGTGTTTTTTTTCTCTGAGACCCTATATCTAACAGCTCCTCTTTAAAGCCAATTTCTGGTAATACCTTTTCCCCATTACCTTTCCCCAATGAAGGTAATGCTGAGCAGGAGGCAAACTGCTCATCAACATCTTACTGTTGTTCCCAATGGGAAAGCTAGAGGCTGCATCCAGACAGCCAGAAGCTAGGCTGATGCACGGAGGAGCATGGACATGAATACAAGAGAGAGGTTTGGGGTTTGTTCCTCTATAGTCTGCTCAGCAGAGCTGTACTAGAGCGATGGTGATTCATACCTCCTCCATAGCACTGATCAGGTTCTGGGTGGATTTGCTGATCTCGGTTCCAGCCGGCGGCATCCCACTACTGGGTGTGAAGAAAGCAGAGGTTGGGCTTCTGAGTCCATCCGTCTCTATGCTGTAACTGGCTTTAACAGGGCAGCACAGCTGATTATGCATGATAAAGTAAACCACAAAGGCATAGAGTCCCTGTGATAGAAAGAAAATAAAATATTAAGGTCATTAAACAGAATTACATAATACCCAGAAAGCAAATGGTGACCCAGAACAACTGGCAAAGTATAAAGCACTAAGAGAGACCAAAAAGCCCTTTCTACTAAAAAGCAACGCTAAATATAATTGTGTCTTCTTAAAAACCTTCTGTTTTAAGAAGACAAAATTATATTAAGAGTAGTGATGGTCATGTCTAGGAGAACTCATGGAGAAGCATGTGACCAGTTTGGTCAGGTTATATGCAGGTGTCTGATTTGCTAGTCATGATCATGTGCTAAAGCAGGATGTGATCACAGCAAATCAGAGCTTTGCAAGTCTATCAGCTGATCAAATCACATGCTTCTCCATGAAATATCCTAGACATGACCATCACTAATTAACCGCTTCCAGACCACGGTAACTGAAATCTATGCCCTGTTTGTGACTGCTTATTCCTGCCAGGGCATAGATTTCAATGACTGCGCCGCACCGACCTGCAGCTCCCGCCGATCTCTCCCTCGCCGCAGGACCCTCACTCTGCCATCTCTATGACGGCAGAGCTCTGTGAGGTGGTCAGAAGCCGGTTTCATGGGCTCCTGAAGCCGTGATCATTATGAGCAAATCCCATTGGCTCACACTGATGTCAGGGTCAGCAGCCAATTAAATCGGCTGTGCCCGCACTGTCACTCACTAATCATCTGGTCCCCCGCTGTGGCTCAGTTTCGTTTTTAGCAGTGCACCTGCACGGCTATGGCCACATGCGCCCTTGCCTGCGCAGTGCGTGTACTATGTACGCACAAATGAGTCGCTGAAAAGGAAACAGAGCCACAGCTGGGGACCGGATGATTGGTGAGTGATTGCGTGGGCACCGGACGTCTGCAGGGGGCTGGAGGAAGCCCCAGGTAAGTGAAACTTTTTTTTTGTACTTAGTTAAGGCTCCCTTTAAACGCATTTTCAGTAGAAACATACATATATTAACACAGATTTGCACATCAGTCCTGAGAGAGGGTCAAATAAAGAAGAAAAAGGGACAGAGGCATTTGGTTCCCAAAGATGGACAGTCCCTCCAGAAGAGGGACAGTTGGGAGCTATGATTATCAGGGTACTTTTTCTCATCAAACCAATACTGTCACTGTGAATACTTAGAGACAGCACTACACAACAGCCAGTAACCCCATCAGAGGCCATCTCTGCAGGAGTCCCTGGAAGTTACTGTATTTATCTCACTATGAAGCTGTGGAGAGGGTGAATATTTACAGGTACTTTCCAGAGTGTAATTGAATTCTTCCTTAGGACATAAGCAAAGGGTAACATTTTGAGTACAAAACAAGGCTATATTTAGATATGTTATCTCTGTGATTTTTCTTCAAATAAAACATACAAAGTTAGGGGAAAGCATGTTCTTTCCTTGTAGGCAAAGTACAAGATGTGTTAATAATAACTGGTCTGTGAATACAACAATGCAAGCAGAGGGAGCCTTCAGCCCAGACATACTGGTTGCAGCAAGCTTTGTCAGGCATTATTTACCAGGCCACAACAGCAAGCTTTACTTTAATAATTCAAGCCAGGGGCTGTTTTTCTGCCGTGTGCTGTATAAAGCGCAAGATAGATTTGTGCAGCTTTTAGCAAGAATGCATTCACACGCAAGTATTTATCATTTCTCTTTAAAGAGGCAGTCTACCTAGTCCTTTACCGATGGATCATAATACAGAGCGGCCTCAATTCAACAATAGTAAGTAGAAGCTGTGAGGGCATGAATGTGACTACAATCTCACACACACTAATTCAGCATCTCACACACACACTAAGGCCTAGTGCACACCAGAGCGGTTCTGCTGCGGTTTGCGATCCGCTTGCGGGTGCGGATCCGCTAGGGTAATGTATTTCAATGGGCTGGTGCACACCAGAGCGGGAGACGTTTTGCAGAAACGCATACTCCCGAGCTGCTGCAGATTTTGGATTGCGGATGCGTTTCTGCCTCAATGTTAAGTACAGGAAAAACGCAAACTGCTCTGAAAAACGGCACTTCAGAGCGGTTTGCCAGGCGGTTTTTGTTACAGTAGCTGTTCAGTAACAGCTTTACTGTAACAATACATGAAATCTACTACACCAAAAACGCTTCACAAAACCGCAAAATGCTACCTGAAACGTTACATAAAAAAAAGAAAAAGCATTTCAAAATCTGCTAGCATTTTGCGGATCTGCTAGCGGTTTTTGGTGTGCACCAGGCCTAATTCAGCATCTCACACACACTAATTCAGCATCTCTCACACACTAACTCAGCATCTCACACACACTAATTCAGCATCTCACACGCATCTCACACACACTAACTCAGCATCTCTCACGCACACTAATTCAGCATCTCACACACACTAATTCAGCATCTCACACACTAATTCAGCATCTCACACGCATCTCACACACACTAACTCAGCATCTCTCACGCACACTAATTCAGCATCTCACACACACTAATTCAGCATCTCACACACACTAATTCAGCATGTCACACACTAATTCAGCATCTCACGCACACTAATTCAGCATCTCACACACACTAATTCAGCATCTCTCACCCACACTAATTCAGCATCTCACACACACACTAATTCAGCATCTCACACACACACTAATTCAGCATGTCACACACTAATTCAGCATCTCACGCACACTAATTCAGCATCTCACACACACTAATTCAGCATCTCACACACACTAATTCAGCATCTCTCACGCAAACTAATTCAGCATCTCACACAAACTAATTCAGCATCTCTCACGCTCACTAATTCAGCATCTCACACACACTAATTCAGCATCTTACACACTAATTCAGCATCTCACACACACTAATTCAGCATCTCTCATGCACACTAATTCAGCATCTCTCACGCACACTAATTCAGCATGTCACACACTAACTCAGCATCTCACGCACACTAATTCAGCATCTCACACACACTAATTCAGCATCTCTCACGCACACTAATTCAGCATCTCACACACACACTAATTCAGCATGTCACACACTAATTCAGCATCTCATGCACACTAATTCAGCATCTCACACACACTAATTCAGCATCTCACACACACACATGGTGTCTGACCTACAAATCCGTACACAAAACCTGTCCAACCTACATTTCTGATCTTACTCAGAGATACACACCAAGCAGCTCACTCCGCTCCTCCAATGAACTTCGCCTGACCGCCCCCCGCATCACCCAGTCCCATGCACTCCTCCAAGACTTCTCAAGAGCCGCTCCAACACTATGGAACTCCCTACCTTCACCCATTAGGGCAGCCCCCTCCTTCAACACCTTCAAGAAGGCCCTCAAAACTCACCTTTTCACTCTGGCCTACCACCCCTCACAATTGCTCTAAACCCACAGCTGAACTCTGGTCCCCTACCTCTCGTGTCCCTACCTCTCCCTCTAGATTGTAAGCCTTTGGGCAGGGTCCTCCTCCTTTTGTGTCCTACCTGATCATGCACCTCCATTACTGTGCACCCATGCTATGCATTTGAGTGAACCTAACTTGCCTTATCTCCATGCTCCCCTCCAGTGACGGACTAAGCATTACCTTGTACTCATACTGTGCTTTGTGATCTGGTTTTCTTGTATTCCTGTATCGTCATATTGCTGTTTGTCACCCCTAAATATTGTCTGTAACCTAAATTAATGTCCAGCGCTGCGTAATATGTTGGCGCTTTATAAATACAATAAATAATAATAATAATCTCACACACACACTAATTCAGCATTTCACGCACACTAATTCAGCATCTCACGCACACACTAATTCAGCATCTCACGCACACGAATTCAGCATCTCACGCACACTAATTCAGCATCTCACACACACTAATTCAGCATCTCACACACACTAATTCAGCATCTCACACTGACTAATTCAGCAACTCTTGTGTTATGAGTCAGGTTCAGGGTGTGCACATACAATAGAGGCAAGAGAAAAAATGAGCCATGTAATACCGATAGTGAAACATTGATCATTATACTGATATTACACCCTCTGTACCCTAATTCTGACACAAACTATCCCCACCCCTCCCCAGAACAACTGAGATATGTGCGGGTTCATGACAGTGGCAGTTCAGGACAGGGACCTACTCGTAACACTAAGCCAATTAATTTGGGCATTGGAGGCTGAGAAAGAGTTATGGCATAAAATATCATCAGCCTCACACCAATATAAAAAGTTTTTGTCCTTATTTAACCACTTAAGGACTGCAGGCTTTAACCCCCCCAGTAAGACTGAGGAGGCGGGAGCGGGGCTGCGGGCTATGAACTGGCTCGGCGTCTATTAGACGCCGCAGCCAGTTCATTCATTACGCTGGCCAGAGTCGTCCAGCAGCTGAAAGCGTGACGTTTCCCGGGACCTCATGCTGCCTGGGACAGCGGACCCCAAAGGCGGGACGCGTCCCAGGTAAAGTGGGGCGTATGTTCAGCGTAACTTAAGGCATCTTAATGACATGTATTTATGCTTGAAAAAAATCTATGTATCCTCTTTTGATGTTGCATGTATCTAGATGTCTGTTCCAACAGCTTGTGAGCAAACAGGATTGAAGCCAGTTGAAAGGCTATACAGCTGAAAGCTTGCTAACTCTTATTCTTTAGTTAGCCAATAAATGGTATCATCCTCATTCAAAACTTCTCGCTTTTACCGATGGCTAACACGGTACAATACCCTACTGATTTACATTCTCAAATTTATCACAGGCAGCAACAGGTGATCTTTGCGGAATGTTTGTTCTAATCTCTGTTCTATGCACAGAGGGAGATGCTTGCTTAGCAGTTGGAAAAATAATTATTTCCCACAATGCAACGAGGTTCACAGACAGCAAACTGTCAGGACCATGGTCATGACAGCACACTGTGGAAGGGGTTTCACTATAATATCAGTCACACAGACCCCCCTGATGATCTATCTGAGAAAAGGTAAAACATTTCTTGTGGGAAAGGGGGTATCCACTACTGACTGTGGTGAAGTTCAATCCTTGGCTGCAGTTCCTCTTTAAGATATGCTAAACGTTTATACATTGCTTTCTTTATCATTTCACAAGCTGGGCACAACTAGATGGAGAGATGCAGTAATAAGACTTTTCTTTGTCAAGTCTGGCTGTGCTCTTACCTGGAGGCTGTTAAAAATGATGAAGAGAACCAAGACCCAGAGATGCCTGTAGGCCACATGTAACCCACCCCACAGCCAGGTTACTGATATCAGAGCAAAAAGGTACAAGATCAGGGGGATTTCTGCAAAGAAAGTACAGATATGTAATACACATCATATACTAAATAATTACAGCATAGCAACAACATACCAGGCCAATCCAAACTGAGCATATGATAGGAAAATACATAATTAGAAGCTGCCTTCAATGTACACATTGATCAATGGATCAAAACATATTAGCTCCTCAATAATGCAACTTTCAACTTTTCTCTGCTGTCATTATTGAGTGCATAGGACTCTAAGCTCAACCAACATTACTTTTACCTTTATTATCACCAGATTTCAACAGCCAATACCCGTGGAACTTCTAAAGGCCGTACACACACTTGACTAAACTTGGCTGAGGCAGTCAATAATGACTGCCTCAGCTAACAATCATGCGTGTGTACGGCAAACCCTGACCACGGCCCCCCACAAAGTTAGGTATGTTTGAATATATGCAGCTTAACCATCTGGGGACCGGCTGCCTAACCCCCCTTATGGACCAAGCCATTTTACATGCGGGGCGGGGGGGGCACGTTTGGGGAGGGGGGATCAGGCAGCCGGATCTCCAGTATAGTTAACTAGGCATGGTGTCGCCAGTGTAGTCAGATGAGCAGCTCTAGCCCCCCCCGCTCTGGCCGGCATCCCCGATCGCACTGCCGCTAACTTCTGGGTCACGGCTTGATGACATCATCAAGCTGGGACCTGACACTTAAGGCAGAGCGAATGGGGATGCCGGCTAGAGTGGAGAGGAGCAACGACGGGGAACGTCAGGAAGGTGAGTCCCTGTCCTCTTTACCCCTCACACCGCCGCTACCAATATCGATCACTACGATCGGCCAGCGATCATAGTGATCTTGTGATCAGGAGCCAATTGCGATGGCTCCTGATCACTAAGGGGAGATGTCAGCTGTCTTATGACAGCTTAATTTCCCCTCTTGGGTGCGCACGATCGCATCGGTAGTGGAAACGACAGGTGGCGTAAATTCTACGCCACATCAGAGTTAGGCAGCCACAAGTGCGGCATAAGATTTACACCGCGCGGTACCTACAAGGTTAAAGGACAACTGACCTGAGAGGGATATGGAGGCTGTCATATTTATTTCCTTTTAGACAATGTCAGTTGCCTGGCATTCAGCTGATTTTTCATGTATCAGTAGTGTCTGAATCACACAACTGAAACAAGCATGCTGTAAATGCAGTCAACCTTCTGTCAAACATCTGATCTGCATGCTCAGGGCTGGATTTACATCACAGGAGCCTATAGGCACAGATGTCCTGGCACCCTAGACTCCGCCCTCCATGAACCGGCAAACCCCCATCAAACCCCACTGAAGGGTGTCTTGTCAGTGGAATGCCGAGAGCTGAGTGAGTGACCTCTCATTTACATTCTGCTCTCGACTCTTCATGGTGAAGGAGGGAGGGAGGTGCTTAGGGAGCGGAGTGAGCCACCTTTCCATCATCAGGCGCCTGTAAGCACGTGCCTACAGTGCCTTATGGTAAATGCGGCCCTGCGCATGCTTGTTAATGGTCTATGGCTAAAAGTATTAGAAGCAGAGGATCAAAAGGACAGTCAGACAATCTGCATTGTTTAAAAGGGAATACATATTGCAGCCTCCATATCCCTCTTAGGTCAGGTGTATATTGAGGTAAAGAGCCATAAAATATTCAATCTGATCCAGTAAAGATTACTACATCATTGAACTGCAAGCTGGTGGAATATATGACATTTATAATGACAGAATTCTAATAATACACTGGCTCTTGTCATGTTTTTCAAACTGACTTTGCATTGAAAAGAGCAGAATTTAGCACTGGGAGCTGAACTGGAGGCCAGATTTAGAACATCCAGATATTAATAGTCTGTCCAGCTGTCTGACTTCCATTCTTAAAATGTTTCTGATCAGAAAGAGCTTAACAAGTATGCAATAAAGTCCCAGCTAGTGTGGGCTGGACACTCAAGAATGCAGTCAACAAACTAAAGCATTTCCAGCATATAATAGCAACAGTGCCCACAGTTCATACAAGTCATAGTATTACAGTTACTATAGCCTCCATTCACTCAGCATTACTGCATTCTGTAATGCATAAAACACCTGATTTTACCGATCATCTTGCCTCAAGCCAATTTACTAAACCTATTACTGCACTCAAAAGTAAAATTACCGACTAGTGAGGTAAATTACCAACTTGCTTGGTAAATACCTCAAGAAATGTCAAGGAATTGCAATTCACAAAGATGAAAGAATTCAGTAAATCAAGGAAAAGTGTTTGGTATTTACCTCCAGCTCTGACCAGCCAGTAACTTACAATCTCCTTGCAGTAAAAGTTGACAGATGCAACAGCCAATAGGAAGAGCCACACAGTCCTGCTTCTCACCCCATTTGATCCCATGCACTGGCGGGTAGGACTTGAGTATGTCAGAGCAGGAAAATTAGACATTTAAAAAAGGCTTTTCTGCATCCCTTTACTTTAGATGTCCATATCTGTATACTGAGACACAGAAGAGCTTCCTCTAGTTAGCATGTGAGCACATCCAAAGGGATACTGGGGATGCACTGGGCAGAAAAAGCAATGGCTCATGCACACCACTTGTGGGAAAACCCACAGCTTCCTGCCGGACCTGCTGCACAGTTAATGAGACTTGTGCATTGAAGCATTTTTTTGTATATTACCAAACTTCTATGAAAATGTTGTAAATTAGAAAATGTAAAATACCCAATGCAGTATTTTACCAACCTAATTATTTTACAGAACTGCCCTTAGTGAATTGAGGCCATTGTGCAAATTGTTGTGTAATACTACTTAGGCAGTGTAACAATACTGAAGAACATCTTGTCCCCCAATATAGCATTATAATTAATTCTGACATCCATGATGCCAAGCATGTGTCTGATCAGCTAATAGTAAGAGGTTCACAAACATGTAAGACTCTTGTGTCCGTCCTTATGCTCTGATGCACGCCAACAAGGAGGAGCTGATGGTCACTGGACACTTCCACAACTTACAGGACCAGAGGTGGTGAAGAACTAAGAAGAGAAGTGTATGTAAAGCCTACCCCTCCCTGTAAGCTGCTACTTCCACCCCTTGGGGAAATTACCATGGCATGCCTGTGAGACAGACAAAAGTCCTTGCATGCCACATCTGCCAAACGGTATGCTGAGGTAACAGAAATGTCCAAAGGTAGTGTGAATGGAGTCATTGAACCCCCGTATCTGCATTTTCACTGGTGTTTCTCCATTGCCCAACTCGCACTGGAAAAGAAATGGAGAAACAATAGTCTTCAATACTAGTGTGAATCTAGCCTAATCTGTTCCTGCACCACCTAAAGTTGTCAATAGTGATGGTCATGTCTAGGAGAACACAAGAAGGAGCATGTGATTTGTTTGATCAGCTGATTGATTTGCAAAGCTCTGATCACATTTTACTTTAGCAGACGATTAGCAAATCAGAGACTTACATATCCATCACCTGACCAAACTGATCACATGCTTCTCCATGAGTTCTCATAGACATGCTCACTAGTGGCCAAAAAGTGGAGTTGAACATTGTCTTATCTCTTATCCTAATCCTGGGTAATTAAAACAACTCACATTTCTTTAGGTTTTCTGCACTTTCCCAGGTAAAAGGGTTCAATATTTGTATTTGCAGATCATTGTAAATGTGGCATTTATTCTAGTCACAGCACTATACCTATGGGCCGGGGTAAATTGCAGAGCACTGCACTGTACCTGTGGCATTGGGTCTTCCTCTGAACACATCATCATAGGCTTTCCATTGTTGTTTCACTTGATAGGCATGGATAAAAACTACAAGCACCACCACAAGGCAAACCAATGGCACGAGCGCTGCAGTAAAGAGAGCAGCATAGATGTTTGGGACAAAGCACCTGAAAACAAACACATTCAGTATGTTAGTCACCTACTTTTCAAAGTTCACATAAAAACAGCACATATCACCAATGGTACACACCATCACAAAGCCAAACAAGGGCGATAAAAAAAAGTGAGAGATTTTCCATCTGAACTCAAAGAATCACTTTCGATAGCATTTGCTTTTACATCTTTTTGTGTACTTTAGTTAAAATGTGTTAAAACGGGGCTCAAGTCAATGAAGACATCTACTTATTGTTTTGAGTTTAGCCCTGTTATGAGATGTTGATACCAGTATATTAGTCTGTTAAGTACAAAAAAATAACTTGTTTATCGTTCAGACTAAATTGTTGGCATGTGCTGAAAACAATCTGCGCACAGAGAATAAGGACTGTTTTTATTATCGTTATTGATTTATAAAGTTTCAACATATTTTGTGATGCTGTACAGAGTAAGAACAAAACATGGGGTACGTAGTGACACAAACAGTGGTATACACAAAATATAGACACTGGTACATGATACAGAATTTGTAGACATAGTAACGACAGTAAACAATTGTAACATGATGAACAAACTATATATCAAATTCCAAGACACAAAAGGATGAGAGATCTGCTCTTGTGAGCTTATAATCTAAAGACTAGCATTACAATTTACCACTGTAAAGGGAACACAAATTAGATGCAAAAAAAACATACCCTGCAGTTAGTTTGCTATCAGTATAAGCAGGGGCATCATTTTTACTGCCGCTGACTGAAGCCAGTCCCTTACTCTTTTTTTCTCCTTGAAACTGCACGGTCATATCTAGCTTGCTTTGTAAAGTCATGTGAGCACAGCATAGATCATATTTCAGCAGCTTCTGCAGAGGGGATGTGTACTTCCTTTCTCAGCATCAGTCTATCACAATGAACTGCCTGCAGCCAATCAGTGAGGAGCAGGAATGTGGGAGGGGAGATAAAAAGTTCCCTTTTTCCTGGCAATGTACCAGAAAGGAGCCAGGCTGACTGAGATAAGATTCATTACAGTAGAAACATTTATGATTATATTGGAATACTTGCAATGCAGGGTCAGGCTGTAGATTTCCTAATAAACACAGTGCAGTGGGTAAATGGAATTTGATTTTGGTGCTGACAATCCCGCTAAATACTGAAGATGACATGCCTTGATATTAAATGGGGGAAAAAATCAATAATAATACGATGACCAAGTTTGAAGACACTTTGGCCAAGTTCACTGTTTTTCTTTCTTTTTTGATCTTGTTGTTGGTGTTGTTCAAACTGTGTTAAATTTCATGTTAAGGCATTTGCTTTTGATATGCTGCATACATCCTGCGCCCACCTAATAATATTGAGTTTTATACCACATAATAAAACTGTGTTATCTATATAACTGAAATCTTTATTTAAAGACTTTCATTGGAAAATGTGTCAAAAATAAATCATCATCTCCATATCTACAGTGTCATGTGTGTTTATTATTGTTCTGCTTATTATCTATTTTCTATGTAGATGAGTGAGGTATTATTAATGGCAAGTTCCAACAAAGTTTTGTTTTGGCTGGGCATGTTTGATTGTTTGATTAACTGGCAATAACAGACCTTATTAGGGTTTTGTTCTTTCACAGCAAGTTCATCCAAAGTTCTCATCAGCTTTACAATTCTGACAGATGTACATGATGCACAGTGGAAAATTACTGTGCACTTTACAGAGATATTCCAGCCACATCCAGCTTCGTTGATGTGCATCCTCTGTGGGCACCCTGCACTAACCTGTGGCTACCCACAGCTGGGATTTCTCCTCAGTATAACATACAGTGGGGGGTCTTTTAAAGGACAACTATCAATAAAATAACATTTTTTTTATAAATAGTCTAATATTAGAGTCCACGTTATCCCCAGTGCCCGAGGCACTTTATTTCTTCACACAGCTCTATCTCTCAACTCTCATGCTAGATGGAAGTGGTAAAAATGGTCAGTAATTAGCCAATCACAATGAAAAGTGTGTACCAGGCCTTAGGGTGCATACACACATCCAATTTTGATTAGCCAATCACTGGCCAATTTTATCACCTCCATGTAGTATGAGGAACAACAGATTTGGAATACTATGAACAGATTGTGTATGTGAGCTCTCATATAACATGGAAGTGGAGAAACTGGATGTGTGTATGAACCTTAAATGAGAAATTCAACCAAACAAATGACCTCCTGGGACACAAAGGCCCATATGCAATTCCCTTTTTTCTCCTGAGTTTTCTCCTTGGTGATATTTTTAAACTTGTCAATAAAATGTCTTTTAAGACACCAGAAAGCAAGTAAATACTCAAAATAATTTTAATATTACTTTGTCATCTACTTTTTAGTACTTTTTTAATTAAAAAGTGCTGGAAAACTATTTTCAATTAAAGATGAAAAATTATCTCCTAGGAGAAAACTCAGGTGAAAAAGTGAATTGCATACGACCCAATGTATTTTTATTAGGAGGCCACCTGAATAACTTAGCAAACAAAATTAATATGATGCTAGTGAAACTAGACACCTAAGAAAGCCTTTATTCTGGTTTGCATTGTCTAAAGAAAAGCAGGTACTTTTGGAGCATAAGTTATGGTAAATATGTATCCTCCTTGCATGAGATATTGTTGTTGCTTCTGGAAAACAATTTGTTCAATGAGACAATAGAAAAGATGGACAGGGTCAGATTTCCGCAAAGGCCACAAAGGCCAGGGTCTTGGATGACTGCTGCCTAAGGGAGTGTCTGAAGACGGAAAAGGGGTTGTTGGATATGGAACAGAAGCCTGTCATTAGAAAAATGAATCTGCACATGGAGAGCAACACACAGAAGAGGAGAGATGCTACTCAAGGGAGCTATAAATACAAGAGAGGGATTGCTGTACATGAATGCTACACATGTAAGAGGGGGCTGCACGTGGAATGGGAGGGGCATAATTTCACATAGATAGAGAGCAATGTTGGCCTGGAGCGGAAAAAGTCCAGTCTTGATTATAGAAAAATAAGGAGAAGCTTAATATTAGGTGCCTGAAAGTGAAAATTGAATTTCACACATGAACTTACTCCTAGAAAGCACGCAATGAAAATGATGTGCTGCTTGTTTGTGCATAGCTCTCAGAAACCTGCTTTATGACTCAGAAAGAGCTGCAAGCCATTCTAGTTAGATTGCTCTATAACTAATTAGTTGCAGATTTGAAAATGCAACACAGGATGTCAGTATAATTCATTTGAATGGGCTTAAAAAGTATCTCTGTTGACTGCTCATTATTTATTATAAAAACAAAACAAAGTTACAGACTACCCAGCAAGCTATGGTGAACCAGAACTCATTGGAGTGTGTAAGGAGCTACAGAGGACCAAAAGAGTGTCTGTATATAAATATTATGGTCAAACAAGGTCACTCAAATAACAAAGTTTGGAAATAGTGTTTAAGTTTGTTTGCCTGTATATTAAAATGTATACATTTTGATTATTGCCAAAGGTCAGACGTACACAGTGTTTTTAATTGACCATTTTTGTTCAGATCTCTTTTGTTCTTTACATGCAAAGATGACCCTAAAAAATGGCCAAGGCTAAACCATTCAATTGTTAGGGACTAGCTGATGTCCGTACAATTATCACCTTTCTTATCAACTAATTTTAGTTTCCATCTCCTGCCACCACATGACAGCGTGCCATGGGTCAAGAGCATCTCATGTTAGCATGCCATGGGTCAAGTGCACCTTGTGGCAGTGTGCCATGGCAGGAGCACCTCATGACAGTGTGCCATGGGTTAGGAGCACCTCATGATAGTGTGCCATGGGTCAGGAGCACCTCATGACAGTGTGCCATGGGTTAGGAGCACCTCATGATAGTGTGCCATGGGTCAGGAGCACCTCATGACAGTGTGCCATGGGTCAGGAGCACCTCATGGTAGTGTGCCATGGGTCAGGAGCACCTCATGATAGTGTGCCATGGGTCAGGAGCACCTCATGGTAGTGTGCCATGGGTCAGGAGCACCTTATGACAGTGTGCCATGGGTCAGGAGCACCTTATGACAGTGTGCCATGGGTCAGGAGCACCTCATGACAATGTGCCATGGGTCAGGAGCACCTCATGACAATGTGCCATAGGTCAGGAGCACCTCATGACAATGTGCCATGGGTCAGGAGCACCTCATAACAGTGTGCTATGGGTCAGGAGTACCACATGACAGTGTGCCATGGGTCAGGAACCCCTATCACTGTGGCCTCTGACAGACTTTAGCTTCTTCAAGTACAACAAGTCATGAAAAAAATAATATAAGAAGTTTGATTCTGGGCCATGCTGGACCATGTTGCTCTATGAAGACTTTCCTATAGAACCTATATTTCTCCTGTCACCAGCCTTGATAGATGATTATTATAATGATAAGGAAAGTTAAAATAAGAGTGTTCTACCGATTTAGGCTTCACCATCCGTGGACAATTAATGGCACATATCAACAGCTTGCACAAAATAATCTGGTTATCATGTATGGGCTGTGATCTGTGAATACTGTCAGCATCTCCTGTAAGCCTAGATCCAGGGTCCAAGGCTGAAATCGCCCACCAGTGTTAAAAAATGCCTATACAAGTTAAAGTGTATTTCAACATTGCCAAAGAAAAACCCAATCCTTAGTTTATCAGACTATATTGTATGTTGGGAGTGAATGCTCCAAATGTTGACCGGAGCTGTGCCGGGAGGCTGAGCGATCGCTGGATCCAAATGTTATGGATGTGTAGGATTTCTTGTTCCTGCAGAATTAATGTGTCATTACAGTAAACTCAGTGAAGCCAGGGGGTGATACAAATATTTGACTTCCTGTTTTGTGCAGGTTAAGGAAGCAAAGAGACAGAGAGAATTCTGGGTATCTTTTACACAAAGTGTACAATGTCGTTACTACGGGGTACAGCAATTCTCTGAAAAAATGTATAGTTACAAAATGACTTGCAGAGTAATTATATATTTAGATTTTTATACTTAAGTGTAGCGAAAAATTAATATAAAAACTACTTTGTGCATTTCGTACTTGCTGAAGGTTTAACCTCCTAAGCGTTACGCCGCTCAGGAGGTTTTGCCATTTTGTGCCCGCTCCTCCCCGAAGAGATTCCGCAGCTGAAAACACTCTAGTTAGCACTAGGCTAACTAGTACAAATGTTCGGCACCCTCTGATCGCACGCCGCTCCCCCGTTTATACATTACCCAGCCTGGATCCAGCGATCGGCGCAGCCTCCCGGACAGCTCCAGTCCTCACTATGGGGAGGATCGCACATGACGTCATGACGCGCAAACCCGATCCTCCCCATAGAGAGACCAGAGCTGTGCCGGGAGGCTGCGCGATCGCTGGATCCAGGGGGGGGGGTAATGTATAAACGAGGGGATCGCGAGGGATCCGGGGGTGCCCAACACTAGTACTAGCTAGCCTAGTGCTAGCTAGAGGATTTACAGTAACTTGGAACTAAAAATTTATTAAGGGGGACTCCTGGGGCCACAGAGCGGTATGCCTGACACAGTGTCGGGCATACCGCTAAGGAGGTTAATGGGCATTTTATTTTCAAATTGTGAAAATTATCACCCAGGACAGTGATAGGCAAACTTGGCTCTCCAGTTGTTAAGGAACTACAAGCCCCACGATGCATTTGCCTTTACAAATCATGACTGTGGCTGTCAGAGTCCTGCAATGCATTGTGGGACTTGTAGTTCCTTAACAGCTGAAGAGCCAAGTTTGCCTCTCACTGACCTAGGAAAAAACTCAGGTGAAAAATGTTATTGCAAAAATATTTCTTCCCTTGCTCTAAAAATGCTATTTACCTTGGCGCAAAGCCAGTCCTCTTGCTATAACATTTTCTGAATCACTTACCAGGAGTAAATATGTGGATTAGGTGTTCTGATATACATAATTTTCATACACGCTGTGCTGTCAGAGGGTGACTCAAAGGGGCAGGTTTATCAAGACAGGAACAAAGAAAACTGGAGCAAAAGTCGAGAAATTGCCAGACAAACCAATCAGGTTTTAGTAATGCAATGCTTCTGATGTAGTACTTTAGACAACTGCTCTGATATACATATTAGGATCGCGGTAAATGAGTGGACCAACAAATCCACCAAACAGTACAGCCCAAAAATCTGGTTCAAAGACAAGCATTGACTGCTTCCAGGTAAACATTTAATCTACACAAAAGACAAATATATGCGCGCTGTGTGTTACAACCAGGACTAAAGGATATTATGTCCAAAGTAAATCAGTTTTCCAATACCAGTGTCAGACAATGAAAGGAGGAAAGGTAGCATCCAATGCAGCGCTCTCAGCGGTGGGATTTGACAAGTGTCTGTATTAGAAAAAGGAGAGTCCGTGGTAGGTCTGGAGTCCAGGCAAGCTCCCTATGCCGGGTTATAATGACAACGCGTTTCGACACGCCAGTGTGTCTTTGTCAAGTCATTATAACCTGGGAAAAGGAGCTTGTCTGGACTCCAGACCTACCACGGACCTTTTTTGATGTCCCCCGCTGGCAAGGAGTGGGACATTCAGCATGTAAGATATGCTTGCAAATTTATGCGATCTTGTATGTGAATTTCTTTTCCAATTTGCAAACTGAATTAAAGGTATTGCACCATAGAGGCGCTCTCTTCTCTCTCCTTTTTCCATTTTTGTACCTTAGCAAAGCAAGCTGGACTTTAGGATTTCTTAGCCACTCTGAAAGGAAATGGAGCAAGAATCCGTCACTTGGAAGGGTGATTTTTAAATCACTCCCATGACAATCATCATGGAGTCTGTTCCATCTGATTCCAGAATAGAAGCACAGATGCACAAAGCTCTACTCATCAGCTATTTTGTCTTATCTGGAAAATAACTTTTTAGCACTTTGAATATTGCTATGACAGTCAGCTGTCATAGCATACGATATCCTGGGCTCCTTTCTTTATTTGACGTTAGCTGCACAGTCATTTAATAACCAGTGCTGGAATATATAGTATAATCTCGTTATATATAACTCAGATATAGTAGTACTGTTTGAGTAAAGTCCAGTTTCCAGACAATTGGCATTATAAGTATATGGGAGTAACGCCCGGTATAGTAAATCGGATATAATAGAACTTGGGTTATAGTGAACCTGTTTTTGGCCCCTGCATTATTCTGTATTAGGTTAGAGTGGAAAGTGTCACATGTTAGCCGTGGTCCGTGGGTGGGCTGGCAGCCACTTATAGCCTGCTCGCAATCTGCATGCTATTCTGGGCTCGTGTGGATTACCTCGAAAGCACTGTCTGGTGCATGGGCTAAAGACCGCAAGTTGCATCTACTGGTGAGACCTATGCTTCCTGTGTAAGCTGCTGCCGGATTACTGAGGAAACTGCCTATCATCTGTGACTTGCTTGTGCATGGCTGCAATGCTACAGTATCATCCAAGTTGGACAGAAGAACGCACCATCAGTACTGTACCTGCATTAACTAGTGAGACCTATGCTTCCTGTGCAAACATGATTATTGCATGCAAATCCCTGCATATTGAGCGCAGTGTACTTTGATCCAGCTTAGATGCTGTCTGTGCTTACTTGCTGAAGCTTTGAAAATTAAAAAAAACTCCAATTATTGACTGTTAAAATACAGTACTACAGTATTATTATTATTATTGATTTATAAAGCGTCAACATATGCCGTGGCGCTGTACAAAGTATGACAATTTCTGATATAGTAAACTACTTGGCCTGGGTCCACTGGAGTTTACTATAAAGGGATTCTACTGTATATTATCAGCTGATCATTAAAATGTGTGCATCTAATGAACTGCTCATGAGAGTGTGCAGAATGTGGATGGTATTATCCTTTTGTGTCCGTACTATAAACTCTTATCTGTTGTTTTTCCTGCTGCAGTTTAGTCCTTTGCTGTGACGTGTTTACCTGGGCTGCCTCTATTCTGTGGGCCAGCCTTTTATTATCTATACAAGTAAAGACAGCAACAATCTTCCCTCTTCCCTAGCTCTGGAATCCATCCAGCCTGGCAGCTAAAAGCTACACTGGCCCAATTACATAACCCCTCCAAAGAAACATAATAATACGTTACACAACAAATAATAACACAGGTACATTTTATTATGCTGTTGACAAAGACGTCAGCAAAAAAAGAAATATATATAACCACAAGTGTCCTTATTCCACATAAAAAGAAAACAAGTGACATAACCAAGCAATTGATCTTCTCTTCTTTTCATCAAAAGAACACAATATGCACACGTGTCACTATTGTCACCGCTATAAGCAGCAATCAAACACTTGCCAATTAATACTAATCTCACAAAATAATCACTACGATGCAATTTTATTCCACTTAGGGGGGTTTTATTATCTCTAGGGCAAAATATTTCACCCTTGCTGTTTTAGCTTGTTGCAAACCGTTTTCATTACAGTCACAGATGACAGAAAGTAATAAGTAAATGTATACACTCCTACCATTTTGTTCGGACAATGATTAGCCAACTTTACCCCCTCTATATAGTATGAGAGTCAACAGATTTTGAATACTATGGGCTTGATTCACTAAACTGTGATAACTCAAATATCACACCTTATCAAAGACCTTATGAAAAGATATCACACCTTATAAAAAGATATCACACCTTATCAGAGTAGCATAGCGAGCGCTACAAACTTATGCCTGCTAATTGGCAATGGCTCTCGTCCTGCCCTGAGCCCCTGCGGGTTCTTAGCGCTCGCTATGCTACTCGGATGCTACTCAGGCATGTTAGCTTTGATAAAGTGTGACATCTTTTCATAAGGTGTGATATTTGAGTTATCACGGTTTAGTTAACCACTTGAGGACCCACCCTTTACCCCCCCTTAAGGACCAGCGCTGTTTTAGCTGATCTGTGCTGGGTGGGCTCTGCAGCCCCCAGCACAGATCAGGGTGCAGGCAGAGCGACCAGATCGCCCCCCCTTTTTTCCCCACTAGGGGGATGATGTGCTGGGGGGGTCTGATCGCTCCTGCCTGCCGGGTGTTGCGGGGGGGGCACCTCAAAGCCCCCCTCCGCGGCGAAATCCTCCCCCTCCCTCTCCTACCTGGCCCCCCCTGGTGACCGGGCTGCACAGGACGCTATCCGTCCTGTGCAGCCAGTGACAGGCTGTCCCCTGTCACATGGCGGCGATCCCCGGTCGCTGATTGGCCGGGGATCGCCGATCTGCCTTACGACGCTGCTGCGCAGCAGCGCCGTACAATGTAACCAAAGCGGATTATTTCCGCTTGTGTTTACATTTAGCCTGCGAGCCGCCATCGGCGGCCCGCAGGCTATTCACGGAGCCCCCCGCCGTGAATTGACAGGAAGCAGCCGCTCGCGCGAGCGGCTGCTTCCTGATTTATCAGCCTGCAGCTGGCGACGCAATACTGCGTCGCTGGTCCTGCAGCTGCCACTTTGCCGACGCACGGTATAAGCGTGCGGTCAGCAAGTGGTTAATCAAGCCCTATGTGTAGGTAAAACCTCACACTATATTAAGGTGGTAAAATTGAGGGTGTGTACCAGGCTTTAGCAGTTGCCACCAATGGCTACCTGGGAAAATATGCCCAGCTGCTCTACTCCAAACACTAATTAAGGGCCCTTTCACCCTTTTACTTTACACAAGCGTGGCTTTTATGCATGAGTCTCCCTGCGTGCTTGCATCTTCACCTGCTGTTGATCACATTCAGGCCTCTTGCACACTACATGCGATTACGATTTTTTTATACGTCCGATTTTTGATTCTGATTAAAATGTTCCGATGTAGTAGCATGCAGAACGTTTTTAATCGGAATCAAAAATCAAATGAGATAGGAAATCGGAATCGCGTGTATTGTGCAAGAGGCCTCAAAGGTGTTTATTTTCCCAAGAACAAATAGGTGATGCGCTTTTAAGACCGGAGACCTAAGATGTCTCCTCTCCTGGTGCCCTCGGTGCAGCGCTGGCTTCCCGGTAGCAGTATTTGTGCAATTTGGTAAAATACTGCTGTCTTCACCGCCGAAGTAGGCTTCGGAAGTCTTCGGGAGCCCAAGTGCTCCATACTGCGCAGGCAGGAGCGCCCTCTCTCACGCACTTGTGCATGCGCAGTATGGAGCCGTCTGTCTTCAGGAGGACCGAAGATTTCCGAAGTCCCCTGCGGCGGAGGATTCAAATGGGGAAGCTATTGCTGCAATAAGAGCACCGGGAGAGGAGAGGGAATGCTCTATAGGAGCCTCCTGCAGATGCCCTGTGCCCGCGCTCTCCTGGAACGATCCTCTGGTCCCCCGCAGTGGCTCAGTTTGGAGCACACGGCCAGGGCACAGTATGGAGCAAACAGCCAGGGCAACGCAGGCGCAGTGGAGGTCGACTTGCAAGTTGGTGAAAGCGAAACTGAGCTGCTGCAGGGGACCAGAGGATCGTTCCAGGACGGCCCAGGCACAGGGCATCTGCAGGAGGCTGGCAGAAGCCCCAGGTAAGAGAAACTCTTTTTGAAAGTCATTACATGTTTCCTGCAAGTTCTGCTACAGATAAATGTGCTCTGCTCCCTTAGTGGTCACTGTGAAAGTGATTTGCCTGGTTTCTGAATCCCTGGTAATCATACCGATGGTCAAAAATGCTCTTCTCTAGCCTTTAATTCTAAATAAACAAGCTACAGTATTGCATACTTGGTCAAGTGGTGATACCTGATTTTGTTTTTCACTGTTGTACACATAATACAATAAGGCTCTTAACAGAATTCTTGGCAAGCAGCACTTTTTTTTTCTGTGCATAAGACAAAGACAAAGTCAACTTGTTTTTCAAAGAAAGCACTAAGGATGAGGTTTGTTTTAATGCTGTTCCATTAATTGAGTCACGTCAGCTGCTCCCTTACGCAGAAAAGGTGTTCTGTACCAGGTAATAAAGGTGTGACAGACAAACAGTCAGTGCATTGTCCTAATCTCATATATAAGCATCAGTGATGTCATGCATCAGAACAATAGCAGAATTCTGATAATGTCAGTAAATCACTCACTATGGAAATAAGTTTCACAGCTTTTGAATACAATAAGGGCCCTTTCACACTGGAACGCTGCGTTGCATTCATTTTATGCATCTAGACGCTTACCTAATGCAAGTCAATGGGGTCATTCATACGACCTGTGTCGCGGTGCGGTCCGCTGGAAGTCCTTGATCTAATGCTGGTACAGAACTGCGTTACCGTGTGGCTTCAGCAGAGACTTGCGGTGATCTGCGTCGGAAGTCATGTTAGTCTATGGCGACGCAGCGATTTTTAAACATTTTGTGACGCGACGTTGCGTCGCACATGCGCGGAAGCGTATTTTCACAAAATGCTTCCGTGCACTTCTGTATACCCCGAAGCAGGAAGTGTCCGCAAACCTGCATCACTTCCTGCTTGACTGGTGGACAGTAGAGATGTCGCGAACGGTTCCAGCCGAACTTTAGGGGTTCGCGTTCGCCTGCATCAGGCGAACTTTTGCGGAAATTCGATTTGCCCCATAATGCTCTATTGAGCAAAACTTTTACCCTCCATATCACTGTCAGCAGACATATTATTGCCAAACACACTGGTCTCACTGCTGTAAGCCCTCCCACCCTCCCTCCCTCCTCCTCCTCCAAGCAAGGTCCTTATACAATTTGACTCAGTTGTCTGCCTACACTAATTAGTTATGGGACAGCTGCTACACTCTCTGCTAGGGAGATTTTAATTAGCCTCTTGTGGGTCTCCTCCCACCTCCCTCCTCCCTTCTACCTATTCCCTCCTCCCTCCTACCGGAGGGAGGAGGGTCTCTTCTGCCAGGAAATTATACTATTTAAAAACCAGTATACATCATACCATGGCTGGGAATCGAACCCAGATCTCACTGTGTGGTGGGCAAGTCACCCTAACCACTGTACCACTACAGTAGTAAGTGAAGCTGGCCTAAAATTTACCATTTATGCTCAATGCAATAGAAACAGGTTGCTTAAAGGGAACCTTAACTGAGAGTGATATGGATGTTTCCTGTAAACAATACCAGTTGCCTGGCAGTCCAGCGGATTTTTGTGACTGCAATAGTGGCTGAATCACACCCTGAAACAAGCATGCAGCTAATCCAGTCTGACTTAGCACCTGATCTGCATGCTTGTTCAGGGGCTGTGGCTAAAAGTATTAGAGACAGGGCTGTGGAGTCGGTCCAAAAATCCACCGACTCCGACTCCTCAGTTTAGGATTCCACCGACTCCGACTCCTCGACTCCGACTCCTCTAATTTGCATATTACAATTTTGTTGATTAAAAGTATGTAACATGAAATTCGTCTCTTAACTGCTAACGCTTAGGAATTTTACAAGACAACTGAAGTGAGAAGGATATGTAGTCTACTATATTTATTCCCTTTAGACTAAAACTAGTCCTTGGTAAGAGTACTTGTAAAAGGTACAAACCGGAACAAAGAACATCTATCAGGCCCTAGGCAATGTAAGTGTGGGTACATGTAAGAATGATGTGCAGGTACTCTGCAGGGGAATGAGGAGATTGTAAACAGACAACACCTCTGTGTTCAATGTGCACAGCATTCTCAGTGGATTCCCTGCAGCTCTGTGGGGAGTGCATATGTAGAGTATAGTACTACTGTGTAACAAAGTAAACCTGAGACAGATGAAATTAAAGTTTTATACATACCTGGGGCTTCTTCCAGCCGCCTTCAGGATAATCAGTCCCTCGTTGTCCTCCTCCACCACCTGGATCTTCTGCTATGAGTTCAGGTACTTGAGCCAGTCGGGCGTAGTGCGCATGCACACACTCCGCCGCCAGGAGCATACTACACCTGTGCAGCACTATTGCGCAGGTGCAGAATGTTCCTGGCTGTGGGAGCGGCATGCGGCCGGACAGCGCTGACTGGCTGAATTACCAGGACTTATAGCAGAAGATCCGGGTGGTGGAGGACAGCGAGGGACTGATTAGCCTGAAGGGGGCTGGAGGAAGCCCCAGGTATGTATAAAACTTTACTTTTCATCCATCTCAGTTACGCTTTAATTTGTAGTCACCAAACCAAATTTTAACAACATATCAAATTATTTGATTTCATCAGCAAAGGGAGTGCATACATTTGCATAAATCAGCATCAATGCAGAATTATTTCCATCTCGTTGACCATCTCTATTAGTGACACAGCTACACATCAGGCTTTATTCTTACAGCATAGATGTTATTTAGTATATATAAGAGATTCCTGTGTACACATCATATATACAGTCACAATCAAATATGTATATCTGACCTTAAAAATACGGGGGCTGCTTTATTGAAGCAGCACAAGTAACTAATTTTGATTGGTTTATTTCATTTTTGTGGACTAAGCACAGCTATTACTGTATATATACTGTATATATACATAATTTTTAATGACTATTATCTGAGACATTTTATCATATTTTCTATTTTAATTACAGTTACAAATTCATTAGGAGTCGGAGTCGGTGCATTTTTTCCCAACTCCTACTCCAGGCACCCAAAATTGCCCGACTCCACGACTCCGACTCCACGACTCCGACTCCACAGCTCTGAAAATTTAGAGACACAGGATCAGCAGGCGATTCAGGCAACTGGTATTATTTTAAAAGGAAAAATCCATATCCTTCTCCGTTTAGGTTTCCTTTAAGGATTTGTAGCATAAAAGCCAACTCACATTGGCTGAGATTTGAACCTGGGTCTCACTGTGTGGTGGGCATGCACCCTAACCACTGTACCAACTGAAGCTGGCCTAAAAATTACCATTTATGCTCAATGCAATAGAAACAGGTTGCTTAAAGGGAATCTTAACTGAGAGTGATATGGATGTTTCCTGTAAACAATACCAGTTGCCTGGCAGTCCAGCTGATCTTTGTGACTGCAATAGAGGCTGAATCACACCCTGAAACAAGCATGCAGCTAATCCAGTCTGACTTCAGTCAGAGCACCTGATCTGCATGCTTGTTCAGGGGCTGTGGCTAAAAGTATTAGAGACACAGGATCAGCAGGCGATTCAGGCAACTGGTATTATTTTAAAAGGAAAAATCCATATCCTTCTTCGTTTAGGTTCCCTTTAAGGATTTGTAGCATAAAAGCCAACTCACATTGGCTGAGATTTGAACCTGGGTCTCACTGTGTGGTGGGCATGCACCCTAACCACTGTACCAACTGAAGCTGGCCTAAAAATTACCATTTATGCTCAATGCAATAGAAACAGGTTGCTTAAAGGGAACCTTAACTGAGAGTGATATGGATGTTTCCTGTAAACAATACCCGTTGCCTGGCAGTCCAGCTGATCTCTGTGACTGCAATAGTGGCTGAATCACACCCTGAAACAAGCATGCAGCTAATCCAGTCTGACTTCAGTCAGAGCACCTGATCTGCATGCTTGTTCAGGGGCTGTGGCTAAAAGTATTAGAGACACAGGATCAGCAGGCGATTCAGGCAACTGGTATTATTTTAAAAGGAAAAATCCATATCCTTCTCCGTTTAGGTCCCCTTTAATGATTTGTAGCATAAAAGCCAACTCACATTGGCTGGGATTTGAACCCGGGTCTCACTGTGTGGTGGGCAAGCACACTAACCACTGTACCACAACAGTAGTAACTGAAGCTGGCCTAAAATTTACCATTTATGCTCAATACAAGAGAAAAAGTAGACAAGACAAATAACATTTATATCACACTTTTCTCCTGGCGGACTCAAAGCACCAGAGCTGCAGCCACTAGGGCATGCTCTATAGGCAGTAGCAGTGTTAGGAAGAGAGAGAGATATGAATCTACCTGGCTATCTGGGGTTCTCTTTGGACAACTGTTGAACACAAAAGAGAAGGCCATGTATGGCTACATATCTGTAAGCAGTGGCTGCATGGTGTAATGGTTAAGGGCTCTGCCTCTGACACAGGAGACCAGAGTTCAAATCTCAGCTCTGTCTGTTCAGTAAGCCAGCACCTATTCAGTAGGAGACCTTAGGCAAGTCTTCCTAAAACTGCTACTGCCTATAGGGCATGCCCTAGTGGCTGCAGCTCTGGTGCTTTGAGTCCGCCAGGAGAAAAGTGTGATATAAATGTTATTTGTCTTGTCTACTTTTTCTCTTGTACTGAACATAAATGGTAATTTTTAGGCCAGCTTCAGTTGGTACAGTGGTTAGGGTGCATACCCACCACACAGTGAGACCCAGGTTCAAATCCCAGCCAATGTGAGTTGGTTTTTATGCTACAAATCCTTAGAGGGAACCTAAACGGAGAAGGATATGGATTTTTCCTTTTAAAATAATACCAGTTGCCTGAATCGCCTGCTGATCCTGTGTCTCTAATACTTTTAGCCACAGCCCCTGAACAAGCATGCAGATCAGGTGCTCTGACTGAAGTCAGACTGGATTAGCTGCATGCTTGTTTCAGGGTGTGATTCAGCCACTATTGCAGTCACAAAGATCCGCTGGACTGCCAGGCAACTGGTATTGTTTACAGGAAACATCCATATCACTCTCAGTTAAGGTTCCCTTTGAGCAACCTGTTTCTATTGCATTGAGCATAAATGGTAAATTTTAGGCCAGCTTCACTTACTACTGTAGTAGTACAGTGGTTAGGGTGACTTGCTCACCACACAGTGAGATCTGGGTTCGATTCCCAGCCATGGTATGATGTATACTGGTTTTTAAAATAGTATAATTCCCTGGCAGAAGAGACCCTCCTCCCTCTGGTAGGAGGGAGGAGGGAATAGGTAGAAGGGTAGGAGGGAGGAGACCCACAAGAGGCTAATTAAAATCTCCCTAGCAGAGTGTGTAGCAGCTGTCCCATAACTAATTAGTGTAGGCAGACAACTGAGTCAAATGGTATAAGGACCTTGCTTGGAGGAGGGAGGGTCCTCCAGCAGTAATGTGTATTTCACTCAATCAGGTGTGCCTACAGGTATTAGAGCTCTTGAAACATGTTTTCTATCATTTTTCTAGCCATTAGAATTTTTTACAATTTTCAAAGTTCGCCTCCCCATTGAAGTCTATTGCGGTTCGCGAACTTTTTCGCGAACCGAACCTTTCACGAACCAAAAATCGGAGGTTCGCGACATCTCTACAGACAGGGAGCACTGCGTACTAACACAGCGTTCTCTGAAGGCCTGTTTCTGGTGGTGCGGCGGCCGTGACGTACCGCCTCGCTGCCGCCAGTTTGCAGTGTAAAACTGGCCTTGGCGTAAGGAAGGTTTAAAGGACTACTATCATAACATTTTAAATATATAAAAACATATACATATAAGAAGTACATTTCTTCCAGAGTAAAATGAGCCATAAATTACTTTTCTCTTATGTTGCTGTCACTTACAATAAGTAGTAGAAATCTGACAGAACCAACAGGTTTTGGACTAGCCCATCTCCTCATGGGGTATTCTCAAGGTTTTCTTTATTTTCAAAAGCACTTAGTGAATGGCAGTTGCTCCGTCCCACTGTCAAAAAAGTGTACGGTGAGCAGGGAGGCTGGCCAGCATCTTTTTTTTAGAAATCTTTTTATGGGAGTATCTTTATAAAGAATAAATGCCATGCTGAGAATCCCCTATGGAGCGAGAGATGGAATGGTCCAAAACCTGTTGGTAATGTTAGATTTCTACTACTTACTGTAAGTGACAGCAACATAGGAGAAAATAAATCTATGGCTCCTTTTACTCAGAAAGAAACATACGTTTTATTTGTATGTGTTTACATATATTTTAAATTGTAAGATTTTCGCGACAGTGTTCCTTTAACATTGGCACAAATTTTTTTTTAGTTTCGTTCCATGAAATGGATCGGTTCCAATAGGAAGCAATAGGATGCATTAAAATCAGTCTGTTCGGAATGGATACATTCGTTCAGTTCCAGCTAACGGAATGCAAATTCTGGATCGGCCAGACTAAGCGGATGCCAACCGGTATATCGAGTGGTGATACAAAACACAGATAAAAAAACTGATGCCCAAATGTGGCAAACTGATCTGTTTTAAATGGAAAATGGATCCGTTTTTACAGGACGGTTTTTGATATGTGCAGTGTGAACCCAGCCTAAGGCAGCTATGTGAGCCCACACCAGTTTAATAAGAAGAGGAGGCTGAGAGTAAACTCAGAGAACAATTATCATTTGCATCAGGACACAAATCTTCTGCTCAAACAATGGGACAGAATGACCAAAACCAGTATAAGGAAAATGTGAAAACTGGTACAAAACAGGCACTTTTTTAAATCTGAGGTGGGTACTTTTTCTCCATGCTCTAATCTCTACCACATTAGATGTGGGAGCATGGATTGACATTGTTCAGTACGGCCGCAGTCCTCACCAACATCTACAACTGGAAATAGAACGACCAATCATCTTTGCTGACAGGTCAGACATTTAAAGAGAGAGAAAATACATGAATATAAAACATGAATATTTCCTAATCCAACAATGATTACCTTTGCTGTATTTGGTGCACATAACTTCAGTAACCAATATCCATTCTGTCACTGAGTTCATTAGTTGGTAAATACTGTTATTCAATATGTCTTGTCATCATTACATGCAGACCTCATTCAACAACTTCTTTGCAATCTGTCTCCCATTAGGAATATCCACGTATTTAAAATGTGGATAGCAATCACGCCTTCTTAAAGGACCACTATCGCAGAAATAGTAAAATGTAAAATATATGAAAACACATACAAATAAGAAGTACATTTCTTCCAGAGTAAAATGAGCCATAAATTACTTTTTTATTCCTATGTTGCTGTCACTTACAGTAGGTAGTAGAAATCTGACAGAACTGACAGGTTTTGGTCTAGTCCATCTCTTCATGGGGATTCTTAGCATTGCCTCTATTCTTTATAAAGATACTCCCTGAAAATGATTTACTCAAACATCCTGGCCAGCCTCCATGCTCGCTGCACACCTTCTTGGCAGTTGGACAGAGCAACTGCCATTTGCTAAGTGCTTTTGAAAATAAAGAAAACCCTGAGAATCCCCCATGTGGGATAGTCCAAAACCTGTCAGTTCTGTCAGATTTCTACTCCCTACAGTAAGTGAGAGCAGCATAGGAAAAAAGTAATTTATTGCTCATTTTACTCTGGAAGAAATGTACTTCTTATTTTAACGTGTTCACATGCATTTTGAATTTTAGGATTTTCGGGGTAGTGGTCCTTTGAAGTGAACTTAGAGACAAACCCATTGCCTGTTGTAGGCAAAACAGCAGCATAGTGCCTGGTAGAGGCGCGGCTATAGTGGCAATGCTATAGTCCGCGTCCGTGTACCGATAATTCAGCCACTGACATAGCTGGATCTCGAATTACATCCGTGTGTCGAAACCCCCCATCATCACCCCCCCTCCCCCCCAGAGTTGCTACAACTCAGAGATTGTTTATTACATTTGATTTTTTATGTTTAATCAAATGGAATATCTTATCTAACAAAAAATATAATACATCCCCAGTTTATAACTCACAACCTAATCTCCCTACATTTATGACACAGGAAGCATCACAGCAAAGTCATTCTTTGCTGCTTTTTCCCAGTAAGTTTATGAGGTAGATGATTCACATGAACATTAATATACAGGTAAGTGTACAGTAAACATATATATTCACAGCTAGGTATTTCTTCTGGTCACTTCCTGTAAGGCACTTTCATTTTCATACTATACAGTGTGCACATTGTTGTGTGGTTATTTACCTGAATTATAGATACCTGCTGCATGTAATAATAGTATCTAATGCACTAAACAGAATATAGTCATTATCATAATGACCTCTTGCTGACAGTGAACAGTATTTGCCACTGGAAGCTGACCTAACACAGAGCAGAAAATAAAGTCACTTGGAAAGTACGGGTTATAATCCTTATTGTATTTCCATGGCTCAGACAGACAGGGACTTTTGTGACTCGCTGTTTGTGACTTTCTGTTTGATTTAGGGCCCTGTGTAAACCAAGCTGTATGTTTGACTAAGGCAGTAATGTAATACCAGCATGCAATTCAGCCTTTATAGAAACCAGACTGTCTCAGCTAGCAGAGGGAATTCCCTCCAAGAGAGCAAGTGAAACTGCTATTGATTGCTGAAATCAGGCAATCGGAAAGTACCCAGGCGGTGTATATATAGCTCTGAAGATTGCAAAGCACTTTCACCTGTTCTTTACTGGAAACGGTCAGTTTTCCTGCTCAGGGATCAGGCTGAAATTCACTCCTAGTCTTCTCTATAACAGCGAAAAGGATAAGAAGGCAGCTGGAATGGGGTGTTTACAGAGGAACTGTAGTGAAAATAACATAATGAATAAAATTGCTTGTTATTTTTTTTTACAATATTCATTTATAGATTAGTCAGTATTTGCCCCTTGTAAAATCTTTTCTCTCCTTGATTTTCATTCTGAAATGTATCACTGGTGGTGACATCTTTAGTCCTGTCAGGTGATCTGTATGGAATGTTCGTTACTGAGAGTTCTATGCACAGAGGGAGCTACTGCTTGCTTGGCAGTTGGGAAAAGCTGTTTTCCCACAATGCAACAAGGTTCACAGACAGCAAACTTTCAGGACCATGGTCATGACATCACACTGTGGGACGGGTTTCACCTCAATATCACCCCCTGATGATCTGTTAGAGAAAAAGTAACCATTTCCTGTGGATAAAGGGGTATTAGCTACTGATTGGTATAAAGTTCAATCTTGGGTTAAAGTTCCTCTTTAAAAACAGTGAATACATTAACATATAGTGTAAATAAGCACACCTGCCTTCTATAATAGATATGCATGCACGTGCGCACATACTCAGTGTTGCCAACTCATCCCTTTAACTTATGACACAGATGAAGAAGTTAGGTGACTGGATAGAAGCAGTTCAGGTACTGATTATATGTAATTAAGTCTAACCTGCATAAGTTAGACTTGTCACTAATTAAATGGATGAGATGGCAACCCTGACTTAAAGGGGAACTTCAGCCTAAACAAACATACTATTATTAAGTTACATTAGTTATGTTAATTAGAATAGATAGGTAATATAATTTTTACCCACCCTGTTTTAAAAGAACAGGCAAATGTTTGTGATTCATGGGGGCAGCCATCTTTGTCATGGGGGCAGCCATCTTTTTGGTTGAAAGGAGGTGACAAGGAGCAGGAGACACAGTTCCAACTGTCCTGTGTCCTGATAACCCCTCCCAGCTGCATGCACTAGGCTTCAAATGTCAAATTCAAAATGTAAAAAAAAGAAATTGCACCAAAACAGCAGAACTAGAACAACAACATCAGAAATCCCATCATGCTTTGCACAGCATCAGGGGAAAAATGCCCGGGCAGTTTTCTTCTGTGCAGCTAAAAATGAGGCTTGTATAAGAGAAACAAAGTTCTGATGCTGTGAAACTGTTAAAGAAACACCAGGCATTTTCAGTGCTGCTGAGTCGATTTTTAGTCTTGAGGTTCACTTTAATGTTGGTATACATAGTCAGCCTTACCCATCATTGTGGTGGGGTCGGAAGGAGGGGCAGGACACAAGCGAGTGGGAGATTCTAAAATGTGTGTCCCCCGCCAATGATTAGTCATCTGTGTTTGTAAGTACACCTCCTTATTAGATGATGTAGTTTATTAGACATACTGTAACGATTGCGGAATTATTTCCGTGGTCAGCGCACCAGGACGCGCGCTGACACGACGGAAATCCTCCACAAGCGTGTAATATGAGAGAACCCAGCTAGGGAGCTATGCACCTGTAGAGGGAGATTTCCACCTGCAGATGGAGCTGTGGAGTGCAGACGAACACAGGCTCTGCACAACCACAGATGCCAGATGGGAATTGTATGAGTTGAAGCAATGCAGGGCAAGATCGCCCTTAAAGAGAGAGAACACAGAGACAGAATGTATGTGTGTCCACCAATCTAGTCGCCACCCAGCGACGGTGAACACACAACAACGGAAACGAAGTGGGAACGCAATAGCAAGAGTAGCGATTGCCAATAGTGACACAAGACCGATTAGGACAGAACACGAGAGTAGCAAAAGGCACAGCAAGCATTAACAATCAGAACATCAAGGAAAATAACAAACGCTAGCTTAACGCAAACACCGCACTCATTCGCAACAGCGAACGCGTTTACGACACGATCACCGCGCGTTAGGCGCCCAGTGATAAGCGTGCCACCCTAACTAACCAATGAAACACAAACATGAAAATAGAGAACGCGAACGCTTGCTAAACGGTTACCTCACTGAGCCTACAGCAAGCGTTCGTACCAGACAAGACAGACAGATGGGGCTACCAGTAACAACCGCTGCTCTGGCTAGCACCCCTAAGGCAGAATACAGAAGGAGCCACCGCTGCTACCGCTAGAGCGGATGCGATCCAAACAGACAAACAGATGGGGCTACAAGTAGCAACCGCTGCTCTGGTTAGCACCCCTAAGGCAGAATACAGAAGGAAGCACTGCTGCTACCACTAGGGCGAATGCAATCCAGACAGATGGAGCAGCCAGTAGCAACCGCAGCTCTGGCCTACACTCCCAGACAGACAGAATGATTTCCTGTCGACCGTCGCTGGCGACAAGACAATCGAGACAGAGAGACAGAACAAGGCAATACAGATAATACAACCTGACTGCACTAGAAGGGATGCCTAGTGCAGTCCCCAGGAATTACTTTAAGATAATCTTAGCAAACGACAGCAAAGCTGACACTCCAGGAGAGTTTGCAGGAACAAACCATCATGACCAGCCAGGAATTCTGGGAGAACATGGTATTTATACTGCAAGCCTTCAAAGGAGGCAGCTAGGCAATTTGCATGACAAGTGTATGCAAATTCCTCAGCAGAGCAACTCTGAAACTTGCAAAGCGAAGACGGGTCTCTTTTCCAGAGACCAGCAGCATTCAGACCTAAAGAATGGACAAACCGCTGTCTGCCCGTGCAGACAGCTAAGCAGATTGTTACACATACACGGTGAAGCCAATGTTTCAAGATCACTAAGGATTTCTATATCAAGTCAGTCTGCGGAACCATAGAGTACATTCTGGTAAAGGATTTCCCCTTTGGTGTGAGAACTGCTCAAAGTCCAGCATGCCAGATCGCAAACAACTTTGGGGGACAACCGTAAATATGCTAGATTTTCAGCCGAGATGGTTCCAGGAGTGAAGGGAGGAGCTGCTTCCCGAGTTCTCTATACAGACTCTGCTGTCTGCTCCCTTATCTGTCCAACTGAGGTACTGAAGACTCCACAGTAAGAGGGGGCAGTGTGTGTTCTGACCATAAGGTGGTGCCCAAGGCAAATACCTAGGTGCCCTATGCCTAGAAACAGCACTAAGTCAGTGGTCATCTGTTCTCATGTTTGACGTAGAGCCCTCAGATCCTTGGGCCATATCCTATTCCAGGTGAAAAGCAGCTCTGTGTGGGAGTTACTTATCAACTGGCCATTCCACAGGAGTTACCAGCAAACAAAAAGTAGATCAGTATACATATAAGTGGCTGCATCTCATATAAAAAGTACAAGGATAGCAATGTGGAAAATCACATAACAAATCAAACCACTTTTGTAGGAAAAATGTATCACTTTTTCTTGCATGTTTTCATGCAAGCGCTGCGTAATATGTTGGTGCTTTATAAATACAATAAATAAATAATAAATAAATAAATGTTTATGACATGAAGTCCTAACAGGTGGTGATTAAAAAAAGCATGCCAATATTTAACCACAGTGCATGGATGACTCCTCAGTCCATAATAAAATGGTGCACAGCAATGGCCTAACTATAACTTGCCGAGCCCCCCAGCAAAATACCCCCCCATATCTTTCAGAGCAGCAGCAGAGCATATTCTGGCAGCTGGACAGGTAATTCTCATCCCTCCCTTTGGGGTAGCTCCATGCAGTGCAGCCTTTAACCATGTCAGGTGACAGGCGCTGGAAATAGCCGCATGGCTTGCCGCTACAGGGGGGAGAGGAGCACCTGTCTCACCGCCGGAAGGAGATAAAGTATGGCGCTCCACTGCTCTGCATGTAGGCACAGGAGCAGACCCCCTTAGCCCCTGGGCCAGCCCGCGATTGTGAGGGTTGCAGGGCCTATTATTACACCCTTGGTGCACAGTCTCTGTTGCCAGCCACAACTCCCTCATTCATGGGCTTCAAAACCTCACGGCAGTTCCAAAGCTGTATAACAATCATAAATAATATCCTGAAGTGATGCGTAATGGGCATTGCTTTTTGGTCACATAGAAACAATAACTTGCCTTTGTCTTTTATTTTACAAATATACAACAACATGGTGAAAAGCTAAAATAGACAAATTCTATGGTCTCTACAGAGGTGCCTGAGGAGAAGTGTAATATAAAGAGACTATACATTACACCTGGGTGTGCCTTAGAAAAATAACCCCTTTGCACTGCAGGCTTTTTGATTTATTGTTTAATGTATATAATTATTCCTCACACAAGGCCGAGGTCTATTGCAGCTTTACAATCAGCTCTGGTGTCAGCATGTGGCTTTCCCAGACAGTAAACAGGAAGTTGCCTAAACTGAATTCCACTGAGAGCAGCTCTTGGACAGCCGTCCTATTGGCTGCTGCGGCTCATGCTGTTGCTAAGTGCATGTAGATGGAAATGCTGGAGGTGATCTAGGTCTATTCATTCCTAGACTTGTTTACGGACTCTGACATTTAAACAGATGCATGGAGTTATTGTGTAATCCTCCCATCTCCGTTTACATATTAGGGCGATCTACTGCACATAGCAACATTCTATCACTTTCAGCTGTGTGCCAAAGTTCTCATCCCTGCTTCTATTTTCATGTTATTTTGTCTTTCCTTGAAGGTCTTTGAGTGTTTATTCTTTGTTGCAGACACATTCCTGCCTTTTTCAAGCATGCATGGGAGAATGAAAAGCAAACCCAAGCAGCTGAGCACACCACAGCACTGTCTATGCTCCACAAAATGTAATTCAGCAGGATTCTGGAGAACAGAGTCTGCAGGTCTTAAAGGACCTCTTGCCTGTCAGATCAGCTTGCCTGTGGGTATGATTACAAACAGAACATGGCCGCTGTCACTGTATCACAGGAATAAATAATCATAAACTGCTGAAGCTGTTTGCAGCTAGATTTGCTGTGTAAACTATCCAAACTTTAGATAAGATATATAGACAAGTTACTTGTTATAGTTTTTCATCTTGGATCCGCTTTAAGCTATAAAACAAAGCAGAAATAATGACCCTTTGAGCTTTCCTGCAATAAAACCTTATCTTCAGCTGCCTTTCACTGTTTCTTGAGAAGAAGAGCTCACAGAAGGTCTTTTGCATAGATAACAACTGAAGGTTTTTTTAACTCTTCCTGTACTGGAAAGCAATATGAGACTCTTTTCTTCTTTGTTACGAATGTTCTATTTCTTAGCTGTACTCCACATTCAATTCATTATCTCATACCTGTATTTTCGCTTCAGGTTTGCTTTAATGGAACTTAATTATTCAAAATTTTTATATCTTACAGTATTCATTTATACATTATTTATTTAATGTAAAATCTTTCTTCTCTGATGTACATTGTTAAATTTATCACAGGCTGCAACATTTTTACTGCTGGCATGAAGCATGACTGCTGAATGTTTGATGCTTGTGTGTTCTGAAGTCAGCAGAAACAACACCTGGTCTCCCAGAGTGCACTAGGAGGAGAGGGCTGCATAACTTAACAGCCTAGGCTAAACATCACTGGGAAGGCGAGGTTATATTATTAGCGATTTATTGGTTACTTGCCAACATACATCGACGTCACCAAGTCTCGTAATGTAACTGTACAGAGAGCGAGACTTCAGAGATGGAGGTGAGTGTGCGCTGGAGAAAGCCCTCGGGTGAGTAGATCTATTTACTCAACGGGCTGAGACAGGAGGGGGGGAGATCGGGAGGGAGGGGGATAGGCCACCCACACAGCCGCCACAGAAGGGGATCCCCCCGCCCACACAGAGGGGGATCTCCTGCCCCCACAGCCACCATAGAAGGGGGCTCCCCCCGCCCGCACAGCCACCATAGAAGGGGGTTCCCCCCGGCGGCACAGAGGGGGATCCCCCGCCCGCACAGCCTCCGCATACAAGTGAGAACCCACGCACATTCTCTGCCCCGCTGGCTGCCCAGGGATTCCCTAGGGTGGCTGGATGCTTGTTCTGCACGCTGGGGTAGCACAGATCGCTACCCATAGCGTGCAGACAGGCATCCAGCCATCCTGGGGAATCCCTCTGATGAGAAAAAAATGCAGCCGGCGGGGCAGAGAAACAGGAAATCTCCCTGTCGTCATGGACGAGCTCAGCTCATCCATACCGCCAGGGTGGCTACTGCAAACTATCATTTATACTTTAGGTACTCTTTAAATGACAAGCGCCACAGTTGGCAGCAAAAGACATGCAAGCATCTGTGTGAACTGGCCCTAAAGCACGCCTGAACTGAGAAAAAAAAGTGACATAAGCTATAGTAGCTAAACTACAGTAAGAAAAATAATGTGCGTAAAGTCTTATGCATGATGAGTAGAGCATAATGTACTGCATGTAGTCTTCTGCATTATGCACTAACCTGACGAAGCCTGCATATGGCAGGCGCAACGTGTAGGTGGGCGGGGCTTATATCGCAAACAGCAAAGGAGTGTTTCCCCTGACCTAGACATTTATGGCTACTGCAGCTGACTTATGTAAGGGGTAGCCCTGCCCTCCGAGTCTGATGCCTTGCTGCCGGAACTCTTTGGACATCACAGCTAAGAAGATTTTATGACAGCTCCACTATGCCTGTCTGCACGCTATGGGTAGTGATCTGTGCTACCCCAACGTGCAGAACAAGCATCCAGCCACCCTCACCACTATAGGGCTAACCGTCTTTAAGGGCACCTGAGTCCAAATGGACTTGTGGACCCAGGGTTCCCGCAGATGCCTCCATCAGGGGAGTCGGGATAGCATCACTTTGATGTGCAAATGAACCAAGTTTTAATCAAGTGAGGGCGACTTTATTTGCACAGCATCCAACTTTAGGTCCAGTCTGCACTATTGTGTATCCCTTTCGTCTCTTCTGCTCTACCATAACCAGGAACTGAGCCAGCAGAGGGTGGTCACGTGATGGAGGACGCAGCCAGCTTGCACCGCCAGATGGGAGATTGCAGCTATACCGCTGAGCATGCGGAAGTGACTGTGGACACTGGATTACACAAGACTATCGTATCGCACGGCTGTCTCTAACACTGCTCTCTTCTACATTACAGCAACCCTGATCGGATGAGTACTGTTTTATTTTTATTACGTGCAGTCAGCACAGACTTTGAATATTTGCAGCATTGTACTATTCATTGGAGGCGTGTCAGGATGAGCAGGGGACACTGTTTTTTCACTTTGATTGCGTACTGAGCTGGATTAATCTGCAGCTATCCCTGCAGCAATTCTTTGCAGTGCTGGTGTGTTCAATCTTTAGTTGTATTTAAATTATGGCCCTAGTACAATGTATGGCGACAATATATTTTGAGTTAAAGGTGTATTTTTTCTGTTTTGTGTTTTTGTTTTTTTTGTAACTGATCAATAATTACAAGCCCTTATTTGTAAAAATAACAGTAACATGCCCTCATGACATACATAGTCAAAACGCTGAGTCCCTAACGCAATTATTTATGTCATTTTTTAAATATCCTGTCACTTTTCTTTTTTTTACAAGTGTTATATTTTGGTAGCTATGGGGAGCAGGGGAGCGGGGGAGAATTGTTTAATTATTTTATTTAATTTATATAGTGTAAAATGTAGTGCAAAATGTATATATTTTTTTACCACTAGATGTCCCAACACAAACTATTCTGGGTGCTCTGAACAGACTTCAAAGAACACAGGCAGTGTTGTTACAGGAAAGATCATTGGCTTCTCATAGCCATAATATTTCCCTTACAGGCACTTTGATTCGCTCAGAGAACACATGTTCCCGTTCACCAATCTAATATGTGTCAGTCTCGGCGGGAACACACGGCGGGAGCGCGCATGTGCGTACATGGCTGTGGCAGTGGCGAGTCATATTAAAACATCTGTTTGCCATTAGCAGGGGCAAACAGGACGTTTTAATACTCAGCGCGGTTTTGTAGTGGTTAAAACAAAGCAGGAAGCTGATATTTAGTGTAATTACTGCAGTTTATGCAAGTCTAGGGCTCAACAAATCAAGCTCCCCCAGTTTGCCTTTACTGTGACTGCCTGCACAGGATCAGGAATAAAATTCTGTCTAGAGTTGGGTCTTAATAATTGTCCTTCAAAACATTAGTGCTCTTATTTTAAGGGTTTTAATTTCAGTGCTTTAATTACCGTAAACAGCATTGAAAATCTCAGCTCTTTCAACCTGTAAATCATACGTTGGTAACACTATTCCTTTATTTCCAGTCCATGCAGACTGCCACATGCTTAGTCATACTACTATTAATGTGAAGAAATAGCTATAAATAGCTGAACTATACTGTGTCCTGCTCGGCACAGATGCATTGTTTTACTACTACTACTTTTATACCAGGGGTTTCCTGTTTTATACGACCTAACATGACCCTGCTGGATCCCCAGCCTTACGTCTATGGTTACCAGGTGTATGTGGGATGCTTGCCACATTGTACAGGGACTTTACAGTTTACGAACAGTTCATGTTACAAGAAAGTGCATGCCATCTACATTTCACATGATTTAAATAATACATCTCCATTCACAACCCAAGTTGTTATTTTATTCTATATGTACAATTCTGACCATATTTTATAGGAAGCATTAAAACTATTTTGGCTGTGTCCATCCTCATTCCTCCCAACTTTCTGGGGAGAAAAGGAGGAACACTTCCTAGCATGAGACTATTTGGGTAATAGACACACCTCCATTAGGCTCTAAAGTCAGATGTCACTAAGAACAAATGAGCACAAGCCACATTTGTATGTGTTCTGTATCCTAGCATGTGAAAACGTACTATCATTCAAAAGTTGTTCAGGAAGTTTTTTTTTAATTGATACAGTTGTGTGTACATCAGACTTAAAATAGGGACATGAGATTTTGGTTGAGGACTAAACAGATGCTTGGCTCCAAAAGAAGGACTCAAAAATGGACAGTTCAGATCTATGCGGTCCCAACCTCTGCAGCCCCTATTGCTATGCCCCTGTACCAGGTTATGGTTTATATACTGCTGAGTGCTTTGTTTTATAATTTTATTAAAACAATGCCAGTTGCCTGGCAGCCCTGCTGATCTATTTGGCTGCAGTAGTGTCTGAACAACACCTGAAACAAGCATGCAGCTAATCTTGTCAGATCTGACAATAATGTCAGAAACACCTGATCTGTTGCATGATTGTTCAGGGTCTATGGCTAAAAGTATTAGAGCCAGAGGATCAGCAGGATAGCCTGGCAACTGGTATTGTTTAAAAGAAAATTAATAAGTCGGCCTCCATATCTCTCTCACCACAGTGGTCCTTTAAGCCTGGATGGAGCACAAGGAAAGTAGTAGCTTTGGCTCCACATGATTGTCTTTCAGGTAAGCAAAAGTAAGAGTGGGGTCAAAGAAAGTAGCAAGTGGGACCTTTGACACCCATGAGGCCCCAAGCACCTGCCTAGGTTGACTTGAGCATGATCCTGCTATAGGCTGGACTACCAGACATCTGTGCAGTTCAGCCTCCCGTTTGAAAGAGACCTAATTCAAACAAAAGAGCTGATCTGGCAGGTCGTTTTTATCCAAACTTGTGAAATTTAAACGTGGATAAAAAAAACTACCTGCATGAATTATAGATAGAAATCTGACAAAATAGAATGTAAAAGCTTACAAAAGAAGCAAAACAAGGTTTGCAGAAATGCACTATATCTATAGGACAGGAACAAAAGGTCAGACACTCAGCCCCACCCACATGCCATTATGTTTCCACTAAATTGGCGTGGCCTTGTTTTTCTTACTACTCATACTGGGTTATTTATGTGTTCTTAAGGATGGAGGCAAACAAAAGTTTCTTATGTCAGGCAGACATCACAGCAGCCGAGACGTTAGGGACAGGTTGTGGTTAGAACTCTACCTGACAGCCTGCACCAGTGCTGACAGATTGCACTGATGTCATTTTCTGAATATAGCCCTGGTTAGTAAGAGCTTCTGTTGATGGAAGATGGAGGCTATTTTTAGACTTCTATTTAACTATGTTTTTTCATGAAAGAAGACTGTAGGATTGAAAATGTGATAAACACCTTAGGATAACATAAACCCTGTGTGGATTTTCTGCTTAGCATTGAAAGGGAAACTGTCACTAAGAAGAAAGCACTCGGATTAAAAGCACTTAGGTAGTGTTCCTGCCAAGTCATCAGGGTAGACTCAATAACTAAGGTAACTCCAAATTCCAGTATTAATAAACTGCAAATCAAACTGGACTGGTTTCTAGTGGATTTACTGTCCCTAATGTGGGTGCAGAAGATATGGCACCAGACATACAAACATTGCACAGAAATGTATGGTGGTGAGTCCACAAGAAAAGGTCTGTGGCTCTTCTTAAAGTGGAATGAAACCTAGCATTTCTTCTTTGCAGTGGCGTACCTAGGGCATTTGGCACCCGGTGCTGGGTATTAAAAGACCCCCCCCCCCTAAAAAAAATGGGCGTGGCTACAACCTGCGGCGTGCTTCGCGGGACAAATGGGCGTGGTCATGACCAGATGAGGGCGGGGCTAACTGTAATTTAAAGTATTAGCTAGTATAGTTGCCCCAGTATAGCTAGTATAGTTGCCCCCAGTATAGCTAGTACAGTTTCCCCCAGTACAGCTGCCCCCAGTGAAGCTAGTATAGTTGCCCCCAGTGAAACTAGTTGCCCCCAGTATAGCTAGTTTAGTTGCCCCCAGTATAGTTAGTTTAGTTGCCCCCAGTATAGCTAGTATAGTTGCCCCCAGTATAGCTAGTATAGTTGCCCCAGCCAGTATAGCTAGTATAGTTTAGTTGCCCCCAGTATAGCTAGTATAGTTTAGTTGCCCCCAGTATAGCTAATATAGTTGCCCCCAGTAAGTATAGTTGTCCCCAGTATAGCTAGTATAGTTGTCCCCAGTATAGCTAGTATAGTTGCCCCCAGTATGGCTAGTATAGTTGCCCCCAGTATGGCTAGTATAGTTGCCCCCAGTAAGCTAGTATAGTTGTCCCCAGTAAGCTAGTATAGTTGCCCCGAGTATGGCTAGTATAGTTGCCCCCGGTATGGCTAGTATAGTTGCCCCCAGTAAGCTAGTATAGTTGCCCCCAATATGTATAGTTGCCCCCAGTATGGCTAGTATAGTTGCCCCCAGTAAGCTAGTATAGTTGGCCCCAGTATGGCTAGTATAGTTGCCCCCAGTATGGCTAGTATAGTTGCCCCCAATATGTATAGTTGCCCCCAGTAAGCTAGTATAGTTGCCCCCAGTAAGCTAGTATAGTTGCCCCCAATATGTATAGTTGCCCCCAGTAAGCTAGTATAGTTGCCCCCAGTAAGCTAGTATAGTTGCCCCCAGTAAGCTAGTATAGTTGCCCCCAGTGTAGGTGCCCCAGGAGTGGGGAGCAGGGCTAGATGGAGGGGCTGTGGAGGGGTCCCTCACCTGGGAACCACGCCCCCCTGCGCCCTATGGTAGAGACGCCACTGCTTCTTTGCTCTAAAAGATTATTTACAGCATATTATATACTACCACCATTTTTTTTACTAGAACAGAATTCAATTAGTTAAACACATGACTTACAAGTTCCTTGCAGAGAAAGCTGGACGCATCCGAACTGGAGATAATGTTATCTTGTGTTTACATTGCTCACTTGATACAATTAAGTAAATACTTCTCTGAAAGTGCAGACACTCCTGAACACAGTCAGACACTCGGAAAGCATTTCTGCTCAAAATTCAAGATGAATAAAACAGTTATGAATAAAATGCAAAGGCAGAGAGCAGGGCGCTCCGCGCGACGTGCCCATTAAAGCCTATGGGACTTAGCACGCGCATAGGACTTTGCACACGCAAAACTTTGCGCACAAAACTTTGTGCGCGATCTGATTGAGAAATCTGGTGCTAACCTACTTAGCACCCTGGTTAGCACGTCTAAAGACTTTAGACGTGCTAAGTAGGTTAGCACCGCTTTGTGAATCAAGCCCCATGTCTGGGTTTTATACCGCTTTAACACAGTGCTGTTTTGAGGGCGGTGGCTGCAGTACAACTTGTATTTATTATACGGTTTATATAATGTCTTTAATCATTAAAAAAGGCGATGTGTGCAGTGATGTTCCTGTGCTGGCTGCTGGCTCTCATTTGTCTGGTAAGTACTATGTGTTGTTTGAGACATCATGTGACCAGCTGAGCAATAAAAGTGTGGAAGATTATACCTCCTACTCATTGAAAGTGACGGCTCATGGCTTTGGATTGGTGGATAGGGATTGACCAATGGTTGGCCTTGTAAAATGGGAGGAGCTCTTGATTGCCTGCCCGTAGCAAAGTGCTAACGAATGAGAAAATGGTTGATTTGTCACCAAGGGCTCCTGCTTTGTGCATGAGACCAGTTGAGCAGTGAGAGTTCAGAAGAGTCTCCCACCAACTTATTGAAAGTAATGGCTCATGGCTTTGGATTGGTGGATAGGGATTGACCAATGGTTGGCCTGTTGAATGGGTGGAGCTTTTGATTGCCTGTACATAACAAAGTGCTAATGAATGAGAAAATGGTTGATTTGTCATCACTCTACCTTTCGCCGTCTCTGTGTGTGTGTGTGTGTGTGTGTGTGTGTGTGTGTGTGTGTGTCTCTCTGTATATTTTTAAATCAAATTCTTGTCTAACTTCTTTTGTTGACAAAATCTCTCTAATTCCAATGGGAATGTTGCCTTGTACGTGCTATATCACCATTTATAAAGGACAACTGAGCTGCCTATAAGATAAAACCAGAAAATGTCAATGCATTTCCAGTTACTTAGGATAGCAAACCTGCCTCCGGGGCAGTGGCGTAGCTAGAGACTATGGGGCCCCATAGTAAAATTTTCATGGGGCCATCACATTTAGGCACTCTTGAGCAATGCCACCTGCCTCTACCCCATGGATATAAGTTGAGTGGGTAATTTACAATTCCATGCAATGTGCTCTGTGTACTGTCCATGAACACTGAGACAAAGCCAAAGGGTGGAGAAACAAATCATAGAATAGATCAGGTACCACCTGGGCCCCTCTACTTCAGGGCCCCATAGCAGTTCCTATGGCTGCTATGGCTACTGCTACGCCCCTGCTCCCGGGTCAGTAATATGCGTACATACAAAAAGGGCACCTGAAGAAAAGAAGAATAATACCGAAAGTTTTTATCTAAAACAATATTTTTCATTTATAGCTTATAAACGAAAATCAAGCGCTAAATATGTTGAATAAATGGAAATGAAACGGCAAAATACCGTCTATAACAAAGAACGATATTTACACTTGTATTAAGCATAGTAATACAATTGTAGATATTACAGGTATTTTACTGCAACTGTACCTAACTGTACACTCACACAGATCTCTCCCTATACCTATCCCTAACCCCTAGACACCCCCTTTGTGGAAATATACATAATTTAGTAAATTGTATATATTACAAATATTGTACTGTAACTATACCTAACCTTACTCTCACACAGAACCCTCCCTGTACATATCCCTAAATCCCTAACCCCTAGACCCCCTGGTGGTGCCTAATCCTAAAACCCCCATTGTGGTGCCTAACCCTAACCACCACCCTGGTGGTGCCTAACCTCAATCATCCTCCTGGTGGTGCCTAACCCTAACCACCCCCCTGGTGGTACCTATCCCTAAAAACCCCCTGGTGGTACCTAACCCTAACCACCCCCTCCCCCCTGGTGGTGCCTAACCCTAACCACTCCCCTGGTGGTGCCTAACCTTAACCACCCCCCTGGTGGTGCCTAACCCTAACCACCCACCTGGTGGTGCCTAAACCTAACCATCCCTCTGGTGGTACCTAATCCTAATCATCCCCACTGCACAAACACCCTTACACACATATAAACAACAATATATTTAATCCTTAAAATATTCACTACAAATAACATGAATCGAATAATTTATACTGTATATTTTTAATGGAATAAATAGCCTTAAAATCACATACACATTAAAAATATTATAAATAGAAAAAGTTATATATGTATAATAGAATAAATAACCTTACAATCACATATGCATTACAAATCTTAAAATAACGGTAATATTAAAAGCGATATATTAGTAAGATAATAAATCTGAAAACTATAATCAACGCATTATAATTCTAAAAACAAGGTTAATACCAAAAGCGATATATTTCTAATACAATAAGGTTGTAAATGATATTTAAGCATTATACGTATGAAAACGAACTCTAAAACCATAAAATAAGTGTAAACGAAAATTTACTTGTTATACTCTTGAAAGCGAAATTTAAAAACAAAAAAATAAGTAAAACCTAAAGTAAAAACGAATTTGTAAACGATATTTGTAATAAACCTTATTCTGTAAACGAAAAGGTTTGTTAAAGGAGAGATCCACGGACATGTTTAAAAAAATAAAAATACTAATCCACTTACCTGGGGCTTCCTCCAGCCCGTGGCAGGCAGGACGTGCCCTCGACGCCGCTCCGCAGGCTCCCGATCTTCTACGGTGGCTCACCCGACCTGGCCCGGCCGGCTTCCAGGTCAGGCTCCTGTGCACCCCAAAGTGCGTCTCACGCCGTCGCGCTGATGTCATCGGACGTCCCCCAGGCTGTACTGCGCAGTAGTTCTGCGCCACAGCAGTACAGCCTGGGAGCTTGCGGAGCGGCGTTGAGGGCACGTCCTGCCTGTCATGGGCTGGAGGAAGCCCCAGGTAAGTGGATTAGTATTTTTATTTTACCGTGAACCCTCCCTTTAACACTATCCCTGGAACCGATATCTCTCGGACGCCTAATACGCGATATTTTGCATTGTGGCGCCCTTTTTGTCCATTAGCCAGTAGCCACATGCGCCTTTTTTTCCTGCTTCCCAGAAATATGGGTGATATTTTCCAGAGGTAGGCTGTTAAGGAGAAAGGTGACAACACCACAATGTTTTTAAGAGGTAGAGGAAACACAAAAACCTAGCGTAGTTTTGATAGAAAAAGGCAGGGGCTACGTGTATGGAAAAGTGTGACTCCTAAATGCAGATGACATCTGGGCAAAAAAATGTATATTCCAAAAAGGGGTACATATTATGACCGCGCCGCTCAGTTCGGCGTGGGGAGACCCGAATGACGGTTTTCCCCACTGCTGCTAAACTCCGAGGCGGCGTTAAATACTATTCCCCCTCCTAGTTGTCGCAACTCGGAGGGAGATGTAATTCGGGGTCTGGCGGCCGCCAGAGCCCCGAATTACCGCTATGCGGGGCGCGCATCATAGCATTGCTGCTATGACAGCGCCCAACTTCGGCGCTCGGCTCTCAGAGCCGTGCGCCGAAATGAACTGATCCTTCCAAAAAGGCCTTCCTCCACTTTCCAGGGGAGTTAAAGCTTCTTACGTTATGGGACCATTATAGTGCATGACATGCATTGTAAAGAGTTCTCCCTATGGTTATTTCAGTTTACTTACTTTGCTTTCATGTACATAAAAAAACACGACTAATCCAAATTGTCCCCAGCAGAGACTTCCTTGGGTGTGTCACACACTGCTACCAATCACGTTATCAGTCCAGGTGTGCAAACACAGTTCCAAGGGTTCCTGCTTTGTGCAGCTAATAATTCATGCATCATGCAAGTAATTTCTGTCAGTCTGTACTCCAAACAGAATGACGTTGCTATGGCTGCAGAAAACCACAAGCACTAAAAATTCCTAGTTAGCTGCAGTTTGACAATAATTTTTAACAGCATTAAATTGCTAAACATACAAATCTGCAGCACCAGGCTAGCATGTTCAGTGCAATTTTCAATATGTCTTTCAATAAAGCAAAAAGTACAGCTGGCCTAATGTGCGGCACATAAATATGTTGTGTGAAAACAAGTGCAGATGCCTTGCAGGACAAACATGACACAACCTCTTCTGATAACTCCAACACTAGAAGCTGCTGCTTGGCAAATAATTGGCACAAACAGCTTAGAAGGTGGAATGTGTAAATGATGAGATGACAGCACAGACATTTCAGTCCTGTTTATCAGGAGGATCACATCGCTGAGGCTCTTGTAAACCGGTTAATTCAAGCTTGTTTGGCTGACCTAAAATCCAGAGTGCACATTATAAAGCTTCATTCCTCTTACTAGCTGTGGACTTTTCTAGACGTGTCTGCTTCATGTCCATATGGAACCAGTTTCATAGAATAAGTAACTCTGGGGTCACCTGCCAGCACACTGAATAATGCACGAACAGTGGGAAAATGTTCATTATCCAGCAAGAAACCCTCTACTCAGACTGCAGCAACAAGGCAGCTTTATGGGAGACATTCACAGACAAACAAAACTCCCAACATCTGAAAATAGGTATAGATTAAATAAAACAGGGCAAGAGAAAAAAGTAGGTGTAGTTGAATGGTCAGAGAGTGGTAAAGGATGTGGCAAAAGCACGATTGGTATTTTAAGCATTGCATGAGAGGAAGAGCAGAAAGGTAATATACTGTATATTTTGCTACAGAAAAACATGACATCAATGAGCAACTTCTGTGAAATGTATAAGAGGAATGTTAATGAGATATTCCCATACAGACATTACTCATTCCTGACAGTCATGCAAGGCAGGTTATATATTTTAGCACCAAAATGTGTCCCCAGTGATTTCTGCTCCTCCTTGTGTGTCCCCAGTGATTTCTGCTCCTCCTTGTGTGTCCGCAGTGATTTTTACCCCTTGTTATTTGTCCTCAGTGATTTCTGCCACTTGTAAATTGTCTCCAGTGATTTCTGCCTCTTGTTATTTGTCCCCAGTGATTTATGCCTCTTTCTGCCTCTTGTTATTTGTCCCAAGTGATTTCTGTCTCTTGTTATTTGTCCCAAGTGATTTCTGCCTCTTGTTATTTGTCCCAAGTGATTTCTGCCTCTTGTTATTTGTCCCAAGTGATTTCTGCCTCTTGTTATTTGTCCCCAGTGATTTATGCCTCTTTCTGCCTCTTGTTATTTGTCCCAAGTGATTTCTGTCTCTTGTTATTTGTCCCAAGTGATTTCTGCCTCTTGTTATTTGTCCCAAGTGATTTCTGCCTCTTGTTATTTGTCCCAAGTGATTTCTGCCTCTTGTTATTTGTCCCCAGTGATTTATGCCTCTTTCTGCCTCTTGTTATTTGTCCCAAGTGATTTCTGTCTCTTGTTATTTGTCCCAAGTGATTTCTGCCTCTTGTTATTTGTCCCAAGTGATTTCTGCCTCTTGTTATTTGTCCCCAGTGATTTATGCCTCTTTCTGCCTCTTGTTATTTGTCCCAAGTGATTTCTGTCTCTTGTTATTTGTCCCCAGTGATTTCTGCCTCTTTCAGCCTCTTGTTATTTGTCCTCAGTGATTTCTGCCTCTTGTAAATTGTCTCCAGTGATTTCTGCCTCTTGTTATTTGTCCCCAGTGATTTATGCCTCTTTCTGCCTCTTGTTATTTGTCCCAAGTGATTTCTGTCTCTTGTTATTTGTCCCAAGTGATTTCTGCCTCTTGTTATTTGTCCCAAGTGATTTCTGCCTCTTGTTATTTGTCCCAAGTGATTTCTGCCTCTTGTTATTTGTCCCCAGTGATTTATGCCTCTTTCTGCCTCTTGTTATTTGTCCCAAGTGATTTCTGTCTCTTGTTATTTGTCCCAAGTGATTTCTGCCTCTTGTTATTTGTCCCAAGTGATTTCTGCCTCTTGTTATTTGTCCCAAGTGATTTCTGCCTCTTGTTATTTGTCCCCAGTGATTTATGCCTCTTTCTGCCTCTTGTTATTTGTCCCAAGTGATTTCTGTCTCTTGTTATTTGTCCCAAGTGATTTCTGCCTCTTGTTATTTGTCCCAAGTGATTTCTGCCTCTTGTTATTTGTCCCCAGTGATTTATGCCTCTTTCTGCCTCTTGTTATTTGTCCCAAGTGATTTCTGTCTCTTGTTATTTGTCCCCAGTGATTTCTGCCTCTTTCAGCCTCTTGTTATTTGTCCTCAGTGATTTCTGCCTCTTGTAAATTGTCTCCAGTGATTTCTGCCTCTTGTTATTTGTCCCCAGTGATTTATGCCTCTTTCTGCCTCTTGTTATTTGTCCCAAGTGATTTCTGTCTCTTGTTATTTGTCCCAAGTGATTTCTGCCTCTTGTTATTTGTCCCAAGTGATTTCTGCCTCTTGTTATTTGTCCCAAGTGATTTCTGCCTCTTGTTATTTGTCCCCAGTGATTTATGCCTCTTTCTGCCTCTTGTTATTTGTCCCAAGTGATTTCTGTCTCTTGTTATTTGTCCCAAGTGATTTCTGCCTCTTGTTATTTGTCCCAAGTGATTTCTGCCTCTTGTTATTTGTCCCAAGTGATTTCTGCCTCTTGTTATTTGTCCCCAGTGATTTATGCCTCTTTCTGCCTCTTGTTATTTGTCCCAAGTGATTTCTGTCTCTTGTTATTTGTCCCAAGTGATTTCTGCCTCTTGTTATTTGTCCCAAGTGATTTCTGCCTCTTGTTATTTGTCCCCAGTGATTTATGCCTCTTTCTGCCTCTTGTTATTTGTCCCAAGTGATTTCTGTCTCTTGTTATTTGTCCCCAGTGATTTCTGCCTCTTTCAGCCTCTTGTTATTTGTCCTCAGTGATTTCTGCCTCTTGTAAATTGTCTCCAGTGATTTCTGCCTCTTGTTATTTGTCCCCAGTGATTTATGCCTCTTTCTGCCTCTTGTTATTTGTCCCAAGTGATTTCTGCCTCTTGTTATTTGTCCCAAGTGATTTCTGCCTCTTGTTATTTGTCCCAAGTGATTTCTGCCTCTTGTTATTTGTCCCAAGTGATTTCTGCCTCTTGTTATTTGTCCCCAGTGATTTATGCCTCTTTCTGCCTCTTGTTATTTGTCCCAAGTGATTTCTGTCTCTTGTTATTTGTCCCAAGTGATTTCTGCCTCTTGTTATTTGTCCCAAGTGATTTCTGCCTCTTGTTATTTGTCCCAAGTGATTTCTGCCTCTTGTTATTTGTCTCCAGTGATTTCTGCCTCTTGTTATTTGTCCCCAGTGATTTCTGTCACTTGTTATTTGTCTCCAGTGATTTCTGCCTCTTGTTATTTGTCTCAAGTGCTTTCTGACTCTTGTTATTTGTCCCCAGTGATTTCTGCCTCTTTCTGCCTCTTGTTATTTGTCTCAAGTGATTTCTGACTCTTGTTATTTGTCTCCAGTGATTTCTGCCTCTTGTTATTTGTCCCCAGTGATTTCTGCCTCTTATTATTTGTCCCCAGTGATTTCTGCCTCTTGTTTATTGTCTCCAGTGATTTCTGCCTCTTGTTATTTGTCCCCAGTGATTTCTGCCTCTTTCTGCCTCTTGTTATTTGTCCCAAGTGATTTCTGTCTCTTGTTATTTGTCCCAAGTGATTTCTGCCTCTTGTTATTTGTCCCAAGTGATTTCTGCCTCTTGTTATTTGTCCCAAGTGATTTCTGCCTCTTGTTATTTGTCTCCAGTGATTTCTGCCTATTGTTATTTGTCCCCAGTGATTTCTGTCACTTGTTATTTGTCCCCAGTGATTTCTGCCTCTTGTTATTTGTCTCAAGTGCTTTCTGACTCTTGTTATTTGTCCCCAGTGATTTCTGCCTCTTTCTGCCTCTTGTTATTTGTCTCAAGTGATTTCTGACTCTTGTTATTTGTCTCCAGTGATTTCTGCCTCTTGTTATTTGTCCCCAGTGATTTCTGCCCCTTGCTATCTGTCCTCATGTTCTACCACTGATTGATGCTCCTCCTTACGTGCTCCCACTGGTTGCTGTCCCTCCTCATTGCTCCCATGTAATTCTCCCTTCTTTCCTCTCACTAATTTCCTGCCCCCCCCCCCCCCCTTATGTGTTGACAGCCAGTTCTGCTCCCTCTTACTTGCCCCATTGGACATACTTCAGTACATTCGGATCACATTCTGTACATGCGTAGTTCGGGAACATTTGTAATTGCGCATGCCCAGGATGCTCCTGAACAAGGATCCTACACACAACTTTGGAGGAGGCTCAAAGAGGGCCCTTTAGGTCAAGCAAGAACGAGGAGGGGGTTCAAGGCTTTAAGATGGAAAAGAGAGGCCAGCAGGGGGATGGAGGACAAAAAGCACTAAGACAGAGAGGAGGCCAGCAGAAGGGATGGGGGGCAGAATGGAGACAGGCCATGGGGGATTATGGGAGCATTGAAGAGACCCCTGGTATGGACACCTTGCATATCTATTTTCAGTTCAGGGGTGCTTTAATCCACTATAACTTTACTGGGTCTACCGTATATAATACAAGATACAGCAAAGGGACTTTTTGGGGGTATTTACGAGGCATTAAAATACTAACCAAGCCTCCAGCCACGTCTCATAGCCTTCTTGCAGCTCCTAGCGGCTTCCGGCGTCTGTGCACGGCTCCCGGCAGGTCAGGTGACTTGATGTAGGTCAGGTGACACGCCTGCGACCGTGCAGGGAGGACATTGGAAAGCCGCTAGGAGCTGCAGGAAATTTACAAGACATTGCTGGACGCTCAGTGAGTATGTAGGGGGGAATGTTTGTGCTTTTTGGCCTGTTGCACAAGCAACCGGCAAGCACATGTATCCAGCATCAGGCAATCCCTGCTGGTGCTTGATTCTGGTGACTTTGCTGTATATATATTCACATGAAACAAGTTCACATACACTAAATTGATAATAATTCATAAAACACAGTAAATGAAAATATGCCATACTCGTGGCTGGCATTAGGTTATAAAACATTGTTGATCCCCAGAGGCCACTTACTATACAGAAAAGTGAGAAAATACGATTTCTTCCCTAGCCTTATTGTTCAGTTACCTACCCTTGCTCTGATTAAATTGTAATTGTAATCTGATGTGGTTTCCCCTCTTTTTTCCCCGTAGGTTTGTACAATGGCATCTGCAGCACTGATTTTCCTTCTGTCCAAAGATACTGGTAATCCAGAGATCTGGACCATTTTAGCTGATGGATTATTGAATTTCCTGGACTGGCAGGTTGCAGATTATTAGACATGTGCTGTGTTTGTCTCTTCTCAGCGGCCCTCCTAAACCAAATGAAAGCTAAATTCCCTGAAATAAAGATTTCATACATAACCAGCTAAATCCCTCCGGCTCAACAGGCTTCAAGTATCACAAGTGTATGAAAGGGAGGTTTAGGTGTAGTGCAGCCAATCTGACTGCAGATGTATACTCCTTATATGTTTATAATCTCATGTATAGGAATGCTATTTATACGCTCAGATAAACATGCTGTGGTGGTATATGAGGATAGACTGACCTTGTTTGCCCTGATGCCACATGAATTTATTAGCTAGCTGCAGACACGCTGCCAATGGATCGGGTGTTGGCCTGGCACGGGATCAGGGATCACCTTATTTTCCATTGCCATTGCCATAGCTAGTATTTTCTGGATTAGTTAGAAAGAGAGAAAAGTATTCTGATTTTTTTTCTTGTAGATTTTTTTATTGCTTCTGAGCCATTGCAAAATATAAAGCTTTAAGATTTTAGGCACCAAATTAAATTTTTATTGAAATTTTCATTGCACAGTAATTTATGCACTAGCTGGCAGCAAACGCTACGCTGCACAGGGTAGGAATGCGAGCGCCATTCTGCCGAGCTTGTGCCATCCAATCGGAGCCGCAGCCAATCACAACGTGGGGTTCTGGGGCAGACGGACACATATCCATACAGTGGACGGCTTGGAGATTATTATAGATAGCACATTCATTTTCCCTTTTCGATTTGAATCTATTGCATGGCATGTTTGATTGATAACAATGTCAATCAATTTTTTGGGGAAAAAACTGATTGAAACTATTGATCAGACAGGACATTCTCCATCCAATGGGGGGCGGGGCAGGAGCAGCGGTAGATTGACAGCCTCTAGTATTGCACTGCATTGAGCAGTGCAATACTGAAGTTCAATTGGTTTTATGCTGAAATCTATTTAAAATTGATGTACTGTGTGCGTCAAGAATAAATCCCTCTCTGATCAGATTCAGATCAGAGAGGAATTAATCTGTTTGCCACTTTGTGTGTATGCAACCTTATTATTCTGTGTAACCTCTACTTCTGTATATCTTTTAGTCCCCTGCAGTACTAACCGCACACACTTAAAACTACTAATCGTGACTGATGCCCTAACGCCCAAAATCCCTGCTTCTGTGCAAACCATCCATAAAAAAAGCTAGACATAAAAGAAAAAAAGAATTTGCTTTGAAACTTTTAATGGAATGAATTCTCAATATTTTATGGACTACATGCCACTAATAACACGTGTTCATACATAGCATTACAAGTAGAGATGATCAATTCACCTTCAAGAGAACCTGAACTGAAAATTAAAAGTCAAAATAAACATAAACACTTCATACTTACCTCCAGTGTATTCTACTCCTCAATCTCTTTCTCCTCTCCTGCGTCCCATTTGTGCACTGTGATCAATGGAATTCTCTGTCCTCCATTTTGAAAATGGCCATTACCGCATAACAGCTTCCAGGTAAGCACACTGTTAAACTGTAATATCGCCCACTTGAGCCATAGGAAAACATGGACATTACCTTGCACATTCAGTTGTAACTGACAGCAGCTGATATATAACTGACAGCAACTGGTATATTTCAGTTCTGACAAAATATTGTCAGAACTGGAAGGGATCACTGTAAGAAGCAAACGGTGAGCTTCTGAGAGGAACTGATGTCGAGGCAAGTATGTAATATTCATTTGCAGCTACATCGTTTGTTTATTTTAAATAATTTTACTCAGTTCAGGTTCCCTTTCATTTCTCCTGTATGGAGTATTTCATGGAGCATATGGTCATTCTCAGATGATAGATTTGTATTTTTCAGATTATCTGTTCAAGAATCATGTATTATGTATACTCCCTGAGTGGACTGATTGGTCATGTGCTTCTCCAGGAATTCTCCTTGCAGGAGAACTTTTTTTTGGAGAGGATTCATTTTCTCTAGTGTAAAGGTAACCGAAGCTGGACAGAAGTAAGTTTTGATGACCTTTCAACACACATCCAAAAACAGAAGATTCTTTGTCAAGTGCCCTCTAGAGCAATCACCACCTTGCATTGTTACTTCTACTAGATAATACAAATGTATTCATCTACTCTTTAGGTTGGTTTAACCATTGCATTGGTAAACATTTGCCAATCTCCTCACCAACAGCAGTGATAAATAATAATAAAAAATATCACTCTCCTATAGGGCTCTTGGGAGATAAACTGGCATATTCACAACGAGCATGCACAAGCAGAACCTGACACAATGAATGTTTATGACATAATAAATCAGCATTACACTGTGGTAAAAAAGACGCTCAGTGTTTGGTAGCATCCCATGCTATTATGAAATGCTACGGAAATCAACAAATGCACTTCTAATACAAATGTAGTGCCTGAAGATGAAAAGATGAGTGGTGAAAATATTCATGTGGTCTCTGTGCAGCCAGCAGCTGTTAACTTGGCTGCTTTAACAGTAAAGGTAAGTACAAACCCTATATAAAGGTTGTTATCAGAGCCGGATTTCTGGAAAGGCCACATAAGCCCAGGCCTTGGGTGGCTGCAGGCCAAGGGGCACCTGGACATGAAGTAGGGGTTACAACAACTGAAAGAGAAGGGTGAAAATGAGGAGCAACACATGAACACATGAAAAAGGAAACTGATGCTTAAAGGGAGTCTTTAACCTTTAAAAAAAAAAAAAAAAAAAGTTTCACTTACCTGGGGCTTCTACCGGCCCCCTGCAAACGTCAAGGATACTCTTGTCCCCGGCGCAGCTCACTTCCTATTTTTTCATCTAATGAGACAAACGCCACTGCGCCATTATGTCCTCATACGTCCTCGCTCCTAGCAGAGGGACTAAAGGATCCTCTCTCCTGCTCGCGGCGGGGACCAGAGGACTCTTGAGAACTGGCGTGGGACAGGACGTCTGCAGGGGGCTGGTAGAAGCCCCAGGTAAGTGAAACTTCTTAAAAAAAAACAGTTAAAGACTCCCTTTATGGGAGCTATTCATGAAAGAAAGAAGCTGCTGTACATGGATGAAACACATGGAAGTGGGGGCTGCGCATGGATTTGGAGAACAAGAAAGGGGAGCCACAACATACTTGGCCTAGGGGCACAAAAAGTATAAATCCGGCCTTGGTTGATATGCAAAAACAATTCCTGACGAACGACTGATATCTGTGAAAATTGTGAGATGCAAGGATCTTGTATATACTGTAATAACACGCTTGTTCACAATAAAGACTGTGGAGAAAAACACTGAGGAAGTTCATTTAAAGTTCATCCCCTGAACAAATCTGCCAGGATAGATCGTTCATTGTGCCAGAAAACCTCTGTTGGTCTTTATCTTGGTCTGTTTTTCAATAAATAATTGATCAATGATTGGTCATGGATGGTTTGTTTCTAATTACTTTTACTGAATGTGTGTATGAGGCCTTAAACTGGGATGTTAAGTGATTTCTTTCTGGATGATTTTTGTTCAGTTATTTACTGTTACTTACCTTTCATGTTGTTTTTAGTGTTCAGATTTAGGAGAAATGTGATATAAAAAAGAAAACAATATTTCTGCTGGTTTCCATCTTTATTATTGCTCTGTGATGACAAGAGTTAGAGATTACCCAGCAAGCTCATGGTGAACAAGAAGTCCTAGGAGTGAGTAAGGGGCTACAAAGGACCAAAAAGTCCTCTTACTAAAATGTGATGCCAAAAGTGACACTTCAGCCCCCCTTTTTTTAACTCATCTCAGTGTTAATTTTTCATCCTTACTGCCACAGCTTACTGTCCCTCCCACAGCAAATAGTCTTACATCATTGTGTAACCTCTTCAAATGGAGAAGGGATTCAATTACCTTCTGGTCATGGTGAACTTATCTTATCCAAAATATGAAGCTTTCTGTTTTTTGCATGCTGAGATAAGCTTGTTACTGTAGCTAAAATAAAAGTCCCACTATCCCGCTGCCACTGCACAGTTCCAGTTAGGCAAAAGCAAATATATTTTTTGCACTAAATATTTTTGGCACTTTTTTATATTTAGATGTTACAACCCCCTTTAACCATGGTAACAGGGGATGCAAAGGTTTTGACCACGTCAAGGCCCCTTGACCTAAGAGGCCCACGTGAATCCTTCCTCCAGTCACTGCATTGGCATTTTTATACTGTAGTTTATACAGTGGTTGTCCTTGGAAAGTACAGTGCTGGAGGGACACAGTGTAAAATTTATACTGGTGCCCATGGATCTGTTGCTAGAAACTACTACTAATACTACTAAGCACAGTATTTTGAATGCTTGCAGTCATCTCTCTGCGATAACATGCTCCACCTACTGGAATATAAGGAATATTTGTCTCTTTATACAAGTACCCTCACCAGTTACATCAAGTAAAATTAACCCCTTCCAGCCCATAAAGGACAACTGTAATAAGAGGGAAACAGAGGTTGCTATATTTATTTCCTTTTAACCAGTTCACCCCCAAGGGTTTTTACCCTAACGGACCAGAGCAATTTTCACCTGTCAATGCTCCTCCCTTTTATTCCCTAATAACTATATTACTACTTATCACAAGGAAATGATCTATACCTCGTTTTTTTCGCCACCAATTAGGCTTTCTGTGGGTAGTACATTTTGCTACGAATTTGTTTATTCTAAATGCATTTTAATTGGAAAAATACAAAAAAAAATGGGAAAAAATCATTATTTCTCAGTTTTCAGCCATTATAGTTTTAAAATTAAACATTCTCCTGTGGATAAAACCAACACATTGTATTTGCCCAGTTGTCCCGATTATTAAACCGTTTAAATTATGTCCCTATCACAATGTATGGCGACAATATATTATTTTGAAATATAGGTGTTGTTTTTCTGTTTTTTTTTTTTTTTGTTCTGGCCATAATTACAAGCCCCTAGGTAATAAAGTAAAATTAATTTTCCCTCATACAATATAGATTAAAAAAGCTGAGTTCCTAAGGCAACTATTTATAGCTGATTTTTTTTTAAAAGTGGTTTTTTTGGGGCGGGGGGGGGGGTGGGGGGGTGGGGGTGGAAATGTATTTTATTAATTTTATTAATATTGTGTGGATATTATGTATTTGCCTGTATGCGCAATATACTTTTTGGCCACAAGATGACGCTACTGAACATTCTCCCATTAGGAAGTGATCACTTTTTTTTTCTTTTTGCATTTTAACAACTGTGACAGTTTCCTGTTTTGTGAATGGATGCGGCCGCTGTTCGCGGTCGCGTCCATTCACTCCAGGCAGTGCGATTGGGTAGATGACTGTTCGGTCCTCTTCCCCAATCACCCAGCACGGGAACCCGACGGAAACTTCGACGGTAGCGGCACGGGCACGTGCGGAGTGGCGGCGGGAACGCGCAACATATTAAAACGTCATGTTGCCATTAATAGGGGAAAGCATTACGTTTTAATACGTATGTTTGCCATTAAATGGTTAAGCAATACCAGTTGCCTGGCTATCCTGATGATCCTCTGCCTCTATTACTTTAAGCCATAAGCCCTGAACAAGCATGCAGCAGATCAGGTGTTTCAGACATTATTGCCAGAACTGACAAGATTAGCTGTATGCTTGTTTCTAGTTGGATTCAGACACGACTGCAGCCACACAGATAAGCAGGGCTGCCAGGCAACTGGTATTGTTTAAAAGGAAGTAAATATGTCAGCCTCCATATTCTTCTCACTTCAGTTGCCACTTAAGGACCACAGCCATCCTTTCCCTTTATAAAAAGTTATTACTGTGACTGGCTCACAGTAACCACAAGCTCTTGATGTAAATATGGGGATCATATAAAAAAATGTGAGATAAGGAAAAGAAGGGGTGTGCTCTGATCGAATACAAATGCAACTGATTAATGAAAAAACAAAACGTTTATTAATTGCATAATAGTAAAACATTTAAAATCACATAAGGGCATACTGCCCCCCCCCAACCCCCTTACCAAACCCAATAGGGACCCATAAACCCACTACCTGTATCTGATTCGTTCACATAAGTGCAACAAACATGATCTAACTAAGGCTGCGCAGCCCAAAAAAACTGTCCAAAAACATATCAGTTCAGCATGACGTATGATTGTAGATATTTGTTGAGGAAAACCCTCTCAAAAAAACTGATAGAAGAAAAGACTGTTCATCCACTATACTTGTGCAATGATTGAGTATATTAATTCAGAAAAGATACGTAGGTTTCAAACATCAAGCTCACCTCCCAGCCACATAGTTATGTATGCAAAAGCAGAAAACTGTTAAGGTAGCCATACACTGGTCGATTTGCCATCAGATTCGACCAACAGATAGATCCCTCACTGATCGAATCTGATCAGAGAGGGATCGTATGGCTACCTTTACTGCAAACAGATTGTGAACAGATTTCAGCCTGAAACCGTTCACAATCTGTGGTGGTGTTGGTGGTGCTGCCGCCGCTCCCCCCCCCCCCCCCATACATTACCTGCTCCGCCGGCGCGACTCCAGTCCCCAGGTCTCTGCTGCTCCGTCTCCACTCTGGTCTCCGGCCCCGGCATGTTTCACTTCTTCCTGCCCGGCAGGAAGTTTAAACAGTAGAGCGTCCTCTACTGTTTAAACTTCCTGTCGGGCAGGAAGAAGTAAACACCCGGAGACCAGCGCGGAGACGGAGCAGCGGTGACCGGGGTGAGTCCCGCCGGCAGAGCAGGTAATGTATTGCCGCTCTATTGCGTCGGTCGTCGGGCACTCGAACGCCGCTAGCGACACGCTTCCTACCCGCGGGCGATCGACGGTAAGTTTCCGCACGGAGCGATCGACGGGATCGGATGAAATGGATCGAAATTCGGTGTGTAGTGCGAACGATTGGCAGCAGATTCGATCCCAGTGATCGAATCTGCTGTCGAAACGGCGGCAAATCAGGCCAGTGTATGGCCAAGAAGATCTTCAGCACATTGCCACACAAGCAGTTGCAGTTGCCATTATTAAGTCAGCATGTAATTCAATAAGAAGGCATAATTGCAAAGCAGAAATAACAAACACCGCCCTTTTTGGCGTCCTCAGCAGCCTTCAGCAAACTTGGACATGCAGAGTTAGCACATTGTCACAAAAGCAGTTGCCATTAGTAACAGTCAGCATATGATTCAATATGAAGATATGATTGTGGCGTGCTCAGCAGCCCTCAGCACCCCTTCACATGCAAAGCTAGCAGCAAACGTTGCAAACAAGGCATATTGAGCAGCATCAAACTGTCAAAGTTCATACATTGATCACATCCATATTTAAGGAGTTGTGATGGGCAGCCATCAGTAGTGCATGTTAGGCTCACATGACCATATTGTAGTGAATGTCCAGCAATTGATAGATTAAAGACATACCTCCCAACATTTTGCGATAAGAAAGAGGGACACTTAGGCCACACCCCATGCCGCGCCCCTAACCACGCCCCAGACACCCATTGTAATGCAAACCATAAAGATATAATTGAAAAAATATGCTGTTGTATAATTCAAACCGCACTGGTTCTTTCCAACCTGGTTCATTTTCCTTCATAACATTTAAAAATAAATATATCAATGTAAAGGATATAAATAACATTTAGAGTATATTAAAGACATTTTTTCAGTGGAAAAGTACATATATTCACATAGATCTGTGCATGAGTCCTGAAAGAGGGACAAATGAGGAGGAAAGAGGGACAGAGAGACATGGTCCCCAAAGAGGGACTGTCCCTCCAAAAGAGGGACAGTTGGGAGCTATGTGAAAGAGATTGCCCCATAGGGCTCTTACTGTCTCTGTTTAATCTCTGTTTGTTCTTCAGTGGCTGGGAGGAGACCGAGGGCCGAGGTAGATATGGGGATCTGCTATCAGTGTGACAGCAGAGCATGTAGGCTGCAGTTTCACAGGATCAGTGCGTAGGACAAAAATGGTGGGCGCACAGAATGCAGAAGCTGAAATCTACGCCTTCGCAGTCCTAGGCAGACATAAACAGGGAGTAGACTTCAACTCTGCTGGTCCTAATCCGGTAAGTAATTAAGATTTTGGTATAGCAATACCATACTTCCTCGCAGATACACCAACTGGGTGACACAGTGATATAGTGTATAGCACTGTCGCCTTGCAGTGCTGGGTCCCTCGTTCAAATCAAAGCCGGGGAGTTTTTCTGTGTGGGTTTCCTCAGTGCACACAGTTTCCTCCAATATCCCAAAAACATGCAGATACGTTAACTAGCTTCCCCCTAAAATTGGTGCTGTACATATGACTATGGTATGGATTAGATTGTGAGCCCCTCTGAGGTACAGATAGTGAAAAGACTATATACTGTGTAAAGGGCTGTGGAAGATGTCAGTGCCATATAATTGTTAAAGAGAGTCTGAAGTGAAATCTGAATAAAAAAACAGATACTCACCTGAGGAGAGGGGAGGCTCTGGGACCTATAAAGCCTTCCCGTTCTCCTACCAGTGTCCATGTTCCCCCGCAGGCTCCCCGTTAGCAGTCCACAGCCAATTTGGTCGTGGACTGCTCTCTTCTGGGTTGGGGAGACTTTGGCAGTCTTCGGAAGTACTCGGACTTCTAAAGATGGGCCACTCCATACTGCACACGCGTGAGCGCCCTCTCTTACACACTCGCGCATGTGCAGTACACAGCTGCTGGTCTTTCGAAAGCATGAGTGCTTCTGAAGGCTGCCGAAGTCTCCCGTGGCGGGAGATGTAAACGGTGATGCCTGCGGGGGAACAAGGAGACCAGCAGGAGAAAAGGAAGTCTCTACAGCAGGGCTTTTCAACCTGTGGTACGCAACAGGTTTGCCAGCCACTTAATTGCCCGCCTGCTCTTGTCGTGGTCCTGTCCGGCCTTCAAAAAGCTTGGTTGCTCCTTACTGTGCTGCCCTGAATACGTCAAACCTCAGATGAGCCAGGTGAGCAGTGCACATTGATGGCACATATACTTCAAATACAGGAAGTGACATCACTGTTCACGTCTTGTATTTGAATTATACGCGCCGTCACTGTGCACCGTTCCCCTGGCTGTCTCTTCACTGCTGTCGGGTTACCGATGATCTGAGGTCTGAAGTATTCCACAGGGGAGCACAGAGAGGAGCGAGTGAGGGGAAGCCAAACTTTGTGGTGAGTCACTGCACAGCTCACTGGTGGTGAGGGGAGGCAACTTATATTGAAGCGTGAGGTGGAACTGGAAAGGCTACTTATATTGCCAATCTAACCACAGATTTCCAATAATGGCAATCTGTAGGCTAGCAGTCTAATTTTAAGCTTTTTCCCTACCAATTCCTCCGGCTTTTTTGCTCCCATGTGTCCCCTTTTCTTAAAGTGTACCTGTAAGAAAAAATTGTCCCTGGGGGGTACTTACCTCAGGAGGGGGAAGCCTCTGGATCCTAAAGAGGCTTCCACCTTCCTCCTCAGTAGAGGGGATCCAGTGATGGGACCCCCCAAAGATCTCCTTGTCAGGGCTTGTAGGCGTTTGCACATGCACAGTAGCAGCTGTCCGCTCGGGCTCCGGCAGAGGCAACCAAGCCGGAGCAGGTCCGCTCTACTGCGGAGGCACACTGGTGGTACTTGAAAATTTTCAGGCGATAGAAGTGGTACAAATGGTGAAACGGTTGCAAAGCCCTACTCCACAGGACCCAGAGCCTTCACTCTCCTTAGGTGAGTATCTGTTTTTTTCTTTCAGATTTTGCTTCAGATTCACTTTAAAAAATAATAACTCTGGATTTTCCTGTCAGAATACCATAAAAGTGGTATGAACAACTGTTGCTCCACCCCCTAGCCCTGTAGCCCTATAGCGTTCCAGTGCAGAAACAGGCACTGTAAAACATGTTGCAGAATCAAATATACACCTTGTGGCGCTGTCTTCTATTTAAAGGACCGCAATCATGAAAAATTACACATTTTAAAATGCATATGTATAAAATGTACATTTGTTCCAGAGTAAAATGAAGTAAAAGTTGTTTTCCAGGAGAAACCTGACAGGTTTTGGACTTATCCATCTCCTTATAGGGGATTTCTCAGGGTTTTCTTTATTTTCAAAAGCATTTTCTTTATGGCAGTTGCTCAGTCCAAATGCCAAATTAGTATGCAAGTGAGTAGGAAGGCTAGCTGGCATATTTGTATAGATCCTTCCCAGGGAGTACTTTTGTAAACAATAAAGGAAATACTGAGAATGAGGAGATGGACTACTCAGATTTTTACTGCTTACTGGAAGCGACAGCAGCATAGTAGACAAGTAATTTATAGGGCATTTTAATTTGGGAGAAATGTAAGTCTTATGCAGGGCCGCTGAATCCCCTCCCTGAGCGCTTCCCTCCCTATTCCCTATGATGAGAGTGTAAGTGAGAGGTAACTCTCCCTGCTCTCAGCACCTCTAGCAACTTAATACTGAGGTTCTTCTAGCTACCTAATATTTGGGGGCACCTCTAGCTACTCACTATTGAGGGTACTTCTGACTACCTAATAGTAAGGGGGCCCGTTTCCACTATCGCAAATCTGCATGCGTTTTCTGCAGATTTGCACAACCAAGACAACTTAAAGTGAACCTCCAGACTAAAAATCGACTCAGCAGCACTGAAAAGGCTTGGTGTTTCTTTAACAGTTTCACAGCATCAGAACTTTGTTTCTCTTATACAAGCCTCATTTTTAGCTGCACAGAAGAAAACTGCCCGAGCATTTTTCCCCTGATGCTGTGCAAAGCATGATGGGATTTCTGATGTTGTTGTTCTCGTTCTGCTGTTTTGGTGCAATTTTTTTTTTTACAATTTGAATTTGACATTTGAAGCCTAGCACATGCAGCTGGGAGGGGTTATCAGGACACAGGACAGTTGGGACTGTGTCTCCTGCTCCTTGTCACCTCCTTTCAACCAAAAAGATGGCTGCCCCCATGACAAAGATGGCAGCCCCCATGAATCACAAACATTTGCCTGTTCTTTTAAAACAGGGTGAGTACAAAATTATATTACCTATCTATTCTAATTAACATAACTAATGTAACTTAATGACAGTATGTTTGTTTAAGCTGAAGTTCCCCTTTAATTAGCCTGTTTCCACTTGTCAGGAAAACAGAGCATTTTTCTGTGCAGGAAAAATCTGCACAGCAGAGCCATCAGAATTCGCACACTGCAAGGCGGTGCGATTTGCATACAATGCAATTAATAGGAAATTCGCATGCGTATTTTACCGCAAATTCATGTACGTTTTCGCCTAAAATCAATGTAAAAGCACACAGGTTAAATTTGCATACTTGAAAAACCGCAAAAACGTACGTGAATTTGCAGTAAAAACTGTGGTAAAATCTGCATGCAAATTCGTTTTTTGCGTTTTACCGCAACAAATTCGCAACGCACAAGTGGAAACGGGCTCTAAGGGGCATGGCACCTGTACCTACCTATGATGGGCAAGGGAAGTAAGGGAGAAGTGACAGCTGCGACAGCCAGCACACTTGGGGTGCAGTTTGGCGGGGGTTCCTAGATTCATGGAGGGCGAAATCTAAGGTGCCAGAACATCTGTGCCTATAGGCTCCTGTTATGTAAATCCGGCCCTGGTCTTATACACATGTATTTTTAATGTTATAATAGTGATCCTTATACAGAGTATTTAAAAACAAATTTAACAATCAGCTCTTTCTATAGAGCTCAGTGCCTTTGGGCAGGAATATAAAGGCATGATAATTCCACAGAAGGAACAGGCAGGCTAGAAAAGATCAGCAGTATGATGCACACTGTGAGAGCCAGCAAGTAATAAGCGTTCAGCCCCTGATGTATGACATGTCACACGTATAGCTGCTCAGAGCAATTTGGATATGGAAATGACTTCTGTAGGTGTCATGGTCTGCATCATCAATTTTCACCAAAAAGCCTCATCTGATTTCACTGGAATGAATGCAATCACAAGCATGGGCAATTAGATTTTCTTTTTAATCTCAGTCCATTTCTACACGCTGGTTCTTTTTTGTTTGGTAGCCTTTCACTCCTACTTTTTTTGCTTTTAATAGGCATTCTGAGCTTGTTCTTGTAAACATAAAAAAAAAAAAAACAGTGTGTACTTTTATCCTTCTGTTACAGTTAAGTACTGTACATTTATGTGAAAATTAGAACACGTACATGTGTCAAAAGATATTCCCAACTCCTCTGTTTCCATGAAAGGACTATACATTGGCCTCAATTCACAAATGCTGTTGGAAAAAAAAATCAGATCGGTAATATGCCACAATCGGTATTTTAGACTTTTTTTTTTTCATTTTCACAGGTGCAGTAGAAATTCTGCAATTTACCGAAAAATGCTGCTTCAATTCACTAAGCCCTGTTTGGTATGTATTGAAAAGTGGAGTAGGCTTCTGCAGCAAGCTGTGCTGACTGGTTTGCCTTAGGGCCCGTTTCCACTAGTGCGGTGCGGAATCGCTGCATATCACCGCTGACAAAATCGCATGCGGATGCGATTCCGCATGCGTTTTTTGCCGCGATTTCGCATGCGATTTCGCATAGGCAGGGTATATGCGATTTTAACCATGTCACTGCCTGTGTCAATTTACATTACTTTCAATGCGAAATCACATGCGAAATCGCAGCAAAAAACGCATGCAAAAAACGCATGCGATTTCCCTATTAAATACATTGCCTGCGATTCGCCTGCATTCCACACGCAGGCGAATTCTGCAGGGTCTACCGTGCAGAAAAATCCTGCACATAAAAACGCAAATGAAAACTGACAAGTGGAAACAGTCCCATCCACTTGTATTGCCTATGCGAATCCGCATGCGTTGTCTGCATGCGAATTCGCGCTAGTGGAAACGGGCCCTTAGCTGTTCCTATGTCTGTCAGCTTGTTAGAGAGAAAGAGGCTTCCTGCATCATGATGTGCCTACATGCCACTAGAGGTCTCTCTTTTGTGTATCACTATGCAGATCTGCACCTCTAAAGTGATGCAGAAAATCCTCAGAATGTCTCCTCCTGCTCTGCTGGTCTGGAGTCCCACCAGCAAATGCATTGAATCAAATGGGAGTGAGAAGCAGGAGGGGGAGGCTCTTCCTATTGGCTCTCTGCTTTCCGTCAATGCTATTGCATGCTATTTGCTAATTTCCGATAAATCAGAGCTGGAGCTAAATACCAAACATTTCTCTTGGCTTTACTGCATGGTCACACCTTTGTGAATTGACATCTACTGACGTGTTGATGTATTCAAGTCAATAATTTACCTCACTGCTCGGTAATTTCAGCTTGCCATGAGGTATCAGCCTTAGTGAATTGACATTTCACTAAATGCTCAGTAAAATCAGCTGGGCATGTTTAAATTAAAACAGAAAAGTCACCTGTTTAGTCTGGAGTTTATGATCACATAACTTTTCCCCTGTATACATCACTATGTACTGATAAGAGATAAGCTTATGCACTTTGGGTCCTATGGAAGAAAAGTGCTTTATGAATGGTTTGTTGTTGTTTTCTGCAGTACTGCATGCAGTAATGCTTTGTGAATTGCAGCCATAGAGTCAAATATAAGTGTGAGAAACAAGCACTTAAAGTGTACATGGGGAAAAAAAACTATTAAGCTGAGTGGGACACTACAGTGTTTATATCCTTGTAATACTATGAATTACAGTACATGTACATCTGACTGTCTCATGCCATTTCTTGACCTTCAGGATACATCCAGTTAGTGACATCATTCTCAGAACACCCAACCCTCTTCTCTGTACATCCTCCATCATTGCCTATTATGTTTCAACTGTTTCACCATGTTTGAGAGGATACAATAAGTGCCCGGCATTTAGAAAGGATGGGTCAGGAGGCTACTACCAGCCAGAAGAACAAGGATGCTGCTGGCAACCAACAAAGAAGACTTCAAGTACCACAGGAGAAGAGCACCACCTGAAAGCAAACTGGCAAAAGTCTTCAAGTAAAGTAGAAGAAGACTTTAAGCGAACAGAAGCAGCAGAGGATCAACATGGGGATCCTAGAGAAGAACCCAAAAGGCTTTTAGCAACATTTAAGAAGAAAATACAGAGTTACAACTACCACATGATTTATGGACTCCAATGTAACCATTCATGGGAAATAGGTAAGGGGTCTGCTGAAAGACCCCTTTTACCTATTTAGTCCGCCCTCCTTAAATCCCCAAACATAATTCAGTACCGTCTCACGTTGTCCCCAATTATAAGCAGCAATCTGCCTATTTATATTTGAGTATTTTTTGGGGTGGTGGAGGGTGCTGTCCCATCCACATGTCTCCTCGATTGCACTCACATACAGTAGCTAGGAGCATTCTGCACATGAGCGGTTCATAAAGACTTATAACCACACATGTCCAGAATGCACCCGGCTACGGGAGCGCAATTGAGGTGGCATGTAGCCAGAGTGTTGCAAACTTTAATTGGGGTGACAGTAGCACAACGAAGGGGACCTGGAGGATACTTAGGGACCTCAAAGACTTGGAAGAAGCACTAGGTAAGTAAAAATCTATTTTTTATTTATTGTCCAGATATGCTATAAAGGAGACGTGCCTTCATCCAAAGTTTTGCTGGGCAGGCCCATGGTGTTTGAATTACTCCACTGCTAGGTTCATGTACATTTGTCTCCACTCATGACCATGCCCACTTTTTGTGCACTATTTGTGCGACTTAATGCCCAGGGGTCTTCCAGATCTTCCAGGACCCTTGCAACACCCCAATGCTCCCAAAAAGTATGTATTCATAAAGGGGTACTTGAGAGGATGTTACCCATGGTATGGGGTACTTGTCCAAGGTAGTCATTAATGAAAGGGGACAATAGTATAATAATGTTGATGAACATTTATATAGTTGACATAAGGTTTATACCAGAGACAAAAAGCCATGATCCCATATAAATCCTTTTAATGCTGTCCACCCGTTCTCATGTAGAAAGGGTCCAAAGACCTATTGGCAAATTTGTTGTCTCTAGGATCAATTCAGACATGCCTCCAGATATGTGAGCATTCTGTATCTGTTGCAGTATCGTAACGCCAAGTTCCAACATTGCATGCCTTTTTTGGACACTGCATGGAGTATTAAATAGATATCCTGGAATCTATGACATGTCCATCACAGCAGACAACATGATTACGCAGACCGATATAGTGGATCATAAATCTGAAAAGCTGTGAATGTCCATGTTGTGGCTGCGGTGTAGTGTGAACCCAGCCTTAGACTTTATGAAACTACCATTCCAAACGAATAAATATGCCCCACTCTCTCATACTGTAAGAAACTTAAAGCATGAACACTTCAGTTATGGAATGACATTTTTAAACACACACAAAAAATCAGGAATGGCATCTCCAGCATTTCTCTTAGTACAGTACATACAAATTCAAGAAGACTTACATGTCTCCATGGACCAATCCGTAGATTTCTGTCATGTTTTTATGATAGAGGCTTTTGAGGATGACTAAGTGCAGGACCACAACAACGACAGGCAGCCCCCATCCGAGTACAAAGAAAATCAAATGACGTCTCTCTGCGTGTTCATCATTCATCACCAGAACATACCAGAAGTTTATTGCCTACAAAATAAAGCCATTGGTACATTTAAACTTCAAAATACTATAAGTAAGCACAAGAAGTATAATCACAAAACCATTTTACCAAGGCATTTGTTTTTTGTTTTTTTACTGAACAACAAAATTATAATATCATCTTTATTTGTATTGCGTTAACCCTTTGGCAGCCAAATAAAGTAAACTGGGGAAGTGTGCCTTCTGCAGTCTGTCAGGCTCGGAAGGATATATTGCGACAGGGTAGAGCGGTGGCAGGGAGCTCTCACACATGCCTGTCCCAATGGCTGGATTGGCTTCTTCTTCCTCCACCATGGCAGCAACATACTCCCGACATGTCTTCTCAAAATGATATGTGATCGAGATCCAGGAGATCATGTCAGTGTTACAGCGCCACCTGGTGGTGGAAGAGGGGTTATTGAAGACTCTCTTCAATCTCTTCCATTACCCCTCTTCCACCACGGGGTGGCAATGTAAGGTTGACACGGTCTCCTGGATCCCGATCATATGTCATATCATGTGGTTGGGTGTGATTGGGACCCAGAAGAAGAAGTTCAGAGAAACTGGTGGAGGAAGGGAAGAAGTTATCCAGAACAGGTAAATATAACTGCTTGGCTGCATTAGACAACCGTTTTACGTGTGAATTTTCGCACAGAAGAAAAACAAAAAGGGTGACGTTTATGCAGATTATATGTGACTATTCCCATGCAGGTAGCATCTCTCCTCTATTGCTCTCATATAAAATGCAACCAAAAGTTTATATTAACCTGAGGAAGCGGTATATACCTACAAAACGTGTTGACTTTTTGTGTGCTAATAAACTATTCCTCCAAGATACCATTGGCTGCTCTTTAGGAGAGGTAAGCCAACCTAGCCAAATATTTGATCACCCTTTTACCCACCACTCTAAAATGCACTCTACAAATTCTACAATGTTTGGTGTCCCCAAGGATTTTCCATATCCGCAAGCCAGAGTAAATTGTGGGTCACACGTGATGCATTTTTTTCAGAAATGGATGATCAGTAATTTTTTTGATCATGAGACAGTGCTTAGTAGTGAATGAGGCCCTTGGTGTAATTAATAACATTTTAACAAAGTGTGCTGTGCTCTAGTGCAGAAACTAGTACTAAGCGCCCTCGTTGCAGGTGTACAGCATGCAGCTGCCTGAGCTGTAGTGTCCACGATGGTGTGCGAACTTAGGCTTGTGTTAAAAAAGGTACTATAGATTCCAAAGCATAACAGCAATTATAATGGTGACTTCCTAAGCATGCACTGTTAAGTAAAAATCAAATATATTCAGCATATTAACCAAACTATTTAGCATTAGCATATTATTGACAATAATACTGAGACTGAGAAAAAGGCACAAAACGATAATATTAATATTAATAAATAACAAATAACTCGTATAACCCTTATGTTCTACCATGAACAACTTCATTTTGGTGCCTCAGTTATAATGACCTTTTATTCCAGTGTCCCTCCATTGCAATTCCCTTGTTCCAGGGTCCATTAGCCTATCTCTGCACGCATGACGCATTAGCCAGGTAATGCAGGTTACGCCAGCTGTGGAATGTGCATAACTATGGTGTTCTTTCCTTACAGTGTTCCACCAATATAGAGCTACCCTCTTCAAATAATGTCCGATGTAGGGGGGTTCTCCCAATATACTGCTAATTCATATTGTTTGTTTGCTTATTTAGAATTTTTATAGCTCTGACATCTTTGGTAGAGTTTTGCTGACTGCAGGGCCGGCCCTAGACTCTTTGCCGCCTGAGGCAACATAAAATTAAAAAAAAATAAATAAAATCGCCGCAGCCAACCCCCCCCCCCCCCCCCCCGTGGTAGAGGGGCCACCGAGCTGGAGGGTTAGTGGGCAGAAAGGGGGCATTGGGCCTAGCGATGGGGAGGGGGGTCCAACCGCCCCCTCCCTTGCCTGGGTCCCCCTATCTGCGCTCCCCTCCAGCTGTAAATAGTTAACTACCAGCGTATAGCTTAAGAGGCAACAGGCGGGGATCACTCACCTTTTCCGCGTTCCATCGTGCGCTTCACTGACGTCACTTCCTGCAACGCCGTCCACTTACAATACAGTGGGCGGCGTTGCAGAAAGTGACGTCAGTGGAGTGCTCGCTGGAACGTAGAAAAGGTGAGTGATCCCCGCCCGTTGCCTCTTAAGCTATACACTGGTACTTAACTATTTACAGCTGGAGGGGAGCGCAGATCGGGGGTCCGACCCTCCTCCCCACCTCTAGGCCCAATACCCCCTCTCTGCCCGCTACTCCTCCAGCTCGGTGGGCGGCCCCCCACCCACGGACAGGCGGGTGCCGCCCCCCCAGATGTGCCGCCTGAGGCAAATGTTTCACCCCGCCTCATGAGCGGGCCGGCCCTGGCTGACTGTCCGCTGACTGTCCCTCAGATTTATTTTTATTTATTTATTGTATTTATAACGCCAACATATTACAAAGTGCTCATGGGCTGACAATCTAATCCTTACCATAGTCATATGTCTAAGGTCAATATTAGGGGAACCATTTCAGTAATCTGAATGTTTTTGAAACATGGGAGGAAATCGGAGTGCCCAGATGAAATCCATGCAAACATGGGGTGTACATACAAACTCCATGCAGATAGTGTTGTGGCCCAGTGTTCTCTTAGTATAGTGCTCCCTTCATAGAGTTCCATCCACTTGTAGTGATCCTCCCATATGGTGCTAGTGTTTTCCATACAGTAGTGCTTCCCCAATATATTGCTTGTCCCTTTTTAGTGCTTTCCCCATATATTGTTCATCTATACAGAGTCCCTCCACCAAATAGTGCTGCTCCATTCTAATGTACCCCAACAGTGTCCTTCTAGTATTCCCCTATACAGAAAACCCCTGATATCAGCTTCCCCTATGTAGCGTTAGCCTCTTCTAAAGCTCCCCCATAATGTTATCTTCTTCTCTAGTGTTAAACCAGTATAGTGCTGCCCGTATGTAAAGCACCCCCAATAGAGTGCTCTCTTATACAGAGAGCGTTCCTTCTATATAGTGCTGCTCCCTTCTAATGCCAGCCCATCCCCCTATGCTGCCCTCTTCTACTGCTTCCCTCCATAGTGTTCCCCCAATTGTTATTGAGAGACCTCTGGGTTGACAACAGACAATAATGTGCTGTTGGCAAACAGAAACCTTCCTGACATATGAAGAGACTCTTACCATGGAGGCCAATGGTCTCATGCAAACTGCCAAAAGGCTAGAGGACAAGATTGGGATACCTCAAATCAATCCAGACAAATGTCTTTTCTGAATCCAAAACCAGGAGCTGTTATTTTATGCAGTTTTTAAGTCTTTTAAGGCAAACCTAAAAATAACACACTCTTTGTGAATTCATGCAGACAGTAAAAGTCAGATGAGCCTTCTGAATATGTACCATATGTTGTATACATGCTGGAGATATGACACGCAATTCACAGCTTCAACAATCAAACATTTGTTGTAATCGCATATCACATCCCACAGAAACTCTGCTGAACAATCTTATGTAACAAAACATTTCATTGACCGTCACTAATGTAAAACAAGGATATTAGAGAGAGAGAGAGAGAAAGATCCTACTTACAGCATAAAGCTAAAAACAAGAAACACCAGGAGCCCCAATAGTGTAATATGTACTGGTAAATGGTTACTAGATAGAGTAAATATTAATACTCACAAACGAGGGTTACCATTAGGCAACCACTGTAAAGGCAGGTGGGGAGATTTTCCTGACCCCACTCAGGAATAAGAAGTCGCTCTCTGTAGATGAGAAAAAGGGGGTTCAACCCTCCACCCAGGGTGGACTCAATATTATGCAGGTGCCAAAAGGATAAGAGGAAGCTAAATGAGCCTAAAAACCAAATTCTTGGTAAATAGAGGAGGTAGTGATGGACTTACCTCCTCCAAGTAGACACACAACGACTGTAGTAAAGACAGTCAATATATTTTATTTATGAACTCCAAATATGCAACGCGTTTCGCAGGTTTGATCCCGCTTCATCAGGCAATAACAACGGAGTAATAGCATATGTGATCAGTAGAAGAGCCGGGCACCTCACACAGAATTTGTTTTTTAAGCTCATTTAGCTTCCTTTTATTCTTTTGGCGCCTCTGTTCTCCTGCATAATTATAGCATAAAGCGCACCTGAAGTGAGAGGGATATGGAGGCTGCTATATTTATATCTCCATTTAGGCCGGTTTTACACCTGGTCAGAAGGTTGTGGTGCATTACTCCACCCTCTCGCATCACACTGCAATGCCAAAAAATCTATGCATATGAGTCTGCGGCAGAGAGCGCCAATAGAGTCATATGTATAGTGCTGCCCCTCCACCCCACCCCCACCACCGCTCATCACCACCCCTCGCCCAATGACGTACTCCCTGCTGGACAGGAAGTATGTCACTAGGATTCCCAGCTTCCCTGTCATATTTGCTTCATTCCACACATGCGCTGACAACTTATTCTCTGCATTGCCCATAGACTTCCATGCATTCCGCCACCACGGATGTCCAAAGGTAACGCGCTGTTGACTTTGGCTTAAAGTATTAGAGGCAAAGGATTAGCAGGACAGCAAGGTGTGAAAATATAACCTGGGAGAAACTTAGGAGAAAAGTGAATTGCATATTGGCCAATGTGTTTCATGAACAGTGTTCACTTCTTCAGGAGTCTTGTCAAAGGTAAGGTTATATTAAATTTACTACACACACAAGCACAGCTGTGTATTCAGGAATATAAATTCAAGAGAGACAAACACCTGCCCCATCAGAAAGACTGAGAGAGACTGTGACATCCAATAGTGCTATTGGCATCTTGCCTGACATGTACAGTATGCTATATTAGCACAACAAGAGCGGAAGAAATTCCTTCTGGAAGTGAATATAAACTAAGGCCAAATTATAAGGTAGGTATTTGTGATATTTTTAAACGAATTATGAGCAAGGTTGAGAAAAGATGTTTAAAATGCAGCTGCAAAGATTGGACAACCTGGGGAATATGTACGTTTATTTGATTTATAGCAGAATTCCTCTTTAAGGATCAACAATTACAAGCCATGTTGTGTTCTTTTTTTTTTTACCAGTGCAGGAAAACGCACAATTGAAAGAAAACAGATCTAACAGTTTCTAATTGAATCAGCTATTACAATCATAAGATACATTTTCAGGGAGATTTCTTCTATAAATCGGTGAAAACTAATTTTCAGCTTGGATCTGGTAAATTAGAATGTGACGTATAACAGATAAAAGACTTAATACTTTTGACTATTTGCTTTTATAAACTCCTCTAGCCATTTTCAGTGTAGAGCTTATATTGATTTGGTTAATTACACATAATGGGATTATACATACAGATATCTATATTGTCAATGGCTTTAATTCACAAAGGGCTGTTCGATAAAAAAAAAAATCAGGTCGGTAAAATACTGCATTCTATATTTTAGACTTTTTTTTTCCAAATTCACAGAGATTACCACACATGCAGTAGATGTAAGGGACTCATCTTCCGCTCGCGCCAGCGCCGCTCCTCCCACTTCTAGGTGTCGTGCGTAGCAGCCTGCTCCCAGCGGCCTCGCACCTGATGTCACCAGGCTCTCTCAGATTGCACAGTGCGCAGGCTGGGAGCAGTCAGGGACGGCCGCACGTGACCACGTGGCCGTCCTATAGGTTAAAGCGGTGGCGCACTTAGTGTCAGCTGAGCTATATCAGCTGACACTCAGGCAGGGTGCGTGTGATTGGTTGTTTCTGTGTGGCCGGCCACTGATTGGGTGACTGTACTATTTAAACCTGCTCTTGCTCTCAGTTAGTTGCCCATGATAGCATTAGCTGTGGCTAGTTGCTGGGTGCTCCTGAATTGCTGTTACTGTTTGGTTATCCGGATTTTGACCTTTGCCTGTATCTTGACCATTCTTTGATTGCTGCCTGGACTGACCCCTGTCTGGAAACGACCAATCTTGATTGCTGCCTGAATTGACATCGGATTGCCTTTGACACTGAACTTGTCTCATCCTTGTATACCTCGATATTTCTGATCTATTGTGTATGACCCTGGACTGTACCTAATGTGAGTTATCTTTGCTTGGGCCTGTTGTCTGTTCCCTCCAGTGTGGTTCTGTTGTTTTTTATGCCTTCCCGGCCTCAGTCATTATATCTTGCACGCAGAAGTCCTGGGGATAACCGTAGTCAGGTAGGCGTAACTCCGTCTCCCGTTCACAGGGGGACTTGTCTATAGGTGAAGAACGTGGTCTTAGATTGGGGTATAAGGACTGAAGGAAGTCAGGAGATCTGCTAGGCCTCACAGTAGAAATTCGGTAATTTACCAAAAAATGTTGCTTCAATTCACTAAGCCCTGTTCGGTATGTAGTAGAAAGTGGAGTAGGTCTCTGCAGCAAGCTGTGCAGACTGGTCTGCATTCGCTGTTCCTGTGTCAGCTTGTTAGAGAGGAAGAGGCTTCCTGCATCATTTTAGATGTGCTTACATGACACTAGAGGTGTCAGGCTTGTCTGGTCAATAACTACATTTATTTATTTATTTATATAGCGCCGACATATTACGCAGCGCTGTACAGAGTATATTGTCTTGCCACTAACTGTCCCTCAGAGGGGCTCACAATCTAGTCCCTACCATAGTCATATGTCTATGTATGCACCGTGTAGTGCATGTATTATATTATAGGGACAATTTAGGGGGATTCAAACCGGGGACCGAACACTGCAAGGCAAGAGCGCTAACCACTAAGCCACCTTGCTGGCCATATGACTGACCCAGAGCCCAGCCCGTAACACCTGCACAAACTCCTGCCTAACACAATACTACAATACACCCTGCAGGTAGATGTAGCATACAGTCTGACAGATAGTTAATACACTAGACAGAACCTAATAATTCTTGGCAATGCAATATGAGCACACAACAGTTGTTGGTCTCATTCAAAACGGGGACGAGTCTGCATACAGGCATGTGGTGGGACAGCTTTCCTCCTGGTGCAGCAGCAACAACTTAGAACTAAATGCTCTCAAAACCATGGAGATGATAATAGACTTTAGGAGATCTCCCCCCCAGCACCTCCCCTTAACCATAAATGGATCCACAATAACCCAAGTAGAGTCATTCAAGTTTCTTGGGTCCACGATCTCAAACGACTTAAAATGGGACAACAACACTGCCACTATTGTCAAGAAAGCACAACAGAGAATGTACCATCTGCGGCAGCTGAAAAAGTTTGGCCTACCTCAAAAGCTAATGGTGCAGTTCTACACTGCAATCATCGAATCCACCATAACATCATCCATGACTGTATGGTTCAGCTCCTGCTCAGCATTAGAAAAGGGGAGGCTGCAGCGCATCATCCGATCAGCGGAAAGGATAATTGGCTGTAGCTTACCTTCCCTGCAGGATCTTTACACTAGCAGGTGCAGAAAGAGAGCGACCAAAATTGCCTCTGACCCCTCTCACCCAGCTCACTCCATCTTCCAGCGCATGCCTTCAGGAGTAAGATTCCGGTCAATCGCTACCAAAACCTCCAGACACAGAAACAGTTTTTTTCCTCAAGCGGTAGCCATACTTAATGCTGAACCACGTTAGAGCTGCTAGGACTGAAAGTAATAAGCACAGAACTAAACATGAACAATTCTCACCTTGCTTACTGCCACTATACTTATAATGTCCTTAACTTGTAATATTCACACTGTCTGTCCTTGTATTGTTTTTTGTTTGTGTTTGTTAAGCAACTGCCAAGACAAATTCCTTGTAGGTGCAAACTTACTTGGCGAAAATAAATTGATTCTGATTCTGGATATATATATACCACCTGAGGCCTAGTAGATGAGACTATCCAGACGAGTGAATCAAGTGCCAGAAGTGCCAGTGCAAATCCGTGTCCAAGCAAAGGTCAATTCAGGCAGCAAACCGTAGTTGAGGTGCAAGGCAAGGTTGGCAACAGGAATCCAGCAGGGATTAAGCGTGGTCAAGATACAAGGCAGTAGTCGGCAACAGGAATCAAGCAGAGGTTAAGCGTGGTCAAGATACAAGGCAATAGGAATCCAATGACAGTGAGCGCTACCCAGCAACAAGCCAAAGCTAATGCTATCACGGGCGATGACTGGGGTCGCTCACCAGGTTTAAATACTAGAATTAACCAATCAACAAAAGCAGAATTGAAAACAAACCAATAGCAATGCAGCGTGCCAGCTAGATAAGCTGACACACATGCATGAACGTCAGAGTTACTTCTTAAATCTGCGGAGCGCGTACTGGGAACGAGTCCTCCACTTATCCTATGAGATCTGAGAAGCCCCCTACATTCCACTGACATCAGCGGCTTGCCGAGACCCGGAAGTCGGAGCTGCAGCCCGAGTCTCGGCATTCCGCCACTGCCCAGGTACAGCGGACCTTACAAAAGGTCTCTCTTCTGTGTATCACTATACAAATCTGTACATCCAAAGTGATGAAAAAAAGCCATCTTGAATGTCTCCTTCTCCTGCTCTATCGCTCTGAAGTCCCGCCCACAAGTGCATCAGATCAAATGGGGGTGAGAAGCAGGTGGGGGAGACTTTTCCTATTGGCTCTCTGCTTTCTGCGGCTTGTCAGTGCTATCGCATGCTATTTGCTAGTTTCCGACATATCAGAGCTAGAGGTAAATACAGAGCATCTCTCTTGGCTTTACTGCATGCTCAAATCTTTGTAAATTAACATTATGCTGATAGGTGCTGAGTTATTTACTGCACAAATCGTTAATTTACTTCCCTGAATGAAAATTTCACCTTGCCATGCGGTAACAGCATTAGTGAATTTAAATTTTACCAAATGTTCGACAAAATCAGCTGTTTTCTGAATTACCGCATGATGCTTTGTGAATTGAAGCCTGTGTGTTGTCACCATGAAATCCAAACACCGTAAAGGTGTGTTCTTCAGTGTATGGTATCATGCACTATCTGCTGCTGAGAATTACAGCAATGACAATTATTCAAATAGTAAGTACACTGGTGGTTTCCCAGTCATTACTGAAGAAAGTGATTTACAATGACCTTATACTAATTATCGTATTACCAGGAAAGTGTGAAGGTACAGTCCAATGTGATTCTTAATCTTGAGCAACTAGAAACTTGTCTCTTCATGTAACGGCAGTTTGCTGATGCTTGTGATAAAGTTACATTATTTTGCAAGTTCATTACTAAAGGGAAACGAGTTATAACATTAGTTGTGTAAAAAGTACTGGTCACTTCGGATGGCCAATGAGGATTATGTGAATTTTGTCTGCAAATTTATACAGCTTGAAAGTGGACTTATCGAATACTAGTATGGCTGGATTTGATTGGTCAGTTTTCAAGCTACATAAACATCAGTACAAAATTTTCATACACCCGCATCAACTTGGAATTATTTGCAGCAAGCTCAATGACTATCCCTACTTGTCACCAATAGGAGTATGGAAGTAATTTTTGTAGTTAGCAGGTTCCCGTTTAACACACTCGCCCTTTTCTCCTGTTTTTTGCCAGCTAATATTTTCACAATTATCAATAAAATGCCTTTTAAGCCAACAAGCAAGAAAATACTATAATCATTTTGTCAACCCTTTTTTAATCTACTCTTTGGTACTTTTTTAATTGTAGAGTTGCTGAAAAGTTATCTTAAACGGAAGATTAAAATTTATCTCCTTGGAGAAAACTTAGGAGAAAAAGTGAGTAAAACAAGGGCCACAGGCGCATATGCAATTCTCTTTTTCTCCTGACATCTCCTGACTTTTTCATCTTATTCATCAAATAATTTTTTAGCACTTTTGGAATTGAGAAAGTACTAAAAAGTAGGTGACAAAATGTAATTAAAATTACATTGACTAGTTGTAAAAATATCACCTTAGAGAAAACTCAGGAAAAAAGTTAATTGCATATGGGCCGATGTGTTTTATTAACCTCCCTGGCGGTAACCCTGAGTTAGCCGCCAAGAGCTCAATGCAGAGGATAGCGTGCAGCGGGCGGTTTTACCTACCTCCCGGGGGATCCAGATGTCGGTAGCTGTTCTCCTCCCTGTCCTCCGAGGCTCGCCATCATGTGATCTCACTACAGAGTTACAGCACCACCAGGAGGACGGAGGGAAAATTGCAGCGCTGGAGCCCAGAGAGGTGAGTGAGAGCTTGGGCTGCTACTGGCTTTCCGGCAGCATGATTTTTTTTCCAGAAATTAGGGTCTAAACCATGCTGAAAAGACCCTAAAATCTGGAAATAATCATACCGCCAGGGAGGTTAAGTCCCTAGGAAGCAGTAGCATGGCTGGAGATGACAATTGTAAACAAATCAACTACATTTCTTATCAATTCACTAGTGAATTTCAGCCCTAAGAGTAAGTTCAGATGGGCGCCTGCAGCGCGGAGTGTTTGTCATCCGAAGAACAGCTTCCATTCATTCTAATGGCAAAGCAGTTAATCCACTTTCAAAAGTAGCATTTATTGGCCACTGAAAACGCAGCTGAATGCAGCATTTACCATCATACATTGCTGGTTCATACGGGACAGCTGCCAGCAGCTCATTTAGCCAATGCTAAAGGTTTTTCTGCTTCCAATTTGCATTGTTCCCATCCTCACACTGCGTTCTGAGCCCCTGGGGGATATGAAACTGCGACACAAATAACGCTTGAAGCTACATGCAGCATCTCGGAAAATTTGATCAACCACAGTGTTTACCCAATCATTGGTAAACAAATTGAGATGAACAGTTGGATGTGCATATGCACGCTTATACTCCCTATGCAGTAGAACAATAGAGATAGATATCTGAATTACATGTGGCTTCTTAAAAATTTCCAAAGATTATTATTATTCCTTGAGTATATTGTTATGCACCTTTAAAGTGGTATGAAACTCAACATTGCTTCTTTGCTCTAAAATATTATTTACAGCATAAAATCTACTACCACCCAAAAAAAAATCGTAGCACAACAGCATTCAAAGAGTATAACACCGCTCCTTTTTCTTCAATGGAAAGCTTGCTTCTGCATCAGAAATTGTGGTAAGTTATGTTTTGTTTCCATTCCTTTGTCTGCTGCAAATAGTATACATTCCTAGCTGTGCTGAAAATGAGCTCTCTCTGCTGCAGAAGCAGAGAGACGAGAAGTGATAACAAATGAAAAGTAATAACTCGGTCTCTCTTGGGTATCAAAAATTAGAAAATAAACTTTATTCAGGATAGGCATATGCTTGGCAGATCAACTTAAAAACAATTAAAACTTAGCCATACAGAACGCAGCAACTCACACACCCACCATGCATGCAACACCACTCGTTCACCCCTTCTGGTACCGGTACCAATGTTCCTAACTTCAGAGAGGGGGAGAGGATTATACAAAGCAGTAGTAAGCGTGAGTGTTAATCTTCAGCTTGCAAGCACATAGCATAACTTCATGCCGGCTGTATAAGGTCTCACCACACGAGTGTACTTCCGTCTGACGTCCAGTGATCCAGACTGTACCGATCGGGTCTGCCTCAAGTGTCAGGACCAACATCAAGTGGCCGGCAACCTTCCATAGTAGGTGATCAGCAAGTCCGCTCAACCCGCTCTGCAAACGCCTTGACAGGGAGCAGACGCCAGACCTCCATGCGAAACGTTATTGCTGAAGCTGCGTAGTTGCGCTCACAGGCTACGGGATTTGCACCCGCCCATCGACGCGTTGCGCCCGCCCCTTTGCGAGCTTCGTCAGGATGTGCGTGGCTGGTGATTGGCTGAACTGTCACCTTTATTCCTATTGGGTCCGCAGGGCGTGGAGTTGCCTCGTATCTCCTTTCTTCCTGCCCAGACCATTCCTATGGCAACCAGTGTCAACACAGTTAGTATCCTCACCTCCATTGATTTGTATTACATACATTCACACAGCAGAAGTGCTATTACTCAAGCAGTCCCTTAGACCTCTTTCTGTATGCCCACATCTCCACGACAGACCTTCTAGCATTCGACATGTAGGTCCATAACTCACTTTTTATTTCTTGTTTCCATACAGTGTTCAGAGGTAAATCTTTTGCTTATATTTAAACTTTTAAGTTCATTACTCATTGTGATAAAAACGGTGCAAAGTCTAGTTCGCTATTCATGCCATCAGGGTTCAGGGCACCTAGTAGGTAAATCCACCTACTCTCCAATTGCTTCAATTTCCTCAAGCGATCTCCCCCTCTCTTATCCACTGGCACTTGAACGATTCCCATTGCAGTAAGACCACTTGGATCACCTTTATGTTTAAGGCAAAAGTGCTCTGCCACTGCGCTTTTATATTCGCCATTTTTCTGCAAACCACTATATATATTAGATACATGCTCCATCACTCGAGTTTTCAATTTTCTAGTGGTTAGACCTACATAAAGTTTTTTGACAAGGGCATTCCAGCCTGTAGATTACCCATTCAGTGTTGCAATTTATAAAGCTTTTTATCCTCCATTCCCTTCTCTTCAAGTAATCATGGAAGACCTTTGCAGGTGTCATTCTTTCACACGCCACACAATTGCCACACCGATACATTCCGACCACTTTACTTTTATTCAACCATGTCGTTTTTTCTTTTGGAGTAGAGTCGGAGTGGACAAAGGCATCTCTTAGGCTTGGTGCCCTTTTAGCAACCAACATAGGTCTATCTCCTACTATCTGCCTTAATTTTGGGTCAGTTTGTAACACCGGCCAATATTTGGACAATGTCTCTCGAATTTTTTCCCAGTTGGAATTGTATGGAGTTATAAATCGAGGGAGTTTACTTTCTTTTACTTGTTTCTGCAACCTCCCCCTCCCCCCACCCCTCAACAGTTCCTCCCTCGGGCGCTCTCTGGCTTGCCTGAATCTCGAGCACAACACCTCATGTTGGTAACCCCTTGTCAGAATTGGACGGTTTGAAAATCCATTCTTAGAGCACATGTTTCAGACAAAGGACGTCACTTCCTGCTTAACTGACCTTAGGCGAGGATAAAGTTTAAATCTGCATCCTTTCAGCCAATCACACTGAGCCTTCTCAAAGGGAAGTGATGTATGTTGAGGGGGTGGAGTCAAGGGGTATATTGTCTTTGAGCATGCTGTTTTCTACTCTCTGTGTGCTGTGGTCTGCTGTGAGAGCTGTTTCTCTGAATGGGTAAGATAAGATCATGCAATGGTTCTGGGTGATGTGGGTTGTATTTGTAGGACATATTGGGAAGCTGCATTCAGGTTACCTGTATTAATGTATACATTATGTGCATTGGTTTCTAAGCTTTATGCTTTATACTGTTGAATTTCACTGTACTTGGTGCTTACTGTAATACATCAATGTCTGTACCTGTATCACAAATATCACATGCAATATAAACTTTATGAGATGCATTTCCACCAATTTGAGTGTTGCGTGGTGTCTGTAGCTCTTAGCTAGACAGAGATGCTGTTCCATAGACTTGAGTGTTGTGGTTCTGTCTCTTAGCTGGAGAGAGATTATTCACTTAGAAGGGGGGAATTTTACCTGGGTTGCAGATCTGGGATCTGCTAAATTATCTTGTAGCTGCCTCCAATGAAATTGAGCTATCACCCCTCTCCCGGAACCGATCATACATTGCCAAAGATTCAGTTTCAAAATCCTGTTCACTTGAACAGTTTCTGCGTAATCGCAGAAACTGGCTATATGGTATTCCGCTTTTAAGATGTCGAGGATGATGGCTGGCTGCGTGGAGGACAGTATTTCCCGCAGTTGGCTTCCGGAAATTTGTGGTTCTCACACCACCTTCATCGCTCCAGATATGCTGGTCCAGGAACATAATATCAGACCTACTCGCCACATAAGTAAGCGAGATATTACGGTCATTTCTGTTTAATTGATTCATGAATGAATCAAGTTCCTCCTCAGTTCCCCTCCACACAGCCAGCACATCATCTATAAAACGGATCCATAATTGGACATGTTTCTCGAATTCCGCGAGGGGGTACACCTTTTGGCGCTCCCACTGGCCAAGATGGAGACAGGCATAGGCAGGCGTGCAGGCCGCACCCATAGATGTGCCCCTCACCTGCCTATAGTGGGAGCCACCAAAAGCAAAACAGTTGTGCTCCAGAACAAAGCGAAGCGCGTCCACTATGAAGGAGTTGTGACGGTGAGCCTCAGGGTTTACATCCTCCAGGAAGAACCGGGTGGCCCCGATGATAACCTCGTGGGGGATCGACGTGTACAAACTCTCCACATCGATCCCCACAAGGATGTCACCGGGGCCCAACTCCAGCTCCCCCAGGAGCTGAAGAACATCAGTGGAGTCCTGAACAAAGGATGGGAGTGACATCATCATTCCTTTTGGCTTTTCATCTAGCCATTTTCCGATTCTTTCCGTGAAGTGATCACTAGATTGATATTAATATATAAACACAGCACCTATGCAATAAAATGAAATGGCAGCTTTCAGAGCAGGTAAACTGTACTTTGGGAACTTGTCATTTGTAAACAGACAATATTACTTGTGCACAATAGCAAATATGGTAACTGTATGGGTAATAAAAAGTACAAAAACACATTTTTATTGACTGTTATGTCAGAGTTTTATCCCACTTTAATATTGTGGGTCTGCTGGTTCCCACAGAATCTGCATGACCCGCCACTTGTTACCCCTTTGCTTCTTTTTTTTCTCCGTCCCATGTAATAAATTGCTGTAAAACTATTGTGTAAAACAATCACTGTGCGTTGATCGATGTAGCTTATCACTTTAAACTCTCTGTGACCTGGTAATGGCTACAATTTCTCTGCACAATTAACCATGGACAAAGATGACAGCAAATATAATAGATTTCCTCTTAAATGTGCAATTTACTACTTTCTGCCATGTAACACATGTAGTGACTCCTGAGAGTGGAAGAGACAGGGATATACTGTACTTTTATTATAGGGTTGGCAACCTTGAGTGTACATCATTCATACACAAAACATTAAAAGGCAGTGAACAGCCATAAAAATATAGTGATGGCTAAAAGCAGCTATTATGAATTAAAGTGAGTGTAAGTGATGTCCATGACTCGCAAGGTATCCACAGAGCTCAGGGCTTGCTGTGTGCACAGATCTCATTAGGAACGCTATCCCTTGCATACAAGTAACCTTTATCAGTCCTCAAACAACATGTTACTTGGAATACATATTATATGCAGAGAGATGGTGAATGAGACGCACTATTTTTCTGACTTAAAGCTGAATACTCATCTCACAAGGCAGGAAGATGTATCCCAGCGACGTCCTACGATGGTTGGTCTGCTGTGACGATCGTTGTTGCCGCGCATCACAAACGTGGTTTGCGTAATCGTGCACCTATATCCATATTACAAGATTGCGGCAACGATCAATGGTCATCCCAAAAAACGGTAGGTCGTTGTAAAAAACATTGGAAAACTGCTTATTTGGTACGGACCTTTACTGTGCGGCCTACCAAGGAATCCCTCTAATCCAATCATGTCAAATCTGTCCCTCGGTGCCATTAAATCTGGCCCTCAAGGGGTTTCCCCACTTTGCATTATGTTTGGCCAACTCTAGACCACCAGGGAAGCTATATTGGAGATGGAGCCCTAGAACACCAGGGAAGCCATATGGGGAGGTAGGGGGAAATCACTAAACACCAGGGAACTGTATAGGGGAGGGAGGAGGACCACTAGACACCAGGGAACTGTATAGGAGTTGGAGGGGGCAATTAGACACCAGGGAACTTTATAAGGTGGGCAGTAGACTTTGAGGATGGCCCACGACTTGATCCCAGTGTTCAATTTCGGCCCACTTTGTATTTGAGTTTGACACCGCTGCTCTAATCCATTCTGAACTCAGCTGCATGACTGATCCACATTTCTTCTCACTTTTCTATTAATGTTCCCTCTGTCATTCTCTCATTCCCTTCACTTGCTGCCTATCACACAGAGAATCCAATACAAACTACTACTTTTATCCTATATATTGCTGAATTACAGTGGCATACCTAGGGCATTTGACACCCGGTGCTGGGTATTATAAGACCCCCCCCCCCCAAAAAAAAAGTAAAGGAGCGAGCGTGGCATACTAAGCGAGCCACGGTGGGTAATGCTAGGTATAAGCGCCTCCTATATAGGTAATGAAGTTGCCCCAGTATATGTAATAAAGTTGCCCCCAGTATAGGTAGCTAGCACAGTTGCCCCCAGTATAGGTAGCTAGTTGCCCTTAGTGAAGGTAGTATAGTTGCCCCAATATAGCTGCCCCCAGTATAGCTAGTATAGTTGCCCCCAGGATAGGCAGCATAGTTGCCCCCAGGATAGGCAGCATAGCTGCTTCCCCCAATGTAGGTAGTGCTGCTGCCCCCAGTGGAGCTAGTATAGTTGCCCCCAGTATAGGTAGTATATTAGTGGCCCCCAGTTTAAAGTGGTCTAACACCCAGCATTTCAACTTTGCTTTAAAAGATTGCTTACAGCTTATAAACTATTATGCCCGATTTTTTTTTAGCAGAAATTCACTGAATGGATTAAACATGACATTTTAGTGCTGCATTTAGCTAGAAATCCTCCTCCGTGCTTGCTTGTTTAGTTACAAATGTATCTATCTACAATGTAACAAACAAACACTGCTTTGAGAGAACAAAGAGGGCTTCCCCAGCAGGCTTTTCAAAGGTCTATTTGTATTCCAAATAAAGATACATTTGTAACTAAAAGATAAGAAGGATGCGGATTCCTAGTTGAATCCAACACTAAAATGTCATGTTTAACCCATTCAGTGAATTTCTGCTTAAAAAAAAATCTGGCATAATAGTTTGTAAGCTGTAAGCAATCTTTTAAAGCAAAGTTGTAATGCTGGGTGTTAAACCGCTTTAAGTAGTATAGCTGCCCCCGTGTAGCTAGTATAGTGGCCCCCAGATTAGGTAGTATAGTGGCCCCCAGTGTAGGTAGTATAGCTGCCCCCAGTGTAGCTAGTATAGTGGCCCCAAGGTAGCTAGTAAAGTTGCCCCCAGTGTAGCTAGTATAGTGGCCCCCAGTATAGCTAGTATAGTGACCCCCGTATAGCTGCCCCCAGTGTATGTAGTATAGTGGCCCCCATAGTAGCTAGTATAGTGGCCCCCATTGTAGCTAGTATAGTGACCCCCAGCAGTGTAGCTAGTATAGTGGCCCCCAGTATAGCTAGTATAGTGGGCCCCCAGTATAGCTAGAAGGAGGGGTGGTGGGGTGGGGGGACAGATTCCCCCCCCCCCCTCATCTGGGTCCCCTCCTTCTGCCTCTCTTAGTCTCCAAAATGACAGCGGGGGCAGCGGGCACCAAACAGGCAGGGCGGGCGGGAGAAGAATAACTCACCTCACTTTCGCGCCACAGGAACGCTGCGTCGCCGTCACGTGCCTCTTCTGCGCCTTCAATGCTGGTCACGACATTGGAGGCGCAGAAGAGGCACGTGACGGCGACGCAGCGTTCCAGCAGCTGGAAAGCAGAAGTGAAGTGAGTATTCTCCGCCCGCCCTGCCTGTTTGGTGCCCGCTGCCCGCATTTTGGAGGGGAAGAGAGGTAGAAGGAGGGGACCCAGGTGAGGGAGGGGGGGATCTGTTCCCCTCCCCGCCGCTGTCCCTGCTACCCCTCCTTCTAGCACTGCTCTTCCCCTCCTGCTCTGCCACGCCCCCCTGCGCCCAATGGTAGGAACGCCACTGCTGAATTAATCCCCAGATACCAACCAAAATGTAATCTGCTAGATATTAACCTCTTCATTTATTCCTTCTAATAACCTTCTCCTAGAATCATATTCAAAACTTTTCACAAGCTTTTTCTTTCCTCTGGAACACAATCCTACACTCTACTGTATTTAGCCATATATGTTCCTTAAGATCTTCATATGCAACCTTAAAGTAAACCTGAAATAAAGAAGAGAATTGTTTTTTACTTACCTGGGGCTTCCTCCAGTCCCATGTAGACAAAGTCTGCAGTGGTGTAGCTAAGGAGCTATGGGCTCCAGTGCAAGTTTTACATGGGCCCTCCCCCCAAGCACTCTATACATAACAACTGATATGGCGCACCAAAATCTGCCAAGGATTTCCACAGTGTCAGGGGTGCAAGTAGAGGATGGGAAACAGTTTGTTAATAATTACTACTATTTAAAGCATCTATAGAAGTGATTATTAACAGCATAGGGCCAATAGAGAGCTAATATTGTGCTTGAGGGAGGGCCCCTCGGGGCCCCTCTAACCTAAGGGCCCCCATGCGGTCGCTACCTCTGCAACCCCTATTGCTACGCCACTGGTAGTCTGTCAGGTCCTGTGGTGTCTTCCCCTGTTGCTCCACTGTAAGCCTCATTAAACGTCAGCTACTATGCATGCGCAGTAGCAGCTGCCCACCACCTTCATCATGCTCCCATGGCCAAGAGCATTCTGCGCATGCGCAGTTACGAGTCTTAACTAATTGAGCATGCACAGAACGTTCCTGGCCATCGCAAATGAGGAGGCACACAGCTAGGGCCACATATCTGAAGTAGCACCCGACCCAGTGGGGTCGCAGACTTTAACAGGGCTGACAGTAGAGATGGTCCGAACATCAAATTTTCGGTTTGCGAACCTCAAATGCGAATTTCCAAAAAAGTTCGCAAACAGGCGAATCTGGGGAACCTCCATAGACTTCAATGGGCAGGCAAATTTTAAGACCTATAGGGACTGTTTCTTGCCACAGAAGTGACAGAAAAGTTTTTTCAAGGGGCCTAACATCTGGACTGTGGCATGCCGGAGGGGGATCCATGGCAAAAGTCACACGAAAAATGACACAGTTGACGCAAAGTCGTGTTTTAAACTCTAAAGGGCAGAAATCACAGTACATTCCTAAATTTGTAGAATTAACTTCTTTAACCATTGCAGCCCGCGGGTATTTTTCCCCTTATGGACAAGAGGAATTTTCACAATTTCAGCGCACCTCTCATTCATTCCCCAATAACTTTATCACTACTTATCACAACTAAATGATCTATACCTTGTTTTTTTGTCACCAATTGTGCTTTCTTTGGGTGGTACATTATGCTAAGAATTATTTTATTCTAAATGCATTATAATGGAAAAAATAAGAAAAAAATCATTATTTTTTCACTTTTCAGCCAGTATAGTTTTATAATAATTCATGCTGCCATAATTAAAATCCACACATTTTATTTGGCCATTTGTCCTGGTTATTGCAACGTTAAAATTATATCCCTAGTATAATGTATGGTGACAATATTTTATTTGGGAATAAAGGTGCATTTTTTTCAGTTTTACATCCATTACTAATTTTTAGTCCATTATTTATAAATTATATGCCCTCTTGACATAGATATTATTTTTTCCCCCTAAAGTCTGTAGGTGGATTTTACTATTTGTCCACAAGATGTCCCCTAGCGTACAAGTACGCTACATAGGATACAATGTATGGTTACATTGTAACTAGGGAAGTGATGTAAGGCTTCCATTGGAAGTCTGCGATCACAGTGCCGGCGGGGAGATTATGAATGAAAACATAAATTTAACGACCGGGAGGCGGAAACCGGCAGAAATAAACAGTGTTTATTCTCGGCGGTAATGTATGGATTGGTACAGGGGACATTTGTCCCCTGCAGCCAATGTCCTCTGCTCCTGGTAACAGCGCGATCGCAGGCATTTGCCCGCAGGATCGCCAGCACAGCCCGCCAAGCTTCAGGGCTGTGAATAGTGCATCCCTGCGGCTCTAGCAGCTGCCACTATGGACGTGAAGCTCACGTCCGCGCGGCATAAATGGTTAAAACATCCGGCGTGCGCACACGGTAATAAGGTAGTGTAAGGGTTATGCCCAGACAGTTAACACTGGCAGATGAAACGCCGCTTTTAACGCAACGCAAACCACCGCAAGGAGCTTTAGTGATAATGTCAGGTGTGCAAATCATTGTTTTTACTAGTTGACACCTCCACGACATACAGTGGGATGCAAAGGTTTGGGCCTTGTTAATCGTCATGATTTTCCTGTATAAATCGTTGGTTGTTACGATAAAAAATGTCAGTTAAATATATCATATAGGAGACACGCACAGTGATATTTGAGAAGTGAAATTAAGTTTACTGGATTTACTGAAAGTGTGCAATAATTGTTTAAATAAAATTAAGCAGGTGCATACATTTGGGCACTGTTGTCATTTTATTGATTCCAAAACCATTAGAACTAATTAATGGAACTCAAATTGGCTTGGTAAGCTCAGTGACCCCTGACCTACATACACAGGTGAATCCAATTATGAGAAGAGTATTTAAATTTTTTTTTATTAAATGATGTAGCGAGCCCAGGGCTCGCTACAGGATAGCCGCTGACAAGCGGCATCCCCCTACCTACTTCGATTGCCGCCGGTGATCTTTGCAATCAGGAAATCCCGTTCAGAACGGGATTTCCTGCAGGGCTTCCCCGTTGCCATGGCGACGGGGCGGGATGACGTCGCCGACGTCATGTACATCGGGACGTCAGGGGGAATCCCGATCCACCCCTCAGCGCTGCCTGGCACTGATTGGCCAGGCTGCGCAAGGGGTCTGGGGGGGGGGGGGCACGGTGGGTAGCGGCTAATCGGTGGCGTGCGGTGGTGATCGAGAAATGCACGCCGCTAGCAAAGTGCAATAAAAAACAAATTTTGAAAATCCGCCCAGCGGGGCCTGAGAAATCCTCCTACGCAGGTTACCCCGAGCTGAGCTCGGGATAACTGGCAAGGAGGTTAAGGGAGTCAATTATAAGTTTCCCTCCTCTTTTAATTTTCTCTGAAGAGTAGCAACATGGGGGTCTCAAAACAGCTCTGAAATGACCGGAAGACAACGATTGTTCACCATCATGGTTTAGGGGAAGGATACAGAAAGCTGTCTCAGAGATTTCAGCTGTCTGTTTCCACAGTTAGGAACATATTGAGGAAATGGAAGACCACAGGCTCAGTTCAAGTTAAGGCTCAAAGTGGCAGACCAAGAAAAATCTTGGATAAACAGAAGCGACGAATGGTGAGAGCAGTCAGTCAACCCACAGACCAGCAGATGGAGTCACTGTGCATCGTTCAACCATTCGGCGCATTTTACACAAGGAGATGCTGTATGCGAGTGTGATGCAGAGGAAGCCTTTTCTTCGCCCACAGCACAAACAGAGCTGCTTGAGGAATGCTAAAGCACATTTGGACAAGCCAGCTTCATTTTGGAATAAGGTGCTGTGGACTGAAAAAACTAAAATTGAGTTATTTGGGCATACCAAGTGGCGTTATGCATGGAGGAAAAACAACACAGCATTCCAAGAAAATCACCTGCTATCTACAGTAAAATATGGTGGTGGTCCATCATGCTGTGGGTCTGTGTGGCCAGTGCAGGGACTGGGAATCTTGTCAAAGTTGAGGGATGCATGGATTCCACTTAGTATCAGCAGATTCTGGAGATCAATGTCCAGGAATCAGCGACAAAGCTGAAGCTGCTCCAGGGCTGAATCATTCAACAAGACAACTACCCTAAACACTGCTCAAAATCCACTAAGGCATTCATGCAGTGGAACAAGTACAACGTTCTTGAATGGCCATCTCAGTCCCCAGACGTGAATATCATTGAAAATCTGTGGTGTGAGTTAAAGAGAGCTGTCCATGCTCAGAAGCCATCAAACCTGAATGAACTAGAGATGTTTTGTAAAGAGGAATGGTCCAAAATACCTTCAACCAGAATCCAGACTCTCATTGGAATCTACAGGGAGCGTTAAGAGGCTGTAATTTCTGCAAAAGGAGATCTACTAAATATTGATTTCATTTCTTTTCTGTGGTTCCCAAATTTATGCACCTGCCTAATTTTTTTTAAACAATTATTGCACACTGTGTGTCTCCTATATGATATATTTAACTGAAATTTTTTATTGTAACAACTAACGATTTATACAGGAAAATCATGAAGATTAACAAGGTTGCCCAAACTTTCGAATCCCACTGTAAATGTTAGAACTCTTGGCGGCATTCTCTGTGTGGTGGCCACCCATCCTTCTTGTGCACATGTTCGCGGAAGTGCAGGCGATCGTGGTTTTCCAGCCCCTAGGGTTGGGCTGAGATAGTTCAATGACAGTAAAGTGACCATAGAAACACTGATTCTGCACTCTGAGGCCTTATACAGGGGGCAGTGGTGGATACTAGATGCCAGTAGTGGTGGTGAAGGATTATTGGGTTATGGTCGGTGCACTACTAGGACTAGCAGACCTGTCTCCAACAGCTAACATATGCACTGGACACACATGATTGCAATATAACAATAGCAAGGAAAAAAAAACAGCCCTCAGAAGGGTGAACTACTATAGCACTAAGACTGCACCTGTCTGCAACAGCTAAAGTGTGCTGTGTGGACACACTGAACATCAATATCACAAGTTCAAAACAGAGCCTTTAGAAGGGCTCTGGGGTTATGTAGATGGTGAATTAGTAGTGTAGCAGCAAGAAACTCCACTGGGGACACAGAACACAGGCCTAACTAACTCTTTCCCTATCTGCAGCACACTCTCCCTGATCTGCCTAGCACAGAAGCCAAACACAGACTGCAAAATGGCTGCTGTGCTGGCTTTCTGAGAGGTGGGAGGGTGGTCCAGGTGGAAGGAATAGCTGATTGGCTGCCATGTGTCTGCTGACTCTGGGGTGAGGGGTCAAAGTTTGGCTCCATTATAATGTATAGGGGGCGGGTTGAATACGTCATGTGTTCGCCTGATGAGGCGAACGCATTTTTCGCCATGAACTATTTGCCAGCAGAACAGTTCAGGCCATCTCCAGCTGACAGAAGAACAACAGAAGTGGCGGGAGGACACCAAGGGACCTAACAGACTATTTGGCGCTGGAAGAAGCCCCAAGTAAGTAATAGCCTGTGGCATAGCAATAGGGGATGCAGAGGTTGCGACTGCATTGAGGCCACTGGACCAGAGGGGCACACTAGAGGACCTCCTTCATCCATCTTACTAGCTTTTCATTGGTGCTTTGCTGGTTATGAACACCTTTATAAGTGCATTGCATAGTGGTAATCCTTAACAAACTTTTTCCTTACTCTTATTACACCTCTCTGACACTGAAACAGTCCTTTATGCTGGGAATACACGGTTAGTTTCTGCCGTGCGTTTCTCCTCTCAATCGTTTTTGCTGCTCGATTCTGCAGTCAATTCTCTTATCTTCCGCTCATTCTTATCTTTTCCCATTCACTTCTATCAGAAAATGAGTGGCCAAAGAATCGAAAGGGAGATCGGACATGTCGGAAATGATCTCTCGAACCATCTAATCACCTAAAAAACGAACCGTGTATTCCTAGCATTAGATTTTAGGGCTCCACATCAATATAGTGTTTGGGGCCCCATGGAAAACTCGCACTGGGGCTCTAAGCTCCTTAGTTAAGCCACTGGTAATAGCCAACTTTTTCATTCATCACAGGCAGGGCCGGCCCGCCCATGAGGCGGGGTGAAACTTTTGCCTCAGGTGGCACTTCTGGGGGGGCAGCACCCGCCCGTCCATGTGTGTGGGGGGCCGACCGAGCTGGAGGGGATAGCGGGCAGGAAGGGGGTATTGGGCCTAGTGGCGGGGAGGGGGGTCGGACCCCCCTCCCTCGCCTGGGTCCCCCGTCCTCCGCTCCCCTCCAGCTTTAAAAAGGTCCGTGCTGTGGCTGCAGCTATTCGTAAGAGGCAACGGGCGGGGATTACTCACCTCTTCCTCGTTCCAGGCCAGCGTGCGCTCCACTGACGTCACTTCCTGCTACGCCACAGGAAGTGACGTCAGTGGAGCGCACGCTGGCCTGGAACGAGGAAGAGGTGAGTAATCCCCGCCCGTTGCCTCTTACGAATAGCTGCTGCCACAGCACGGACCTTTTTAAAGCTGGAGGGGTGCGGAGGACGGGGGACCCAGGCGAGGGAGGGGGGGTCCGACCCCCTCCCCGCCGCTAGGCCCAATACACCCTTCCTGCCCGCTATCCCCTCCAGCTCGGGCGGCCCCCCACAACAACGGCTTGGGGGGGGGGGGGGGCGGCGATCTCTTTGAAAATTGCCTCAGGCGGCAAAAAGTCTAGGGCCGGGCCTGATCACAGGTTTACTTAAACCCCATTTCTTCAGACAAGTACTGTATATAATGTGACCCAGGACGTGTCACCTGGCTATTGATCCAGTTTAGGCTCATTCTCTTTGTCAAGTCAGGGCACCACAGCCTACAAACCCTTCCATCTTACATTTTATACCTCTGCTTACATTGTGAGATTAAATGTGCAGAGCCACGCCTTCAAATGTACCACAGTTATGCTGCTCATTGAATTTTCTTTCTGCCACATAGCTCCCACCAGATATACTGTATGTGTGTGTATTATCACTGTTAGTGTAATTTCATTGTATGTATGGATTGTTTATGTCACTGCAGCTTTGAACTACCACGACACCTACTAGTGCTATCTAATAATCATCTTCATCAGCATCATACTGTATTGTAGTATTATGTGTACAGTATGAATCGTTCATGTGTACAGCTGTCCCCAAGCTCATTTAAAAATCCAGAATGGTGGATCTGTAAATAAAAGCAACCTCCAAGTAGACCTGTTCCCCCTCTTTACACCTTCTGCTGTAAGCCATTCTGTCGTACCTCATGCCATCATCCGTCCTACCTTCTCCATAGTGACAATACGTATCATTCAGCTACAGCTCAGTGAGGTGTCTGTGTAGTGCTCACCCTATACAGTTGCCTGTGGGATCAAGTCCTGATCCATCCAGGTGACAATTATGGACCAGGGAGCTTCTTGGGATTACTGCGCAGGCGTGGCCGTACTTGCACAGGCACAGTACGGCCGCACTTATGCATGAAGAATAGCACAGCCACTTAACACATCCCACAAGCTCTTGGGGGGGTCTGTGCATGGCAACGTTGGGGGCCATGAGGATGTCATAGGAAAATATCTACATTTTTTTAATACCGCCTTAAAGTTCTGGCGCGTTGTTTGCTTTCAAATGGTTGGGCTAATTCTAAGATCAGTATCTGTGCATTTGGGAAGCTCCTTGATACACAGAGGCACCTGATATAAAATGTTGCTTTATCAACTGTAAATTAAATCTAAGCACTTCTTCTTTAAACAGAAAACCATGCAAACAGTTACTGAGGCCCTGACACTGCACTACTAAGAGGAAGTGTGGGCTAAAAGTGAAAAAGACATGCTGTACCCATATATCTGTAGAGTTAAATGAAGATACTGTTCTAAACTTCTGTCATCTCTTGTATATTACCACAGAATTTGCTTAACACATTAATATGGTTACACTTCCTGTTTTGGCAGCACAACTGTAATTAGTTACTGTGAATGTAACCTTCACAGGTGACCAGCAGATTTAAAACCTGATTTCAGCCATAGGAGTCAGCATAGTATTAGTATCCACCAATCACACCTAGAGAACATAGGAAGTGTATCTGACAGACAGTCTGAGCAGCCAGGAGGCAGTAACTACCAAACCCATAAGCCTTAGGGCCTGTTTTCACTACACACGGATTCTGGATGCAGAAAGACTCCAATTAATGCCTATGGGCCTGTTTCCAACTAAACATGATTTTTCTGATGCAGATTTCCCATAGGCATTCATTGGAGTCAGTTTTCTGCATCTGGAATCTATGTTTAGTGGAAATAGGCCCTTACTGCTATTATAGCGCAAGTAGGTGGGACATGATTAGCTTGAAATCACTGACTCCTGACCAGGGACGGATTTCTGGAAAGGCCACAAAGGCCAGGGCCTTGGGTGGTTGCAATCCAAGGGGGCTACTGGACATGAAAGAGCGGTTGCTACATAAAAAAGAGGAGGCTAAAAATAGGGAGCAACACATGAAAAAAAGAAACTGATGCTCAATGTGGCTGTTCATGAAGGTAAGGGGCTGCTGTACATGGATGATACACATGGAAGAGGGGGCTGCACATGGAATGGGAGGGGCTGCAGTACATGGATGATACACATGGAAGAGGGGGCTGCACATGGAATGGGAGGGGCTGCTGTACATGGATGATACACATGGAAGAGGGGGCTGCACATGAAAGAGAGGGGCTGCAGTACATGGATGATACACATGGAAGAGTGGGCTGCACATGGAATGGGAGGGGCTGCAGTAAATGGATGATACACATGGAAGAGGGGGCTGCACATGGAATGGGAGGGGCTGCTGTACATGGATGATACACATGGAAGACGGAGCTGCACATGGAATGGGAGGAGCTGCTGTACATGGATGATACACATGGAAGAGGGAGCTGCACATGAAAGAGAGGGGCTGCAGTACATGGATGATACACATGGAAGAGGGGGCTGCACATGGAATGGGAGGGGCTGCAGTACATGGATGATACACATGGAAGAGGGAGCTGCACATTGAATGGGAGTGGCTGCTGTACATGGATGATACACATGGAAGAGGGAGCTGCACATGAAAGAGAGGGGCTGCAGTACATGGATGATACACATGGAAGAGGGAGCTGCACATGGAATGGGAGGGGCGCTGCTGCACAAGAAAGAGAAACCACAACATACTTGGCCTAGGGACACAAAGTATAAATCCGGCCTCGATCATGGCGCTGACAGCTCATTACTAAAGAAGCCAGTACAGTTTTCATTCATTAATATGCTATTTTTTCTGTATGATGATCTCTGTAGATTAGTATGGATAAGGTTTTGGTGGAGGTGAACTTCAGGTACGAAAACACATACTTACCTAAGAAGAGGGAAGCATCTGGATCCTAATGAGACTTCCCTCACCATCCTCTGGTCCCGCGTTGCCAAGCACGGACCCCCCAAAAATTACCAACAAAGACTTTCAGTAGGAACACCGGGCGACACTTTCCTTTAAGTACGGTGACCATATGTCCTGCTTTACCCGGGACGCGTCCCGCTTTCGGGGTCCGCTGTCCCAGGCTGCATGAGGTCCCGGGAAACGTCCCGCTTTTAGCCACGGGACGTCCTGGCCTCGGGACTCTGGCCACCGTATCTGCATGAACTGGCTGCGGTGTCTATAGACGCCGTGCCAGTTCACTGCCCGCAGCCCCACTCCAGCCTGCATACTCTTCCGTTCCGGCAGGCGAGCAGGGCTACGGGAAGATGGCTGCCGAAGCCCTGTACTGGAGACTATTTGTGTCTCCAGTACAGGGGCTTCAGGCACCATCTTGCCGTAGCCCTGCTCTGCCTGTCAGCGCGGGAGACTGCAGTGCAGGAGCAAGATGGTCCCGAGAGCAGCGCACCAGAGGCCGGAGACTTCTGTCAAGTGAGTAAATTTTTTTTTTCCAGGTGAAATGTTGCTCACATTGTGTTTATTTTGTGCTGAAATGTTGCCCACATTGCATTTACTTTGTGCTGAAATGTTGCCCACATTGCGTTTACTTTGTGTTGAAATGTTGCACACAATGCGTTTACTTTGTGCGGAAATCTTGCCCACATTGCGTTTACTTTGTGCTGAAATGTTGCCCACATTGCGTTTACTTTGTGCTGAAATGTTGCCCACATTGCGTTTACTTTGTGCTGAAATGTTGCCCACATTGCATTTACTTTGTGTTGAAATGTTGCCCACAATGCGTTTACTTTGTGCGGAAATCTTGCCCACATTGCGTTTACTTTGTGCTGAAATGTTGCCCACATTGCGTTTACTTTGTGCTGAAATGTTGCCCACATTGCGTTTACTTTGTGCTGAAATGTTGCCCACATTGCATTTACTTTGTGCTGAAATGTTGCCCACATTGCGTTTATTTTGTGCTGACATATTGCACACATTGCGTTTATTTTGTGCTGAAATGTTGCTCACATTGCGTTTATTTTGTGCTGACATGTTGCTCACATTGCGTTTATTTTGTGCTGAAATGTTGCCCACATTGCATTTATTTTGTGCTGAGATGTTGCACATATTGCGTTTATTTTGTGCTGACATGTTGCCCACATTGCGTTTATTTTGTGCTGAAATGTTGCTCACATTGCGTTTATTTTGTGCTGATATGTTGCTCACATTGCGTTTATTTTGTGCTGAAATGTTGCCCACATTGCATTTATTTTGTGCTGACATGTTGCTCACATTGCGTTTATTTTGTGCTGACATGTTGTCCACATGGCGTTTATTTTGTGCTGACATGCTGCTCACATTGCGTTTATTTTGTGCTGACATGTTGCTCACATTGCTTTTATTTTGTGCCGAAATGTTGCCCACATTGCGTTTATTTTGTGCTGACATATTGCACACATTGCGTTTATTTTGTGCTGAAATGTTGCTCACATTGCGTTTATTTTGTGCTGACATGTTGCTCACATTGCATTTATTTTGTGCTAAAATGTTGCTCACATTGCGTTTATTTTGTGCTGACATGTTGCTCACATTGCGTTTATTTTGTGCTGAAATGTTGCTCACATTGCGTTTATTTTGTGCTGACATGTTGCTCACATTGCGTTTACTTTGTGCTGAAATGTTGCTCACATTGCGTTTATTTTGTGCTGACATGTTGCTCACATTGTGTTTATTTTGTGCTGACATGTTGCCCACATTGCGTTTATTTTGTGCTGACATGTTACTCACATTGCTTTCATTTTGTGCTGACATGTTGCTCACATTGCGTTTATTTTGTGCTGACATATTGCTCATATTGCGTTTATTTTGTGCTGACATGTTGCCCACATTGCGTTTATTTTCTGCTGACATGTTGCCCACATTGCGTTTATTTTCTGCTGACATGTTGCCCACATTGCGTTTACTTTGTGCTGAAATGTTGCCCGTTGCGTTTATTTTCTGCTGACATGTTGCCCATTGTGTTTATTTTGTGCTGACATGTTGCCCACATTGCGTTTATTTTGTGCTGACATGTTGCCCTCATTGCATTTATTTTCTGAAGTCTGGGGTAACTTTTGCTGCATTTATTATTTGATGGTCATAGTTGGCTATGTTTGCTACTTTGGGGTTATGGTATACTATTAAAGGGGAACTGAAGAGAGAGGTATATGGAGGCTGTCATGTTTATTTCCTTTTAATCAATACCAGTTGCCTGGCAGCCCTGCTGGTCTATTTCTCTGCAGTAGTATCTGATTAAAACCAGAAACAAGCATGCAGCTAGTCTTGTCAGATCAGACTTATAAGTCTGAACCACTGAAACACCTGATCTGCTGCATGCTTGTTCAGGGGCTATGGCTAATAGTATTAGAGGCAGAGGATCAGCAGGGCTGCCAGGCAACTGGTATTGTCTAAAAGGAAATAAACATGACAGCCTCCATATACCTCTCTCTTCAGTTCCCCTTTAAATAGCATCACACAGTTTCTGCACACCCATGATGCGAATCCTCGTTTGACCACATCATGGCGTAAACACTGCTTTCTTATGCCTCACTGTTACATCATTATGCTAGCTCTGCCCATACGATGTAATGACCACGCCCATTTTTCCTGCGCGGCGCAGCCCCCCATTTTTCGCCGTGCCCCCCGTCCCCGGTTGAATCGACAAAAATCTGGTCACTCTACTTTAAGCATGAGCACGGCGGTACTGTGCCTGCAGGAGTACAGCCGCGCCTGCGCAGAAAACTGGAGCCGCTTCTGTAGCAGCTTCTCTATGGTGAAATTTATGCTGTCCATATTAAATAACTGATGGTGGGGATAATGGAACAGCTACAATTTAACAGTAGCGCCCCTTTAAGAGATCTATTTAAAAAAAACAAAAACACCTGGATTTGAGCCATTATTATCATCTCTGTAGGGATGGCAATGCTTAGCAGAACTCATGGAGGAGCATGTGATCAGTTTGATCAGCTAATAGATTGATAAGGTTCTGATTTGCTGTGATGACGTCCTGGTTTAGCACATGATCATGATCAGCAAATCAGAGCCTTACAAATCTATCAGCTGACCAAACTGATCACATGCTTCTTCTCTCCTCAGCATCCCCTACATCTCTAATCTGGGTATATTTTAATAAATAAACCTAAACTGATGAGTTCAGATTTGCTTTAACATCTAGATGGATAGAATGTGCAGATTTTTTTTTTAGGTTAAGTGAGTCATATAATCTGCAGACTTCTCTTCTGCATATCTTAATACATACACTATACACAATGCTCAGTGACTAAGCCGCTGGTAGGAGTGGGGGCACATGTGAGTGGGTGTGAGGTACACACCTTTTCCTGCACTGCACTTCTATGAATAATTTTCCCCATATTTCTGTCAGCAGATAAGATTAGCACAGCACTTATCACGGCCCGGCAACACAGAACATACAGTTACATAGAAGTAGATCTCTGTAAGTCAGGCTTTCCTTGGGAAGCAAAATATTGTATTTCCAGGCCTATGTGATTACATGAAATATCACTAAGCATCATATATCAACAAGTGCTGTGCAGCAACACACGTCACAAAGCCACGACCTGCTTGGCACAAGCTGGTCTTATCTGAATTCCACCCAGCAAGGTGAGATATCATATTCAAGCAAATCAAAAACTGTTCAAACCAAGCAAGTGATAGGCACATTCAGTAAAACAACACAACATGCCATTTCCAGAAAATGTAGTTTTGTTCAGGAGTTAATTACTAACACTGCTCACAAGTTCATTTACAGGAAACCTACTTTAGATAAAAATAAAGATGCTGGTATTGTTAACACTGTTTAAAAAATGCTACCAGCCTGGCTGCCATACTGCTGACTAGACGCTGTATTCCAGGGATATTGTTTCTTAATTAAACTAACCACTACCCTTAGCCTGACATTGCACCCCTGGCACCCTCCCTCTCATCCTCAACCTCAGGGTACTGAATCCATTGCCCCTCTGCTGAAGCAGATGGTGTCGCCAAGTGTGAATCTATATCTGTTTTATTCCCTTTTATTTTTATAAGCAAATGTCCTGTTATGTGTCATTGTCATTTTTTCTTTAGTTTTTGTAAGTATTATTTTTGTAAATATTCTTTCCGCACTGTTTCAAGTTTTTGGAATATTTAATCTTTATTTAATAAGTTAGTCTACTGTGTACTAAGCAGATAATTTACATTTGCTTGAGAGAGACTGCAGAGTATTGTGTTGCATACCAGTGCCTGTGTTGTATGCCCGGTTGTTTTTCATTGCTACCCATGTGAGATTGCATTGTGTGTGGGTTTAAAGCCCGTAGCGGATTTCTGTGGCACATCCGTGTGCCCAAATTTCCTCCCATTGTCGCCAATTGCAGTTTTTATAATGGGAGCCTATAGTGGCGCCCTTTCTTCCAAGGCGCCGATGGCGCCATTTTATCCTGTTCTGACAGTGTTACTCTTCTGCTAATGCCTAGTGCTAACCTTCCCCTAACATTAACCTCAATTAAAACTAATCTGCCTTCCTCCTTAATGCTGTATCACAAGTCCTTTTACAATTCAGATTGTTAAAGAGACTCTGTAACCTCAAAAAGATCCCCTGGGGGGTACTCACCTCGGGTGGGGGAAGCCTCGGGATCCTAATGAGGCTTCCCACGCCGTCCTCTGTCCCACGGGGGTCTCGCTGCAGCCCTCCGAACAGCCGGCGACAGGCCCGACTGTAAAATCAATATTTACCTTTGCTGGCTCCAGCGGGGCGCTGTGGCTGCTTTCCGCTCCGAACTACACGGAAATACCCGATCTCAGTCGGGTCCGCTCTACTGCGCAGGCGCCGGAAACTTGCGCCTGCGCAGTAGAGCAGACCCGACGGCGATCGGGTATTTCCGTGTAGTTCGGAGCCGACAGCCGTCAGAGCGCCTGCGCAGGAGCCGGGAAGGTAAATAATGACGTCATCTTGTACGGAGGGCTGCAGCGAGACCCCCGTGGGACAGAGGACGCCGTGGGAAGCCTCATTAGGATCCGGAGGCTTCCCCCACCCGAGGTGAGTACCCCCCAGGGGATCTTTTGATGTTACAGATCCTCTTTAAAGAGGAACTGTAACATGAAAAGATCCCCTGGGGGGTACTCACCTCGGGTGGGGGAAGCCTCCGGATCCTAATGAGGCTTCCCACGCCGTTCTCCATCCGTCAGGGGTCTCGCTGCAGCCCTCCGTGGAGTCCGTGCAGCGGTGACGTCAATATTTACCTTCCTGGCTCCTGCGCAGGCGCTCTGATGGCTGTCGGCTCCGAACTACACGGAAATACCCGATCGCCGTCGGGTCCGCTCTACTGCGCAGGCGCAAGTGTCCTGCGCCTGCGCAGTAGAGCGGACCCGAATGAGATCGGGTATTTCCGTGTAGTTCGGAACGGAAAGCCGCCACAGCGCCCCCGCTGGAGCCAGCAAAGGTAAATATTGAACTGACAGTCGGCACAGTCGCCGGCTGTTCGGAGGGCTGCGGCGAGACCCCCGTGGGACAGAGGACGGCGTGGGAAGCCTCATTAGGATCCGGAGGCTTTCCCCACCCGAGGTGAGTACCCCCCAGGGGATCTTTTTAATGTTACAAAGTCTCTTTAAGACATCCTCCTAAAATAAGCCCTAGTGGCAATTGCTCGCTCTCCCTTCTTCCCTCCCTCCCGCCCGCTTTACCTCCGTGCAGCTGGCTCCTGTCCCCCTCCTTAACAAGGTTGGATCCCCCCCCGCGGTTTATGCCAGGCATAATTCAAACCGCTGATCAGCGGTGACGTCAGCTCATGCAGCCCAGTAACAGCGCTGCACTGTACAGGAAGTAAACACAGATCACTTCCTGTATATGGCAGCGCTGTTACTGGGCTGCATGAGCTGACGTCACCGCTGATCAGCGGTTTGAATTATGCCTGGCATAAACCGCGGGGGGATCCGATCTTATTGAGGAGGGGGAGAGGAGCCAGCTGCACGGAGGTAAAGCGGGCGGGAGGGAGGAATCTGCCTATATACACAGGGGGGTGATCTGCCTATATGCACATGGGGGATCTGCCTATATACTCAGGGGGATCTGCCTATATACACAGGGGGGTGATCTGCCTATATACACATGGGGGATCTGTAGGGGGAATCTGCCTATATACACATGGGGGATCTGCCAGTGGCGTAGCTAAGGAGCTGTGGGCCCCGGTGCAAGTTTTACATGGGGCCCCCCAAGCACTCTATACATAACAATTGATACGGCGTACCAAAACCTGCCAATGGCAACTACAGTGTCAGAGGTGCAAGAAGGGAATGGGGAACAGTGTGTTAATGATTACAAGTATTTAGAGCATCTATAGAAGTGATTATTACCAGCACAGGACCAATAGAGAGCTAATATTGTGCTTGAAGGAAAGCCCAATGGGGCCCCTCTGGCCCAAGGGCCCCGATGCAGTCGCTACCTCTGCACCCCCTATTGCTACGCCCCTGGGATCTGCCTATATACTCAGGGGGAATCTGCCTATATACACATGGGGGATCTGCCTATATACACATGGGGGATCTGCCTATATACACATGGGGGATCTGCCTATATACTCAGGGGGATCTGCCTATATACACAGGGGGGTGATCTGCCTATATACACATGGGGGATCTGTAGGGGGAATCTGCCTATATACACATGGGGATCTGCCTATATACACATGGGGATCTGCCTATATACTCAGGGGGAATCTGCCTATATACACAGGGGGGTGATCTGCCTATATACTCAGGGGGAATCTGCCTATATACACATGGGGGATCTGCCTATATACTCAGAGGGATCTGCCTATATACACATGGGGGATCTGTAGGGGGAATCTGCCTAGATACACATGGGGGATCTGCTTCTATACTCAGGGGGAATCTGCCTATATACTCAGGGAGAATCTGCCTATATACTCAGGGGGAATCTGCCTATATACTCAGGGGGAATCTGCCTATATACACATGGGGGATCTGCCTATATACTCAGGGGGAATCTGCCTATATACTCAGGGGGAATCTGCCTATATACTCAGGGGGAATCTGCCTATATACTCAGGGGGGATCTGCCTATATACTCAGGGGGAATCTGCCTATATACTCAGGGGGAATCTGCCTATATACTCAGGGGGAATCTGCCTATATACTCAGGGGGAATCTGCCTATATACACATGGGGGATTATTATTTTTTATTATTATTTAGTATTTATATAGCGCCGACATATTACGCAGCGCTGCACAGTGTATATATATATCTTGTCGCTAACTGTCCCACAAAGGAGCTCACAATCTAATCCCTACCATTGCCATATGGCTATATTATGTAGTGTATGTATTGTAGTCTAGGGCCAATTTTAGGGGGAGCCAATTAACTTATCCGTATGTTTTTGGAATGTGGGAGGAAACCGGAGTGCCCGGAGGAAACCCACGCAGACACGGAGAGAACATACAAACTCTTTGCAGATAGCGCCCTGGCTGGGATTCGAACCAGGGACCCAGCGCTGCAAGGCGAGAGAGCTAACCACTACGCCACCGTGCTGCCTATATACTCAGGGGGAATCTGCCTATATACTCAGGGGGAATCTGCCTATATACTCAGGGGGAATCTGCCTATATACTCAGGGGGAATCTGCCTATATACTCAGGGGGAATCTGGCTAAATACACATGGGGGATCTGCCTATATACTCAGGGGGAATCTGCCTATATATTCAGAGTAAATCTGGCTATATAGAGGGGGAATCTGGCTAAATACTAAAGGGGATTTGGCTACCCTCACAAAATATAAGACCTCCCTGAAAATAAGCCCTAGCACACATTTTGGAAGAGAAATTAATCTAAGACAGTGTCTTATTTTCGGGGAAACACGGTAGCTATGAATTTCCCAACTTCGCAGAAAAAAAATTGCACGTTTTCCCAAACACACAATTTGTGTGGTCTTTTGAGTATGAACTGCCTAGAAGTTCCTTTCTTCTTGCATGAATAATTAACTTCGCATAGCAGGAGCCCTTGTCAGTGATTCTCTACTCTTGGGCTGAGTGAATGGCAGCAGATTTGCCAGCGTACAAGTCAGTCTTTGTGAAAGCAAACCTGAACCGAAAATAAACTGATGAGTTAAACATTGGTATTTACAGTGGAGGAAATAATTATTTGACCCCTCACTGATTTTGTAAGTTTGTCCAATGACAAAGAAATGAAAAGTCTCAGAACAGTATCATTTCAATGGTAGGTTTATTTTAACAGTGGCAGATAGCACATCAAAAGGAAAATCGAAAAAATAACCTTAAATAAAAGATAGCAACTGATTTGCATTTCATTGAGTGAAATAAGTTTTTGAACCCCTACCAACCATTAAGAGTTCTGGCTCCCACAGAGTGGTTAGACACTTCTACTCAATTAGTCACCCTCATTAAGGACACCTGTCTTAACTAGTCACCTGTATAAAAGACACCTGTCCACAGAATCAATCAATCAAGCAGACTCCAAACTCTCCAACATGGGAAAGACCAAAGAGCTGTCCAAGGATGTCAGAGACAAAATTGGAGACCTGCACAAGGCTGGAATGGGCTACAAAACCATTAGCAAGAAGCCGGGAGAGAAGGTGACAACTGTTGGTGCGATTGTTCGAAAATGGAAGGAGCACATAATGACCATCAATCGACCTCGCTCTAGGGCTCCACGCAAGATCTCACCTCGTGGGGTGTCAATGGTTCTGAGAAAGGTGAAAAAGCATCCTAGAACTACACGGGAGGAGTTAGTGAATGACCTCAAATTAGCAGGGACCACAGTCACCAAGAAAACCATTGGAAACACATTACACCGCAATGGATTAAAATCCTGCAGGGCTCGCAAGGTCCCCCTGCTCAAGAAGGCACATGTGCAGGCCCGTCTGAAGTTTGCCAATGAACACCTGAATGATTCTGTGAGTGACTGGGAGAAGGTGCTGTGGTCTGATGAGACCAAAATAGAGCTCTTTGGCATTAACTCAACTCGCTGTGTTTGGAGGAAGAAAAATGCTGCCTTTGACCCCCAAAACACCGTCCCCACCGTCAAGCATGGGGGTGGAAACATTTTGCTTTGGGGGTGTTTTTCTGCTAAGGGCACAGGACAACTTAATCGCATTAACGGGGACATGGACGGAGCCATGTATCGTGAAATCCTGAACGACAACCTCCTTCCCTCTGCCAGGAAACTGAAAATGGGTCGTGGATGGGTGTTCCAGCACGACAATGACCCAAAACATACAGCAAAGGCAACAAAGGAGTGGCTCAAGAAGAAGTACATTAAGGTCATGGAGTGGCCTAGTCAGTCTCCGGACCTTAATCCAATAGAAAACCTATGGAGGGAGCTCAAGCTCAGAGTTGCACAGAGACAGCCTCGAAACCTTAGGGATTTAGAGATGATCTGCAAAGAGGAGTGGACCAACATTCCTCCTAAAATGTATGCAAACTTGGTCATCAATTACAAGAAACGTTTGACCTCTGTCCTTGCAAACAAGGGTTTTTCAACTAAGTATTAAGTCTTTTATTGTTAGAGGGTTCAAAAACTTATTTCACTCAATGAAATGCAAATCAGTTGCTATCTTTTATTTAAGGTTATTTTTTCGATTTTTCCTTTTGATGTGCTATCTGCCACTGTTAAAATAAACCTACAATTGAAATGATACTGTTCTGAGACTTTTCATTTCTTTGTCATTGGACAAACTTACAAAATCAGTGAGGGGTCAAATAATTATTTCCTCCACTGTATATAGCATCACTCCTAAATAGGACTTTCCTAGTATCCCACAATTTTATTTTGTGTTTAAAAGCTAAAAAAGGAAGTTTATTGTTTTTACTGTTTCAGCTGAGGCACAGTCTTTTAATGTTTTGCAGCTCTCATATTGAGCTATTCACATTTTTAAATCTATTCTCTGCACTCAGAAGTGTTTCTCTGCCATTCATTTGTTTTTAGGCTTTTAATAAGTGGTATAGCTAAGGAGAAATAGGCTCCAGTGCAAGTTTTAAAGTGGGCCACCCTTAAAGGAGTTATCAGGGATTTTGAAGCAAAATAAGTGCTACTTACCCGGGGCTTCGTCCAGCCCCAAGCTCCCAGCATGTCCCTGATAATTCCTTTAAGCACTATGTACATCATAATTGCACCAAAACCTGCCAAGGACAGCTGCAGTGTCAGAGCTTGTAATTGGTTATCACTGCGAGTTACACTACACTCTGACTCAAGTCCTACTGATGAGAAAGTGTGTCTTACATACCTGAATTCTTAACCCTTACAGTAAGAGAAAAGGAACCGAGGCTAGTTCTTTGTAGGCCTGAGACTGTACATACCCATGTTAATCACATGTTAATTTCATCATGTCACATGTCAGTTCATGTACCCTTTAAGGACATGGTGTAATGGCTATATTTCTTATATTCAAACAAAGAGAGAAGTAAGCTGAATAAGGTTTGCCATTAATATTTGCAATGTACGGAGCAGAAATGCTCATAAAGTAGACTTGCTCTTAATTATTATAGCCACTTAGCAAGGCAAGCACCTTCTGTTATGAGTGATGACAGTGGTGATGCCCATGGGCATTCACTGTAGGAGGTCTTGTCATAGAAGGCAGAGTTCTAGGGAAAGTACAGATAAGAAGCTCTCAGAATTCTTGTCTCACTTCATGTCTTGTATCTGCACAGGCAGCGCACATTACTGATTATTAGGAAAAAGTGCTTGTGAAATAAATCTCTGATCCGCCTTCAGTAACTGTAATTGAGTAATACCCTTGACACATCTCAATGACTCGCCATAAAGACGGACTTAAATAGATTAATTAAAGATAGATGTTAAGATTCATCACGCCTGAGGAAAAAGGAGCACTTCACTGAATCTCACCTGAATGAACATCCAGAAGAACTGGCAGAGGTAGAAGTAGTGAGTGACAACCGCCAGACCAGCACATCTGTTATGGGGGAGCTCTCAGCTCACTCACCTGAATGAACATCCAGAAGAACTGGCAGAGGTAGAAGTAGTGTGTGACCGCCGCCAGACCAGCACATCTGTTATGGGGGAACTGTCTGCTCACTCACCTGAATGAACATCCAGAAGAACTGGCAGAGGTAGAAGTAGTATGTGACGGCCGCCAGACCAGCACATCTGTTATGGGGGAACTCTCCGCTCACTCACCTGAATGAACATCCAGAAGAACTGGCAGAGGTAGAAGTAGTGTGTGACCGCCGCCAGACCAGCACATCTGTCATGGGGGAACTCTCTGCTCACTCACCTGAATGAACATCCAGAAGAACTGGCAGAGGTAGAAGTAGTATGTGACGGCCGCCAGACCAGCACATCTGTTATGGGGGAACTCTCAGCTCACTCACCTGAATGAACATCCAGAAGAACTGGCAGAGGTAGAAGTAGTGTGTGACCGCCGCCAGACCAGCACATCTGTCATGGGGGAGCTCTCGGCTAACGTACGCCGAGGCCAGAAATGAGATCTGCAACAAACAGAACACAGCAATCCATTAATAAAACCAAATATTGAAAGAGCAAAAGTTCAGCTGAAATACAATTAAAGTGACCATGGCAAGGACATAATTGCACATATGCCTATTTATGTCAGAAACAGCCACCGTTCCCAGTGAGCTTTGGTCTCTGGATTGTAAAGGGTTGTGATTATAATCTAATGAGGACCCCAGCTGAAAAGACAGTAATCAGCCTGCTGGACTTTACTTAGCAAGCTGTGCAGTGATAACAAAGGAGCTGGAGAATCGATCACCAAGTGAACCTGTCATGACAGAAATTATTAACAAGCTGGTAGTAGCGGATTGTCATAGTTACTCTGATGGTTCTGGCTAAAACAAGCATGCATGTCTAAAGTTAGATGTTCCACACAGCATTTTTTGATTTTTTGTATTCTGGTCAGGGCCCCACATAGGGCTCGATTCACAAAACGCGTGATAACTGCTATCACAGCAGTTATCATGCGATCTGCCGCTCGCAGTGCTTCTCATGTGAACAGCGTTAATTCATGTGATAAGCGAAGGTTTCTACGTGATCACGTGCGCGTTTCACGTGAAAAGCACACGTGATCACGTGGAAACCTTCGCTTATCACGTGAACTGTGCTCATGAAGACCACTGCAAGCGGCAGATCGCATGATAACTGCTGTTGATAGCATTTATCACGCGTTTGTGAATCGAGCCCATAAAGTGAACCTATTTATGATTAGAAAAAAATCTATTAACCCTTCGCACTCTCGCATGCAAATGTTCAAACAAATGCATTCACAGATTCACTCATCCAGGCATAACTGTTATCCCTACAGCTAAGTTAAAAGCCGGGGTTTTAGTTCACAGAAGAATGCATTCTTATGCTTAGTCACCTATACTGCGCAGAAGTACCCAGGTAAACATAGGTGTCCTAACTCTGGCCCTGTAACATGCATAGTGCAGACATGCAAACACATTCATTGCATCAAACCTATCAATGGATTAGGAGCACACATCCTGACGTCCTCTCCTGGGACAGACAGTGCATCTTACCAATCGCACAAGGGAGCTAACGTTATGTGTCCATGTGCACCATGCACATACACCAGCATAAGCTGTGTGCATGCTGCCAAACACATACAGGGGAAGGAGGGAGTGCACTGAATTAGACCCTAGCCACAGGGGTCAGTAACAAGAACAAAATACACATATCCAGGCACATCGCCTCTAGTTAGGACATTAAATAAGTTATTAAGGAAGGGAAGGTGCTGAAGGGGGTGTGGCCAGAGAATTAGCAACACCCCCTTCAGCACCTCCCTTTCCTTGATAACTTATTTGCATGTTTGCACTATGCATGTTACAGGGCGAGCATTAGGACACCTATGTTTACCTGGGTACTTCTGCGCAGTGCAGGTGACTAAGCATAAGAATGCATTCTTAGGGATAACAGTGGTGCCTGGGTGAGTGAATTTGTGAATGCATTTGTCTTACACGCCCAGTCGTCTTATACGCCGGAATATATAGTAAATACTTGTAGCACCAACATATTCTGTGGCCCTTTACAGAATGCAAAACAGACAGTAGCGAAGACCAGATACGTTAATAGTTCACACACAGTACAATAGGAGCATCCAGTTACAATTACAAAATGCACACATAGTTCATGTGTGGCATGAAAACATCCCTCAATACAAGTACATGTTCATTTGATAGAATAAGTACAACAAAATCAAAAAACACTAGGAGGTGGTCCCTGCCCTTGCAAGCTTACAATCTAGAGGTAGTCGGGTACAAACACTAAGGAAGGAAAAAGTGAGCCTTGCCATGAGATGCACATGTGAACAGGACTATGACAAGGAAAAGGCCTCTGAGTGTAGCAGCAAGTGGGACAGAGCTGGTAGGGAAAGCATATACATGTGGGGCTGGAGTGCAGCTGACAGCTGTGCTGCAGGGGGGGGGGAGGGGGCAGAGCAGTGTCAGCGTTTGTCCCAGCAGAGTGACATGTCCTCACACCGGTCTGTACACCCTATCTCCATACGGCTCTTGATGCACGTCATGTGACATGCACAGAGGGTAGCCGCAAGGAGATCAGCTCCGGCAAGTTTAGCAGCGGCTACAGTGAAGAAAGAAGGGAGAACATATTGTTCCGCTGGAACAAGGTAATGTATGATACTGATGTTGCTCTACTCATTGCATAGGATCCTCCACCCCCCATGATGGCGGGGGCTGCGGGGGCTATTGGTACGCCCTTGGTAGCAGCCTCACCCTGACACTGGATGGAAATGTGTCTGTGAAGGGGGGCTGTGACAGGTCATAAGCTTGTCTGAAGTGGTGTATTTGCATGTCTGCACTATGCATGTTACAGGGCCAGAGTTAGGACACCTATGTTTACCTGGATACTTCTGCGCAGTATAGGTGACTAAGCATAAGAATGCATTCTTCTGTGAACTAAGACCCCGGCTTTTAACTTAGCTGTAGGGATAACAGTTGTGCCTGGATGAGTGAATCTGTGAATGCATTTGTTTGAACATTTGCATGCGAGAGTGCGAAGGGTTAATAGATTTTTGCTGTTTTCTAGCCACACCCACTTCAGCACCTCCCATTCCTTAATAATTTATTTAATGTCCTAACTAGAGGCGATGTGCCCGGATATATGTATTTTCTTCTATTTATGATTAGGTGAGACTCAATCCTAAATTGTACATTGTGCCCGCCCCTTTCTCTCTCACTTTGCTCCTCCTACTGGTCACGTCACTAGACCAATGCCCACTTATCCTTTTGCCAATATCACATGACTAGAAGTGGTGACATTTGTTTATTGAAACAGCTCAATGAGGAAGAAAGTAAAGGATCGTGCCCACTATTTTTCTGATGACCATCAATCTTTTTGAGGGATCTAGCAATGTGGGTACAGGTGCACGATTCGGCAAATGATATTAGGCAACGTGCGGTGGCAACGACTGTCATATCGGATGCATGAAATCCCTGATGACTCAGCGCAAAGTACTGTGATTGCTTGACTTCCCATTCGCGCCTGACGTGTGCCGTTGCATGACTTAACATGTACCCGCCCGCAGAAAGATGGATGGGGTAACGCTCGCTGTCGGGGGACGTCACTGGGATCCATCTTCCTGGATTGCTAGGTATGTATTCAGCTTAACAACTCAGGCCAGTTGAGGGGGGGGGAGGGGTGATAATAACCACCTCAGCCGATAATCAAGTATGTGAATGGCAGCCCCCGACCCACAACCCACGAGCAATCCACCTGACTGATGGTCAACTTCATTGTTCACGTTGCTTCCCCTGCAGTCGTGTGACGTCATGCACGCGCCCCTCCACTGTCTCTCTGCCCCCTCCCCTGCATAGCAACAGAACTGGTTGTCATCTATATAGTTGACATGCATCTCTACTGGCTGGCCCAGTGATGCCGCCGCCCAAGCAGATTGGGTCCCGATCACCGATGGGCGTCATAAATCAAAGGTGTGTACGCCCCTTTAGAGATTAATCAGATGCAGATAGTACAGATGCAGATGCTGAAAGTACACAGAAGAAGTTAACTAAGAAGTTCACCCCTTTTGCCCATTTTTATAAATGGTCCCTATGGCATCCCATATTATCAATCAGTCAATGCAGCAGCATGTCAGCCTTTCAGCGAAGACAAAACAGGATCAAATTGTCATCATGTCAGGATTAAAACTGTAAATTCTTTAGATGACAATCAAGTTGGAAGAAACAACCGCATTTGCAGGACAATAGTCTAGTCTGTATCTGAATTATGATATTATTCTACAAGCAGTCCTTGTAAAATCAACTGTACCAATCAAGAAATAACTGGTTTCCCTTCATCAGGAGATCATGACTGGAAAGCACAGAGACCTGAAAAAACTCCTCTGAATGTAAAATGCCATGAGCTTGCTAACCCAGAGCTAATGGGATTAATACAGTCTTAGGTTTGGTTTGATAAGCCCAGTAACATGCCACGGCATGGTTGTTTTTCAGCTCTCAGAAGTATTCACGTACAGTATAAACAAAATATGGCATGTTCGGACATAACAGACGTATTACCGCACAACGGGAGGTCTCTGGCGAAATATACTTAAACGGCATGAAAGCAGTTGGCTTCAATGCATGAATAAAGGCATTAGACTGTCTCCCCTTGAAGTCCAATAACAAACTATCTTGTCATGCAAAGCCCCATTCAAAACAACATCAGATTAAAATTCCTTTATGTACTAAAATCTGAGATTAGCACGCTCCGAATGGCCAATGCCGGATAATATGTATGCGGTAATAATGGCAATATGTTGTTTTCCTTTCTTTCTTTCAAAATACTCATCACATTTAAAGGACAAGGGGTATTTTGTATCTATATATAAATATGCAAAATTAGCCTAATGACAATTGTGAATAAAAATCAAAAAAGGCGTCCGGTAAATTGGCTGCTGGGTAATGCCGATAGTAGTATATCGGTAATGTTATTGATATTTTAGTATTGCTTTTTCTAATTTATCGCTCACACTAACCTTCTGCCATATACGCCTAATACTAACCTCCTCCCATCTACATACACCTAACACTAATTCCCCAATTCTATGGTTAAAGTGGACCTGAACTCTTGCACAGGACAGAAGGAAAGCATAGAGAAATGCACCCTGTATGTATTTAGAGAGTTTAGCCTAATTCCCCCTCATCTGTGACTAATCACAACTGTAATTTGATCTCTCAGCTGTGTCAACTGGCTGCCTTGGCTGAGCAGCTTATTTGTAAACACAGGATTGTAATCCTATGTCTGCTTCCTTGAAAGCAGGAACACAGTCTGCATCCCAGATACTTTTTGCAGCAAATAAGGTAAAAACTTTTATTCAACAGTCTCTTGCTTATCCTGTAAATATATTTACTGTCCTTAACCTGAACTTCTGCATAGCTCTCTCTCTCTCTCTCTCTCTCTCTCTCTCTCTCTACTAGGCCCCTATTCACTTAAAGAGACACTGAAGCGAAAAAAAAAAATGATATAGTGACTGATTAGACTGATGTATCTGATCTTAATGCTTTATTTCTTAGCTGTACTACACATACAAATCATAATATCATAATTTTTTTTCCGCTTCAGTGTCTCTTTAACTTGTCTCTTGGAGATAATATTTCATCTTATCTAGAAAATAACTTTTAAAGTGAACCCGAGGTGAAAATAAACTGATGAGATAAACAATTATATTTATCCTCCTACTCCTAAAAATGACTTTTTAAGACATCCCAGGATTTTATTTTATATTTAAACATTTAGGAAGTAGATTGAATGTTTTGTTGACTCTGCTCAGTTGCAGTCTATTAAATGTCCCTAAATGAAAATACATGAAGTATATTGACCCTTTCTCTCTCCATCTGTTCTCAGAAGTATGTAGAAAATGTATTTTGCCACAAAAAACTTGTATGGTTGTAATTTGCTTATCAGTGATGTTTACTATATTCCTGACAAGGTTCTGACAAGACAGAAGCTGTCATTTCCAGCCTTAAAAATTAACTATTTCAGGCAGCAAAATAAAACAAGTACAACACCCTGGTTATTAATATGTTTAGTACTGTACATACACACGTTTATCTAATCATGTCACAGGTCGCCTAGGAACACCAAGGAACTGAAAAAGTACTAACACATGGTTTAAAAAGAAAATAACAGCGGGAGTCGAAGGCAACCAAAATTATTTAAATCATGTAAAACTAATGAAAAGGGAAATGTATTAGAAGGCTTCCCTTTCTCAAAAGAAGACCTTCAGCAAGAATAATTCTCGCTTCAGAGCTCATAGTTAGCAGGGGCACGTGTGCCCCTGCTAAAACGCCGCTATCCCGCGGCTAAACGGGGGTCCCTTCACCCCCAACCCCCCCCTGCAAAATCAACGACCAAATTGGGCTGCAGCCCTGCCTCTAGTCGCGTCTATCAGCGGCGCATCGCCGCCTCTCCCCCGCCCCTCTCAGTGAAGGAAGACTGAGAGGGGCGGGGGAGAGGCGGAGATACGCGCTGACAGACGCGCGTGGGGCAGGCCTGTGGCGGTTAGCCCTGCCTCAAACAGGAAGTAATCCCCCGCTGCACGGAGGGGATTTGGGGGGTCAGGGACCCTCGTTTAGCCGCGGGATAGCAGCGGTTTAGCAGGGGCACACATGCCCCTGCTAACTATGAGCTCTGAAGCGAGATTTATTCTCGCTTCAGAGTCTCTTTAAGAGGCATATACCAATATATGCTTTATGGGGGTATATTCCAATATCAAACGATATATACATCTCTAATAATGTGAAACAGTCAATGCTCCTGGCAGAAGAAGACCATATGATGTTCTTCTAAGCCTGGAAGTCACACAGTGTGGAAACAAAGGGATTTTTATGCATCCAAGAAAACAGTCCTTTTTTTGTTCTCATAGTAATCATGTGATTCGGTAATGCTGACATGGACCCTACTGCTTCATATGAAATGTAGCATTTTATGTACGAGGCACTGTAATTGTGCAGCACGTTTTTTTCCCATCATTTCACTGATTAATCCTCTTACATCAGGGGTAGGAAACCTATGGCTCGGGAGCCAGATGTGGCTCTTTTGATGACTACATCTGGTTCACAGGCAAATCATTAGGGGTTGATTCACTAAGCTACACTGCTCAAACAGCTTAGTGTGGCAGCGCAAGTACAATTTTCAAAGTAGGCACACTACTGCTGTAGCATGCGCTACTAACGTACTCACACTCCCCCCAAAACTAACAGCTGCTCCAACAGTCCTACCCTGGACCCTGTCAGGTCCAGTGACTTAGTAGGACAAGATCCCTGCACTTTGATTGGCCCAATAGGCTGCCTGTCACTTGACAGACAGCCTATTGGGCTAACGTGCGGGGATCTTGCCCTACAAAGGGAATCAACCCGCAAGTCAGCTAGTTAATTGTACAAGCTGTTAGTCGGTATTTCTCCTGTCTGGCTCTTGGGGAAATTGCTGATGTTGCTGAAAGCCAAGAGAAGTTGAAGATGTGTCTGACAGTTCCGCTACCCAGCGGATCAACTGTATACACATCATGGCCATGGCAACAGGGACGTGAGCCCTCTGCTGCGCATGCGCACTGTCCCATTTTGAAACATATTGTATGGCTCTCATGGAAATACATTTTAAAATTTGTGGCATTTATGGCTCTCTCAGCCAAAAAGGTTCCTGAACCTTGGTAATAAAGGCCCATACACAGGGGCTACAACTGTTGCTGGAAACACATGGCGCGCGCATGTTGCGGCAACAGGTCCTCCGTGTGTATGAGGTGCGCGCAAGGAACTGTTGCTAATCAGAGCTGTCGCTGGGTGATTGACTTGGCCAATCGCCAGCAATAGCTGTTGCAGGAACCGTCGCTAGTCTCAAGTCTGTGCGGTCGTGTGTATGCTAGTCTCTAGCAACTCGTGAGTCCGACAGTTCATTGAACCTGCGACAGAAGTTGCTGAGCAACAGTTTCCGCTATGTTGCAGACAGGTTGTTGCCGCGTGTATACAATAATCGCTTGTATACAACTGTCATTGCTGGAGACTTTCAACTGTTGCTTGTCTCCATGCAACTGCAGACATCCGTGCCTCGTGTGTATGTAGCACACGTTTTCAGTACACGCTTATAGGTAATATCAAATAATCAGCGCCCATTGGAAAGATGGATATGTGTATGTCTATAGCCAGAGGTAGATGGGCGGCACTAATTGCTTGGCCTTTAGATGTTGCTGTCAGGGGCGTATCTGGGTAATATAGAGCCTACGGCAAACACTGAAATTGCGCCCCCCCCACCCTATTCAGTGTTCCCTTCCCCTCTAAAAACAGTGTTGTTTCTCGTGTAGATGTGATATGGTTGCTTGCGTTTTTGGCTCAGAATATTGCTTAAGTTATTTTTTTGGAAATATCTCTTTTTATTTCCTCTCTGTCCTCTTTTCTATCACTAAGCAAAGTGTGCTCTACATACATAAATTAACTATCCATGTTTCCTAGATAACAGAATTAACCTGATCTGAGGCCTGAGTGACAGGGAGGTACAGGGGCAGGCATGGGGGTGCAGTACAGGCATGAGCCATGCCTGCACCCCTCTAGATACGCCTCCGGTTGCTGTATTCCACTCCCTACAGATATGCCCTCGTATAGAGGTTCACAGATATGTAGTAGATAGAAGATGAAGCATCAATCCTTGCTTTTAGGGTTTATTAGTGGATTAACAGTATAGGCACACCATGCAAAGTACAGGTGGAGATGCTGGTCTTACAGCCATATTGCGATATTACCACTTCCTCTGAGACCAGACCAAAAGGCTTTTGGTCTCTGAGAAAGCAGTAATACAGTGAAACAGCTGTAAGGCCAGTATCTCCACCTGTACTCTGCATGGTATTCCTATATTGTTAATCCACCGATAAACCTTAAAAGCAAGGATTGATGTCTCGTCTTCTATCTACTACAGATAACGTATATACTCGCATATGAGCCGACTCGCATATAAGCCGACCCCCCAAGTTCTATCTAAAAAGGGGTAGGAATCACAGAGAAGGCAGGAGAGCAGAGCCACAGTCACAGGTGCCTCTATACAGTGCACTGATAGTGTGACAATGTAAATAGTGACAATGTAAACCCCCCCCCCCCCCACACACACACACACACACTCCTCAAGTGCCCCACAGCATAAAAATTGTCACCCCGCAAGAATGCCCCCCACCACATGTATAACACAATTATGAGAATCAAATAGTTCCCCCCTACACAAACACTGCCCGGGTGCCCCCAGGCATTGCAGAGCCATGTACAGCATAACCGCGTTCTTCCTTACCTGACCTGAGTGTCCCCCCCCGGTCATTGCACAGTGGTGTGTGCTTCCTCCATTCATGTGAGTGCCCTCCCCGGCATTAGCATGGGGCTATTTGATCGTCATAACTGTATTTTACATTTAGCAGGGGGAAGAACATTTTTGGTGACTCGCATATAAGCTGACACCTCCACTTTAGGGCCACTTTTTGGACCCAAAAATTTGGCTTATATATACAGTATGTGTATGTCAGGGCTGCCCATTAGGTCGATCGCGATCTACCGGTAGATCGCGACCGCCTTATTGGTAGATCACGGCCTCATGGCCGCATCCCATTGAATTTTGCGGCCAGCAGCTGTAGAATCAGATTTTGCTGCTGGTTGCTGATAGCGCGGCTAATCAGGGGAGGAGAGAGGCGCGGCTGAGAGGCCAGGGGCGGCTCTGCCGTGATGTAGTGTCATGGCTGGGGGCAGCGCCTGAAGCAAAACTTCCGCTCCACTCACGCTGCTCACCAGAGCCTCCCTCAGCCGCGGCTGCCTCGAGGGCAGATATGCAATTCGGCGGCTGGCGGGCAGTGAAGCCAGGACGCCACCGCTGGAGGGAGGTAAGCGTGCCCGCCCTATACCCAGCTAACCTATACTAAAGGAACATATACCCAGCTAACCTATACCAAGGCACATATACCCAGCTAACCTATACTAAAGGCACATATACCCAGCTAACCTATACTAAAGGCACATATACCCAGCTAACCTATACTGAAGGCACATATACCCAGCTAACCTATACTAAAGGCACATATACCCAGCTAGCCTATACTGAGGCACATATACCTAGCTAACCTATACTAAAGGCACATATACCCAGCTAACCTATACTGAGGCACATATACCCAGCTAACCTATACTGAGGCACATATACCCAGCCAGGGCCGGGCCGAGGCAGAGGCTGGAGAGGCTCCAGCCTCAGGGCGCAGTGTAGGAGGGGGCACACAATTCACTCAACTGTCATTCCTAATTGTGTTTGAAGCAAAAAGAAATAAGAAAAGGAGATACATGGAAGTGACTACAAGCCAGATAACTAGAGATTAAGGTGTTGGGGGCCCTGGGGTGCCTCTTAGTCGAATAGCAATCAGTGTGTGATGACTGGGGTGGAGGGATGGAGGGGCGCACTTTGGTGTCTCAGCCTTGGGTGCTGGAGGACCTTGTCACGGCTCTGTACCCAGCTAACCTATACTGAGGCACATATACCTAGCTAACCTATACTGAAGGCAGATACTGTATACCCAGCTAACCTATACTGCAGGCACATATACCCAGCTAACCTATACTGCAGGCACATATACCCAGCTAACCTATACTGAAGGCACATATACCCAGCTAATCTATACTGAAGGCACATATACCCAGCTAACCTATACTGAGGCACATATACTTAGCTAACCTATACTAAAGGCAGATATACCCAGCTAACCTATACTGAGGCACATATACCTAGCTAACCTATACTAAAGGCAGATACTGTATACCCAGCTAACCTATACTAAGGCACATATACCCAGCTAACCTATACTGAAGGCACATATACCCAGCTAACCTATACTGAAGGCACATACACCCAGCTAACCTATACTGAAGGCACATATACCCAGCTAACCTATACTGAAGGCACATATACCCAGCTAACCTATACTGAGGCACATATACCCAGCTAACCTATACTGAGGCACATATACCCAGCTAACCTATACTGAAGGCACATATCCCAACACCTAGAAGACTAAAACCAATGAAACAATGGATACCAAAACCATTTAAAGCTCCACCTGTTCTACCCGAGAATAGGCCTCTTCCTATACACAATAGATTTGAAATCTTTTCGGACCTCTCGGATTCTGAACTGGAGATTTCTGAGGAGGAACCTCTTACCCCTTTTATGGATCCAAAAACAGCCACAAGGGAGAAGGAGGTAGGAAATCAAACAGAAGGGGCAATAGGGGTGGACGGCGGGTACAACTTAAGAAACAAAAAACGACCAGAGATGTAGGAGAGGGCTTATTTAATTTGAGCTCACATATACTCACGAGATCTGAAATTAAGTTGTTGGATAAGGGCCTGAAATTTGCTCCTCCAAAACCACTTAACAAGTTTGAGCTCTTCATTGATGCTCATAAATTTATACGGAGACTTAATGTAAAAAAATTTTTTTTGAGTAAAACTGCTCCAACTACCAGTACTGTTGATATTAGCTTGGAGAGGAACCTTCTTAACAGTGGCCTTCGAAATGCCTCTACGTTTAACCCCCTCATCTCTAATAATCATTCTATAGAGGCTTTTAAAAAATCATTGCTGAAGGATATTTATGCCCTGAAGGTAAAGAAACCTAGAGGTAATGTGGAAACACAGAATGCTATGACTGCACTGCTGGAAGAGAAAGATTTGGTTATTAAACCCGCGGATAAGGGGGGCGGGATTGTATTACTGAATAGGGTGAATTATAAAGCTGAGATGGAAAGACTACTAAGTGACCAAACCACCTACCTCCCCCTTCGTGGGGATCCCGGAAGTCGTTTTCACGACGAACTTGCTGAGTTGGTCCTGAGAGGGGAGTCAGATGGATTTCTGAACAAATTAGAGGCAGAGCATCTCGTTCCCTCTTATGTCAGAACTCCAGTGATTTATTATCTTCCTAAACTGCATAAGGACCCACTACACCCCCCGGGTAGACCCATTGTAAGCGGGATAAATTCCATTACCTCACGATTGGGGGAATTTGTAGATCACTTTCTACAACCGTTGGTTCCTAATATTCCATCCTATTTGAGAGACTCTGGACATTTAATAGAGCTGCTTGGGTCCATATCCTGTGAGGGTCCCTGCATTCTTATGGCTGCTGATATCTCCTCTTTATATACTGTTATTGAACAGGAGGCTGGAGCCCAGGCAGTTCGATTGTGTCTAGTAAAAAACCAGCAACTTAACCTTGCACAAATTGATTTTATCATTGAATGTTTAAATTTTGCTATGTCCCGGAACTATTTTTGGTTTGATGGCCGATACTTTTTACAAAAGGTGGGTGTGGCTATGGGTGCTAAATTTGCACCCAGCCTTGCGAACCTATTTTTGGCCATCTGGGAGGAGTCTTTTATTGATAAAACACTATTCCCACAACTTTTATTATATAAGAGATATATTGATGACGTGGTGGTTATTTGGAACGGAGATCAAGATTCATTACAGTTGTTTATCAACCATATTAATAATAATACTGATCACCTGGTTTTTAACTGTGTCTGTAGTTCACATGAGATACATTTTCTTGATTTACATATTCAATTTGATTCCAATAAGTTTATTACAAAAACTTTCTTTAAAGATACGGATAGGAACAGCTTTATTCCCACCACCAGCTGTCACTATGCTCCATGGTTGAAGGGGGTACCTAGAGGCCAGTTTACTAGAATACATAGAAACTGTTCTTCACCATCTGATTATGTTATTCAGAGTGATTTGTTGATTTCTAGATTTGAGGCCAAAGGGTATAAGAAGAATGCATTGGAGACCGTCAGAGACCAGATTGGTCAAACTGACCGGTCTTTCTTGCGTAAAGTTCGACCATCAGATCCTACCAGGAGTGGAGGGTTTCACTTTCTCACTCAGTACAATATACAGCATAAAGAAATTAAAAAGCTTCTCTCCAGGCATTGGCATCTCCTGAGAGGTGACCCAGTGATTGGTCCTATGCTTGCGGACAATCCTGGGGTCATCTTTCGGAGAGCTCCAAACCTGCGGGACCGACTTGTACATAGCTATATTGACCCACCTTCTAGGACAGCCTCTGGTATAGTGCCATTAAAAGGTTTTTACAGGTGTGGGAAATGTAAGGGATGTAAAGCATGCAAAGATATGCCAAGAAAAATTTCCTCCTTTTTAGGTGGGGACCCCTATTCCCCTACATTTCAGATCAATCGTCTTTTTACTTGCGATAGCACCTTTGTAGTTTATTTACTGGAATGCCCTTGCGGGTTAAAATATGTTGGTAGAACTACCAGACCTTTTAAAGAAAGATTAGGGGAACATATATATCTGATTGGTAAAGGTTTTCAGGGACATTCCGTCTCCAAACACTTTGCAGCACAACACGACAGAAATCCTGCACTTTTGAAATACTGCGTCATTGACGGTATTCGGATTAATTGGAGAGGTCAAAACCTAGAGAGGGAGGTCTCCAGACTTGAAACGGAATGGATTTTTAAACTTCGCACATCATGCCCTGCAGGGTTGAATATTGAATTAGACGTTAATTGTTTTATTAATGATTCTTAACAACTTTTTATTTTTATTTTTAAATTTTTTATTCTATGTATCTATTGTTATTATCTGTAATGGTGCTCATGTACTGGTCGAATCAACGCTACGTACAGATTTTTATGCTAAATTTATTATATACATAATTTTAATCTCCCGAGTTACCCTGGCTATTTAATATGTGGGTTATTTTACACCATTCTCATTATCACATGTACTCTTTACTTCATCCTACTTGCCTTGTTGTCACTAGCTTGCTCCCTAGAGCTATCCAGATAGAAACACATGTTTTCCCTTTGCGATGTTTATGTCGCATTTCATTGTATTTGCACTTTTCACTCTTTGTGACGTGCGTAGCTCTAGTCACATCTATACCTCATACACACTTTGTTTATGAGGTTTAGAATGTCAATTTTTTTTTTTTTTTTTTTTTTTTTTTTTAATATAAATCAATATTAGTTAGCACATAGCGCTTTTTGCGCTTTTACTTTATATTTTTTTATTTCCTCCCCCCTTAAAATTGGGGGCTCTTTTTGTGCCCCATGTGGCTCTCCCCTTGTCTTCAAGAGTCCCTTGCTTGATGGGTGTGTTTTTTGGGCTGGAGGAGCCGGGAGTTGAACCCGGGTCTCCTGTGTCGTAGTCTGAGCCCTTGACCATTGCACTATATTACCACTGTGTGGAAATGAATCTTTTTTTGTGTGTTCTCTATGCCTCTTCTGCTGATATGCAGGGGTGCCTGTATGTCCCAATAGACACTTCCTTATTGTGTGTAGAGAGGAAGTGTATGTTCCAATATTCCCTTTTTTTTTTTTTTTTTTTTTTTTTTTTTTCCCTCCCTTGCTCTGCTTCCTGTGCAGACTAGAGTAATCAAGCTGCCTATTGATTTTCAAAAGTCTAGGTGTTTTTTGTTTGTAATCTTGTTTTTACTATTGATATCATTATATTTTTTACACCATTATTTGCTATTAATATGCTATTTACATATTGTTCTGTTTTTCACTTTATTTACACATTTGGGTGACTCTTTCCTACTTTGATTAGTGATGCCCTTCTGAGGAAGTTTTCTTTCACCCCACCTTCTTTTCCCAGACTAAAAGCTATAAATTTGGTGCCTGCCGCCTGTTCGCCTTTTCTCCCCTGATGACGCAAGACTGCGAAACCGGTCGGGAAGGTAACAGGCGGCACCATTGTCTATTGATCTTCGATTGACCATTACATGCGCGCTAATCTTCTGGGGTTCCCTGTTTATGGGCCCCGTATGTGAGTTATCGTTTTTATGTCTACTGCCTTTTAAAGAAATTTTATCTAAATAAACGGGTTACGCTTAGATATTGCCGTTTTTGTTTTCCTATATAAATTCCTGAAACTTTACCTCCACACGGATGTCCACTGGATCTTCACGACGTCTGATGTTCCCTGGACGTTATCTGTGACATGAGCCATTTCACAACCTTATAATGTGGGTTGTTGGGAGCTGGTAAGCCTTTTCTAGTTTTGATGTTTGGCGGATACCTACCTCTGAGCATTTGATATATTGTGGTGAAGAATTTACCATTCCCTACATACAATTACTTTCTAAACCTGCGCTGACCTTTGATGTATGCCTGACTTCTGAACTTTTGGACATTGTTCTTCTCAGCGGCGGTTCCATTGTCCCTTGGCGCCGATATATTTGCTACTATATATTACATATACCCAGCTAACCTATACTGAAGGTACATATACCCAGCTAACCTATACTGAGGCACATATATACGCAGCTAACCTATACTGAAGGCACATATACCCAGCTAACCTATACCGAAGTTTCATATACCCAGCTAACCTATACTGAGGCACATATACCCAGCTAACCTATACTGAAGGCACATATACCTAACTACCTTTCCGGGGTAGGGGGGGATTGGGGGTGTCCAGGTGCATTTAAAACGTCGGTAGATCTCCTGGCCTCGGCGAATTTTAAAGTAGCTCGCGAGCTGAAAAAGTGTGGGCACACCTGGTGTATGTCAATGTAAATAAATACACACATAAAAAAATTATAAATTCAACATCACTCATATTTTCCTGGCACAGCACAGGAGGTAACTGACTTTTACCGGAAAATAAAACTTTAATGAAACAGGATGTGCGGGTCAGCATATGACTGCTAGTCAGGCTCAGTGTGCTAAGCATTTGTCAACAATACCTAATTATTCAGCAGAACAGAAGGACAAAGAACACAACTGATCCCAGCTCCCACTTGTACAGAGCCCAGTGCTAGGAAAAGACTTGTGTGATGGTATTTCAGAGCTTTAGTTCTAGCCCTCCTTCCAGTATGTGTTAACTCATTATGGGGTGTATGCACTAAACTGCGTTAAGCAGAATATCGTGCGTAAAGTCTTACTGCCAGAGTATAATGCAATACATTACATGCAACGCGTTATGCTCTACTCATCGTACGTAAGACTTTACACACGTAACTCTGCTTATGGCTGGGTTCACATATGATATAGCGTGACAAGGTAGCGGTTTAGGGTGGTGCATTTGCACTTTTCTATTGCGTTTTTACCACGTTTTTGGTGCGTTTGCTTTTTTTATGCAGATGTGTTTTTCATACGTTTTGCCTGCGTTTTGTATGCATTCTTTTTAAAAAATGTATGCTAATCACTAGGAAGACAACAGGAAGAGGAAACACATCACAGATCTTTACTTTTTAATTAAAAAAAGCGCATGAAAAAACGCAATGCATATGCGTTACCATAGATTTTCATTATGTGCGTTTTGGCAGTCAGCCAGCATATTATGCAACACTACCAGTGTCTGCAGAACTCTTACTGTAATTCACAAGTGCAACGCTAGTACTTCTGCGTCCCATAGACTAACATTGCTGCATAAAACACAGCGTTTCCCACTCCGCAAGTGCTTCTGCTATGTATGCACCCGGCCTAAAGCAAATATATAGCAATTTAAAGAAAGAAAAAAAATGGTCAATTACTCACCTATGGAAAAGGAAAGCTCTGGCTCTCATAGAGCCTTCCCTATCCTCTTTCGGTGTCCGTGTTCCAGCGCTGTCCCCAATTCAAATTTCCCACCTCCGAGAGTCCTCAGAAGGCTTCGGAAGCACTCGTGTCCTCCAAGTGCTTCTGAAGACAGGTGATTCCATACTGTGCATGCGCACACTGAGCAGTACTGAGCCACCCGTCTTCAGAAGCATTTGGGAACACAAGTGCTTCTGAAGCCTTTTGAAGATTCCCAAAGGCATATTCAACCAGCTGGTCAAATACCTGCAACAAGGGTGACAGTGCTGGAACAAGAGGACCAAGTGAGGCCCAGGAAGGCTCTATAGAATCCAGAGCCTTCCTTCTCTATAGGTGAACACTAAACATTTTTTTTCTTTACTTCAGTATTAATTTAAAGCAGTTTAGTGCATACACCCCTATATCACTACAGACACCCTGATGGTATTACTGTAATTGAAGACAAATTAGCAATCCATAAACTAAAGCTAAATACTCAGCTAACAATGGATTGAGGAACCTCACAGCCCCACCTCCAAATGAACGAGATTCCCCGATCCATTTTCTTACCTGCGAGAACATGCAATGTCATGTGACAGCACATGATGGGCGCAAACGAGAAATCAAATGATTTTGGTACTTTAAGTGGAAGTCATCGGGGATCATAAAGATCTAATCCGCTGTGACGGTCGTTATCGCAACGCATCACCAAACATTGTTTGTGGAAACAATCGCTTGTCGCTTAAAAAAAATCGCCGGTCATCGGAAAAATCATGGTAAAAATCACATAGTGGGTATGGGTCTTTAACTCTATTTTTAAAGATATTCCCAGTATGTTTGTTGCTTTTACCAAAAGCCTTTGGAAAGGTACATATGCAAAGTACCAAGTGCCTTGGGTAGCTGGAAGGGTGCCTAGATAAGCTCTGTTATCATACATTACAGGTGCCTCAGCTGACAGGCTCTGCGGTACATAATTATCAACCCACCCAGTTCACTTCCTGTATCAAAAGCACAAACAAACGTCAGGTGCCAAGATGTACATGTGCCTGGTCATAGCTCAATGGCATGCCTCAGACCACCTTTCAGATAACACTGGAGTGGAAGAGTAGTTGTATTACTGCTTTTCAGAATGTCAATTGAGCCAGCACCATCGTTAAAACTTAACTTTTATTGTAGCTCTTTCTGTAAAAGCATCTTATATGTAGTCCACAGAGAAGATGCAATGTTTGGCTCTAGGCTCTTGGCTCTAGGCTCTTTTCTCAAGCATGTGTGACCTGCAAGTATTACCAAGTCTCAAAACTGACCATAAATATCTTAATTTATTTGCATAAAGCCAATGGAAAACTATCAGCCAAATACAATCTTCATTTGTGTATTTAAAATTCAGCATAGCCGATTCGAAACACCCGAAGACTCCCAGCTGCCGCTATCCAGCACTGATCGAGCGGACAGGGTTATAAGAAGTTCACTGCCCTGTGTGTTAGGTTGCCTTGAAGGAGGAAGTATCCAAGTCACGTGAAATGCAACATGACACATAGGGCAGTGAACTTCTCCTGACCCTGTCCGCTCGTTCAGTGCTGAACAATGGCAGATGGACGTCTTTGGGAGTTTTGAATTGGCTATGCTGAATTTGAACACCAAAACTAATCTTCATTCTCCCTGATGTGGGCCTGATGGCCAAAAATAATGAATCAGAAGACTAGCAGTGGTGTAGCAATAGGGGATATAGAGGTTGTGACTGCACTGGTGCCCTGGGACCAGAGAGATTCTCCTTTAACTTCTTTAATCGCTATTCCATGGTGTATCAGGAGACAGAGCAGCTTGAGTAAACATCACCATTTATTGCATCCTTGCTTTTTGGTGCTTTATCATTTTAAAGAACTTTACTGTGTGCTATACTTGAACTTTGTCGATCCTGTTAGAAGTTTTTGTTCCGAAAATAAAGCAGTACGTTTTAATATTTTAATATGGCTTATTTATGGTTTATTGCCTTCCTCCAACATACCAGAAAGAATTTATGGTGGCATTTAATTTATGGAAATTTCATAAACGAGAAAAGGGAATATTTGCTGCAAAGTCAATTATGCACAAAACGTCAGGCTCTTCTTTTATAGTTCCATAGTTATTTGGGTTGAAAAAAGTCATTTGTCCATCAAGTTCAACCAGAAAATAGATGGTCATTTCTGGTTCCAAAACCAACAAAGTAGAAATGGTTTACGACAACATTTATAATTAAATTGCTTAAATCCTTAGTTTTTACAGCATATATTGGGATAAAAGAAAACCTATAATTGCATTCATGATTGCACTCTGGTCATGACTGACAAAAAGTAGGAAAACATTAATTGATCAGGAAATGAATGACTGGTGGTCATTACTAAAAATGTCTGGAGGCCAAACATATTCTTTGTTTCCCATTATCATGGCAGTATGAAGAGATAATAGGTGAACCTAGTTAAGGCTGCCTCTGGTAAGCAAAGATGTTTTCTTCTACAGACACATTAATGCACAATGCCCCAGGACGTATGTTCTGGTTGAGTGGCCAAAGTCAATTTGTTGTGAAGACATCACTGCAGTATTTTGCAGATCTGACCAATCTTTGTTTATTTTCAGTAATGGAACATAATGAGTCAATGAGAACAGAAAACCCATCCATTAAAAGAAGTCATCATCTCCAGAACAATATCTCCAGAACAAGAGTTTATTAAATAATCCTAATAATTATTTTTTTATTGTTCAGGTTAGCCTCTTCGGATTTCTAATATTAGCTTCTTTCACAATAAACACAGCGTAATTGGAATGCACCTGGTCATTCCTCTCAATTAAACATGGATAGCTAGGTGGGTGCCTCTAATATAGGTAGCCAGAATAGTTGCCCCCAGCATAGGTTAGATAGGTAGGTGCCCCCAGTATAGGTTAGTTAGGTAGGTGCCTTAAATATATGGTAGCCAGTATAGTTGCCACCTGTATAGGCTAGCTAGGTAGGTAGGTGCCCCCAATACAGGTTAGATAAGTAAGTGCCCCCAGTATAGGTTAGATAGGTAGCTGCCCCCAAGTATAGGTTAGATTAGGTACCCCCCCCCCCCAGTATAGATTAGATTAGGTTAGATTAGGTAGCTGCCCCCAGTATAGGTTAGATTAGGTAGGTGCCCCCAGTATAGGTTAGATAGGAAGGTGTCCCCCAGTATAGGTTAGATTAGGTAGGTGCCCCCCAGTATAGGTTAGATTAGGTAGCTGCCCCCAGTATAGGTTAGATTGGTAGCTGCCCCCTAGTATAGGTTAGATTAGGTAGGTGCCCCCCAGTATAGGTTAGATTAGGTAGGTGCCCCCCAGTATAGGTTAGATTAGGTAGGTGCCCCCCAGTATAGGTTAGATTGGTAGCTGCTGCCCAGTATAGGTTAGATTAGGTAGCTACCCCCCCACCAGTATAGGTTAGATTAGGTAGCTGCCCCCCAGTATAGGTTAGATTAGGTAGGTGCCCCCCAGTATAGGTTAGATTAGGTAGCTGCCCCCAGTATAGGTTAGATTAGGTAGGTGCCCCCAGTATAGGTTAGATAGGACGGTGTCCCCCAGTATAGGTTAGATTAGGTAGGTGCCCCCCAGTATAGGTTAGATTAGGTAGCGGCCCCAAGTATAGGTTAGATTGGGTAGGTGCCCCCCAGTATAGGTTAGATTAGGTAGGTGTCCCTCAGTATAGGTTAGATTGGTAGCTGCCCCCCAGTATAGGTTAGATTGGTAGCTGCCCCACAGTATAGGTTAGATTAGGTAGCTGCCCCCCAGTATAGGTTAGATTAGGTAGCTGCCCCCCAGTATAGGTTAGATTAGGCAGCTGCCCCCCAGTATAGGTTAGATTAGGTAGCTGCCCCCCAGTATAGGTTAGATTAGGTAGGTGCCCCCAGTATAGGTTAGATAGGAAGGTGTCCCCCAGTATAGGTTAGATTAGGTCGGTGGCCCCCAGTATAGGTTAGATTAGGCAGCTGCCTCCCAGCACAGGTTAGATTAGGTAGCTCCTTCCCCCCAGTAAAGGTTAGATTAGGTAGGTGCCCCCCGCGATAGGTTAGGTAGCTGCCCCCCCAGTATAAGTTAGATTAGGTAGGTGCCACCCAGGATAGGTAGGTAGGTGCCCCCCACCCCCATAATGGAGGGGGAGCTGCAGCCACGGGGAGGGCAGCCCGACCTCTCCCTGGGCGCCCTCCTTGCTTCCGCCCTCGGTGGGCAGAGTGAGCGCGCAGGGCAGCGCTGTACTAAACTACTCACCTCCCTGGTTCCAGTCGCCGCACTCGCCGCTGATCTTCCCTTCTCTGCATACACGCTGATACACACACTGCTTCCGGCTAAACAGGTAGCAGCGTGTGTATCAGCGTGTATGCAGAGAAGGGAAGATCAGCGGCGAGTGGAACCAGGGAGGTGAGTAGTTTAGTACAGCGCTGCCCTGCGCGCTCACTCTGCCCACTGAGGGCGGAAGCAAGAAGGGCGCCCGGGGAGAGGAAGGGAGGGAGAGGTCGGGCTGCCCTCCCCGCAGCTGCGGTTCCCCCCTCCATTACAGCACCCCCTCCCAATGCCCCCCCCCCCCCCCCGCCTCTTCAGGAGCCGGGCCTGGTCGCGAAGGCGACCTCTGCGACCACGGGCCCTACGCCTATGATCATGGCGGTATGAAGAGATAATAGGTGAACCTAGTTAAGGCTGCCTCTGGTAAGCAAAGATGTTTTCTTCTACAGACACATTAATGCACAATGCCCCAGGACGTATGTTCTGGTTGAGTGGCCAAAGTCAATTTGTTGTGAAGACATCACTGCAGTATTTTGCAGATCTGACCAATCTTTGTTTATTTTCAGTAATGGAACATAATGAGTCAATGAGAACAGAAAACCCATCCATTAAAAGAAGTCATCATCTACAGAACAATATCTCCAGAACAAGAGTTTATTAAATAATCCTAATAATTATTTTTCATTGTTCAGGTTAGCCTCTGCGGATTTCTAATATTAGCTTCCTTCACAATAAACACAGCGTAATTGGAATGCACCTGGTCATTCCTCTCAATTAAATATGGATTATTATAATATTAAAAAAACTGACCTTTCTACACAAGTGATATTTGTGGTGAAGATCTTATTGTATCCGGAAGAAAGGATAATCTCTGATTAGATCAATAAACATATTTATTAGATAGAAGTACTTTGCAAGACATTTGAATTATGTTTAACGGAATGATTTAAAGGACACCTGAAGCAAGAAGGATATGGAGGCTGCCATATTAGTTTCCTTTTAAATAATACCAGTTGCCTAGTAATCCTGCTGATCTTTCAAGCATCAGTAGTGTCTTAACCACACACCTGAAACAAGCATGCAGCTAATCCAGATGCAATATGGGGACTTCTGTTTGAGCAGGTTAATGCATGGCACAGAAAGTTAATAAGTGGAGTGTCAACTCTGACTGACCTAGCTCACTCTAGTTGATGGCCCACTCGGATTACACTAGGCACTGAGGCTACTGTGGATCAAAGCAAATCAGTGAGCAACAACTAACAAGGTAGCTAAAGAATTGAACATCAGTCATGGCTCTGTGCACCATATCATTTACAAAGTCTCCAGAAGGCAGGTGCCAAAACAACTTATTTCCAATCTGAAGGAACGTCACATGGGTGTCTGTGAAACACCACTTGTTGCCTGTCAGCTGGAGCAAGCTGTGTCAGTCAACGCAGACATTCCACTTTTAAACCTTCCGAGCTACTCATAAACCTGCTAAAGCAACACTCAGGAGTCCCCATGTTGCCTCTTCATCCTCCAAAGAATGTTTGTTGGTTTTTCACTCACACACTTCCCAAAAAACTAGATAACAGACCACTGCTCCTCTCTCATGCATGTCTCCAAGGGGGTAGCCATCTTGCTGTGGTCGCTGACATCACATTTCCCAACAGGAAGAAATGGGGTAGGGGAAGGTACCTAAAACAGAAGGCTACATACATCTGTTGTTTATGTGTGTTGTACAACTTTCTGTTTTGATTTTTGATTGCTTTAATACTGCTACTTGTTAACTGTGCCTTGTAGGTAATAATAATGATACCTCCTAATTTGTTTGTTTTCACATGCTACCCAGCTGTTCAGACTCCTAACCCCTGGCCTGGATTTACATCACTTATAGGCACAGATCTCCTGGCACGCTAGACTTAGCCCTGAATTAACCTACAAACTCCTGTCGAACCACTGGCTGGCCCAGCTGTAACTTCTCCCTCACTTCCCTTGCCTGTCATAGCTACAGGTGTCCCTTTGCATTAGGTAGCCAGAGGTACCCTCAGTGTTAGGCAGCCAGTGGGGCCCTCAAGGGAGATCTCGTCAGTAGAATGCCGTTAGCTGGGTGAGTAACCTCTCATTTACACTCTGCTCTGTACTCTACATAGGGAAGGAAAGAGGGAGGCGCTCAGGGAGGGGAGTGAGCCGCCTTTCCGTCATCAGGCGCCTGTAGGCACGTGCCTACAGTGCCTTATGGTAAATCCAGCCCTGCCTAACCCAGTGAACATTACAATGCTTCAACAGCTGTAGCTAATGGATTATAACTGTATTATTCATCCAGGGGTCCAGGCAGCAATATGGAGCTGATTTTATTTATTTGTGTTAAAAGTCCACCTGTCCTTTAAAATAAAAAAAGCCTTTATTAATCATAAAAAAAGGCAGGGTAACAAAAACAAAAATAAGAAATAGTATAACAGCAGTTTATCACAATACAGTAAATATGAAGCACTATGATCATACGAAACAATCCTAGAAGAGAAACACAAACATAGCTAACCGGCTAACTACAAAGGCAATCCCAACCCATAAACAAGAGACAATACTAATTCCAATTTGCAAGATCAGAAGAAAGGAGGCCAATGAAACAACATAACATCAACACCACTCAGGTAGAGCCCCCAAAAGTCTGTCACGTATAAGGGTGAGGTCAGGTAACCCAGGGGGTATCAAGCCAACCAGTCTAGATCTTTTCAAATTTGTAAGGGGCCAGTCTATGGGTAGAGACTTGCTTCTCCAACTTCAGGTAAGTATTAACTTGCTTAATCCAAGACTCCACAGGAGGGACTAGGTTATTCCAAACCATTAAAATAAGCTTTCTGGCTGGAAATAATAAAAGGTGGATCATAACCTGCACATGTTCCAACAGAGTCAAACCAGAAAATAATCCAAGAATGCAGAACTGCACCATTCTGTGAACCATCTGTTGGGAGATCTGATCCACAATATCCAAAACAGTGCTCCAATATCTGTGTAATTTTGGACAGTGCCATAGCATATCCAGTAGATCTACATGGCCCCTGTGACATCTAGCACAAATCGGATCTGGCCTTCTATGCATGCCATACAACCTCTTGGATGTTTGAAGGTTCCTATATAACATATTCAGTTTTTGGGAAGCATTGGTAGAGACCAGTGGAACACTTTGAAGGATATAAGACCAATCCTCTGCTGTCAACCCACCCAGTTCCTGCACCCACCTATCACAACATTTAAGAGGGAATGTCTTCAAGAACAAACCAAGCAGCATAGCATAACAGGAGGAAATGAATCCACTCCTCAAGTTAGACTGACTAATAAGATTGAATACTGGCACTGGGCATATCTAAAAGGAGTGAGAAAGTTGTTGCTTATGCATTGCATGTTGCAACTGCAACTGAATAAATTAGTATTGTAGCAGTGGAGAGCTACACACTTGCAACAATAACAACAGATCAACAAGAGGATGAACTGTATTGCCCTCCACTACTTGTGCAAATGAAGAAATCCCCTCTCTAGCCCATTGCTTAAGAAATGTCAACTCCAGCAACTCAGGAAAACGCATATTACCATGGAGAGGGGTATAGCTTGTAATGCCGTCAACCTCCTGCATAGCTCTAATCCAATCCCAGACCTGTTGCACAAGAACAAGAATTGGGGTCTGATACCCCCATGAACCACATACCCCAGCCTCCAATGCAGCAAACACAGACTGAAAGCCCAAAAATCTGTTAATGTATTTTCCATCAGGACTGCAATCGACCCAAAAAATTATATTTCATGATCGTTTGAGATGGATTTTGGCGATGCCGATTGTGATGTTGATTGTGGGTCGATCACAGTGCCAATATATGAGGTTGTATAGTGTATGGCCAGTTTTAAGACTGTAAATGCACTTGCGCAGAATGCTCCCAGCCATGGGAGCGCGGTTGGGAGGTGCACACAGCTTGGACCTCGCATGTGAAGTGGCCTGCAACCTGGAAGGATTGCGCACTTAACTGCAGGGGATCGGGAAGAAATGGTTTGAGCAGACAGACTACAGGGGGATGGAGGAAGACTCAGGTAAGTATTGTTTCCTTTAATGACTGGGGAGAGACATGATGAAACCAACAGCAAACACCACATTGCGTAGCTGCAAGAACTACACAGGCAATAGCTGGTGCTAAATCCACTGGTGCCCAGATGTTTTGCTAATCCACTCAATATACATATTTCATCTGCACCTTGTGAGGGTCATGCAGGATCCCTCATTAACACATAGGAGGAAAATTTTTTAAAGTGCCATATAAATGGCTTCAATTAAAAGGCCATCGTAAATCCATAAATAGCAAATACGATACAGTATTTAGACTCTCACAAGGACTAATCAACAATTAATTTGCAGTTACTTGTGAACTACAAGCTAAACAACCAAGTAAACATTCCTGTGCAAACCACAGAACATACGGTACTTGTCACCTCTGTGTATAGGAATTACATTGTACAATTCACCAGGACTGTTCTGAGGAAACAGAGAGAAACAGCCTGGTAAATATGATCATGCATGATGTGACTTTTTGGTCACTAGGAAGGCGTTTGGATTTTGTGTCGTGAATGCTGCTGCAGTTTTGCCTTGCTTCCTCCACTCTCCTTCATCCCACCTCTATTCTGCCTTCCTCTGACAGCTGCCGCTGGTTCAAACTGGCTGGCTCTAGACATAGCAGCATCCTCTTCGTGGTCTGCGCTCTCAGTCACATCTTTTGTTTCACACACAAAAGAAATCCCAGGCAAAAAAAAAATCCTAAAATGACTACTGCGGCACTGCTGGTTGTGTACTAGAGAAGACATTTCAGCTGAGATGTTTGCCTGAAATGAAGGCATGGAATCATTATATTATGTGAGGAGTCGGCTTGGTAAGGATTTAGAGATTACAAGCACTAAACTTCACCAATAACTTAAAGGAGTTCTTTCGCGAAAAAAGTAGGCAGTTAAAAAATGTGACAGATGACAGGTTTTGGACCAGTCCATCTTTTTAAGGGGGATTCTCAGGGCTTTCTTTGTTTTCAACAGCATTTCCTGAACAACAGTTGCAAAATCTAACTGACATAATAGTGTGCAAGTGATTAGGCAGGCCAGCTGGTATCTTGCTATTTTGGCAGTTAAACTGCTGTTCAGGAAATGCTGTTGAAAACAAAGAAAGCCCTGAGAATCCCCCTTAAAAAGATGGACTGGCCCAAAACCTGTCATCTGTCACATTTTTTAACTGCCTACTTTTTTTCGCGAAAGAACCCCTTTAAGGACAACTGACCTGAGAGACATATGGAGGCTGCCATATTTATTCATTTTTAAGCAATACCAGTTGCCTGGCTGTCCTGCTGATCCTCTGCCTCCAATACTTTTAGCCATAGACCCTGAACAAGCATGGAGATCAGACAACTGCATATGCCGAATGCTTGTTTCAGGTGTGTGATTCAGACAGTACTGATGCATGAAAGATCAGCAGGATGCCGGGCAACTGGTATTATTTAAAAATAAAAACCCTAAACCTTAAATACATAAAATCCAAAACCTGTCGGTAGAAGTGCCCATACATTACTCACTTTTCCACCAAACGATAAAGCACTTGACTTAACCATTACTGGCGCTGGGACGTGAGCCACACATCCGCAGCGGCAGCCGCAGGGACGCTCCAGTCATCTCTCCGCAGTTTCGGGGGGTGTGCGCGCAATCGTGCCAATCCGTTCTTGTCCACTGAGAATAATCACTGTTTTTGATTAAAAAAAACAGTGATTAATATTAAATTCAACCGCCATGCTGCCTCCCGCTCACTCGTTTCCGCCGCTTCTCACCGTCGATCGTTAGATTAATGAATTGGAACAAAGTTTTTGTTGTGATAAGTAGTGATACAGTTATTGGGGAACGAATGGGAGGAGCGCTGAAATGTGAAAATTCCTCTCGTCCATAAGGTGAAAACAAACCGTGGACTGTAATGGTTAATTGGACAATGAACAACAGTGTGGTTGATCGAAAATCAAAGTCAGGAAATTACGACCGCACTGCGATCCGATTGCACTTATTTTTATTTCCACTACAACACTGACCTAACCTTACGTGTGTACGGCGCAATTGCAGTGTGTTTGTGATTTGCAATGGGGGGGAAATGGGTGGTAAAATATTAAGAATTGCCAGATTGTCAGATTCCTGTGCAACCATACTTTGTATAGGAGCTCAAGTGCATGAAAAAGGCAGCAAATACGATGATTGTGCTATTTCCACCAGTTGAGTGAATACCTAGCGCTCTGCAATCCGATAGCCATCGTAATCACATCTCAAATGCTGCTAGCGGAAAACAGCCCGAGGAACATGGAGGAGAACGTCACATTGCTTTTTTATGTAATAGTCCCCTTCCTCAGTTATAGGAGCCACCTAGGCCATTCTTATCACAATGTACACCTGAGTGGTTCTCCACTGAATAAAGGTTCACAATATAAATGCTCCTCTACTGACGTCAAAGATTCATATGTGTAATGAAATGCATATAATTACTGCTATTTGCATTTTATTACACTTTCTGAAACCAATGTTTCACTTCTCATTTCACAGTCACAAAAATGACTGTACGTTTATGAAATATAGGCTGTGGATAGAGGTAAGTTACACTACCTGTTTTTAAAAGGAACTGTAGTGAAAATAACATAATTAATAAAATTGCTCATTGTTTACAATATTCATTAATAGGTTATTTAGTCAGTGTTTGCCCATTGTAAAATCTTTCCTCTTCCTGATTTACATTGTGAAATGTATCACAGTTGGAGGCATCTTTTAGTCCTGCCAGGTCATCTGTACACAGAGGGAGATATTGCTTGCTTGGCAGTTAAAAAAGCTGTTAAATCCCACAATGCAATGAGATTCACAGACAGCAAACTGTCAGGACCATGGTTATGACATCATTCAGTGGGAGGAGTTTCACCACAACATCAGCCATACGGACCCCCCGATGATTTATTTGAGAAAAGGTAAAGATTGGTTGTGGGAAAGGGGGAATAAGCTATTTTAAGTCACACCCGTGTCATTATTTTTGAGTAATGCTTGTGGAAAACATCAATGGCTAGGGTGGTGTTATGGAACACATGCACAATGTGCCTATTCAGTGAACCCTCCGCCCCAACGAATTAAATGAAATACATACATTCCCTTTACCTTTAACATCTGTGATCTGACCAATTCACTAGTTATCTCTGCTGAAAGGTGTTTGCACTGGCATCTAACACATAGCAGATATATTTTTATAATCCTAGAAGGTAGATTTCCTGGTCTGCCAGTGGTCTTTGAGGATTGTAAATAAACAACACAATTTTCATTGGCCAATAACCGGGTGGAGAATTTCTCATCCTAACATGTTAAAATGAAAACAGTGACAGCAGGTCATTGAATCAGTTAAAGTGGCCTGGAGGTCCCGTTCACAATTGCAGCATAGTGAACATGCAAACAAGCGTTTCTATGGTGCTTCCATAGCCATTTTTCAAGTAGAGCTAGTCTGAATCTTGTATTTATGCTGAGCCAAAGAGATAGGATCTTGTAGGAGAAAATAATTGGTTTGTATTGGTGTATGGGACAAATTGTATAGGACTTGCATGGTATTATAAGTTACAGTATACAGTACTAGAGGGGAAAAAACACAAAGACAACGGGAGCCCAAATAGTGCAGTATGTCTCAATAAATAGGTGTTCAAAAAAATTTCTGAAAAAGGGGTACTCACAAAGGTGGGTTGCACATGGGGCAACCGACCGCTTCAAGCAAGTGGAGTGTTTAAACCTGACTCCACTCAGGTATACCAGCAATCCTGGATCTGGTCGCTCTCTTAGTAAAAAGATCCTGCGTACCTTGATTACCACAGGTGGTGGGATCCCACCTTGGTTTAGGTGCGTAAGGTTCCCCACCCAGGCAAGTGGGGGGGGGGGATATAGCAGAGAAGTGGTAAAGAGGCGCCTAATTTCTATAAAATACTCTAAAATCAATAAAATAACAAAAATTAGGTGGCTTACCTCACAGACGACAACTCACTTTGATAAGGAAGTTTAATTTTAGCACAGAACGCGGCTTGGTCCCACGAAATGCGTTCTGTGCTAAATTTCCAATTAAACTTCCTTATCAAAGTGAGTTGTCGTCTGTGAGGTAAGCCACCTCATTTTTGTTATTTTTTGATTTTAGAGTATTTTATAGAAATTGGGCGCCTCTTTACCACTTCTCCATTATAAGTTACAGGTACAGGTATTGTATCATCTGTGTTCGGCAGGGACTAGTGTATAAATGTACCCTAAGTCCCCACCAAGGGTCTTCAGCCTCTGCTCTAATCTTTAAGGAAGGCCATACTAAGGGCCACCTGTCTCTGCCGTGAAGAAATCTTCAAGAGCGTTTTGTATGACCCTTGAGACTTGTTGGGGCTGCTGTGGTACCACAGCTAAGCTAAATGATAAAATGATACAATATATACACTTGGTAACATTTTTTGTTACCAACACAGCCATTTGTGATTTGTTATGTCATGCAATAGACATGGGATACCATTTTGGTCATTGTGACAGATGCCTACTGTGAAATCCATTGCTGTAGATATTCTCCAGAATCTGTCACAATATTTTCCCTAAAGATTTAAAGGGTGTTCTGATTTGGACCTGTGTGGCCGAACTCCCCTTTAACCAAACAGATAGACATTTAAACAGCAGTACTGGTGAAGGGTATGTCAGGCCTCAGAACTCATTTATAAATAAAGGAGACATAAAGGAAAGGTGCAACAGGCCCTACAGGCCCATTGAAAAGAATTACTGTTGAATAGAATTAGCTGATCTGATATGGAACAAGTTTTGAGTAGAATGATCTGGTTAGCACCACTAGTACACCACCCCAAAGAGCTTAGCTGATGAACAGGAACAGCTAATATCCTGTAAATTGATTATATATCTGTGAAATCTATAGCATATACTTGTGTTTTTATCATTACTGTAGCAGAGGTAGTAAAGGCAGTAGAAATACTATAATTATCCTGTATTAGCGCTGAGTTCTCCTGGCTTCTGGTAACCCAGCCCTGACCCTGACAGAAGGACACCTGCTTCTTTCCATTGATCACATGAGTTTATCTGAGAATTCATTTCCATGTCCTGACAGATGCATACTGATGTGTGTGGACAGTACTGTATTATTTATTAATAATATTTACTGTAGCTACCATGGCTAGTGAAAAATAAATGAAATGTCCAAGGGATCTGGAGGGTTCTAAAAGAGGGTGCTAGAAGAAGAAAAAACTATTGTCAGATGGAGGTGAATTTATTTTCTGAACCAATTATTTATTTATTTTATGAGTTACCTGGTCTGCAAGTCTAGTGTACTGATAAAGCCCATAAAATACATGGTTCATTAACTTGCAAGTGAATTATGGTCTGGTCATGGAACAGAAATGTTCACATCAAATTAACAAACGTTTATTTAGGTAATACCTTTAATTACTAACTGTACATGGGTTTTTGCAAATCTAAAACGTTAAGTTTTGTTCTTAAGGCATTAGGCCCGGTTCACACTGGCATGCACGAAGGAAGCATGTTACCAATGCGGCCAGCTGGAGATCGGCAAAGCCCCAGGAGAAAGTAAAAGAGCCCACAGCCTGAAGGGGGCAGGAGGAAGCCCCAGGATAGTATAAATTATTTCATTCATTTTATCTCAGGTCCACTTTAAATATCCCTGCATATGAGTGCTTCTCAACTAAAAGCATCTGCAAAATTTCAGCTCATGTACTGTTGGTTTGATATCCTTTTCCATACATTGCTGCGCTCCTACAACCTGTGACCACCTTACAGGGATGGTGCCTCAATACTCCTATTGGGCTGTGGCACAGTGTGCACAGTACTGACAGCCAGTTATTTGTAACAATCCGTACATAGTGGCTGCCCCATGGTTACATCATGGTTTTATATATATACCATTATATATATACAGTGGGATGTGAAAGTTTGGGCAACATTGTTAATCGTCATGATTTTCCTGTATAAAATCGTTGGTTGTTATGATAAAAAATGTCAGTTAAATACAGTATATCATATAGGACACACACACAGTGATATTTGAGAAGTGAAATGAAGTTTATTGGATTTACAGAAAGCGTGCAATAATTGTTTAAATAAAATTAGGCAGGTGCATAAATTTGGGCACCACAAAAAGAAATTAATATTTAGTAGATCCTCCTTTTGCAAAAATTACAGCCTCTAAACACTACCTGTAGGTTCCAATGAGAGTCTGGATTCTGGTTGAAGGCATTTTGGACCATTCCTCTATACAAAACATTTCTAGTTCATTCAGGTTTGACGGCTTCCGAGCATGGACAGCTCTCTCTAACTCACACCACATTTTCAATTATATTCAGGTCTGGGGACTGAGATGGGCATTCCAGAATGTTGTACTTGTTCCTCAGCATGAATGCCTTAGTGGATTTTGAGCAGTGTTTAGGGTCGTTGTCTTGTTGAAAGATGTTGTTGTTTAAACAATTTTTGCACACTTTGGGCTTGATTCACAAAGCAGTGCTAAGTGTTAGCATACTTGTGAAAAGCCCCTTGTGAAAATTAACACTCGCGCGCAAAGTCTTTTGCACGCGCACAGCGTGGTGCGTGCGAAACGTCGCATCGCGGTGCGACTTTAACGGCGCACCCGATGTCCCTATAAGGACGCATGGGGTGCGACTTTAACGTCACATCATGTGCCATTAAAGTCGCACCCCATGCAACCTTAGAAGGGCATCGGGTGCGCCGCTAAAGTCGCACCGCGATGCGACTTTTCGCGCGCACCATGCTTTGCGCGCAATCAGGTGTACATATCGGTGCTAACCCAGTTAGTGCTATAGTTATTATGCCTAAAAGTTTTTAGGCGTGCTAACTGGGTTAGCACCACTTTGTGAATCAAGCCCTTTCTGTAAATGCAATAAACTTCATTTCACTTCTCAAATATCACTGTGTGTGTCTCCTATATGATATATTTAACTGGCATTTTTTATCGTAACAACCACGATTTATACAGGAAAATCATGACATCATAACAACGTTACACAAACTTTCGCATCCCTATATATATATGTTATCCCAATGCTTATATTATTATTATTTATTTATATAGCGCCAACATATTCCGCAGCGCTTTACAAAGCACAATAAGACGATAAGGGGAACATAGATACAACTAACAAATGTACAGCAGAGTTCCAAGCAGCACAAATATTGTTACAAAAACAGTAAACATTAGGAGGATGACCCTGCCCTTGCGAGCTTACAATCTAATGGGTTGTGGGGGACACACTAGGTAAGGGGGTGGATATATGTATACATATATACATCCCAATGTATATATGTTAACATATATATATATATATATATATATATATATATATATATATATGTTAATTTTATCACTGTCATTACCAATTCTATAACTTGTATTTTGTATCATTCTTTGTATTCTGTCACTAATTATGTATCTTGTATATTGGTGTACACCATTGTCTGTATTATTATGTACCCCATGTTTGTATCTTACTTTGTACAGCGCCATGGAATATGTTGGCGCTTTATAAATCAATTATATATATATATATATATATATATATATATATATATATATATATACACACATTGTATTTTCTTAAGTATTTCTGTATGGTTACTTCTATATTTATACAAAAACATCTTGACATCATTTACTGTATGCCCCTCCCATTTTCCCCTTTCCTTTGTCACTTTTTGCGATGCTTATCTGTTGGCACAGTTAGTGAACTATGTAAGTCTAAATCGGTATTTGGTCTTATAAGGATTGAGCAACCTCTGTCTAGAACCTCTTCTTCCAGTCATCTTTTTGTACCAGTTCAGGTGTGCTTTAAGAGAAGTGCAAATAGTTAGGAGTACAGTACAATCTTTATATTGCACAATGCTGCAAGCACAATTGAGAAGTCAGTGATATGATGGTTAAATCTGAGAACGTGTATTGGGCTCCCTCTAGTGGTTACAATTCCAAAATAACCAAGACATTGCTGACCTATTTCTGAAGATGAGGCATAGTTCATGTATGAATGCGCAACTTCCTTTTCTTTATGTGCTGCTGAAACTCAGAAGAATATTCATCATGCGTCATTGCATTACGAAAAATAAGCTACTTGATGATGTGCAATACCAAAAATCCAGACTTGTGCTTGTGAATTAAATTATACTGGCCTGCTGGGAGAATGTCCAAGCTCAATAGAGCGCTCCCATGAGCTCAGTGTCACTTCATAATAACTAAATGAGAATCAGAATGAAAACAAAATCAAACAGTGGAATTCATATAACGGCCAGCTTGATTCTCAGGAGGTAAAGTAAAGTGCACAGATTCCCTCAGAAGCTCATACCGTTCAGCTGTGACCTCTTCTCTGTTCTCCTCATCTACCGTATGCTAGACTCTAACAATAAGGTGGAACTCTAGTCACAGTATTTAGCTTTGCACAGCATCTGAATGGTTAAAGCCACTGTTAGATTTTTATTGTTGGTTTCTATTTTGCCTCACTTATATCAGATGCATGGTCATCTTAAAGAGTGTAATCTCACCAAAGGAAAACTAGGTCATATTACAGAAAAACAGCGTGGAGAAGTGTTACAACAACCATGAGGTTTTTACTTCTTGGCATACCTCCCTCTCCTCCGGTCCTGGTGGACATCACAACAGAGAACAGGAAGTGGCTATAGCTGTTAGGGCTGGAACCCACAGGAGCGCTTTTAGCAGCGTTTTGGCAGCACTGCGATACGCTAGCAGTTTGCCAAAACGCTGTGCTAATGTTAATGGATGGGGCAACTTCCACAGGAGCGTTTGCGTTTCTCAGAAACGCAAACGCAGGACCTGCAGCATTTTGGGAGCGCTAGCGCTTCAATGTAAAGTATTGAAACGCTAGTGGAAACGCTCAGCAAAACCTAAACTGAGCGGTTCTGCTAGCGTTTTGCGGTGCAGCGCAATGTAACAAAATGAAAAATTATTCACACGACCAATCAGGATAAAACCGCAAACCGCAAAACGCTACGCACCCGCTGGGCAAAAAATACAATGTTGCAAAACGCGACCGCAAACGCGCATGAATCCGCTTGCAAACCGCTGTTACAAATTGCTAGCGGTTGCGTTTAGCGTTTGCGGTTTGCAGTGGGTTCCAGGCCTAAAAGAGGAACTTTAGCCTAAACAAACATACTGTCATTAGGTTACATCAGTTATGTTAATTAAAATCGATACGGTAGGTAATATAATCTCTTACCCACCCTGTTTTAAAAGAACAGGCAAATGTTTGTGAGTTCATGAGGGCAGCCATCTTTTTGGTTGAAAGGAGGTGGCAGGGAGCATAAGACACAGTTACAACTGTCCTGTGTCCTGATCACCCCTCCCAGTTGCTAAGCAACAAGACCAACAACATTAGAAATTCCATCATGCTTGGCACAGCATCAGGGGAAAAACGCCCAAGCAGTTTTCTTTGAAGGGGCGGAGCTTAGCTTCTGTGCAGTTAAAAATGAGGCTTTGGTAAGAAAACCAAAGTTCTGATGCTGTGACGCTGTTAAAGAAACACTTTTCAGTGCTGCTGAGCAGATTTTTTACTCTGGAGGTTCACTTTAAGCTTCAGTTCACTTCCTGACATTTAACCAGCAGAGAAACCCCAAGGATACAATGAGAAGGGGAATTCTTTCAGACACCTGTTACATTATAAAGGGCGTGTTTTACAAATGTCCTTTTGGAATGGAGAGCATTGGAAATCTACTAGTGAAGATGGGGAGGCCAAAAGATGTATGTGTGATGCAAGGTGTGTATGGTGTCTATTTCTATTTACAGGCCCTGCACCCCTGAAAACTTATATTGGGGGGGGGGGGGGGCATTGCCTAATTATGTTTGGTAACACACTGCCTATTTATGTTTCAGGGGCACACTGCCTAATTACATTTTGGGGAGCTTTCAGCCTCATTGTGTTTGTGGGTACTCTGTCTGATAATGTTTTGGAGGAACAATGTCTAATTATGTTTGGTGGCACTCTGCCTGATTATGTTTTTTGGGGGGAACACTGCCTAATTGTAGGGGGGAGGGCACTGCCTATATTTTTTGTCTGGGAGAGGGGGGCAATGCCTAATTTTGATTTTGGGGGCGCACTACTTGAAGGACAACTATCCGTGACACCAAACGTATAGGCTTGTACCCACGTGGCGACTGGTGTTTTGTTGAGGGATGAGCGATTGTTTCCACGATCTCACAACGTGGCTACATGTGCATGATTAAATGAATGCCCCTTTGCGACGTAGTGGTGATTACGACCGTCATGACAGGTCAGACCTTTAAGATTCCCAATGACTCCAGTGCAAATTACTGCGATTGTTAAATCTCTCGTTCGCGCCGTCGTGTGACATCACATGTTCCAGAAAGTCGAATGATGGATCGAGGAATGCTGTTCGTTGGATGGAGTCACTGTGAGGTTCCCTGATCCATCTTCAGGTGAGTATTCAGCTTAAAGAGAAACTCCAACCTAGAATTAAACTTTATCCCAATCAGTATCTGATACCCCCTTTTACATGAGAAATATAATGATTTTCACAAACAGACCATCAGGGGGCGCTGTATGACTGATTTTGTGCTGAAACCCCTCCCACAAGAAGCTCTGAGTACCTCGGTACTCTGGGCAAACTGCCACAATGTAACAATGTTCACAGACAGGAATTAGCTGTTTACAGCTGTCTCTAACAGCCAAAACAGCTAGGAGCAGCTACATAACCTGCCCACAGTAAAAATGTCACCATGTAATAGATGTCAGAATGTAAATCGGGGAGAGGAAAGATTTTACAATGAGCAAACACTGACTAAATCTTTTATACATAATTATGGTAAAAAATGAAGCACTTTTTTTACTACATTATTTTCACTGGAGTTCCTCTTTAAGGGCTCGTTTCCATATGCGCACTTTCAGCGGTGCAGAGACTGCACTCTCTGTTTCCATACATGCGCTGCAATTCACCGCTAAATTGCAGCGCATGGTTGCATGAATGGAATCGCAAACCCGGGGGAGTCACGTGCAACACAGAGCTGCGCTGACGCACGGCTGCTGCGTTGGTTATGTAGACGCGCCTTAAGGCTTGCACTGGTGTCATGTGCTAGCTGCATGGCGGTAAAATAAAACATATACATAATGAAATAAATACTTATTACCAATGCAAGCCTGCATTGTTAGCATGCATAAATAGCATTGGAAAAATAAAGCTGAGTTCACAACTGATATGCTTATGTATTAGCTTATGCTGGTGAATGTTGTAGATCACATGCTATTCAGTAGACTGGTACATATATAAATATTGATTTTCCTTTGGGCTGCCAGTAATATTCTACCTTCACTATTGGTGTATAATGATGAACACTAGGCCCAAGGTTGCTTCTTTCTCCCAGGATACATCTCTACAGCCTTTAACTGAGAAATTGCTGCGTGTTCTGTCAGACACAATCTTTCCTAAATCAGCAGATATTTTCTCTGAACAAGCAAATGTTCTGTTACAAGACAGGATGTGGAATGTAAACACAATGCTGTATGAACTGTTAGCTAATATGAGAGCCTGACATTTGACCCTTACAGATAATGGCGTGGTTAAAATATAAACACTAACACTTGGTACAGTCCCTGGGACTCCAAAGTGCAAATGCTGAGGTATTACAGGATGACAGACCTTTGGCTTGAACACCAGGCATACACAGGCAGGTGGATGACTGAACATTTCAGATGGATGACTGCACTGCACACTTGACAAGCAGTTCAGCGTCCCGCCTGCTGCCCGCGGACGCCATTCAGGTGAAATGAAAATGCATCTGCATGGCGGTGGTTGTAATACCACACGCGGTGACGCTACCCAGCGGTAGGGAACTGTGGCATGTTGCGTCTGAACACGGCTGGGTACACACTGAAATGTGACTCCATGGGGCAGCGGACTGTCCAGCACAGGTACCGAGCTCTAACAAGCACCCATCCGCTGCAGGGGAGCAAATGACATGTGGTAAATTCACGCCCTGTCGCCCCGTCTGAAAGAGGCCTTAAGGTGAAAAACTACTATCAAAATTATTTTGACTATTTTCATGCTTGCTGGTGGCTTAAAGTGAATAAAAACCGCATTTAAATAAATGAGACAGATACTTACACAAGGAGAGGGAAGTCTCTGGGTCTTATAGAGCCTTCCCGCTCCTCTCCTGGTCCCCTCGATCCAGTGCTGGCTCGCCCAGTAGCAGTATTTGACTAATTTAGTCAAATACTGCTTTACTGCTTTTCCCTCTCCTTAGGTAAGTGTTTGCTTCATTTTTTTTTAAATGCAGTTCCCATTCACTTTAAAAGGGATTTTATGACAAGGTGTGAAAATATCACCTAAGAGAAAACTCGGGAGAAAAAAATGTATTGCATGTGGGCCATAGTGGGATACTGCGTCAATTCCAAATAAACCACCCCATGTGCTTCAGCATCCGTGCGTTGATATTTCCGGCCTTTGCTGACCACCACCTCTGCTACCACACAAGAACCTCAACCTCCCACCCTATTGGATGCTTCCAACCACAGACTGCAGACCAGCATATACCTCTGGTCCACCACCAGCCAGATCAAGCTGCTCCCAGGAATGTGGGAGGGGTGATGACAAGCCAGCCAGGCTGACTGAGATAAGAGTTATTACAGCAGAAACATTTCTGAATAGATTGGAGTGCCTGTGATGCAGGGTTAAGTTGCAGGCTGCATAATAAACACTGAGCAGTGGGTAACTGGAAGTTTTGGCTGACAATTCCTCTTTAAAGAGACTCCGAGCACTTCTCATGGGCATGCTTTTAAGACTCCGACCAGTACTGAAAAGAACTTAAAGAGACACTGAAGCGAAAAAAAATTATGATCTAATGATTTGTATGTGTAGTACAGCTAAGAAAAAAAAACAGCAGCAGAGACACAAGTCTAATATTGTTTCCAGTAAAGGAAGAACTAAGAGACTCCAGTTGTTATATGAGCAAATTAGCCTTTCAGCTCCACGACTTTCAAAGTCGCAGAGAACTCTGCCAGACACTTGAGATAATAAGCTTTAAAAGACAAAAAATGTATCTTTTTTTCCCTCTGCAAGGAAGATTTTATAGAGCAGGCTAGTGAACTTTTGAACCCATTTAGACTGCTGAGTAGTGTCTAAACTGCAAATATTAGAGAATGATGCAATGTTATAAAAACACTATATAATTGAAAATAAAAATATTAGAATATTTTCTTTGCTACTAAAATTCTAGTAATTATCCGTATTACACAACCAATTCATTATATCATAATTTATTTTTGTTTCAGTGTCTCTTTAAAGATGCCTACCTTTCTGTAGCTCTTTCATTTGATGCCTGAATTACCATTCTACACCAAATAGTTTTCGTTCGATTTCAATTTAAAAATTGCAGCTGCCATCTTGGGTATGTTATAACTTCCGGGTCACCCCTGTATTCTCTCAGTAAGAGAAGTGCATTACTGAATGAAGCAGGAAGAGGAAGTGACACGCATGGCCACTGCAAGAGGCTCCTCCAGAGGGGTCATAGCATGACTTTGTTGGAAGTCGTCTGTCTTAAACGGCATTCCCATAACAGGTGCTCGGAGTCCCTTTAAGACAATGGCTTTCACTTCGCACAGGCCTCAGCCCTCTCACTGAAATACTGAAAAGATGGAGCGGAGGACTGTAAATCGCCTTTCATTTAGCTCATAGAAAGAATGTGTACACTTCCCTGGAGAACATACTCCATAGCTATCATCACCATTAAATGTAATATGGTGAAATAGCAAGTCATTGGTTTCTAAAGATACACAATGGCTGGGAGTGCACAGAACTAGAACATTCCAGCCAAATTAAATATAAAATTGGCCTGCAGACAGTGAAATGAGCACTGCAGGACGGCACTCAAGTGAAACTGTTAATAAATAGTTAGAAGTAAAGGGAAGCAGAAGTCAGTAATGTATGTTTGACACAATCCTTCACTTTAGTTTTCTCCAATCCTGAGTGACCTTTACCAAGCATAAACACTCCACCTGTGTTGCCAGATGCAGTCACTCGCCTTACCCTTTGCACAGTTGGAAGACACACAGCAGTGTTACTGATTTAGCAAGATACTGCTGGCTCTTTCTTTGCCAATTTGGCCATGTACCTGGACAATGGAAATGTTTATCAACAGGTCAAAGTATATAAGCCATCCTTGCAAGCATGGGTATATCAGCTTAGTTATCTTCCTTTTCAATCCTTTTAGAGAATGCTAAAAGTTTTAAATTAGTATGATCTGATTTATTGGTTTCTTAAAGGGGAGCTGTCAGCCATACTATCTCAGAAAAAACACACATATATAAGTAGATAAATACTTGCTCTATTTACATAACATATGTATTGCACTGTCCACATTTTGATTTTAGTGATTTTTCTACAGTGAAAAAAGAGAAAATCCTTCTTAGCATTTCCCATTTTAACTGTGGCTATTTTGGAGCCAATCCTGATGTCATTTCCTCCCTTACTCTCCTCTGCCTGATTGTGTATGCATTGCCCGCCCTTCACTATAGAAAGTGCATTGTCTCAGAATGAGAGAGAGGGGAACAGAGTTGTGGGAGGGGAAAACAAGAGGGAAAGAGGCTTCAGCCAATCAGGCTGCATTAGTTAAAGGGGCACTATGGCGAAAAATTTTAAAATTTAAAATATGTGCAAGCATAGACAAGAAGTACATTTTTTCCAGAGTAAAATGAGCCATACATTACTTTTCTCCTATTTTGCTGTCACTTACAGTAGGTAGTAGAAATCTGACAGAAGCGACAGGTTTTGGACTAGTCCATCTCTTTATAGGGTATTCTCAGGAATTAATTTATTTTCAAAAGCACTTAGTGAATGGCAGTTGCTCTGTCCAACTGCCCAAAAACTGTGTAGCGAGCAGGGAAGCTGGCCAGCATTATTGTCTAAATCCTTTTTAGGGAATATATTTATAAAGAATAAAAGCCTTGCTGAGAATCCCCTATGAAGAGATGGACTAGTCCAAAACGTGTCACTTCTGTCAGATTTCTACTACCACTGTAAGTGGTAGAGAAAAGGTAATTTATGGCTCATGTTACTCTGGGAAAAACGCACTTCTTATTTGTATATGTTTGCACATATTTTAAATGTTACAATTTTTCGCCATAGTGCCTTTTTAAGTATGAGGGGAAGTAGAGAAGCAAAAAAGGACAACCCAGCATGCCTTGCAACTTCCTTTTTGTGTACCAAATTTTGTGTGTACCAAATAAGAGTCCGGTAAACTGGGGTCACCAGGTATTCTAAATACACTAGCAAAAAATACAGCTAGCTTTAAAGTGTACCGGAGCTGGCAAATTAAAAAGATTTTATGCATACCTGGGGCTTCCTCCAGCCCCATCAGCTCTGATCGCTCCCATGCTTCCGTCCTCTGTTGCCCGCAGCTCCGGTACCGGGTCCCTGCACTTCCGTCAGTTGGAGTTAGTCTAACGTAAGAGAAGCGGCTGTTTGCGTATCTCTCCAGCAGCCACTGGAGAGATACGTAGAGGGCGCACTTCTGTGTAGCTGGCCCCGACTGACGCCAATGACCAGACGTGGTTTTCCGAAGCTGCGGGTAACGGAGGACAGCGTTGTGGGAGCGATCCGAGCGGATGGGGCTGGAGGAAGACCCAGGTATATTAAAAATCTTTTTAATTTGTCAGCTCTGAGTCCCTTTAAGCCAATAACAAGAGTCGGGAACTTCATAGTATACGAGTCTTGTGATTGATCTAAAATGACCACAGTAATCCAATTTCCGCTGAAAATTCTGCATTCATTGATTGGTCCAATGCTTTGGAGTACTGTGACTGGTCTAAAATGTCTGAGTTGTGGTAATGCGGTATTTCCATAAATTCTGATTTCCATGTCCAATTTCCGTTTGCCACTGCGGTAAACTGGAGAAGCATGTAATTTGTTTGATCAGCTGATAGAATTTCAAAGCTATGATTTGCTGTGATCACACATCCTGGTTTAGCACTTGATCATGAATAGCAAATCAGAGGCTTCCAAATCTATCACCTGACCAAACTGATCACATGCTTCTCCATGAGTTCTCCTAGACATGACCATTACTAGTACCGATAGGGCTCCACGTGGACTATATGTTATGTTGACAACTGCAGATGCCCATATTCCTTTGGGTATAAGAATCCAGCAGGGTTACTATCCACTAATTGTACACTGGATTCTGTTTAGATAGAACATAGCTCAGGTCTTTCTAAAGCCAATAATGTCCCAAGATGTCTACGCAAACAAGCAACGTAAACCAAAAAACACTTTATTTCTACTAAGGCTGCATTTCAAACTTCAATTCAAGCTGACAATAATATGTACTCACAGCAGTCTACATTATTTCACAAGTTTCAGCCACTGAAAAGTGTGAAAGTCTGCAGATTTACATAATAAAGAAACCATGAAGTAGTAACAAAAATAACTTCAAATGGTTTCTGAATACAAAAATCTTCAGTTTTTGAAATTAAAACCAGAAACATCAATTCACATGAAAAGCCTTCAAAAATCATTGTTAAAGTCTGTATTGTGGCTTTTTGGATTAATTGGTATTACAATGATTAAAGAGGACCCACCGTTTAATGAGGACTGTAAAGACTTATATATTACAGAGACCTGGCAACCTCACATGGCAAATTCAAATACAGTAAGCTCAATTGGGAGATTCAAATTAGCCCCAGGGGGTTTATCTACCAGTCTGGTTAGAAACTTGTCGACCAATACGAATGCTTGCAGGGGAGCCTCTAGGCACAGGCAGTACAGGCCATTGCCTGGAGTGCCATTGTTCCAGGGGGCGCCATGTTGCTAGATTAAGCCATGCCCCCTGGATGAAGCCACACACCCTGTCTAAGCCCCACCCCCACGGGTGTTCTATTACTTGCTTCTAATGCATCTGCTTAGCGTAAGTTGCAGTCAGCTTCCACGGTGTCCCTCTGTGCCTTGTACATCCTCCCCCCCCCCCTTTGTGCCTCCTTCTGTCTCCTTGTGCCTCCTTCAGTCCCCCTGTGCCACCTCTGCCTCCTTCTGTCCCCCTGTGCCTCCTTAGGTCCCCTTGTGCCTTTCTTTGTCCCACTGTGCTACCTCTGCCCCCTATTCCTCCTTCAGTCCCACTCTGCCTCCTTCTGTCCTCATGTGCCTCCTTATGTTTCCATTTGTGCCTCATTCTGTCTCCATGTGCCACCTATGTCCCCTGCGCCTTCCTCTGTACCTCCTTCTGTGCCCCTTTGTGTTTTCTTCTGTATATATATATTGCAGCAAAATGTCATTTTACCGAGTTAGAAACTATTCGGAACTTTTTAAACTTGACATTCTCAAAAACGAGAAGGTCTTTTTGGATTTTTCTACCCCTTGTTTCCAACTATTCTTAACATACCTAGCAAATTTGGTGACTACGACATGTAAGGGGGCCTTGCTATTAACTGTTAAAATAAGGGCCATTGACGTCAATGCAATTCACCTTAAAATATGCCCGCAAATTCGCAAAAATATAAAAGGCAAATTTAAAGTGAAATATGCAGCAATTCCACAAAAAATGGTAAGGTAAAACAGCCCAATTCGCCATGAAATTGGACTTTATTGCGCCTAATGATCACTGCATCCATTTTTTGATGCATAAAAAACCCCATAGGGATAGCCGGGGAAATGCCTTTTTTCTTCAATGTTGCTTTATTCACTTTTAATAAATAAGGCCCTGCATGGTGATCATAAAATAGTCAAAGTACAATCAATGACCCTTCTTTCCACGTATACAAGAGTGATTGCAGGTAAAGGGAACCGTACGTGTGAAGGCCATAGACCCAATCTAAACTCACTGACACTTCTGCCCTGTCATTCTATTTGCAGAGCATGCCCTTGCGTCCCCAAGTTCACTGGACTATAGCCACTCCGTATGAACACAAACATTACAGCTCACCATTCTCTCTGTGCTGAAAACAACAACCCTTATCTAAGCTCAGCTGCACTGTACTCTGGGATTAATTATTTCCCAGAATTACCTGTCAGCTTTATCGGTGTGTGCTTATACTTTCAATCAATAGAGTGCAGATGAGACACATTGCTTGTATGTTTCTGAGAGAACAGTTTGTGCACCTTTATGGCACAGGTGGCAAATCCAAGGCCCACAGGACTAGAGTTGGGCCGACCGGTTCGCCTGCGAACGGTTCCATGCGAACTTCCGTGGTTCGCGTTCGCGTCCCGCAGGCGAACTTTTGCGGAGGTTCGGTTCGCCCCATAATGCACCATGAGGGTCAACTTTGACCCTCTACATCACAGTCAGCAGGCCCAGTGTAGCCAATTAGGCTACACTAGCCCCTGGAGCCACTCCCCCCCTACTAAAAGGCAGGCAGCGGCGACCATTACGGTCACTCGTGTGCCTGCATTAGTGAGAGTAGGGCGAGCTGCTGCACACTCTCTCTCATAGGGAAAGATTAGTTAGGCTTAGCTTGTCCCTGGCTGCATACCTGTTCTGTGAACCCACCACTGCATACCTGTACTGTGAACCCACCACTGCATACCTGTTCTGTGAACCCACCACTGCATACCTGTACTGTGAACCCACCACTGCATACCTGTTCTGTGAACCCACCACTGCATACCTGTTCTGTGAACCCACCACTGCATACCTGTACTGTGAACCCACCACTGCATACCTGTTTTGTGAACCCACCACTGCATACCTGTTCTGTGAACCCACCACTGCATACCTGTACTGTGAACCCAGCACTGCATACCTGTTCTGTGAACCCACCACTGCATACCTGTTCTGTGAACCCACCACTGCATACCTGTTCTGTGAACCCACCACTGCATACCTGTTCTGTGAACCCACCACTGCATACCTGTTCTGTGAACCCACCACTGCATACCTGTTCAGTGAACCTGCCACTGCATACCTGTACTGTTCAGTGAACCCGCCACTGCATAACTGTTCTGTTCAGTGAACCCGCCACTGTATACCTGTTCTGTTCAGTGAACCCGCCACTGCATACCTGTTCTGTTCAGTGAACCCGCCACTGTATACCTGTTCTGTTCAGTGAACCCGCCACTGCATACCTGTTCTGTTCAGTGAACCCGCCACTGTATACCTGTTTTGTTCAGTGAACAGTTTGGTGTGTCAGTGTGAAGCAGTACCTTAATTACACTACCTGATTGATGTATACACATGCAAGATGTTTTAAAGCACTTTAGGCCTGTCATTTAGCATTCAATATGATTTCTGCCCTTAAAACGCTGCTTTGCGTCAAATCCAGATTTTTCCCGGGGACTTTTGGCGTGTATCCCACTCCGCCATGCCCCCCTCCAGGTGTTAGACCCCTTGAAACATCTTTTCCATCACTTTTGTGGCCAGCATAATTTTTTTTTTTTCAAAGTTCGCATCCCCATTGAAGTCTATTGCGGTTTGCAAACTTTAACACGAACTGTACCTTTCGCAAAAGTTCGCGAACCCGGTTCGCGAACCTAAAATCGGAGGTTCGGCTCAACTCTACACAGGACGAGTTCAGCTCATCTCACCATTTTATGTTTACTCCAAGCAGTAAAAGAATGGAGGAAATGGAGAGCATTACCCTGTGCCGTATACAGGCTCAGTTGATACAATACAATAACAACATTTGTAAAGTGCCTTTTGTCCCATAGGACTCAAAGCACATAGTTATGTCTCAGATCAAGACAAGGTTGAGGGCTGACTGTGTTACAGAGGGAATAGTCAGGTGTTCATAAATGCCAGAGGTGGATTTTCAGTTTGGACTGAAATGCTACAAGGGGTGGCGCTGTCCTGATTGGATGTGGCAGGGAGTTCCAAAGTGTGGAGGCATCATAACAGCTCATGTTGTCATAGTAGCAGCTGTTAGTGAAGTATCGCAGTAGCGATACTTCACAGGACGGCCCACATTGAAAGCCACGCGAGTTGCTAAGGCAGCAGCTCACGTAACTAAGGGAATACAATACAATAACATTTGTAAAGCGCTTTTCTCTCATAGGACTCAAACGGAAGGCACGCTCCTACATACAGTAGCAGTGAGCGCTGCTATGTAAATCGTGCATTAGCGAGCACTACTGCACATTAAGCTGTGCTGCTTTAGCAGCGCAGCTTGATGAATCAGGCCCCTTCGCCTCTGTCTCTTGCCATGAGCAGATCGTTGCAAATCTGGGTGAGAGCTGTTTCACAGCTGTGATATTTCCTTAAGCCAGATTGAAGAGGGTAAAAGAGGCTATTTCTGGAGAGCCTGGCTTCAAGTCGGAGGTAGACAGCTTTTTCAATAACTTTCCGCAGAAAGGGGAGGTTGGAGAAAGATCTGTAGCTGTTTAGAGCCTCTGGGTCAGGGGATGCTTTCTTGAGCCTGGCGATTGCTTCTTTCAGACAGGTGGAAAATCACCCTTTTGGTAAGGAACAGTTGACTATTCTGTGGAATGCCAATGTAAATAGCTCAGGGCATTTCAACATGAACTTAGTGGGGCTAGGGTCCAAATTATTATTATTATTATTTAGTATTTATATAGCGCCGACATATTACGCAGCGCTGTACAGTGTGTGTATATATATATATATATATATATATATATATATATATATATATATATATATATATATATATTGTCTTGTCGCTAACTGTCCCTCAAAGGAGCTCACAATCTAATCCCTACCATTGCCATATGTCTATATTATGTAGTGTAAGTACTGTAGTCTAGGGACAATTTTTTAGGGGGGAGCCAATTAACTTATCCGTATGTTTTTGGAATGTCGCAAGTAGTCTGGCAAAGGTTTGAAAGGACATCCAAGATTTCTTTTTCAGTGATTACCTTGAAATCAGACCACAGTGGTAGGCTATTTTTGCATCCAATATATGACTCTGCATAGGTTTACAGAGCTGTAAATTGAATGGCAGATCGTATTGAGGAGACTTTGAGAAGAAGTGGGCAAATTTCTCGCACAGGTCCTGTGAAGGTCTGATGCTGGATTTCCGGCAAGATGGATTGCAGAGACTGTCAACTGTGCAGAAAAGTTGGGCAGGTCTGTAGGCTGCATTTGCAATCTTGTGAGATTACAACATAGTGGAAGGATCCAGAGGCTTCCCCCTCCCGAAGGTAAGTATCACCCCAGGGGCTTTTTTTTGTAATTACCTTTAAGTTTATTTACCTACCAAAAGGATTACAGTGTGCTGAGTTAAACATCCAGGCCAAGATTCAATTCAATTTTTCTCCTGAGTTTTCTTCTAGCTGATTTGCCCTTTACACAACCAGCAAGCAAAAAAATTCTCAAAATAATTTTGATATATTACTTTTTCACCAATTTTTGGGTACTTTATCGATTGTAAAATGCTAAAAAGTTATTTGAAAGAGAAGATAAAAATGATCTCCTAGAAGATGACTCACGAGAAATAGTCAATTGGATATGGGCCCCAGTCTCTAAATGACTGCCTCTAAATGGGCTGTAAAGAGAGCTTAGTAATGGGAGGCAGAATTAAAGCAATCAATCAATGAAAATATGTATTTTGCTCATAAACACTTCCTCACGTGTCAGACTGGAAGCATGATGTGGCTGAACCTGTGGTGAGGACCCAAATCAATTTGTGCAATAAAAGTGTCCCTCTTTTTTAGATCACAAAATTGTGATTTATGTTAAATATGATGTATGACAATAGTTCAAGCCTATAGAGTGCCTCCTTCTACGTTGTTTGCACCCAGTGCATAATCCCTGAATGCACAGCCATTAGCCTGCCCATGCACTCAGCACTAGAGATGGCCCAGCCTGGGAGAACTCATGGAGAAGCACATGATCAGTTTGATCAGCTGATAGATTTGTAAGCCTCTGATTTGCTGTGATGACTTCCTGGTTTAACACATGATCATGACCAGCAAATCAGAGCCTTACAAATCTTTCAGCTGATCAAACTGATCATATGCTTCTCCATGAGTTCTCCCAGGCTGGGCCATCCCTACTCAGCACCCAACTACATACTCACCTCGCAACGCAGGAAGATGGATTCACCAATGCCTCCCTGACAACAAGCCATCTTTCGGCTGGTGGGTATGTGTGACGTCACGCGACAGCACATGACGGGTGCGAATGAGACTTCAAGAGATCGCGGTACTTTGCGTGGGAGTCGTCAGGGATCTTAAAGGAACACTATCGATTAACATGTTTTTTTAATTGAGATAGGAAATATTTGGGAAGTGCTACTAAGTACTGGTGTGTACTTTTGAATCCTTATCTCTTTGTTTACTGCTATCTAATTGTAATCTCTGACTACATAGCCATTAGTCTGCCCAGGCACCCAGTGCTTAATCTCTGACTACATAGCCATTAAGGCCCATACACACGTCGGATTTGCGCGAACGACGGGTCGTTTGAAAGTTCCGTCGTTCGCACGTTTCCGCATGAAATCCGGCGTGTGTACAGACTATCGTTCGGGAGATAAGACTGGTTACCAACGATCCGCCGGGCGGATCGTTGGTAACCAGTCTTATCTCCCGAACGATAGTCTGTACAAACGCCGGATTTCATGCGGAAACGTGCGAACGACGGAACGTTCAAACGACCCGTCGTTCGCGCAAATCCGACGTGTGTATGGGCCTTTAGTCTACCAATGCACCTAATCCCTGAATAGCCATTAGTCTACCCATGCACCCAGCACCTAATCTCTCTATGCGGAACCATTAGTCTCCTCATGCACCCAGCACTTAAACTTAAACACACACCACCTAAGCCCAAGACTGAATTTACAGTATATGCTCAACAGATTTTTGTGGCTCTCCTTCCATGTGCACCCCCCCTTGTTATGTACTAGCAAGGGTGGAAGCTCCTCTAGCTTCCCATGTGCAGCTCCCGCTTCCATGTGTAACACCCATGTGCAGCGAGTGTTTAAGTAAAAACAAAACAAAAAATAAAAAATGTCTATTTACTGCATTACTGTGCATGTATAGAAAAACAAAAGTTTGCTTTCCTAAAACAGAAAGAATTTGCGATAATTCAGGTTGGAGTGAGCTCGAGATGTCTCCCAGGCACCACTGCTGAATATATGCAAATTAACCATTGTACCCTTAGAAGCTAAACACACCTCCAGAACCGCTGGAATGCAATGATGTGTCAGCTTGTTAATGTGTACAGAGCCATAATAATCCAACATGCATACAGGCTGTTTCGGATTGTTTGATCCTCATCAGTGCATGGCATGGATTAATTTGGCTCTATGGAGTAGGGCTTGTAAATCCAAGAGGCACAGACTAACCAGCAAGCTCATGGTGACCCAGAACTCATTGGGGTGTGTAAGGGACTACAATGGTCCTAAAAGCCCCCTTACTAAGATGTTAAGAAAAACAAAAGTATGCTTTCCTAAAACAGAAAGAATTTGCGATAATTCAGGTTGGAGTGAGCTCGAGATGTCTCCCAGAGCACCACTGCTGAATATATGCAAATTAACCATTGTACCCTTAGAAGCTAAACACACCTCCAGAACCGCTGGAATGCAATGATGTGTCAGCTTGTTAATGTGTACAGAGCCATAATAATCCAACATGCATACAGGCTGTTTCGGATTGTTTGATCCTCATCAGTGCATGGCATGGATTAATTTGGCTCTATGGAGTAGGGCTTGTAAATCCAAGAGGCACAGACTAACCAGCAAGCTCATGCATGTATATCCTACTGTGCATGTATATCCTACCTAATAAAACCCCACTGTCCCTGCGTCCCTTGTCCCTGTGCTTTTTGCCAGCGTGCATGCGCAGCACACAGACATTACAAACAAAAGGAGGAGGGCAGGGGCGACCATTGGCACGCGTGTCGGGCATGGATCGCAGGCGGGCGCCCTTGGGAATGGGTTGCGTCCCAGCCCAAGCGCCCGTTTTTAATGGGTGGGCTAATTGACTAGTGTCTCTATAAAGAGCTTTAGCCTTTTAGTAAATTGAAAGAAGGTGCACTCTTGTTTGGCAAGATGCTATATGGTGCACATATTATCCTGTTAATGAACATAGCACTGGTTACACTCCTATAAGCTTATACCTTAGAAAATAACTACCGGTAAAGGCGAGAATGACCTCTGCTCCCTGATATTCTCACTAAACCTCTGCTGGCTGGAACAGCTTGTCTCCCTGGAAACACCTGGCACCGGGGAACAGAGGCTGGAGAGACCCGAGGGTGAACTCTGCACAGAATACAAAGGTGACTGTGAGATACACCCAGCACGCAGCAATTGTGTGATCATTGTTTGGGTTTGGAAATGTTGGCATGCTTCGCTGTTTACATAGTAAAAAGATAAAGTTAAAAAAAGGACATGGAATCCAGAAGGTTTACTAATATTAACAGGAAATTTTAATTTTCTACTAACAAATGTCTGAAAAGGTTAATGTGTAAGCAATTCGTAGAAGGCAACGTGCATTCTCTCATTTGTTTATGTTATTTTGGGAAAGTTAGGCAGCCATTTTCTTCAGCGGTTTTGATAACAGGCAGGTACGGTGTAATGGTGCAGAGCAGGATCGTCCACAGGGAAACCTAGGCAGGTGCCTGGGGCCTTGTCAGGGGTCCATTTGCCACTTTCTCTGACCCCTCTTCCATCTCAGATTACCAAAAAGACCATAAGGGTGAGCCAAAGCCACAACCTTGCCTAGCGCCCCAGTTCATCTTAACCCATCTCTGTTTAGGGGCACACATGCTCAACTGCTGAAAGGAAAGCCAAAATTTGGCTGCTAAAGTAAATCAGAGACGGTTAAAACTACAGATACTTACCCGAGGGCTTTCGCCTGCTCCATAAGCTTGTCCTCCTGCGATCAGACCGCGGGAGTCCCATACCGTAAGCTGTGATGATATTTAATGCCATAACGCTTTCTCAGCCTATATTGCATCCACTCTGCTAGTAGCTAAACTTGTCAACTCGGAAGTTACGATGCCTCTGTGACAGTCTGAGTCCCAATTCTGTGAGTATTGTGTAAACAAGGAGTCTTATCTCAGCTAGCAACCTCTCACCCCATTTAGATGTTCGTTGTACTGCGCAAGCCCGGAGGACGTCCGATGACGTCAGCGCGCCCGCGTGGGACGCAGAAGAGCCCGTCCTTGGAGCGCAGAAGAGCCCGACCTGGCAGCCGGCCTGGCCAGGTCGGGTCGGCCACCGAAGACGATCGGAAGCCTCTGGAGCGGCGGCGAGGGCACCTCCTGCCTGCCACGGGCTGGAGGAAGCCCCAGGTAAGTGGATATGGATTTTTATTTTTTTAAACGTTTCCCTGAACCTTCCCTTTAAGGCATCTTAATGACATGTATTTATGCTTGAAAAAAAATCTATGTATCCCCTTTTGATGTTACATGTATATAGTTGTCTGTTCCAACATCTTGTGAGCAAACATGATTGAAGCCCGATGAAGGCTATACAGCCGAAAGCTTGCTGACTCTTATTCTTTAGTGAGCCAATAAATGGTATCATCCTGATTCAAAACTTCTTGCTTTTACCAATGGTTAATACGGATCAATACCCTACTGCTACTATTGAACAAAAAATAAACCTCTCCTGTTAAATACTTCAGGCACATGGTTTCTCAGATGCATATTGTATGACATATATTAGATTTCTATATATAGATAACTATCTCCCTAGTCCTGTGTATTGCACATGCACTATTTTTTCATGATTATTGTTATACTATCTGGCTTGCAAAACTATGTTTCTGTTTGAATGACAGATGCAGCTTGGATAGACTAAATCGCAGTCTGAGAACTGTCCATACTTCTCCCCAACCCATTATAACCCATAGGAGGTATTAAGGTGGGATTGTCAGCCACAAAATCAAATTCCATTTACGCACTGCTTTGAGTTTATTATGCATCTTGCAACCTAACCCTGTATTGCAAACATTCCTGTCTAACCATACATATTCTATTCCTGCTCCTCACTGATTGGCTGAGGTCAGTTCAGTGTGAAGCTGCTGAAACACGATCTATGCGGTGCTCACATGTGTTTACAAAGCAAGCTAGATATGACAGTGCAGTTTCTAGGAGAAAAAAAGGAGTAAGGGAGGAAATGACATCAGAATTGGCTTCAGTCAGAAGACAGTACAATACATATGTAATTAGAACAAGTATTTATCTACTTATATATGTTTATTTATATGTTTACTTATATATTTTTTTTTCCCTGGGATAGTACGGCTGTCCCTGCTGCTTTAAAGCAGAACTGAAGAGAGAGCATTCTATCACATTGCATACTAACTTGTATGGTGCGTAGCTGCCTTTAGGGAATTACTACTTCAAATAAAATACAATGCAAACAAATAAATAATTTTGTATCACTGCATGTTATCACAATAAGCCAAGCTGCCATATATGTACAGTGGTTTGCAAAAGTATTCTGCCCCCTTGAAGTTTTCCACATTTTGTAATATTGCTGCCACAAACATGAATCAATTTTATTGGAATTCCACGTGAAAGACCAATACAAAGTGGTGTAAACGTGAGAAGTGGAACGAAAATCATACATGATTCCAAACATTTAAAAACAAAAATAACTGCAAAGTGGGGTGTGCGTAATTATTCAGCCCCCTGAGTCAATACTTTGTAGAACTACCTTTTGCTGCAATTACAGCTGCCAGTCTTTTAGGGTATGTCTCTACCAGCTTTGCACATCTAGAGACTGAAATCCTTGCCCATTCTTCTTTGCAAAACAGCTCCACCTCAGACAGATTAGATGGACAGCAATTGTGAACAGCAGTTTTCAGATCTTGCCACAGATTCTCGATTGGATTTAGATCTGGACTTTGACTGGGCCATTCTAACACATGGATATATGTTGTTTTAAACCATTCCATTGTTGCCTTGGCTTTATGTTTAGAGTCGCTGTCCTGCTGGAAGGTGAACCTCTGCCCCAGTCTCTAGTCTTTTGCAGACTCCAAGAGGTTTTCTTCCAAAATTGCCCTGTATTTGGCTTCATCCATCTCTCCATCAACTCTGACCAGCTTCCCTGTCCCTGCTGAAGAGAAACACCCCCAGAGCATGATGCTGCCACCGCCATATTTGACAGTGGGGATGGTGTGTTCAGAGTGATGTGCAGTGTTAGTTTTCCGCCACACATAGCGTTTTGCATTTTGGGCAAAAAGTTCCATTTTGGTCTCATCTGACCAGAGCACCTTCTTCCACATGTTTGCTGTGTCCCCCACATGGCTTGTGGCAAACTGCAAATGGGACTTCTTATACTTTTCTGTTAACTATGGCTTTCTTCTTGCCACTCTTCCATAAAGTCCAACTTTGTGCAGTGCATGACTAATAGTTGTCCTATGGACAGATTCCCCCACCTGAACTGTAGATCTCTGCAGCTCGTCCAGAGTCACCATGGGCCTCTTGGCTGCATTTCTAATCAGCGTTCTTGTTCGGCCTGTGAGTTTAGGTGGACGGCCTTGTCTTGGTAGGTTTACAGTTGCGCCATACTCCTTCCATTTCTGAATGATCACTTGAACAGTGCTCCGTGGGATGTTCAAGGCTTTGTAAATCTTTTTGTAGCCTAAGCCTGCTTTAAATTTCTCAATAACTTTATCCCTTACCTGTCTGGTGTGTTCTTTGGGCTTCATGGTGTTGTTGCTCCCAATATTCTCTTAGACAACCTCTGAGGCCGTCACAGAGCAGCTGTATTTATACTGACATTAGATTACACACAGGTGCACTCTATTTAGTCATTAGCACTCATCAGGCAATGTCTATGGGCAACTGACTGCACTCAGACCAAAGGGGGCTGAATAATTACGCACACCCCACTTTGCAGTTATGTATTTGTAAACAATGTTTGGAATCATGTATGATATGATTTTTGTTCCACTTCTCACGTGTCCACCACTTTGTATTGGTCTTTCACGTGGAATTTCAGTAAAATTGATTCATGTTTGTGGCAGTAATATGACAAAATGTGGAAAACTTCAAGGGGGCCGAATACTTTTGCAAACCACTGTATGTAACTAGGAAAGAAAGACTACAGCAGAGAGTCATGGGTTTTCTGTGGGTTATGTGCATTTAAGGACAAGCGGATGTTTTTCTCCTCTAGTGTGAACACTTTGATCCTTGATCCAAAACATTAGAACAGAACTGGTAAGTCCTGGGTGCTGCCAGGAAGCCTAATGTTTATATTTAAAGATAACTAAACAATAAAAGTAAATAGCACTCTGTCAGTTTGCCAGCGGGAAGGATGAAAAAAGTTTTGCATTATTGTGAAGACCCTACGGGTGGATTTACTTAAGTTGGGGACAAGTGGAGCACATTGGAGAACTACAGATATTCGGAAAGTGCCTAATTTCAAATTTGTCAGAATTTGAGGTTTACGATTTATTTCTAAATAAAATAACATTAAAGACTTGATGAGTAAATGTGTTTTTAAACCTGGGGCGACATGGGGTGGACATGCGGCTGTTCAGACCTCATTAGCCTCCCCATGCTTTAATCTTCAATCTCTGCCTAAAACTGGTGAGCCTTTTTAAATGTAAAGAGGAAGTACACATTTTAAAAAACATTTACTCTCAATAATTTTTATTGAAGAATTTTTTGTACAGAAGGAAGAACAGTTCTCCAACATAGTTATGCATTTTAAGTAGCAAACAGAGCAATTTAAAAAACATTTAAAAGGAAAGTGTGGCGTTCCTCCTCCCAAGCACTTTTACCTGTTAACCATTTACCCATTAAGAACATTAAAATATTTTTAACTGTGTCAGTGTATTTCCTTTAGACGCTTTGTGGAAATGGGTAACGCCTTTATATTGTAAGCTCGCCCGGGGTAAGCTATCTCACTCCTTTGTGTCTTAAAATGTAAGTCATTTAGTGCCTTGCAATTTGTTACACATTTTATTTATCATGTTACTTTTGTCACTGTAATTACCAATCCTGCATTTTGTACAAATTCTGTATATTGGTGTACACCATTATCTGTATCCTCTATAATAAAACCCTTTGTCTTTGCATCCCATCCAGGGGCGTAACTAGGCCCCACCGGGCCCCCCTACACAAATTCTGAGCGGGCCCTCCCCGGGGCCTGCTCGGGCCATTTTGGGGGGGCTGGAGGGGTCGCAGCATGAGGGGAAAGCCATAGCCACACTCGGCGGGGAGGAGGGACGTTCCTCCCCCTCCCTCACCTCGGGGCTCTCCTCTCTGCGCTCCCCTCCAGCTTAAATTACTGTCTGGGCAGTGGCGGGCAGTGTCTGGGCAGCGGCAGCTACATACCTTCCGTGCGCTCCAGCGTGCGTTCCTCTCTCTAGTCTCTGGCGCGAGGATGAGAGTGTGGAGGAAGGTGCAAGGGAGAAAGTGGCTGAAGATGCTGCACCTGAAGGAGGAAGAGGAGAAGGAGGGTTGCTTTTCTTTTGTGTGCTGGTTTTGCTCAGGTGCTCTTCCCACTGCAGTTTGTGCCTTTTCTCCATGTGCCTTCGTAAGGCACTTGTCCCTACCTAAGTGTTGGCCTTTTCAGGGCTCAATTTTTGGAGGCAGAGAGAACAGATGGCATTGCTCCGATCTGAGGCAGACACATTAAAAAATTTCCAAACTGCTGAGCCCCCCTGGGGTGATGGCACTATGATGGCATCAGCAGCTGATGTTGAAGGGCATGTTGGCTGGCTGTACATAGGAGGCGATACATGGCACCGGACACTGCCACCAGCTGTTTCTGACGACAAGCTCCCCCTGCTTCTTTCAGGAACTCGTCTCCTCCTACTCCTCTCTGACTCCCCCTCTGAACTGTCCCCTTGGTCATCTTGTCTATTAGGAACCCATGTGGGATCCGTATCATCATAATCATCATAATCATCCTGCCCAGTTTCGCTTGCCTCAGACACCTCCAAAACTGCACCAATAGCAGGTACTTCATCATCCCCCTCCGCACACGTTACGTCCATAGTGTCACCTAACTCAGGCATATGAAGTGGTGTAACTTGCTTAGCGTCTTCATCTGGTTGTAACAATAATGGCTGTGAATCAGTTAATTCCCCACCAATTAACTCCTGCGAAGTGTCAAATGCAACGGATGTGGTGCTTGTAGAAGCGCTGGTGGCTGCGGAAGATGAGGTGTTCTGTATTAAATAGTCAACCACGTCCTGACAATCTTGGGAGTTGATGGGACGTGCCTTCTTCTGAGCACTGTACTTTGGGCCAGGGCCGCACGAAATCACATCCACACGACCTCGCACAGACCTGCCGGTGTCCATATCCGGGGGGATGAAGTGAAAGGTATGCACTGACTTGACGAATACAATGTGCAGTTACACAGGTGCAGTTAACAGGTATGCACGGAGTAGTATATCACACTGCGTGCACTCACGTAGGTAGGTGGGTGCACTGAACACAACAGGTAGGTATATGCAGTGATGAGTTGGGTGCACTGAACACAACAGGTAGGTATATTCAGTGATGGGTATTACAATGTGCACCTGTCACACACAGACAGGTAGCGGACAGGCACAGTGACACTGCGTACGCTCAACTCATGTAGGTAGGTGGGTGCACTGTGAACAACAGGTAGGTAGGTTTATGCAGTAATAGGTATTACAATGTGCACCTGTCACACACACAGGTAGTCACTGAATGTGCTGGGCCTGGCAGTGGCACACACACAGTATGAATTATCAAGGCTGTCTATGCAACACAAGTGTCAGTGGGACACACAGAAGAAAAAAAATAGATCACAAGAACAAGATTAGCTCTCAAAAGAGCTGTTGCGGGGTGCTATTTTAGCAATAAGAATCAGCAAGGATCAAGCTAACAAGCCTACAAGAGCCTAACTAATCTTTCCCTATTAGAGTCTGCAGCAGCAGCAGCCGCAACTGTCCCTTCTCTATTTACTGCAGGCACACGAGTGAGTAAAATGGCCGGCGATGCCTGCCTTTTATTAGGGAGGAGTGGCTCCAGGAGGGAGTGTAGCCTGATTGGCTACAATGTGCCTGCTGACTGTAATGTAGAGGGTCAAAGTTGACCCTAATGGTGCATTATGGGGGCGAACCGAACTTCCGGAAAAGTTTGCGGTTCTCTGTGATCGCAAACCCCCGGAAGTTTGCCAGGAACCTTTCGCCGGTGAACCGTTCGGGCCATCTCTAATGGACAGTAACTGTATGTGTGGGGAGGGGGGGGAGTAACCTATTTTATAACACTAGTATAAAAACATTCCTGAGATTGGTCTTCAGCTAATTTCAACACGAAGTAGAAGATTTGCTCCTTCAGGCCAGCAACTGAAGTGAATAGTACAATGGTTTTATCTAGTGTTAGAAACTCTGCACTTTATAAAAAAATAAAAAATAAAGATAAATTCAAGCCAGTGCCTATATTTAGAAGGCAGCTCAGGATAGCACAAGCAGAAGCTGCATCCCCTCTATCCTGATACTGGTAGATTCTGGCACACTTCCCATGGCCGCTTCACTCTGCAGATCCTGACAGAAAAGGAAACACTGGAAACAAGAGAGTTTTGTAGAAGCGCACATGGTCCAGTGGTGCAGTGTGAGGCCAGAGACTCACTTGCTAACTTGGAATCCTTTCATCCGATATCAGCTGCGACCCTCTGGGTGCTGTCCAAGGTCATAAGCATGACTGTGTCATGTCACACTGATTTACACTGTACCCAGTTATTTTACAGACAAAGAGAATGATATTTTATCAAGGGCCTAAAAGAGCTCCAAAACCCATTGCTCAAAAAGTAATGCCAAGTACAATTTGCAATCCTAAAAAAGAAGATATTTGCAACTATTCAATTTAAATTCAACATTTTAATAATTTGTCCTATTTTAACTTCATATAAGAAGTGACCCATAATGCTTCTCTTCAGGTCAGTAAATATGAAAATCACTTTTTAATGTGACTGAAAAGCCAAGTGTAAATCCTCTAGTTTATAGCATGCCTTTAGAGAAATACATTTACAAAACCATATGTTTGAACTTGTAGACAGCTGTTTCAGGCGGTTTCGACCTTCTTAAAGCTGGATCATACACAAGCAACTTAGGCAGGTGCCTAGGACCTAGTGATGGTCCAGAGGCCTGGCTGCCACCTTTTCCCATTCACCCTCTTACCTCACCCAAAGAAGCCAGGTGGCCAATTTAGGCAGCCAAAACTGCTATCTTGCCTTTGGCTTCATTTAATGTTAATCCTTCTCTGGGTATGGATGGATAGGGTCCTGTGGTAGGACTTATAAAATACAATGTTTTACAGGTTATCCAAGAGAATTCTGAGAATTAGGTCCACTAGGATTTTTTACAAGGTCAAAATGAACCCCAGAACTCTTTACTAAAGAACTGCCTTCATAAAAGGTTTTTTAAAATCTTCACTTTCGCGTATGCCAGACACAGGTGTGTGTGTGTGTGTACTGTGTGTGTGTGCGTGTGTGTGTGTGTGTTTGCGTGCGTGCGTGTATGTGTGTGCGTGCGTGTGTGTATGTGTGTGCATGCGTGCGTGCGTGCGTGTGTTCGGCTGATAATCTTTACAGTATATATTTAATGTTTTATTGCTCCTTTTATCTCCCCCAGTCAGGGTATATATCTTCTTGTTACTGCCAGCAGTATCCTATATAATAAAATGCCTGTGTCCCTGCATGTGCCTCCTGTCTCTGTGTAGCTGGGTCTGTGCTTTTTGCTACTGCGCATGTGCACAGCACGGACTCAGCCTCACAGAGACAGGAGGATGGGGCCAGGGAGCCGGGCAGGTGTGTGAGCGCGAGCAGTAACATGCGGCGGTCGGCGGCGAGAAACACAGACCCTAGAGGCCGTTTATAAACGGGCTTGGGTCTGCTAGTCATATCATAATTATGATACCAAACGAAATGCTTCTGGCCTAGACTAGATTCATCATGTGATGTAAAGCAGACCTTAACTCAGAACTTCCTCTCTGCTCTAAAAGATATGCAACACTATAATAACTTTTAAAGAAAAAAAAAATTTGTTACAGCTGATACAGATCCTGCAATAAATCTGCCGTGTGTCTACTTCCTGCTTTCATGGAAGCAGACAAATTGTTAACATCCTGTGTTTACAAATCAGCTGCTGTGCCTTGGCAGAGGAGATTTTTCAGCGGACACAGATGAGAGATCAAATGATGGTGCTGATTAGTCACAGATGAGTGGATACACTCTCTAAATACATACAGGGTACATTTCTCTCTGTTTTCCTTCTTTCCTGTGCAAGAGTTCAGGTCCACTTTAAGCATTAGTTAAGTTCCTACATGTGGATGAAACCTGGGTGCAATGCTATACTGATGGCAGGAAACAGTACATTTTTACTCATTATGCTATCTGAAAATTATAAAATGGTCCTTTTTGATTCACATTAAAGTGGAATAAAACTCTGACATAACATTCATATTCAACTCATACAGTTATAATATTTGCTTCTGTGTACAAGTAATATTGCCTGTTTACAAATTACAAATTCCCAAAGTACAGTTTATCTGCTCTGAAAACAGCCATTGCATTTTATTAATAGATTACAATATATAAATACAGCAGCTATCTAGTGAAAATTTCTCATGTGTCTCTGCTTGTCAGCTCTTAGCAGTTTCTTCTGCAGTGGCTGGCTGTGTAACTAATTGTAACAACTGAGGAATGTAAACAAAAGATAATGTTATCTCATCTTCTGGATGTGGATCCTAAACTGAAGTGGCTTTCCACTGCAGAATAAAGTGTTGTGTTTACCTCTTTGAATGGTGTTCTGCTACAATCGAAAGAGAACCCGAGGCAGCATTTTTAAATCTTAATAGGACACAGAGGCATGTCCTGTGTACAATGACATGCTTTCGTGTCATTGGGCTGCCGCCATCAACCCCTCCCTCTCCCAGGCTCTGCTGTCCTCCCAGCAAAAAAACACCAGGCTAGCAACAATCTGCTTGTTGCTAGCCTGCTATTTACCTGCACTTGTCACTCAGTACAGAGTCCCCCCGCCGCTCCGTGCCTTCGCTAGCTTCCTCCAATCGGAAGCTAAGCCGCAACCCCGGAAGTACTTCCGATTGGGGGAAGCTAGCAAAGGACACAGAGGCATGTCATTGTACACAGGACATGCCTCTGTGTCTTATAAAGATTTAAAAATGCCGCCTTGGGTTCTCTTTAAAGGAGTCATCAGGCAATATACATATAATAAGTGCTACTTACCGGGGGCTTCCTCCAGCCCCAAGCTCCCAGCATGTCCCTCGCAGCAGCTCTCCCTTCAGCCATTTGCCGCAGCTCCGTCTCGGACCCCGGCGATGACATCAGGACGACCTCCAGGTCGGCCTGTACTGCGACTGCGCGATCAGCGCTGTCAATCACCACCACGTGGGCCGGAGCGGAATGCGCAGGAGCAGTAGTTTTGCGCCTGCGCAGTAGTTTTGCACCTGTGCAGTCTGCTCCGGCCCACAAGGCGGTGATTGACAAAAGTACAGGCCGACCTGGAGCTTGGGGCTGGAGTAAGCCCCTGGTAAGTAGCACTTATTATATGTATATTGCCTGATGACTCCTTTAAGGCTGTAAATAATCTTTTAGGGCAAAGAAAGAAAAAATGCTGAGTTTCAGCTACTTTAATCATGACTGAACCACTGTCACCATGTGATGATGTGAATGAGTATGTAGTAATATGCTGTAAATTGGATGAGATGGTAAGTAAATTACTACTTACAAACCTGTGTTGCTAAAGACAACCACGGTAATGAGCAAGTGGAGAATCCCGTCTCCAATCAGATCTCTGGATGGGATTTCTTCAGAATAATTGTTGCTTTCCAAAAAAGGTGGAGCACTGGACAAAGTCACAGTGGATAACCTCTGTCTAGAGAGGAATGATACTAGATATCTAGAAAAAATATCTGGATTTGTCAAGATTGTAAAATAAAACAATCTTAAGCTCCAAAAAAATCAATTTAGAGCTACTTTGCTCCAGACAGCTAACAACAAGAGTTTTCTTGACCTGAGGAAGCGGGAAGACCCATGAAATGCGTTTGCGTTGTCCAGTTGAGTGTCCTATAAAATTGTCTTTTATACCTTATGCCCTCAGTTGAGGTAAGATTGTTTTATTTTACAATCTTGACAACCTTTGCACATATAGGGGTTGAATCACTAAACATAGGTAATATTTCCTTGCTCACACAGCACACGCCAATAATACCCAAACTTCTGCCTGCAAGTACTATAAGCTACTCGATTAGCGTGACCTGCGGTATCCGAGTAGCGTGACCGTTGATACGGTAATGCACATTACTAACGAGCGTTACCATTAGGGCTTGTTTCCACTAGCGCAAATTTGCATGCATTTTCTGCATGCAGATTTGCACAACCAATACGAGTCGATGGGCCTGTTTCCACTAGCAAAAAAATCTGCGTGCTTGGCTGTGCAGAAAGAATCTGCACAGCAGAGCCATCCGAATTCGCACACCGCAAGCATAGTGTGCGATTCGTATGTAATGTAATTAATAGGAATAGCGCATGCATTTTCGCTATGCAAATTTTCCATGCGATTTTGCATACGTTTTCGCGTAAAATTAATGTAAAAGCACACAGGCACTGACATGGTTCAAATCGCAAAGTTAAAAAATGTGCATACAAACGTATACAAATTTGCATACGCTTGCGAATTCGTTTACCCGTTTTCCGCTACAGAATTGCACCACACTGGTGGAAACGTAGCCTTAGTAACCTGGGTTACCATAGCAAGAGTTGCACTACGCGAGTACCGTGGGTCCCGCTAATTGCATAACTCATGGTACTTGTAGGTGGAAGTTAGAATAATATTGCCGTGCACTATATGAGCACGGTAAAATTACCGCTGTTTAGAGAATCAGCCCCATAGGATTTTGTGCTGGGGTGCCTCCTCCCATCCCCTCCTGTTATATCTAATTCTAGTTGTCATGTCCCATGACTTTGTGATTTATTTTCCTTGTTCTGTATTGATACTCTGCTGCTCCCTACTGCCCATTATTCCCATTTTGCTAATGCTGAGATTTATTGTACAGTACTATGTAATTTTCCCTTTCTCAGCTCCAGTAGCAAGCCTTGTGATTCTTAAAGGATACCCGAAGTGACATGTGACATGATGAGATAGACATGTGTTTGTACAGTGGCAAGCACACAAATAAGTATGCTGTGCTTCTTTTTTTCCTTTCTCTGCCTGAAAGAGTTAAATATTAGGTATGTGAGTGGCTGACTCAGTCCTGACTCAGACAGGAAGTGACTACAGTGTGACCCTCACTGATAAGAAATTCCCCTTTTTACCTCCTTCTTGCTCTCAAAAGCCATTTTCTGGTAGGGAAAGTGTTTTATAGTTGAAATGTTTTATTAGTGAGGGTCACACAGTAGTCACTTCCTGTCTGAGTCAGGACTCTTTCAGGCAGACAAAGGAAAAAAAGAACACAGCATAGTTATTTGTGTGCTAGGCATTGTACAAACACATGTCTATCTCATCATGTCACATGTCACTTCGGGTATCCTTTAACTCCTCCAACGTTTCTGCTAGTACAAGGCTGCATACAGAAGTCTTTCTCTACTTAGTCAAAGTATCGGCTTTTACCTATCACATTTACAAGATCTGAAGTATAAGAATGAACACTAAAGGCACTTCCATTCACAAAAATTCAATGTGTTTAACTACATACAAATTAGGACGGGAAACACAGCCTACTGAAATCAATAGGCTGTGGTCTGAATCACGTGCGGGGAAAAAAATCGGACAGTATGCAGTATTTTGTTTTGCATTGCACATCCGAATACCTGTAACTGTGCATGTGTCACACATTGTAATCTGTCTCAGTAATATCTACGCTCACTGCCAGAATAGCCAAATCAGAACAATAGTAGTCATTATTATAGCATTCTAATGCACTGTATGTAGTAAGATATAACAATAACCCAGGCTTTGTAGGAATTTAAATATCAGTAAACAGATCTTGAATAGGACCCTCCATTTTATAGGTAGCCAGTGAAGGGAGTGCAGGACTGGTGCTATGTGGCATATAAACATGGGAGGTAACACAATTCCATAATTAGGATCATCTAAAAGAATCTAGAAGGAGAGAGTACATACATTAGACTAGGTAAAGTTAACATAAACTATAGCTTGGGTAGCAATGTGTACTTTGTCACCATGTGCAGGGAAAAGCAGAAATTAATTTCAAGTCTGAGAAGTAACTAGATCTAATTATAGGTTTCTATGAAGAGATTAGTGTAAAGGACACGCTTCAGGATTTTCAAGAGTTGAAGCATGATAAATGTTGTGCAAAAGGGAATTTCATAGAAGGGAAAAGGATAGTGAGAAGTCTTGTATGCAAGAGTTAAAGAAGTGTCCAAGGTAAGAGCACCAGATAAAATAATGTGCAGAGGGAATGAAGGATTTCTACTGGAAATCAGTGAAAAAAAATGGATGAAACATGTAGAGAGCTTTTATGGTTAGATGTTCAGATCTTATGCACATGGCCAGCCGTTGGTTTCACAACACCCTGAGCGAATCTAGACTTTGGTGCCCCCAACCAGGAGTTTGACTGCCCCGATATTGAAGGTAGTAAAGCAGGTGTTAGGTAGCCAGGTATGCCCCTAGATATTAGATAGGCAGAGGTGCCCCCAGTATTAAGTGGTCTTTCCCAAAATAGGTAGACAGATGTACCTGCATAATTATGTAGCCCCCAGTATTAGTAGCCAAATGTGCTCCCAGTACCCCACTGTTAGTTAGCCCCCTCAGTATAGACAGAAGATATGCTCTCTCTCTGTATAGGTGGCTACCAGATGTGCCCCAGTATTACATTATTAGGTAGATCCCCCCGTGTAGGTAGCCAGATGTGGACCCAGTATTAAGTAGTTCCCCCAGTATAGGTAGTCAGATGAACCCCTAGTATTAAGTAGATCCCCCACTATAGGTAGCCAGATGAACCCCCAGTATTCGTTTCTTCCGCCTTCAGGACAATTGGATTTTTCCAGTACAGTATATCCTGCCTGCATCCCTGTAGCACCCTAAGTGACTGCTCAAGTTGCTCATGTCAAATGCCAGCCCTGCTTATGCGCCAGTATTTTCTTTATAAGCTGCCCTTTCTTTCCTAACAGAAAAGTCAGAACGAGTTCATGTCAACTCTAGACATTCCAAGTAAACTTACTTTTTTAAACTGTCGTCTCTTCATGCATTTTCTATTCAAGACAGTTTCCTCCACATTGATTGGAAAGGATATGGCCTCAATTCACTAAGCTTATCTCCTGTCTTTAATAACTCTTCTGAATTGTTTTACAGTGATCAACATGGTGATATAATTGTGATAACTGTAAAACAGCTCAGAAGAGTTATTAACCTATTGGGGACCGGCGCAGGTTGAATCAACGTCCGGCAGGTGGTGATACCGTTCTGACCGGACGTTGATTCAACGTCCACGCTAAAGCACCGCTCCTGACACGATCGTGCGCACCCGGAGGGGGAGATTAAGCTGTCATATGACAGCTGGCATCTCCCCCTAGTGATCAGCAGCCATCGCGTATGGCTGCTGATCACGTGGTCACTACGATCGGCGTCGGATCGTAGTGATCACTCTGACAGCGGCGGCAGGGGGGAAAAGAAGAGGATCCACTCACCTCCCTGCCGTTCCAGCGACAATCAGCGCCCCCCTCTGCTCTGGCCGGCATCTCTGCTCCCTCTGACGTCAGTGCCGTGTCCCGGCTTGATGATGTCATCAAGCCGCGACCCGACCTGAGCGTCATTTGGAGCGAAGATGCCGGCCGGAGGAGAGGTGGCTTCTGTGGCTCATCTCTGGAGCCTGGAAGGTAAGTGATGGCTGCCAGCTATAGGGGGGGCACTTGCCACCATGGGGGGGAAACTGGCCAGCCAGCCACAGAGGGGATCCGGCCGCCCGACCCCCCCAAACGCGCGCACCCCCCTCCACCGCAAAATGCCCTGGTCCTTAAGGGGGGTTAGGCGGCCGGTCCCGAAGTGGTTAAAGACAGGAGTTAAGCTTAACTCAGACAACAAATACGCCAACAAAAACCACTTCAGTCTATTGTCTATGAATATATCTATTTTGCACTAACGAATGAAAAGAAAGGGAAAATCCTGTATAATAACAAAAGGTGAGGAATTCATAGCGACAATTTTCACAGAAGAAAACTGTCCTTGAGGGTTTATTGTAACTTATCAATACTTTCTCTACGTGAATGATAGGCCTGTTTTCACAAAGAACACAAATGTATTCTACTTCCTCATCATTTGCAATAATATTAATTCTGGTGGCCATACACCAGCAATCCTGCAAGAGATGCAAACAATTTAAAGTGGAACTAAAATCAGAACTTCCTCTCTGCTCTAAAAGATTATCCACATCATGATAACTGTTATGTAAAATAATTCTTCATTACAATTGATGGAAATCCTAAAAAAAAACCTCTGAAGTTTTACCTGGCTTCATTTTTGAAGAAGGCACTGAAAGGGTTAAGCCTCTGTGTTTACTATATAGAGAGCTGCCTTGGAGGTATATATCATGTTACAGTACACTACAAGATTTTATTACATAGTCAATTATCTGCACTCCAGTCTGGGATTCTCATAGTTTCTCAGCATGTGACAAGCAGCTCCCTCCTACCCTCAGCCTCACAAACTGCATCACAGACACAATATTCAACTATCAGCTGCGCACACAAGATACTGCAAAGCAAGTTCCTCTCGTCTTCATGAGGCACAATCTCATAAGTCAGACAGTTCAACACTCTTCTGCTTTATGCTTTATGAGGAGCAGCGCACCACCAGTGAAATCATCTGTGTTTGATATATCAGCGCAGTATATTTGTTTGGTTTTGCATCACAGACAAGCTGAAACTCAGAGCAGAGACGCTGTCTGTGAGGAGTAAACAAAGCACACCGAGCCTGCAGGGCATAACTTGTATTCATTACAACAGAGGCAGCCCATTCCTCCCTGGGTCGACAAAGCTTGACAAAGAAAAGAAGATTAGATATATTACAGAGACAGTGCAACTAGAAAATGCTGCAGTAATACAGACCACATTAGAACAGGTATTGGAACTTATAGGATAGAAGAAATAAGGCTGAACATTTTGTTACAGAGTCTCTTTAAAGGTTATTATGCTGTTGCACATCTTATAGAGCAGAGAGGAAGTTCTGAGTTCAGTTCCGATTTAAATGCATCATGCCCAAAAAAGGTTTATTGAATGGCTTTTGTCTCTTGATCATTAGTGGATTCTAGAAAACTAACTGTGAACGCTGTCATAACTACGGCAGTCTACAGAATGACTTCAGCCACTGTGTACAGGTAACACATAAAACGTTTTACAAACAGGAGGTGAATTATCTACTTACATAGTAATACATAGTAGGATAAGGACACCGTAATTAAATAAAAGGTCAAGGCATCTGGATGTGACTAATGACTTGTTATATCTATGTTCTGAACATAATTAGACAATCACACTTCAGATTCACACCGATTCAGCACAGAGGTAAGTTAGGCCGAGATAACCGACATCTACATTATAAAACAGCTTGTATGGACAGCTAGCATTCCCAGTGACTTTCTTCAACTGGAAGTGCCTTCAACAGGTAACCAGGTCATTACTGATAACAGGCTTAAACAGGAAACCTGTAATCTATGTAGTGTGTGCCAGGTGTTGACTCCCAGTATATCAGCCATGTCAGCACATTTTTTTTAAGCTTTAAAATTTATCCCAGCTTTTATTTAAACAAATTATAAGGCCTATACCTATGCTATACAAATTATTTTGCTAGTAAATGCAATAAAAAAAAATTCCATTTAAACCTGCAGCAGTCACACCATTCTAATACAGAAAAAGATATTTAAAAAATGAACTAAGGACCAGTGCACGCCAAAAATTGCTAACGTAATCGCAAACGCTTAGCGTTTTTAGAAGCGATTTTGCTAAGCGCTGGCAGGATTTTCTAGTTATGCCTAGTGATTTTTTGTTTTGGTGTAGAGATTTTCTATTTTTTGTCACTTTGACTTGAAAGTGAACTGCTTTTGCTAAAAAATGCTTAGAAAATCACTCTGTTCTAGCGTTTTCTTAGAGCGAGTTTCCTCTTTTCCTATACTTAACATTGAGGCTAAATCCTTTTTAAAATGCTGCAGGACTCACGTTTGCGAAACAATCACATCACTTTGGTGTGATCCAGCCCTAAGAAGGAATATAAAGAGTATGAAAATGTGCACTTGTGACTTCCCCGTAGTCTCATCTCTCTGGTTGTGTCGCTGGTTCAGGACCCTACCCAGAAATCTGCACAGTTCAGGAAATTACATTTCCAGTATCTCAGAGTCTAGGAACTCCTGCACTGGCCCAATCATTACTGTATATGGGGAATCACCTTGAGTCAGCAAAAAGTACAGGCAAAGGGTTAGATCCACTAAACTGTGGTGATCAGAATAACATGCGTAAAGTTTTCACACACGTTGAGTAGAAGGCCATGTGAAGGGACAGGTGATTGACTAGGCCCTACATGGGAGTGCCAACCCCCCCCCCCCCACCCCCCCCCACCACCAGAGTTAAAAGTTCAGTTGCTGGCTCTCCTCTCCTTTAATTACAGACAGATGTGCTTCCCCAGGTATCTGGGCAAGACGCAAGAGAGGAGCAGCTGAATAGCTGGTGGAATAGTGGGCAACGAGTGGACAGCCAATTGCAAGCCTGAGGAGGCTATAAAGGGCCGGCTGTGTGATATCAGTGGCGGCCGAAGCAAGAAAAATGCACATCCCCACACCCCTACCCCCTGTCGCTGGTCAATTATTTTGTGGTAAAAACACTAAGGCTACTTGCACACCAAGTTAGGTGCTACGTTAAGGTCGCATAACGTGCACCTAACGCAAGGCCTGGTGCTCTTCGATGTGGACGTCAGAGTGAGCCGCGTTGTGCAGCTCACTCTGGCGTCCGTGATGCCGTGATGCATACTCTTGGATGCATGCGGCATCACGTGGTCCCACCGGCCAATCGCCGCACAGAGCGGCCGCACCAGGAAGTAAACACTGCACGTCACAACGTGCAGTGAATATTAATTAGCCATGTGCCTGGCTGCTCTCCGCTCCTCCCGAACATGACTGAGCATGTGCAAACAGTCTAACGCGGCTCAAGCCGCTGTAACGCTATAGTATGCTGCACTTTCGGAAGAACATGCAGCGTTACATGTAACGCAACGTGGGCAGTGTGAACAGCCCACTTGTGTTACATTGCTGTGCTTTGGGGCAGGGTTACAGGCTGCACTAACGTGCGCCTGTAACATCTTAGGCCTCGTTCACATCTGCTGCGCTGAAAAACGTGTGAAAGCGCGTGGTAAAAACGCATGCGCTTGTGCGCGCTTTAGTGCGCGTTTCTGTGCGTTGCGCTGCGCTTCTTTAAAGAACGTTTTGCTTACTGTAGCAGCAGCAGTTGTCAATAAAACTTTGTTTTTGTATGTAAATGTATTTTTTTCTCCAATTAGGGGTAAAAAACGCATGCGCTTCTATGCGCTTGTACGCGCTTCTATGCGCTAAAAAAGCGCACCCATTCACTTGCATTGATGTGCGCTTTACAGCTCAATGCACAGAAATGCATGCAACCCTACGTTTCTGTAACGCTGCTCAGCGCAGCGCATAGATGTGAACCGGCTACATGGGAAAGTAAATACCTTGCTGATCGCACAGGGCAGTGCGCTGTAAAAAGCGCACAGAAACGGCCCTGATGTGAACGAGGCCTTAGTGTGTAAGCAGCCTAAGGTAACCCTGCAGGAAGACCTTTGTTTTTGTAGTTACATTTCATTATTGTTTGCTTATGGTGTTAATATAATAATAAAAAAAATAAACAATTGGTTATCTGAATTGAAGGTAATTCAGATTGATGAGACTAATTACATGTTGGTTTCCCCAATAAATGGCCGTGGCCTTTTGCCAGTTGTTGTTGTTTGATCTTTATTATAAATAGGTATTAAGTGAATGGTAAGTTAGTATAAACATGTTTTTAAGTATTCCGTTTTGACAGTACTTTCAAACTATTTTTATTACGATAGATCACTGGCTGCACTTCTACATTAGCATTAACTGCACTCTTTTTTTTTTTTCATTTCAAAACATTTTTATTTGTGGTTATCAAAGAGTTACAATGGTACAGCTCTGATATGGAGTACTGTACCTGTCATCTTACAAAACCATAATTTTTTGTGTGGTTATTTCCCATGGGGAAACATACCACAGGACAACATAACGTGTCCATTTGTCAGCTTACTGCCGCAGAAATCATTTGCTGTTATCATTATGTAGTGCTGCACATTTTCTACAGGGCTTTAAGCTGAACACTCCCCTAAGCTGAATACTCACCTAAAGATGGATCCGGGAACCTCACAGCGACGCCTCCTGAGCAACAAGGTTCCCCAATCCATCTTCCTACCTGCGGGAACACGCGATGTCATGCAACGGCAGGAGTCCTTGTGGATCTTAAAGATCTGATCTTAAAGATCTGATCTATCGTCACGGTCATTATAGCCAAAAGAAAGAAAAATCGTAGAAATTGCCACAAAAATTGCATAGTGGGTACAGGCCTTTACAGAATACATTGAATAATATCAGGCTAGATTTAAACCAGCACTTAAAGCCATCAGGACTGGGTGCCATATCAATACTGTGACGTTTGTGTATTGGCATTGTGGTGTCCATTTTGCCAAGCCCATAAACTCTCTTGTGACACCAAATGCCTATCAATTTTGTCCCTCAGTGCGAGAGCTGCCATGAAACCCCTGTGTCTGTATTTTCACAAGTGTTCCCTCACTGATGATCACCCAGCATAGGAATGACAGGGAAATGCCTACACTTCATTGAATTCATCTTAAGGCCACAGGGGCGATAGCTGTTGCAGAGAAGTGATTGGGACTTGATCCCTTGGGCAACAGTACGGGCAGAGGCTGTACTGGCCGAGGCCTTTTGATGGGGGAGGAGGTCTGACAGAGCAACTCATAAAGCCCGTCACAGAGTGGGCAGGGTGAGTGGGGACAACAATGACCTCGGTCAGTGCTCAGCCTAGTTTACCCAACAGGTTGATGGCTCGGCGATGCACTGAGCGGAATTCTTGATAGAGGCGGCCATTATCAACCACCCCGCCCAAATTTAATCTAGCATGTGTGTAGTCCCTCCAAGGAGCTCAAGGTGTAATGTCCCTATCATAGACATACATCCTGACCACAGCCTAGGGCCAATCTGGGATGAAGTCAATCTAGCAATATGTTTTTGGAATATGGAAGGAAACTTGAGTACCCAAAGAAAATTCACAAATATGAGTAAAACCTACATACTCAATGCAAGTAGTATGCAGGCCGGTTCAGTGCTGCAAATAAGAATGTTTGCCACTAAGTCACCATGCAGCCCAGTACACGTCAGTTTATGTACAGCAGAAGATTTTTGTTTGTTTCTTGTCTTTGTTTTTAATCCTACATTCCTGCTGTAAAGAGGGGCTTCAGGCAAGGAGCACATTACTAGTTGTTTATGATAAGTTAGAGTTATGAAAGAAAGACACTAACCAGAAGTCTCAACTAACCAGCACAAATTTCCGGAGGCACTCACAGTGGTGAAAAACAACTCCTCCGGCTTGTGGGTTCCGTTATGCTTAAAGACTGGGTTCCACGTCTCCCCCAAGGTCAACATACTTTCAATTTCTGTATTTTAGCATGTAATATAGAGTTCATATTCTGGGGCGTAACTACCGTAGATTTAATAGGACCCCACCTGCAAAAATGATAGCATAGGGCCCCTTTGGTTTCCGAACCCAATGCAGGTCACAGGATCAGAAGCTAGCGAATGGCAGCAGAGAGTGTTCCGCTGTGAAGCAGCTTGTGTAAGTAGGACAAGATTACACATGCTCCCGCTACTCTGCATGGTGGGAGGAGGTGGCGGAGATGGTTTCTGTGAGAGAACAGGAAGGTATTTATGCTAATTGACTGCACTTATGGTAGTGGGGAGGCAGAAGGAGGGCCACCCAAGCCTCTGGGCACCTCTGCATTGGCATTGGCAAGAAGACAAAGACAAACACTTATATAGCGCTTTTCTCCTGGTGGACTCAAAGCGCCAGAGCTGCAGCCACTAGGACGCGCTCTATAGGCAGTAGTAGTGTTAGGGGACTTGCCTAAGGTCTCCTGCTGAATAGGTAATAGCTTACTGAACAGGCAGAGCCGAGATTCGAACCCTGGTCTCCCATGTCCGAGGCAGAGCCCTTAACCATTACACTATCCAGCCACTATTTACACTATCCTTTTCTCAAACAGATTATCAGGGACAACTGTGTGGCTGATATTGTGGTAAAACCCCTCCCACAGTGTGATGTCAGGACCATAGCCCTGACAGTTCCTGTCTGTGAACCTTGTTGCATTGTGGGAAATAATGGTTGTTTCCCACTGCTAAGCATACAGTATCTTACTTTGCGGAATGTTGATTCACTGAGAGTTCTACTGACCGACATCACCTGGCAGGACTAAATATGTTGCCATGTGTGACAAATTACAGAACACTTGGACCAAACTCTGAGTAAATAATTCATAATATTGTAGAAAGAATAAGCAATTTTATTAATTACATTATTTTCACTACAGTTCCTCTTTAAAGAGGAACTCCAGCCTAAACAAACATACTGTCATTAAAGGGGAACTTCAGCCTAAACAAACATACTGTTATTGAGTTACATTAGTTATGTTAATTAGAATAGATTGGTAATATAATCTTTTACCAACCCTGTTTTAAAAGAACGGGCAAATGTTTGTGATTCATAGGGGCTGCCCTCTTTTTGGTTGAAAGGAGGTGATAGGGAGCATGAGACACAGTTCCAACTGTCCTGTGTTCTGATCACCCCTCCCAGCTGCACACGCTAGGCTTCAAATGTCAAATTAAAAATGTAAGAACATTTTTTTACACCAAAACAGCAGAACGAGAACAACAACATCAGAAATCCCATCATGCTTTGCACAGCATAAGGGGAAAACTGCCCAGGCAGTTTTCTTCTGTGCAGCTAAAAATGAGGCTTGGATAAGAGAAACAAAGTTCTGATGCTGTGAAACTGTTAAAGAAACACCAAGCCTTTTCAGTGCTGCTGAGTCGATTTTTAGTCTGGAGGTTCACTTTAAGATACATTAGTTATATTAATTAAAATAGATAGGTAATATAATCTCTTACCCACCCTGTTTTAAAATAACAGGCAAATGTTTGTGATTTCATAGGGGCAGCCATCTTTTTCATGGGGACAACCATCTTTTTGGTTGAAAGCAGGTGACAGGGAGCATGAGTGTAATGAATAGCAACATGGCAGCGGCGGTGGATGGTGTTACCACCGCAGCTGCCTCTGATTCACTGCCTGCCAGTCTTCCCGCACCTCGGGCGTCTAGCACGTCGAGGACGAGTGTCTCTGCTGCTCACAGGGGTGCTGGGAGGAATAGTGCTAGGGCAGCGGCGGTGGATGGCATTTCCACCACAGCTGCTTCTGATTCTCTGCCTGCCAGTCTTCCCGCACCTCGGGTGTCTGGTACGCCGAGTTCGGGGTTCTCTGCTGCTCACAGGGTTGCATTAGCGCGTGCTCACCATCAGGATCTTTATGCCAGGAGGACGCGCCAGCTGACCGGCTGGTCGGCTGACGACATCGGGTACGCTCGCCGCTGCTGATTGGGGGAAGTGCGGTGGGCGTGCCTCAAGGGTCTTCTACGCTTCTTAAGCACGGCGGATTCAGTGGCAACTTGTCTGCTGTTGCGAATACTTTGTTAGCGCTCAGACCTTAGATAGATCCGGTGTGCTTTGATCCGGGAGGAAACCGGGGATTTCACACAGCATAGGATTGTATTGATAGCCATAATGAATCATATATTGTATTATCTATTATGACTCTTGCTCATTCTTACTACTCTTACTCTCAGTGATTTTGTACTTCTGCTCATCTGATCTGATTGCCAACTCTGCCTGTTATAACCTTCCTGTCTCTGCCTTCTGACTTTGTACAGTATCTGCCAGTCTGTTGCCAAACTCTGCTAGTCTGACTACTCTACTCTCACCAGAGGGGCCTATTCTCTGGTGAGGGTTTGGTACTGTTAGTGCTCACCAGCTCCTCTGGTGAGGCATTGTCATACCTATCAGTACTATTGTTGCACCAAGCACTACACCTGTTACACCATCTGTATTTGTTGTCACGGCAGCTTCTGATATACCAGCATTATAGGTGATTCTGCAGATCACCTTATAGTCAGGTATATATCTGCATTATAGGTGATACTGCAGATCACCTAATAATCAGAATTCTGCCTCTTGCTGACACAAATCGTTACAATGAGACAAAGTTCCAACTGTCCTGTGTCCTGATCACCTCTCCCAGCTGCGAGTGCTAGGCTTTAAATCTCAAATTCAAAAGAAAAAAAATAAAAGATTGCAGAAGGAGAACAACAACATCAGAAATCCCATCATGCTTTGCACAGCATCAGGTGGGAAATGCCCGGGCAGTTTTCTTATGTGCAGCTAAAAATGAGGCTTGGTGTAACGATTGTGGGATTCTCTCCGTGATCAGCGCACAAGACGTGCGCTGACACTGCGGAAATCCTCCACAAGCGTGTAATTTGAGGGAACCCAGCAAAAGGTGCAATGCACCTGTAGAGGGAAATTCCTGTCGGCAGGTGGAGCTGTGGAGTGCAGAGGAACAGCTCCTCTGCCCTGCCACAGACGCAATACAGGAATTGCACGAAGGGAAGAAACGCAGGGCAAGATAGCCCTGAGGGAGAGAGAGCAAAGCGACAGAGGGTATGTGTGTGCACCAATCTAGTCGCCAGCCCGCGACAGTGCATACACAACCATGAAAGAACAGGAGAGAAGGCGATCGCCAGAGATGGCGATTGCTAACAGCGACACAAGACTGAATAAGCACAGATGAGGAATGTATGTATGTCCACCAATCTAGCCGCCACCCTGCGACGGCGGACAAAGGAAACCAAGTAAGAACGCAATCGCAAGAGAAGCGATTGCGAAAGAGAATGAGCACAGGGACAGATTGTATGTGTGTGCACCAAACTAGTCGCCAACCCGCGACGGTGCCCCCACAACAGCAGATATGAAGTAGAAACGCAATCGCGAGAGAGGCGATTGCCAGAGGTGACACAAGGCTACAGCAAGGCAGAGCACGAGAGTAGCAAAGGCACAGCAAATCATACAATGAGAAGATAAGGAAAATAACAAACGCTAGCTAAACGCGAACACCGCACTCATTCGCAACAGTGCACGCGTTTATGCGCGGTCTCCGCGTGATAAGCACAACAGAGACAAGCACGTCTAACTAACCACCGACAGACAAACATGAAACAGAGGACGCAAGCGCTTGCTTAACGGTTACCTCACCGAGCCTCCAGCAAGCGTTCGTAGCAGACAAGACAGACACACGAAAACAGGGATAAGCGAGAGATAGGATCCACAGCACTAGCGCAAGAGGCTAGTGCGATCCAAGTAAGACAGATCAGAAGGGGCTACCAGTAACAACCGCTGTTCCGGTTAGCAATCAGACACACAGAACGATTTCCTGTCGACCACCGCTGGAACAGGACAATCGCAACAGACAAACAAAACAGATAAGCAATCCTAACTGCACTAGGGAAACCTGCCTAGTGCAGTCCCAGCAATTACTCTAAGCTAATCTTCAACAATGAGCAAGGCTGACACTCCACCGAGTGTTTCACAGGAACTAACCCTTATGACCAGCCAAGGACTCTGGGAAACATAGCTCTTTATACTGCCAGTCATCAAAGGAAGCAGGTAGGGGATTTGCATAACGAGTGTATCCAAATTCCTCAGCAGCAAGCTGCAATACTGACAAAAGGTCTCTCTTCCAGAGACCTGCAGAATGCAGACCTGAACAGTGGTCAAAAGGCTGCCTGCCTGCGCAGGCAGCCAACCGGATCCTCACACTTGGGTAAGAAAAACAAACTTCTGATGCTGTAAAACTGTTAAAGAAACACCAAGCCTTTTCAGTGCTGCTGAGTACATTTTTAGTCTGGAGGTTCACTTTAAGTGCTAGACTTCCATACAATGCCTGATCATTAGAGGATTGTCTGCTCAGAGGATTTGGGTGTCATGGGGCTTATGAACTGAGGTGGCCGGTAACAACACACGTCAAAGGAAAACGTGATGATATTCTATATTTCCATGTATTGTTAGCATTGATCTACTGATATAGTTTTATAAACCAAGCCTGGAGATCTAAATCAACAAATACGCGACCTCTGCAAGTCATATAAATATAAACTTATTTAAACATATTTCCTGTGGTAAAAACAATAGTTACGGTATATAACGTATTGCAAAACCTAGCAGTAAAGGAACTCAGACAAACATGATCTCAGTCATTAGAGGCTGTTGTTGACGTAATGGATAAAGTGAATAAGGAGCCCCTAAGGAGATGCACAGTGTACTGATTGGAACTTGGCAACTAGATGTAAACTGAAAAGGGGTGGCTATCTGATAAACCTGATGGATTGCAGGGCCGGATTGTTTCCTCTTTTACTAGTTTCTCACAACATTGTTTACATTTAACTTCCCCTCTCCCCCACGGCTGGCTCTTGTTTTCTCAGGCTTCACAGAAGCTACGTACAATTCCGTGATGCTATTAATACAGATCAGCATCATGAATACATAAATGGCCTAACGGTACAAAACAAGCAAGGTGACTTCTGGGAACCAGTGAGATGTGAAACCATGCAAAGTAGAGAATGCGTGTGAGTGGAATACTCCCACAGCTAGGCCGAAAGGTGGAGACCAAGACCCCAAAATAACTACTGTTACATTGTTGCAAATAATCGTTCTATCAGGGTGATGTTGTGGGAATAAAAAGCCTTGAGAAACTATAGAAATGTATTTACAGCTGATTATTAGACCTTTCCCAGATACTTTCCATCTCCTGGACTTCTCTCACTGGCTGTGTCAGTCCTAATTAAAGTGGATCTGAACTCAGAGCGTCCTCTCTGTTCTAAAAGATACGCAACAGCATAATAACCTTTAAACAAAAATATTTCTTTGTTACAGCTGATAGAAATCCTAAAATAAATCTGCACTGTTTCTACTTCCTGATTCATGGAAGCAGACATTGTTAATTTTTAACCTCCTGTGCTTTCAAATGAGCTTATCTGCCATCTCTGCCATTGGCAGTCATGTGACACAGGGGAGAGATCAGATTACAAATTGTCATTAGACACAAATGAGGGGAAATTTAACAGGCTAAACTCTCTAAATACATACTGGTTCCAGATCGGTTCCGTGTTAAACGGATCCGTTTTTCTGAAAGACTGATCTGTTTGACACGGATCTGACCTGGATGTCTACGCACGTTCCGCATCCGCGCATTGATCGCGTTGGTACATGCGTGCCGGCTGCTCACCTGTCTCACCACCACTACTTGTCTCATGATGGACGGCGAGACCAGTGAGTATGATTTCACGATGGTGAAGGGGTGACATGGATGCAGCGACTGGCCTAGTGAGAGCGGACAGTGTCCAAATGCAGCGACTGGCCTAGTAAGAGCGGACAGTGTCCGGATGCAGTGACTAGCCTAGTGAGAGCGGACAGTGTCCGGATGCAGCAACTACCCTAGTGAGAACGGACAGTGTCCGGATGCAGTGACTAGCCTAGTGAGAGCGGACAGTGTCCGGATGCAGCAACTAGCCTAGTGAGAGTGGACAGTGTCCGGATGCAGCGACTGGTCTAGTGAGAGTGGACAGTGTCCGGATGCAGCAACTAGCCTAGTGAGAGAGCGGACAGTGTCCGGATGCAGCAACTACCCTAGTGAGAGCAGACAGTGTCCGGATGCAGCGACTAGCCTAGTGAGAGCGGACAGTGTCCGGATGCAGCAACTGGCCTAGTGAGAGATGACAGTGTCCGGATGCAGCGACTGGCCTAGTGAGAGTGGACAGTGTCTGGATGCAGCGACTAGCCTAGTCAGAGCGGACAGTGTCCGGATGCAGCAACTAGCCTAGTGAGAGCGGACAGTGTCTGGATGCAGTGACTAGCCTAGTGAAAGCGGACAGTGTCCGGATGCAGCAACTAGCCTAGTAAGAGTGGACAGTGTCCGGACGCAGCGACTGGCCTAGTGAGAGTGGACAGTGTCTGGATGCAGCGACTGGCCTAGTGAGAGCGGACAGTGTCCGGATGCAGCGACTGGCCTAGTGAGAGTGGACAGTGTCCGGATGCAGCGACTGGCCTAGTGAGAGATGACAGTGTCCCGATGCAGCGACTGGCCTAGTGAGAGTGGACAGTGTCTGGATGCAGCGACTAGCCTAGTCAGAGCGGACAGTGTCCGGATGCAGCAACTAGCCTAGTGAGAGCGGACAGTGTCCGGATGCAGTGACTAGCCTAGTGAAAGCGGACAGTGTCCGGATGCAGCAACTAGCCTAGTGAGAGTGGACAGTGTCCGGACGCAGCGACTGGCCTAGTGAGAGTGGACAGTGTCTGGATGCAGCGACTGGCCTAGTGAGAGCGGACAGTGTCCGGATGCAGCGACTGGCCTAGTGAGAGTGGACAGTGTCCGGCTGCAGCGACTGGCCTAGTGAGAGTGGACAGTGTCCGGATGCAGCAACTAGCCTAGTGAGAGCGGACAGTGTCCGGATGCAGCGACTAGCCTAGTGAGAGCGGACAGTGTCCGGATGCATCGACTGGCCTAGTGAGAGATGACAGTGTCCGGATGCAGCAACTAGCCTAGTGAGAGCGGACAGTGTCCGGATGCATCGACTGGCCTAGTGAGAGTGGACAGTGTCCGGATGCAGCGACTGGCCTAGTGAGAGTGGACAGTGTCCGAATGCAGCAACTAGCCTAGTGAGAGTGGACAGTGTCCGGATGCAGCAACTAGCCTAGTGAGAGCGGACCGTGTCCGGATGCAGCGACTAGCCTAGTGAGAGCGGACAGTGTCCGGATGCAGCGACTGGCCTAGTGAGAGATGACAGCGTCCGGATGCAGCGACTGGCCTAGTGAGAGTGGACAGTGTCCGGATGCAGCGACTGGCCTAGTGAAAGATGACAGTGTCCGGATGCAGCGACTGGCCTAGTGAGAGATGACAGTGTCCGGATGCAGCGACTGGCCTAGTGAGAGTAGACAGTGTCCGGATGCAGCGACTGGCCTAGTGAGAGATGACAGTGTCCGGATGCAGCGACTGGCCTAGTGAGAGTAGACAGTGTCCGGATGCAGCGACTGGCCTAGTGAGAGATGACAGTGTCCAGATGCAGTGACTGGCCTAGTGAGAGATGACAGTGTCCAGATGCAGTGACTGGCCTAGTGAGAGATGACAGTGTCCGGATGCAGCGACTGGCCTAGTGAGAGATGACAGTGTCCGGATGCAGCGACTGGCCTAGTGAGAGATGACAGTGTCCGGATGCAGCGACTGGCCTAGTGAGAGCGGACAGTGTCGGGATGCAGCGACTAGCCCAGTGAGAGCGGACAGTGTCCGGATGCAGCAACTAGCCTAGTGAGAGTGGACAGTGTCCGGATGCAGCGACTGGCCTAGTGAGAGCTGACAGTGTCCGGATGCAGCGACTGGCCTAGTGAGAGTAGACAGTGTCCGGATGCAGCGACTGGCCTAGTGAGAGATGACAGTGTCCGGATGCAGCGACTGGCCTAGTGAGAGATGACAGTGTCCGGATGCAGCGACTGGCCTAGTAAGAGATGACAGTGTCGGGATGCAGCGACTAGCCCAGTGAGAGCGGACAGTGTCCGGATGCAGCAACTAGCCTAGTGAGAGCGGACAGTGTCGGGATGCAGCAACTAGCCTAGTGAGAGCTGACAGTGTCCGGATGCAGCGACTGGCCTAGTGAGAGATGACAGTGTCCGGATGCAGCGACTGGCCTAGTGAGAGTAGACAGTGTCCGGATGCAGCGACTGGCCTAGTGAGAGATGACAGTGTCCGGATGCAGCGACTGGCCTAGTGAGAGTAGACAGTGTCCGGATGCAGCGACTGGCCTAGTGAGAGATGACAGTGTCCAGATGCAGTGACTGGCCTAGTGAGAGATGACAGTGTCCAGATGCAGTGACTGGCCTAGTGAGAGATGACAGTGTCCGGATGCAGCGACTGGCCTAGTGAGAGATGACAGTGTCCGGATGCAGCGACTGGCCTAGTGAGAGATGACAGTGTCCGGATGCAGCGACTGGCCTAGTGAGAGCGGACAGTGTCGGGATGCAGCGACTAGCCCAGTGAGAGCGGACAGTGTCCGGATGCAGCGACTGGCCTAGTGAGAGCTGACAGTGTCCGGATGCAGCGACTGGCCTAGTGAGAGTAGACAGTGTCCGGATGCAGCGACTGGCCTAGTGAGAGATGACAGTGTCCGGATGCAGCGACTGGCCTAGTGAGAGATGACAGTGTCCGGATGCAGTGACTAGCCTAGTGAGAGCGAACAGTGTCGGGATGCAGCAACTAGCCTAGTGAGAGCTGACAGTGTCCGGATGCAGCGACTGGCCTAGTGAGAGATGACAGTGTCCGGATGCAGCGACTGGCCTAGTGAGAGTAGACAGTGTCCGGATGCAGCGACTGGCCTAGTGAGAGATGACAGTGTCCGGATGCAGCGACTGGCCTAGTGAGAGATGACAGTGTCCGGATGCAGCGACTGGCCTAGTGAGAGCGGACAGTGTCGGGATGCAGCGACTAGCCCAGTGAGAGCGGACAGTGTCCGGATGCAGTGACTAGCCTAGTGAGAGTGGACAGTGTCCGGATGCAGCAACTAGCCTAGTGAGAGTGGACAGTGTCCGGATGCAGTGACTAGCCTAGTGAGAGCGGACAGTGTCCGGATGCAGCAACTAGCCTAGTGAGAGCGGACAGTGTCGGGATGCAGCAACTAGCCTAGTGAGAGCTGACAGTGTCCGTTCTCATAAGCTTGCATTGGACACATTTTCCCACCCAGTCCAGGAAAAAGTGTCAAATCCGGACCTCCCTTGACGTTTTCTTTCCGTGTAACACGGATCCGTGTGCGATCCGTGTTTCTGCACGAGTGGAAGCGGGTTCTATTTTTAACATAGGATCTGCTTCCTGCGTTTCTGCAGAGCTTTAAAAACATTTCCCACTGATACGTTTTTAAAACAAGTGTGAACCGGCCCTAAACCCTGATTTATTTTATTAAATTTTTACATACACATATAGTTAAAGGACAACTGAAGTGAGAGTGATATGGAGGCAGCCATAATTATTTCCTTTTAAGCAATACCAGTTGTTCTAACTGTCCTGTTGATCCTCTGCCTCCAATACTTTCCCTGTACATGCAGGCAGCACAGGTGTTCCCGACATTATTGTCAGATCTGACAAGATTAGCTGCATGCTTGTTTCTGGAGTTATTCGGACACTGCTGCAGCCTTATAGACTGTCAGGGCTGCCAGGCAACTGATATTGTTTAATAGAAAAATAAATATGGCAATCTCCATATACTTCTCACTTCAGTTGTGCTTTAAAGTGATCCTGAACCCAGAATGTTCTCTCTGCTCTAAAAGATACACAACAGCCTAATAACCTTTACAGAAAAACATTTCTTTGTTACAGCTGATACAAATCCTAAAATAAATCTGCACTGTTTTTACTTCCTGATTCATGGAAGCAGACCTTTTGTTAACAGCCTGTGCTTTCAAATGAGCTTATCTGCCATCTCTGCCATGGCAGTCATGTGACACAGGGCACAGATCAGATTACAACTTGTGATTATTCACAGTTGAGAGGGAATTAATCAGCCTAAACTCTCTAAATACATACAGGGTGCATGTCTCTATATCTTCCTTCTGTCCTGTGCAAGAGTTCAGGTCCACTTTAACCACTTCAGCCTTCAGTGTCATTTCACCTTATGCATCCAAGCAACTTTCACCTCCTATTCATTAGCCAATAACTTTATCATTACTTATCACAATGAATTTATCTATATCTTGTTTTTTCCGCCACCAATTAGGCTTTCTTTGGGTGGTACATTTTGCTAAGAATTATTTTTTTCTAAATGCATTTTAACGGGAATATTACGGAAAAAATAGAAACAAATTCATTATTTCTCAGTTTTCCGCCATTATAGCTTTAAAATAATACATGCTACCATAATTAAAACCCACGTATTTTATTTGCCCATTTGTCCCGGTTATTACACCATTTAAATTATGTCCCTATAACAACGTATGGCGTCAATATTTTATTTGGAAATAAAGGTGCATTTTTTCAATTTGCGTCCATCACTATTCACAAGCTTAAAATTTAAAAAATTTATAGTAATATAATCTCTTGGCATGCATATTAAAAAAGTTCAGACCCTTAGGTAACTATATTTATGCTTTTTGTTAAAAATATTATTTGGGGTTTTTTGGAGTTGGGAGATAAACAGATAATTTTAAGTGTAATTGATTGTGTAAAGTATATATAAAAAAAAATGTATGTAGATGTAGTTTTTCTAGTCATTTTTTTTTATCCTGTAAGCAAGAGCTCTCACTTACAGGAACTGAAGGGATGACGTGAAACTTCGCGCCTTTTCAGAGAAGCCGTCGGTTTTTGATACGGAGACATAGAACAATGAATGAGAACTGTGTTCCCATTCATTGATCTCCGGGCTAAAGGAAGGTGGCAGTAACGCGCATGGCTCAGCTGCAGCAGGGCAGGCAATCTGGACGGATATATCCGTCCAGATAGATCTAAGTAGTTAATTGTATGACCAAACTTATTTTAGATATTTTTCAACAAACAATTGCCTTTCTTCCCACAAATTCTAAATATTTGCTCACTTTTATATAGCAGTGCCAAACTAAGTGATAAGTTTAGCTAGCCTCTCATCATCTCATCAGAAAGGCTCCCCAAGCTAAACTTATCACTTAGTTTGGCACTGCTATTGGCCTGAGGAAGCAGGCTCAGACCCGCGAAACGCGTTGCCTGTGCTATCACTAAATAAAATCTTTTGTTGTTGCAAAGATTTGGTCATCATTGAGATAAGCTACCTCATTACCTTTTAAACTGTTTTTAAACGTTTTTATCATACACCAGGGTGCCTCTTTAACCCAAATAGTACATCTTAAAGCAAACCTGAACTGAACATTAAAAAGTCAAAATAAACATACACAGGTCATACTTACCTCCCGTGTAGTCTATTCATCAATCTCTTTTTCCTCTGTGATCAATGGAATTCTCTGTCCTCCATTTTGAAAATAGTTATTACCCCGTAAAAGCTTCTTGGTCAGCATACTGTTAAAATGTAATATCGCCCACTTGAGCCATATCAAAACATGTACATTACCTTGCACATCAGTTTTTTTTTCAGTTACTGACAGCAACTGATTTATAACTGACAGAAACTGATATATTTCAGTTATGACAAAATCCTGACAGAACTGGAAGGAATCGTCGTTTGAAGAAAATGATGATGTTTCTGAGAAGAACTGATGGCTAGGTAAGTATGTAATATTCATTTGCAGGTACATCATGAGTTTATTTTAAATATATTTACTCGGTTTAGGTTCACTTTAAGAGACAGGAGAAGATGAACACTGCCTTGCTGTTTTTGCAGCTACCTGTGATAATCCCATACATTTCTGCATGTCAGTTGAGTTCCCAGAACCTTGGGAGCACACTACATCAGCAAGGCCCTCTATCAATTTAGTAATATGATGGAAGCCTGTATTAACCCCTAAAAGCTCTGCAATCAGACTTTTAAAGCTGAATTCCTGTCAGCTTTTGCCCAAGCGTAACATCAGCTCACTGTCCACTGGGGTTCTGGTTCTAAATCAAATATTGATTCTGGAATACTGCTATTGTAAGGGTGAAGATGCAGTCACATGATCAGGCTTATAGATGTGTGAGGAATGAGAGATAGCGCTCTAGTCTGATCACACAAAAGTGTTACTATAGTACAAATTATTGAAAAACGTAATGCTGGCCAAGGGAGATTGGTGTCACAGCACAGTGCATCACAGTTTGCTACATATGGGGCTACATAGCCACTGACATATCCGTGTGCCACAATGTCTACCACTGAGTGCCTACAACTATTAAAGAGGAACTTCAGCCTAAACAAACATACTGTCATTAGGTTACATTAGTTATGTTAATTAAAATAGATAGGTAATATAATCTCTTACCCACCCTGTTTTAAAAGAGCAGGCAAATGTTTGATTTCATGAGGGCAGCCATCTTTTTGGTTCAAAGAAGGTGACAGGGAGCATGAGACACAGTTCCAACTGCCCTGTGTCCTGATCACCCCTCCCAGTTGCTAGGCAACGTTAATAACAACATAGGAAATCTCACCATGCTTTGCACAGCATCAGGGGAAAAAAGCCCAGGCAGTTTTCTTTGATGAGGCTGAGATTAGCTAAAAATGAGACTTCTATAAGAAAAACAAAGTTCTGATGCTGTGAAACTGTTAAAGAAACACCAAGCCTTTTCAGTTCTGCTGAGTAGATTTTTAGTCTGGAGGTTCACTTTAAGATTAAGGCCAGTTTTACACTTGTTTTTTTACTCTGCATGCGACTTTCCTGCCACGTCCCAAAGCAACGCAAAAAAACGCAAGCCACGGACCCTGCAGCAGAGTGCGCCAAGTGCTCAGAGTGCTCAGCTACGGCGATGTGTGGCGGTCAGACGGGGAGCTCTGTGCAGCCTCGGACAGGCCCACCGAACCACCGATGGTCCCATCGGTGGGCCCCGGCCGTCCCGCCTCCTGGGGGCCCCAGTGCTAAAAAGGAGGGGGGCTAAGCGCAAGAAGGGGGGACATTGTGCACAGATCGGTGGGGAGGGGCGGAAGCCTCCCCCCCTCCCTCACCTAGGGGCCCCCCTTCCGCGCTCCCCCCCCCCTCCAGAATTGCAGCCAGCGGCAGCACCGGGGAAGAATCACTTAACGGCATGACGGAGAGATCCGTAGCTCTGCGTGCCGCTGGCTGGTCTCTCTGTCTCCTGAACTGACTATCCAATCACGCTCTCGCAGGAAGTACTGCGAGAGCGTGATTGGACAGTCAGTTCAGGAGACAGAGACCAGCCAGCGGCTCGCAGAGCTACGGATCTCCGTCATGCTGGTAAGTGATTCTTCCCCGGTGCTGCCGCTGGCTGCAATTCTGGAGGGGGGGCCCCTAGGTGAGGGAGGGGGGTGTCTTCCGCCCCACCCCGCCGATCTTTGCCCGCTGCCAACCTGATTGCATTTTGAGGGGGGGGGGGGTATCTGCCACCAACCTGCCCACATTACGATTTTCTGGTCACTGCTACCCACATTACGATTTTCAGGTGTCTGCTGCCCACATTACGATTTTCTGGTCACTGCTACCCACATTACGATTTTCAGGTGTCTGCTGCCAACATTACGATTTTCAGGTGTCTGCTGCCCACATTACGATTTTCAGGTGTCTGCTGCCCACATTGCGATTTTCAGGTGTCTGCTGCCCACATTACGATTTTCTGGTGACTGCTGCCCACATTACGATTTTCAGGTGTCTGCTGCCCACATTACGATTTTCAGGTGTCTGCTGCCCACATTACGATTTTCAGGTATCTGCTGCCCATATTACGATTTTCTGGTCACTGCTGCCCACATTGCGATTTTCTGGTGCCTGCTGCCCACATGGCGATTTTCTGGTGCCTGCTGCCCACATTGCGATTTTCAGGTGTCTGCTGCCCACATTGTGATTTTCTGGTAACTGCTGCCCACGTTACGATTTTCAGGTGTCTGCTGCCCACATTACGATTTTCAGGTGTCTGCTGCCCACATTACGATTTTCAGGTGTCTGCTGCCCACATTACGATTTTTAGGTGTCTGCTGCCCACATTACGATTTTCTGGTGACTGCTGCCCACATTACAATTTTCAGGTGTCTGCTGCCCACATTAGGATTTTCAGGTGTCTGCTGCCCACATTACGATTTTCAGGTGTCTGCTGCCCATATTACGATTTTCTGGTCACTGCTGCCCACATTGCGATTTTCTGGTGCCTGCTGCCCACATTGTGATTTTCTGGTGCCTGCTGCCCACATTGCGATTTTCTGGTGCCTGCTGCCCACATTGCGATTTTCAGGTGTCTGCTGCCCACATTGTGATTTTCTGGTAACTGCTGCCCACGTTACGATTTTCAGGTGTCTGCTGCCCACATTACGATTTTCAGGTGTCTGCTGCCCACATTACGATTTTCAGGTGTCTGCTGCCCACATTACGATTTTCTGGTGACTGCTGCCCACATTGTGATTTTCAGGTGTCTGCTGCCCACATTACGATTTTCTGGTGTCTGCTGCCCACATTACGATTTTCAGGTGTCTGCTGCCTACATTACGATTTTCAGGTGTCTGCTGCCCACATTACGATTTTCTGGTGTCTGCTGCCCACATTACGATTTTCTGGTCACTGCTGCCCACTTTTGGGGGGGTATCTGCCACCAACCTGATTGCATTTTGGGGGGTATCTGCCGCCAATCTGATTGCATTTTGTGGGGGTATCTGCCGCCAACCTGATTGCATTTTGTGGGGGTATCTGCCGCCAACCTGATTGCATGTTGTGGGGGTATCTGCTGCCAACCTGATTGCATTTTGTCGGAAAATCTGCTGCGATTTGACTACTTGATGAATTATCATGAGGCATGTAACTACTTGAATATTTTTTCTAAAATGTATCTGGTCGGACCTAATCTCTGTGAATAACACCGCTACTTATGTTGTGTTTGGTTTTTTTTTAAGTCTGCCCATGACTCATCGTGACCACGCCGATGTTCCAGTGCGTGGTGACACCCATTTACTTTCGCATGTGGACATATCCCTATTGGAGACTGTCCTCAGAAGTGCTCACGATCTTTTCCCTACCATAAACTCATGCAAAATTTCTAGAGTACATGTGTATGTGAGCCCAAAATGAGGGGGGGGGGGAGGAGGAGGGAATCGGGGGGGGGGGGGGGGGGCAGGCTGAAACTTCCTTGGTGGGCCCTTAGTGTGCCAGTTCCGACCCTGGCTCTGTGGGTCTCCTTATTAAAGGAGATCCTTCAGATGCAGTGGCGAAGGGTGGTGACAATGTTCAGCGTGCGCGCGCATCTCTGGGGAGCGAGGCCGTGGTGCTGAAGGACAGCACCACAGGGTAAACCTCACTCCCCATCACCTGTAACATGGGAGTATCACTCAGGCTTTTGCCTGAGTAATGCTCCCTAACAATCAACCATTGTGCAAAGGAAACTGGCAATAGGATTTGCCGGTAATCCTCGTGCGATGGCAAGGTGATAAGTAGCTCGCATCTTGATTCTTGCAAGCTACTTGTCACCTTTAATTGCATCAGGCCCTAGGTGTATTAAATAAACTTACAGTATAATTTCTAGTTGGCTGGGTGGGAGTTTTGGCCTTTACTGGGGCTTCAACATCCACTGGTCAGCCTTATAACATATTTAGAAAACATATTTAATTTTTCATGCTTCAAGTATAAACAAGTACCTAAAAGAATAAACATAGAACAGGAAATGAACCAATGTATGTATTATTGACTTCCTTTAACTCAGCCTTGTAATTGTTACTGAGCATTCTTACCACCCTCAACCCACATCAACAGTGAATAGAGCAGCATTATATTTCAGAAATGCTTTGTGCCCTAAGGAGCAACAGCACAGAACTATATTACACATTCACACGCAAGCCAACTCTCCACCCACCTAAACAAGAAGAACTCTTATATAACTGAACTGTAATGTACTCTTTATCACCACAACATCATTCACTGCATTACTTACAGCTCAGGCAAGACTAATGCATACACTGAATTAAAGTGGACCCAAGTTAAAAATACAAGATTTCAGAAATTAAATCTATTTTCTAAAGTATAATAATAAATTGCAGCCTTTTTTCAGCTGCATGATGACAAATATAAAATATTTTACATTTATTGGAGGAACCCCTCCCTTCCTTTCATATTGCCGGGACAGGATCCGGCAGACTGGTGGAAGAGATAAAAAACAAAAACAAAACACAGGCTGCTACTGATGATGTCACAGGGGAGGTGATCTCAGCTTGTGTGAGATTTCACATAGACGACGGCCCTGTGAGGGAGGGCAGCTGATGACAAACACACCCATGATCTAAAACCTCCTACTAAGCTCAGAAGTAATGGCTGCCACCTGTATAACCCTAGTTATGAAAAGAGAAGGGTGAAAAGCATGCACTGAAATGCTGATAGGATTGAAGGAGTGTTTATTTATCTTTGTATGTGTCAGAGTGGTGCAACCAAATATTTTGAATTAAAAAAAATGTTTGCTTTGGGTCCGCTTTAAAGGCAAACTCTACCACGTTCTATTTGGTCCACAATACTGCTGTTGCTTTAGTGTCCCGATCTCTTCCAGTGGTTGTGCACTGCTCAGGACCTTCCTTATATTTAGCAGTTTATTTATAAGGTATCAATGCATGATCCATGCTCTGTTCAACTTTTCACTCAACCTAACCAGTGAGAGTTGTTTTCCCTGGTAATAAAGTACAATTGACATTATAATTTTCTGACCGATTATCCGGTGCCAGGAGATTTGGGGGCTAGAAGTTGTATACCCCATAAGCACTCATGATATTATCGTGGACTGAAAGAAATTTGGGTGCCTGTGGCACCTCAAAAAATAGCAGGAGCCAGGGCTGTCTGTTATGCAAACTGCAGCTACAAATAGTGGGCGTGAAATGGGTGTCCAAATTTCTTGGGTGCCCCTTATTTTCTGTCTACAGCAGCGAAGACGGCACCATTATATAGTGGCAAAGGCAATGCGTGTATAGGTGGGTTTGCAGCAGGGAAGATGGTTGGGTACCGGTGAGAGGGTCAGTCAGAATAAGGCATTGGGAAGGGGGGGGGATGGGAGGGATTGGTTAGGATTAGGGTTTAGTGGAGGGGCCAGTTAGGTTAAGGGGAAAAAATTACACTGTAGCCAAAATTACATAGTCCAGAAGTGAAAGCATATCGGATCAGGGTTTGGCTGTAGTATATTCTACTATAAGTTATTCTTAGACAAAAAGATAGCGGGGAGGGAGGCAAGTCCCTATATTCTGGTATTCTGCTACACGAATTTTGACTATGTTTTTTTGTTTTGCAAGCTCTCTAATAGGGAACTGATTGTGAAAAACACTGATTCCGAGAGTTTAGTTCCGCTTTTATCCAGCTGTTGCTGAGCTACAATTGATTAACAGTGTGGGGTTTTTTTTTTGCCTTCGTTTCTAAAATAAAAATGAACCCGTAAAAGCAGCAGCTTCGTCCCATGGCTTGTGAATCAGGAGCAACACCACATTTTGTTCACACTGCGGAATTTAATAGGCAGCAAGGCTTTTCCATTGACCTCAGAGCTCACATAACATCCTGGGAATTCCAGAGATAGATGTACCATTCCATGCAGAGGAGTTATGTGAACAAGGAGACAGGCATTGCTGACAGCGTTGATGAGAAGTATTCGACTTGGCAGGGCCTATGAAGGACAATAGGCTGGCCATCAATGAAGGTCCTGCAAGTTTGCCAAAATAATAAATAAGTCATTGTGCCCATACTAGCAAGCATTAAGAAAATGCTCACCATGAACCTGGAACAGCCAAAAACAACTCAGCAACACGAAGTTCCATCATCCATCACAAGAGGCAGGACCGATCTGCACATCTCTCACTAACATGAGAGCGATGATCTGGGACCAATATATTAAAGGGGAAGCACAAGTAAACTAATCAGGCGACAACACCATCTTATCAAGAGTGTGCGTTACTTCTGTGTGCTGAATTCCAGGGACCAGCTAAACATAAAGCTAAAATACACATATACAAAATGTGAAGCTTGCCAAAAGATTAGTAATTCCATCCTGCCAGTCTTTTGTTTCAGATATGTAGATAGCTCTGTCTGGCTGAAAGAGTGCATTACATTACACATTATATTTAACCAGTTATGGACCACGCTGACTGAACTCTACCCCGTTTGTGTCCTGTTATTCCTGCCGGGGTATAGATTTCAATCAGCCATGCTGCGCAGTCTCATGGCTCTCGCCGTTTGCGCCAATGTTCACGTCGCTGCATTTGCTCATTCTTGCTGCTCACGCTGACAGCAGAGCTACCGTATCTTGGTCATTGATGATTGATTACAGTGACTTAATCACAGTAACCACATATCTAAACAAGGAAAGGACAGCTCTGGTCCTTGTCCTTAAGTGCCAGAACCGTCCGGTCCTAAAGTGGTTAAAGTGTAACTGAGACAGGGGGAACAAGATGACTTTTACTCACCTGGGGCTTCTTCTAGTCTAATAAGCAGGGAGAAGTTAGAGGCTAGCACTACAGTGGTATAACATATATGACTCAACGTTGGGAACATGCAGTGGATGTAGATGGACTGCGAGCACACCCCTTCTTATGAACCTCTTCAGCGTGCTCAAGTTGTAAACTTTGATAACAAGCGGATAAAGATGAAGGAAAAGCTGGCACTGCTGCGAATGTTCATTTTATTGCTGAGATACCAAATAGTGCAAAAAATGCAACATCAAAGAAAGCTGTAATTGGTGATGCACATACCATGTGAGAAGAGGCGTGGGTGGTGGTGGGTGCTGGGCACTGGATGCCTGACGGCCGCTTCTCGCCAAACGGCGCTTCTACGGAAGCTACTATCCTCCGCAGAAGCGCCGTTTGGAGAGAAACGGCCGTCTAGCATCCAGTGCCCAGCACCCACCACCACCCACGCCTCTTCTCACATGGTATGTGCACCACCAATTACAGCTTTCTTTGATGTTGTATTTTTTGCACTATTTGGTATCTCAGCAATAAATTGAACATTCGCAGCAGTGCCAGCTTTTCCTCCATCTTTATCGGCTTCTTCTAGTCTTTTAGGTTCCTCAGTATCGTGGGAGTTCCCTCCATTGTGCTTGCAGGTCGGGAGCGCTCTGCAGCACACTTGCAGTTTGTATAAACTTATAACTGCACATGTAAAGAATGCCCTTGGCAATGGGAGCCTGATCGAAGACACGCGGCATGCCCCATAGCCCACGACCCTGCATGGTCTCAGACTTTAACTTGGTTGACAGGAGATCGACGGAGAGTTTACTTTAAACATGGATGTCTACAGGAAATCTACCTGCATAGACCAGTACCACCTTTTTAATTTTAACAACCTGCTAGAACACAAGCTTAATGGTATTATAATGTTATACCCTGGGGCAGAGATGACAACTACTATCACAGAGGTGAAGAATGAGGAACACAGAAGCTTATTTCTCTGAGCAACATGGTGATTCTATACATTTCTGCCAAGCAACCTTTGAGTAAATGTAAGGCCCGACACAGGATGTCTAGCATTGCAGCCATGATGCCATGATTCTACACTATACCTTCACCTAGACATGTTTGCAAAATGAGGAAAGAGGCCATATATGTCATACCAGAACAACAATCCCTAGAGTTAGGTCTGCTTCTCTCTCCTCACTTCTCTGTGAACAGTGTTATATGACTGATGCTTCTGTATCTGTCCTAACCCACAACTTAACTGGCTGCCCATACACTGCAAGCCTTGTGATACTGCAACCACTGCCTCACAGCTGTCCGAGCCAATGAGACCAGGATCAACTGGACAGTCCCAGCAGCTGAAGCAGGCAAGATTTGAATGCACAGGCCCATGGGGGGGGGGGGGGGGGATTAGCGGCCAGGGCTCTGTCGCGTTTAGCAGTCATTGCAATACTGTACCAGTTTATTGCTGCCTGCCCGTTTGACCAAGCCGGCCCAAGATCTTCAAGCATGCTCAATCCATACCTTCATCCGATTTGGGCCCCAAATCAGTTGAATGGTCAATTTGGGCATGGTTGTTGCAGCACTGATATTTATCCGATTCAATAAAATTATTGAGTTGGATGGTCCATTGGGACGCAAAATTGTATGGCCACCTTAAGTAAGGTGAGATAATTCAAGTGAAAAGCTTTGAGAATCAACCAAAAGTGTCTCAGTTACACGTAATGTCCTTTTCAGAGTTTGCAGAGTAAGATAGGAACCCTCATAATGTCTCTACAACACATTCTGCAGCTCCAGCAAATCTAGGGGTTGCTGGATAGTGAACTGGTTAAAGACACCAACTTTTGACACAGAAAACCAGGCCTGGAATCCTGACTGGAGCATCACCTATTAAAGAGAACCCGAGGTGGGTTTGAAGAATATTATCTGCATACAGAGGCTGGATCTGCCTATACAGCCCAGCCTCTGTTGCTATCCCAAACCCCCTAAGGTCCTTCTGCACTCTGCAATCCCTCATAAATCACAGCCACGCTGCTGACAAACAGCTTGTCAGAGCTGGCTGTGTTTATCTCTATAGTGTCAGTCTGCTGCTCTCCCCGCCTCCTGCAAAACTCCAGTCCCCGCCTGCATCCCTTCCCTCCCTGCTGATTGGAGGGAAGGGATGGGGGCAGGGACCGGAGCTATGCAGAAGGCGGGGGAGCAGCTGAGACTGACACTACAGATGTAAACACAGCCTCACAGCATGGCTGTGATTTATGAGGGATTGCAGAGTGCAGGGGGACCTTAGTGGGGTTTGGGATAGCAACAGAGGATGGGCTGTATAGGCAGATCCAGCCTCTGTATGCAGATAAGATTCTTTAAACACACCTCGGGTTCTCTTTAAGCAGAGTCCCCAAAACAACCCAATGCTCTAAGTAAGCCTACTGAGTGCGCCATAAGTGGCTGCAACTCTCACGTGCTTTGAGTGTGACAGGATAAACACTATACAAATGTTAACATTTCTTTTTAATTTTTTTTAGCCTTGATGGAAATGTGCATTAGTGAAATACTGTTGTTTAGATACTGTATGTAGAGCATAAAAAAGAGATCAGGTAAAGAAAACTTCAGTCCACTATAATGTCTGCATAATAAGTGTCAGTTAGCTAGACTGTAATAAGCAGATTACATACACTTGTAACTGCCTAGGGATCAGCTGCACAAAGTTTTCTGTAAGAATATTGAAATGTGTTCTAGGACCAAAACAATGTGTGTGTCCAGTTAAGGTTAATCTGTGTTATCCTTCAATACTTTAATTGCTTTACCACCTTTGGGCTTATGTGTGATTACCACTGTCAACTAATATATTGATCAGCCCTTTGCTGTCTGCAATGTCTCTTACCTGAGTCCCTAAACAGGCCACCATCATATGTGTGAGGAGTTTCGCTGCAAACATTGAAGATCTAGTGCAGAATAACTGAGAGAGGATGGCTAAAGTAAACCCTGTAGAGAAAAACAACAAAATATGTACAATTCAATACATTAGCAGCCATAGGACTTACTTTTATGTAGAAAAATTACAGCATTTATGACGAAATTGGCAACTTTTTGACATGATATCACCTACAGATGAAATTAGGTAGATAAAATAGGAAGAAGAAATAGCACATAACTCGTAACCATGGGATAACAACCAGCAAGTCAATGCCCTACAAACTGATCACTTGAGCATGCAACACTTCCTGTCCCATGCTATACAGGAGACTGAAATGACACATATGTCACTTTTACTTGTGTTATTCTACATTATTTGGCCTGTAGAAACAATCAGGGATGAGCAGAAACTACGCCAGTGCGAATTTACGCATCATAGTTTGCATCTACGCATCGTAGTTCGCATCTACGCATCGTAGTTGGTAGGTGAAGTTTCAAAACTATGCTTACGAATGAACACGTAGCGAAGTACCACTACGCGTAGCTTACGCCCACTATGTGTAGTTAACACGTGTATTGCGTAGTGAACTACGAATGCGTTACTCGCGTCTAATTTTCCACGTGCAATTTGTATGCTTACAAATCTATGCATTGAAAGGGGAATGTACGCATAGAAGAGTTCCTGATACAAGTATTTAAATGCGTACAATTTTCTGCATGCGGGCATAAGCATCCGCATACACTACGCTTCGCACTACGCGTAATTGCGTATTTTAACGCGTAGTCTACGAAATGCATAAGAAGCGAATATTTGATTTCAAAGCCGTAGTTTGGTGAAGCGTAATTTCGTAAAACTACACGTAGTTCCAGCGTAGCAAAGTTGGCTGACTACCACTATCCCTGGGATGAACAGCAACTACGCCAGTGCGAATTTACGCATTGTAGTTCGCATCTACGCATCGTAGTTCGTAGGTGACGTTTCCAAACAATGCTTACGAATTTACGCGTAGCGAGGTACCGCTATGCGTAGCTTACGCCCACTATGCGTAGTTTACATGTGTATTGCGTAGTGAACTACGAATGCGTTACTCGCGGCTAATTTTCCACGTGTGATTGTATGCTTACAAATTTACACATTGGAAAGGGGAATGTACACATAGAAGAGTTCCCGGGATAAGCAGTTCACAGAGGAATTAATGCGTAAAATGTTCTGCATACGGGCATAAGCATCCGCATACACTATGCTTCGCACTACGGGTAATTGCGTATTTTAACGCGTAGTCTACGAAATGCATACAAAGCGAACATTTGATTTCGAAGCCGTAGATTGGCGAAGCGTAATTGCATAAAACTATGTGTAGTTCCAGCGTAGCGAAGTTGGCTGACTATGACCATCCCTACACACAACACAGCACACAAGGGATCCCCCCTCTTTTCCCGCCACCAACAAAGCTCTCTGTTGGTGGGGTCTGATCGCCCCCAACCCCCCCCCCCCCCCCCCCCCCCCCGCCTCATGGTTATTTTTTCTTTTAAAATAAATATTTATGTTAATATTTTTGTAAATGTTTTTACTATTTTATTATTATTATTATTATTATTTTTAATCCCTCCCACCCCCAGCCAGCCAATAATGGTGATCCGCTGTCACAGGCTTCTGCCTATGAAAGCCGATCCCTCTCATGTGCCCCAGGGGCTGTCACCAGTACAGCGCTGCTGCTGATTGCAGCACTGTACATGTAAATAGACGCCGATTTCGCCATCTAACAGTCTCCCGAGTGGCAATCGCCGCTCGGAGACTGAAGGCGGGGCGGAGCTCTGCCCCCCGAGCAGGAGATGCGCACGCACCTTGCACGTGATCTCCTGCAAACTGCTGCCCCAGGAGTTTACGCTGATCGGCGTTAGGCGGTTCTGGGGCTGCCGCCGCAGCCACACCCAACGGGAGTAAAATGAGCCATAAATTACCTTTCTCCTATGTTGCTGTCACTTACAGTAGGTAGTAGAAATCTGACATTACCGACTCATTTTACTCTGGGAGAAATGTACTATTTGTATGTGTTTTAAATTTTAAGATTTTGGCGACAGTTCCTCTTGTAACAAACTCTGATCCCCTAGTATGTGCTGCCACACCTAGTCCTATCTGTATTACAGGTTTCCAGAACAACATCACTCCTGGCAGCCATAAGCTCACATGTAAAATAATAAGGTAAAATCATTACTTTTAGTTGTGCACATGACATTGCTTTTAGATTTCTTACCCACCAAATAATGATGTGCTTGCTGGAACATCGTATCTCTCCATGTGTGGCTAGATTTACATGGAGATTTGAGGATTAGAGGGGAGCAGTCCATAGCAGCAATGTTTCCACTGATAAGCAGGCCCGGTCTGCCCATGATGCCAAGTGAGGCAACTTCCTCAGGCGGCAGACGTCTGGGGACAGCACCAGGCAGAAACAGGAAGTGAAGAGAGTGCCTGGCTAACCTATACTGGGGGCAACTGTACCTGGCTAACCTATACTGGGGGCAACTGTACCTAGCTACCAATGTTAGGGGCACCTACACCTGGCTACCTACCTATACTGAGGGTGTTTTTTGGGGGCTCACTGTAGCTATAACGTGTGGTACAAATTGTCTGGTGCTGTGCGATCATTCCAATCGGGGGGGGGGGGGGATGGTGCATCCTCACAAGTTTGTCTTAGGCAGCAAAAAATCCAGTGCCGTAGCAATAGGGAGTGTAGAGGTAGCAACTGCATAGGGGGCCCTTGGGCCAGAGGGTCCCCAAGGGTCCATCTCCAACCACAGTATTAGCTCTCTATTGGTCCTGTGCTGGTAATAATCACTTCTATATATGCTTTGAATACTAGTAATCATTAACAAACTGTTCCCCATCTCCATATTGCACTCTGACACCGTGGTTGTCCTTGGTAGGATTTTGTCTGCCGTATCAATTATAATGTAAAGAATGCTTGGGGAAGGGGGCCTGTAAAACTTGCACTGGGGCCCATAACTTCTTAGCTACGCCACTGAAAAGGTCTACAACCGGCCCTGCTGATAAGCTCTCCAAAATCAGTGAATTTGGCAGACATTACTGTTTACCTCAGACATGCTCCATTTGCCCTATGAAATGAAGGAGGGACACAATGATGGAAAAAAAACCTTAAAGGAAACCTGAAGTGAAAGCAAACTGGGGTAAACAATTGTATATACTAACCAGAAATACACATAAATCCTGCAAAGAAGAAGGCCTCGTTGTAAGATGACAGGTCATCAGTGTGAGCGAACACCGCATAGGAGGACATGTGAGTGCAGGCGCATTCCACATAGTCTGCAGAGTCCGTCATCAGCCTGCACACCTGACCATTCGCCAGCCATCTACAAAAACAACATTAATACAATTACAACAAGATTATGGCTGTTGCTGGTAAACTATCTGTACACCCATCAGTAATCAGAGCTGAAAACAAGTCACGGACATAACATTCCAGTGATAAATATGCTGTTTTTCCTCGAATTGTCATTTCAGGTACAACAGACAGGCCGCACCCTGACATAAATGTATGTAAAGCTGTCTGGGCTTGGTGAACCTGACACTTTCCGAGTATTACACAAATAGTGACTGACCGATGACAGTGACAGGAGGGGGTGAGGATGCTGGTGACAGGCTTCATGCTTATTGTGCAGGTCATTGGGTTTGCATAGCTGCGGGGTACAAGCTATTTTTGTTCACTGTTAGCTGGAAAGTAATAGCTATGTCTCAGCAAAACAGAATGTAAATCACAACTACAGGGATGGAAATGCCATTAACTGTTGACCCAAGTCTGGAATGTGGAACTGTTGGGCCTTTTTATATTCTGTTTGCAGTGGAGGCTGAGCCAGCTTGCATAATACTGTTACAGATAAAGCACAGGCAGCAAATACAGAGATCAGTGAACTACTAATGCTGCTCAAAAGCATAATACAGGAGAATCCCTTTACAGTAAACTCCAAGGGACTACTAATAAAAGTTTACTTTATCAGAAGCTGTCATACTTGAGCACATAATGTAAACTGTAGTACTGCATATTAACAGTCAATAATTGGGAGTATTGTTTTATTTTCACTGCTTCAGCAGGTAAGCACAAACAGCTTCTAAGCTATATCAAAATGAACAGTACTCAATATGCAGGATATACATGCAAAAATCACGCAACAGCTTGCACAGTAAGCATAGGTCTAACCAGTAAATGCAGGTGCAGTACTGATAGTGTGTTCTTCAGTCCACATGTCTGTGCAGCTTGGATGATACTGTAGCATTGCAGTCATGCACAAGCAAGTCACAGATGATAGGCAATTCCCTCAGTAATCAGGCAGCAGCTTACACAGGAAGCAAATAGTAGATGCAGCTTGCGATGGGTGTGCAGATAGCAAGCAGGCCACAAGTGGCTTGCAAGCCCATCCACGGTTCATGCATCTCCCACTGACGTATGACGCATGCACCCGCCCACTTTCCACTATAGCTAGATACAGAATACCGCAGGGGACAAAAACTGGTTCACTATAACAGAATTTCTATTTTATCCGGGTTTACTATACCAGGTGTTATTCTCATATACTTATAATGGTGCTTGGCCTTTCCCAAAGTTCTACTAGATCAGCATTTACTGTAACAAGATTATACTGCAGTCAGAAAGTAAATTCAGGGAGGGTGATTCACTAGGCTGGGAATACTAAAAAAAGTGGCCACACGTTTACAAAGCAAAAGCCCGCTGATGCGGCCCGCAATAGCTATACACAAATTCATTCACTGAATCCAGGCCGATAGCAATGACTTCAAGTGAACCTCCAGACTAAAAATTTACTCAGCAGCACTGGAAAGGCTTGGTGTTTCTTTAACTGTTTCACAGCATCAGAACTTTGTTTCTCTTATACAAGCCTCATTTTTAGCTGCACAGAAAAAAACTGCCCGGGCATTTTTCCCCTAATGCTGTGCAAAGCATGATGGGATTTCTGATGTTGTTGTTCTCGTTCTGCTGTTTTGGTGCAATTTTTTTTTTTTTTACATTTTGTATTTGACATTTGAAGCCTAGCGCATGCAGCTGGGAGGGGTTATCAGGACACAGGACAGTAGGAACTGTGTCTCCTGCTCCCTGTCACCTCCTTTCAACCAAAACGATGGCTTCCCCCATGACAAAGATGGCAGCCCCCATGAATCACAAATATTTGCCTGTTCTTTTAAAACGGGGTGGGTAAGAGATTATATTACCTATCTATTCTAATTAACATAAGTAATGTAACTTAATGACAGCATGTTTGTTTAGGCTGAAGTTCCCCTTTCAGTCTCATCCCAGCATTTTCAGGGCTACATTGTAAACATTTTCCCTGTTATTCTTAGAAAAATGTATATAAAACACCCAGGCGATACTATTTTAGTTGATTTGCTAAATATCAAGACAAAAGCTGTGAACCTCCTACTCACATGTTCTGGATTAGTCCACCACCTCATGGGAGATTCTCAAACATACTAGCTAGCCAGCCAGTCTATTCGTCTGCACACTATTGTGAGAGTTGTACTGAACAACTGTAATTCAAGGAGTGCTTCCTAAAATAAATAAATCCCTAGAACTCCCCCCCCCCCCCCCCTATAAGTAGATGGCCTATGACTGTAAGTAGTGAGAGGCATATGGTGGCTGCCATATTTATTTCCTTTTACAGAATATCAGTTTCCTGGCAGTCCTGGTGATCTCTATGGCTGCAGTAGTGTCTGAATCACACACCAGAAGCAAGCATGTGGCTTATCTAGTCAGACTTCACTCAGAGTGCTTGGTCTCCATGCTTGTTCAGGGTCTAAGGCTACAAGTATTAAAGGCAGATGATCAACGGGACAGCCAGGCAATATGAATAGTTTAAAAGGAAACATGTCATCAGTTAAACTCCCTAAACAGCATTCCCCATTGGTACTGATACGGCCTTCCAAACTTCCAGTAGATCCTCAAAATTATCCAAGCCCCTCCTGGGCACAAACACTCCCCTCCCATTCTGGCCACTCCCCTGAGGATGCACTTTTACCACTTGATTACAGCCATCCACCACAAGATCACTTTCCAGTGTCATTATTCTCTACATACAAAAAGAACAAAGAGGATGTAGTACAATTCATGTAGGAGGAACAGTTATTTTACAGCACATGCCGATACCTTTCTGATGCCTGATTCCACAGAAGACACAATGACGTTCGTGGTACAATGCGACCTTCAGCTGCATTAATCCTGTACACAACCTCATTGTTATCAGTTAACTGATGAGAGAGGTTTCCTTTCACACTCACTGATAAAATCTGGAATTGAAGGAAAAACATTTTTGTTTCAATGGATCTACATGGCAAAGAGCGATTCTTGTATGCAGTGTGTTGTTATTATTCAGAATCACTGTTGTATAGAGAGGGGTCACCTCTTGCACCTGCATATTTGTATTTGTAATCGGAAGTAAGTGAATAAGAGCTTACTGCTCTAATATGGCATCTCCCATCATGCCTCACACACTACTGGCTGGCAAGGAATGCTGTCTCGCGCCATTCATAGCAGAGCTTGAGAGCAGCTGTGCCAGAGACCTTTATCTGGCGAGATATTCCATTGTTGCTACGGAAACTGTTAACTATTTCACTGGACACAAGTATAGAAACAGAATTATATTATGGACAATTCCAATGTTTTAGAGTGCAAATCTGTTTTAGGGGAAGCATTATTATTGTTATCAATTAACTAGGACACAGTATCAGAGCAATGCTAAAAAAAAATTACGTTGCTCATTATTGATACAATTTTTAGTGGATGATTACTATTTTGCTACCAAATCGTTTAGATCAGATTGTATGAAAACAGAAGCGCATTATAGATCGGTTCCTTGAACACTTGAGAACTTCTGCCACGCTTGTCTACCTCCCTGTATGTAAACAACTGTAAACACATGTAAACACTTGGCTCTGTTTTCTATTTTTAGAAAACGGAGTTAGTATAGTGTCCTCTTGTGGCCAAAAAGTAAAACTACAACCAATTACACCATTATACACTTACCATAGAAAACTTAAATAGATTTTCATTATTTTTTAACTCCGTCCACCCCTCCCAAAAATAAATTTTTATTGCCATAAACATTGTAATCACCGGGACAAATGGGCAAATAAAACGTGTCTGTTTTATCCACAATAACATATTTTATTTTTAAACTACAATGGCTGAAAGCAAAGAAATGGTGAGTTTTTTCATTTTTTCTTCTTTTTCCCTGTAAAATGCATATAAAATAATATAATTCTTAGAATAAAGTACTGCCCAAAGAAAGCCTAGTTTGTCCCGCAAAAAAATAATATATAGATCATTTCAGTGTAATAAGTAGCGATAAAGTTATTACCAAATTAATGAGAAGAGCTTTCGAAGGGGAAAAAAACTGTGGTTCAGAGAGCTTGTGTAAAGGGAGACAAGAGACCGGTGAGGCATGGGGAGCCTGTTAATGCCCCACAAGCGCTGAAAGGCCACTGTAATCCTGGCCCATCATACTCCGTGAGTCTTAATACCCACAGAGTGAAGCTGGTGGAGGTGTAGGACACCCATAGAGAGTTTTAACAAGTAAGCACTATCTGATGGCATATATGATTGAAATAAGGAGAAGTGATTAATTCTCATTACAGAAGCTCACCTAGAAATAGAGACGTTTTCTCTTTTGTTTATATGTGGACTTTGGAGAATTTATTAGTGTTTTCATATAATGTTTTCAGGATTGTGTGCAATTAATTATATGTTATTGTGGGAGGCTCAAGCGCTGTATGATTTGTGATAAGTATTCAGGGCAGCCCATTTTATTTGGTTTTCAGCCGCCCATACAAAGTGTGACAACTTGTGCTGTGGAATCCTGTTTAAACGAGCTCTAAGGTGGGAGGGCCAACAAAATGCAACTGCTAGTTCTCACTTTTAGATAGAGATAATAATTTTAAAGACAGAAGTGAAGCTATAAAATCAAGTGAGCCCCCTCCCCCCGCAGAGAAGATGGAAAATGTCAAAGTGCAAACTGGACGCAGATATGATAAAATGGAGGGGAGGGAGGGGCATAGTGGAAGTGGGTAGCAGTGGTGTAAATATTAAGGCAGCAGTCCCTGCAAGCCACAAAGGTGGCACTACAGGGGAGTGGGCCTCAATTTCTTCCTTCCCTCTCTCCTCAGTGCCCCATTCCTGTGTTCCCTCAGAAACCAGATCTTTCCTCCCCAACCCCATTTTTCCACACCCTTCCTGGGAGTGATTTAGTCTAGAAACTATAAAGAGCGCTGTAGGGACTCTCGTTTTTCATGATGTACTGTGCACAATGTGGAGAGCGAGGAACCAATAAGCCAAGATTATGGTTAAGGTGGCCACTAATGATCCAATTTATAGCGAAAAATCGTTCGAGCGATCAGAAATTCTGATCGGAAGTGAAATATTGTAATACATCGTTCACTACACCATCAACGAACCAATCTTTGCTTCCTATCTATCACAACCAACAAGAAAATCCAAATTTTGGTTAGACGAAAATTCATTCGGGCGACATTTTTTTCACTCGTTCATAATCGATTGTGTCCATCAATGGAGGTTATTTACAACCAATCCGATCAGAATTTCTGATCGCTCGAACGATTTTTTGCTAGAAATTGGACAGTTAGTGGCCACCTTTAGGAAGGTGGAAGAGACAAGCTGGCCACTAACAATACAATCTTTTTCATCCAATCTTACCATTTCTATGTAATATAAGGTAACTACCTGAATTATCCATTTTATATATTCAGTCCGTTTACCTTTACACTACCTAGATTTGGTAAACTTGGATGAAAAAGATTGTATCGTTAGTGGCCACCTTTAGGCTATGTCACCAAACTGAATATTTACAGCTGGACAGTCAAGGGGCTTGATTCACTAAGCATAGTAGTGCATAACAGAATGAGTTAGCTACTGTTACGTGTGCGAGTGAATCAGTGTGCCTTAATTCAGTGTCCCTGCACACTACGCGTGCTATTGGCAGTGTAGCATGCGTAATTGGGGAGTGTGCAATCTGCGCACGCTATGCTGCTGCATTGCAGCAAAGCAAACTCTAGTAACTTAAATTCGGCTCTACTTCTTCCACCCTGAGCCCCAGCGGTCCAGTCACATTAAATGATCTGACTTCACAGACAGACTATTGGGCTAATCAGAGTGCGGGGATCAGCTCCTTTAATGTGACTGGACCCGCTGGGGCTCAGGGTGGGAAGAGTGGAGTTACTAGGGTTCGCTATGCTGCAATTCAGTGTGCCCGCTCCCCGATTACGCGCACTACACTGCCAATAGCACACGTAGCATGCAGGGACACTGAATTAAGGCATTCTGATTCACTAGCATGCATAACAGTAGCTAACTCGCACTGTTTTACGCTTAGTGAATCAAGCCCATAGTTTTTTGTGTGGTAAAAAGCATGACTCCCAACTGTCCCTCTTTCGCAGGGACAGTTCCTCTTTGGGAACCAGATCCCTCTGTCACTCTCTTATTTGTCCCTCTTTCAGCACTGATGTAAAGATCTGAGTAAATATATGTATTTTTTACTGAAAAGGGTTTTTAACTTGCAATTAAATTGACATATTTCTTATTTTTAAATGTTAAAATTAAGAAAAACTAATGATGATAGAAGGACCAGTGTGGTTTGAATGAAAACGACATATTTTGCTTCTTCATTCTTGTGATAGACATGGCGAGGGGTGTGGTGTGGGTGTGGTTAGAGTTGTGGCAGGGGCATAGCTTAAAGTTTCCCTCCTTTCTTTTCTCAAAAAGTTGGGAGTTAAGGAAAATGTGTGTCATTTTCCAAGAGCTGACCCTATGGGGTTGATTTATGAACATTTACCATGCTAAGGAGCGTGAGTTAATCCAGCGAGCACATGCTACTGTCAGCGTAGCGTGCGCTCTTCAGCTATGCGCGCTCCTTTGAAGTACCGCCAGATGCTATGTAGAGCAATCACAATACTTAAATAGCGTGGCTGCTACTACATTAATTAACATCAGCTCTCTGCTGACAGTAGCGTGCGCTCGCTGGATTAACCCGCGCTGCTTAGCGTGGTAAATGTTCATGAATCAACCTCTATATGTTTTGCTATACAAGGCACGCTCATAAATACATGTACTTCACCGACATTTAAACAGTCAAGCTCATCCCTATAAATAACGATGCTTGCAACGAATTACCCTTCTGGAACCATAAAGTTAATTGCATCACAATTCCAGGAAGAATGCAATGAATCTGGCTGGAGAGTAAAAATAAACAAGCAAAGCATTGCTGGATTTTGTTAGAGTGCTGTGAGCGAAGCTTGAAGGCTTCACGGGGAAATGAAAACAGGCTTCTCTTATGTAACTCTGTAAATTACCTTGTTATTTAAAGCGCTTTCTTCAGTTCCTGTAAGGAACCACTGCTGGCTGCTGAACTCTGTAAACTGCACAAGTCTGCAGCTGTCCTCTGAGGTGCTGTTCTCCAGAAAAACTGCCAAGAGTCTCTCTGGCAATTGGATCATATCCCCGTTCTTCCCTTCAAACTTGTGTCCATTTATTTGCTGTGGATACCAGTTATAAGCACTTATAGATAAATAAGGACAAGTGTCAAAGAGAGTCTTCCCTCTGTGAAAACATGATACATTACACAATGTGAATCTCTGTTTGCAACAACACTAAAGATAAAAAGCACTTTAAAGCTGAGTTCTAGACAGATAACTAGCGCTAGTCTAGTTGAGGGGACCCATGGCGCTTTCTGCTCTAGGCAATATGGTTGCGTCCACTAATTTGTCAAAAATAGGGGACACAACAGGAAACACTGTCCACGGCACCACCCAAATTAGGTTCAGTAAAGCAAGGGGAAAACGGTAGCCTGAAACAAGCACTGAGCTGGAAGGCGAGTAGCCAAAAGTCGCGATTATAGTCCTTGTGTGCAATTTTAGCATTAGTGTTCCCCCTAAGTCCTCTATTTATTACACATAAGTGGATGCGACCAATTTGCCATGAGCAGGAAGTGGCTGTTGGTCTATGAGGTTGCCCGCTGGGTCCCCTCAACTAGACTGCCACCAGATAACCTAAATACACATTTGAAATGCAGTATTGCTATACAATTATCCATTTTGGTGTTCAATCGACCAATAGTTTTGACTCTTATCGAATTGATTGTAAATCAATTTCAATTTTGCAGGTTTGACTGAAGTAAAGCAATAGACCGAACAGGATGGGAAATTTCCATGGATTATACAAGAATTGAGCCCTTTTTCAGCTATATTTCGATCAAAACAAGATGAATTCATGAAATGAGTTTCTGAAGATGTGAATCAGGTTGGTGGTGGGGAGAAGAGGGGCATTGTGACTCATATCTTGCACAATTTGATCTATCAAATATTGATTGGTTCACTAAACATATCTCATGACTTAGCTCTCCTTACTTATTTTTGAAAGGAAAAAAGGGGGTGGAGTATGTGGGAGGAAACCAGAAGCCAATATAGCGTAGTAAGTTTGTGACACAGGGATTAAAGATCTATAGAAGAACTATTCAGCACTTTCCACTGAAAGAAAACAGTCACTATTGGTTGTTGTTGATTAATATTTCTCCAATAATAATTAATACATTTCCCATCCATTCTTAGAACGACTTTGCTTTGGATGCACTTAAAAAGTTTTATAAATAAGTTGAAAACAGACAAGGAGGTAAGTTTTGTGGATCGACCCCCATTGATTCCAGTGAGAGGAGCACTGATTAATCACCTCTTGATCGACAAACCATTGAAAAGGAAAAACAATGGGAATGTGAGTTGGACATAGTTCGATGAGTGTAAGGCCACCTTTACAAACACACACACACATTTCCACTTCCATTACAAATTCCCATTCGATTCTGGGCAGAGCTAAAGAAGTAATTCCGGCACTCGCAGCCCTTGGCCAGCATATGCATCCAGGACATAGATTGCATAGCACAGATACAGACTGTCATCCTTTTTCACCAAAACCTGGTTGACCTCTAGAAGCTAGCTGGGGATCTTCTACGTAGTAAAGGAAGAATCTGACTGGATTCTGTGAGCTAACACTGACAAAGACAGTTCCGCTCAGTCACTTTTATAAATACGGCCAGCTGTTGTCAAGGAACAACATGAAACCCCATAATAAAAATATTTTCAAATAACTTTACAAAATCTAAATAAAAATCACGATCACCTCATATACTTTACTTGCCAACAGACATATGGTAAAGTAATGCTGCTAAAGAGACCGACTCCCCCATAGCACAAAGCAGTGTGCCAACACGTTCTCTCCTTTCTAGTGCATGCTGGGAAAGCACTGTGCTTCTGACTCACGATAGCTGCAGCTATCGTTACTACTGAGGAGATTTTATAATAGTGGCATGTTCTGTAGCAGGCTGTCCCGCCTTTTTCCATTCTAAATCTCCAACATTCCAAATTTCTAACAACTAGAGGGACAGAATACCTAAGAGGAAATAAATATGTCTGCCTCAGTATCCCTCTCACTTCATGTCCCCAGAGGCATGAGAAATTACAATAGTGGTACTGTTCTGACTAAACACAGAAAGACTGGGCATAGAGAACAACTTGGCTAGGTCTTGTCCCCATACATTGGCACAACACAATTCTGCAGGTACATGAAGTTGGAAGAATCACACAGTGACATGTTGTAGAATGTAGTCAATTATACAGGACACCCACTTTATGTTAATTATACAGGTTTCAGCATCAAGAAACACTTCCCATATATATTGCTGTATATTGGTATGTTACCCCACCCTCCCAGCGATGTTTAGCCTAGGCTATTCAGCTATGTGGAATGTGGAGTTTCCCTCCCAGAGCATTCTGAGAAACCAGGCATTATTTCTACTGACTTTGGAACACACAGTAAATAAACATTCCACAGTGATTCACCTGTCATCAGTAAAGATGTCACCACCTGAGAAAAATTCCAGAATATAAATCAAAGTGAGGAAATTTGGGGAAAAACAGAGATTAAATATTTTATAAAGTAATATAGAAAAATAAGCAATTTTATTAATTACACTATATTCAGTTCCTCTTTAAAGTATCACCTGGGGTACACGTTCCATGTGTTGAGAACCTAGGCTGTGGGCCCAGGGCTATAAATCCTGTCCTTTGCTTAAAGGACAACTGAAGAGAGAGGTATATGGAGGCTGCCATGTTTATTTCCTTTAAAGCAATACCAGTTGCCTGGCAGCCCTGCTGATCCTCTGCCTCTTTTACTATTAGCCATAGCCCCCGAACAAGCATGCAGCAGATCAGGTGTTTCAGACTTTAAAGTCAGATCTGACAAGACTAGCTGCATGCTTGTTTCTGGTGTTATTCAGATACTACTGCAAAGAAATAGACCAGCAGGGATGCCAGGCAACTTGTATTGATTACAAGGAAATAAATATGGCAGCCTCCGTATACCTCTTACTTCATTTCCCCTTTAAGGTGTTAATTTCTCATCTGTGTTTTGCAGTTAACATTTTTGATTTTTAAAATAAAGCTCTTCTTTCATTTTAGATTCAGCAGCGTTGGCATAAGGAACAATAGCACAAAGTAAATACTGTCCTTTGTGTCACCAGGAAAACAGCTGCAGGCAGTGGGGTATCTACAATGCATAGGGCTCCCCAGTGAAACTTTAATGGCTTATGGTGCTCCAGGAGGGCAGTGCTTCTTTGGGATATGCTATGCTTTTTTTGCAAGAAAAACTATTATCCTTCATTCATGGATACAGCCACGTGCACCAACCTACATCTGACTGGGTGAAAACAACTAATGCTGCTTTACTTCTATACAAACTGACCTATCTGCAGAGAAACTGTCCTCTCAAATGTGAAAGGATTTGGGTTCCATGGACAGAATACCAAGATCACGGTGTAGACTATGAGACAGGGTGTTGAACTCTACTTAATACTTACTGCCTGGACCTATTAGCTATAATTCTTGACAGGACGGCCCGTGAAGGGAAGGGTGGTGGGGGTGGGGTTGGAAGGGTTGTGGATTTTATTGTACAACGTATTATGTATATGTGTATGGTTGCACTGTATGAAAATCAATAAAACTTATTTGTTAAAAAAAAGTGTATGGTGTAGAATATATCATAAACTGAAATGAAAAAAGATTTTGTTTTCGCGTTTATTCATTTTTTTTGCTTTGTGGTGGGACTCTTATTATGACCTATGTAAGTTGTCATGGAGACAGTAGGAGGGAGCTCTAGCCAGTCTTTCATTGTGCACACAGAGAGAATCACCTGACCCTGCCCACCTCTTCTTTCTGCTGCAGGGAGAGTCACAGTTTAATTTCCAATGAAAAATTTGGGAAGGTGAACTAGGGCTTTAAAGAGGAACTCCAGTGAAAATAATGTAATAAAAAAAAGTGCTTCATTTTTACAATAATTATGTATAAATGATTGAGTCAGTGTTTGCCCATTGTAAAATCTTTTAAATCCCTGATTTACATTCTGACATTTATCACATGGTGACATTTTTACTGCTGGCAGGTGATGTAGCTGCTGCTTGCTTTTTTGGCAGTTGGAAACAGCTGTAAACAGCTATTTCCCACAATGCAACGAGGTTCACAGACAGGAAACTGCCAGGACCATAGTCTCAGAGTTTCTTGTGAGAGGTGTTTCACCATAATATCAGTCATACAGCGCCCCCTGATGATCAGTTTGTGAAAAGGATTTCTCATGTAAAAGGGGGTATCAGCTACTGATTGGGATGAAGTTCAATTCTTGGTTACGGTTTCCCTTTAAGCACTCCTGCTGTTACTTTGTGGAGCCATAATTTACTAAAGTTTATCTGAACTAAAGATCATGGGAAAACATAATGATGCTGCAAATCCGGACTGGTAATAATGCAAAATGCTCAATGTCTGGTGGCATAAATTTGCCAACTAAGCAAGTAGAAAACAAAAAGTTTTGTAAAAGTCATACCTTTTAAAAGTAATGCGAAACTAGTCAATACACATATTGGACCATTGTAAGCACTGTTGAAAGCATAGTGAATTAGCTATTAGAATCAGCAATCTGTCCTGGATTTCAGTTGTGTGAACAAGACAGCAGTAGCATAGCTTTTAAATTCCTAGCCTCTCAGTAACCACAGTATGGATGGATAGGAACCTGGTCAGAGTTGCAAACCTTTAACACCTATGCAGTGTCAAAATTGTCATGCATGGGGAGCACACAGCAATTGTATAGGTACTTCTGACTAGTACATACCCTGAGTTGCACAATTTGCGACACCTGTGTTGACAAGGTAATGCATACCACTGCACTGTTTCATGAATATGCCCCAATGTAATAAAAAGTGAGGTCAAGCTTGCACGATTACATCAGTTTCCTGCATATACTGAAAAGTTAGGGCTTGTACACATGCAAGAGGACTGTCCCCACGCAAGGATCAGGATTTGATCCTGCGGGCAAAAGTTTAGCGCTGAGTTCTGTAAATACAACAATCTTTTATTACTCAACTGCTAAAAGAACCATACAAAGGTCCAATACCAGACATCACAAACTGTAACATCGAACACACTCTCCAGACAATCACTACACCTTAAAACGCAAAGTAAAATATACATTAAAAGGCTAGCAATGCATTATGTTGCTCTGGACAGGGGAGGAAGGAAGAGGAGGCGCAAAGAGCAGGCAAGTAGGAGAAGAATACCATTGGTGTGCGCTTGGCCAAGAGGATCCGCCAGGTAGATCAAGGGTGCTGTACACACGACATGCCAGATTCTATGCAGAGGCAGCATCCGGACCAATCCATCTAGCATGAGGCTTTGTGCGGTTTGAATAACTGTATTAGTATATTATGACTTAGAGGTACAGCATCACATTTCAGTGGAGCGTCAGCCAGAAAATGAACCAATCCAGGCAAGCAATATAATGGAAAACATTTCTAGCAATTACGTACATTGAGGTTTTTAAATGGTTTATTGTGGATATATATATATATATATATATATATATATATATATATATATATATATATATGCCCAGTGTGTGGAAAAACGCAGAAAACTGTGTGTAGTGGACACAGGCCCAAACAAAGACTGGATTAACCAATTAACCATGTGTTTACCTTACTCCTGGAGATCCACATGTCACACCAGTAAGCAGCGAGAAGGCATAGACCTCAGCAACTTGTATCAATGGGCTGTATCCACGTGTATCCATACGGTTTGGACTAAGAAGACTGCACAGTATATCATAAAACAGGATGCGGCTTTCCTCAGTGAGAACCTGAATTCCACCATCACTGACAACCTGAAAAGTAGAATACAGTGTGCAAGTCAAAAGCCTGAACACAAGCGTAAACTAGTTCCTTGAGCTTTAATAGACACCTTGATTTACACCTTGATTTACATTGCGGAAATCTGTGGGCCGACAACAGCTGTATACACTATGCAAGTCAAAGAAACGACAGAGGACTTCATGCTTTTCTGTCAGATATGGTCTAGTTTGCTATGGAAGGTAGTGCCACAGGACACACAGTTGCAGTTAAGGAAATTCTTCAGGTTGGTTGTGTAGTAAGTTCTTTATAGCACAACCTATAATCATTGGGAATGCTTAAGATTTGTATGTAGAGATTTGTATGTAGAGAGTTGTTACACAGCATCAGTCCATAGAAAACCCCCATCTGCATTTAGTGACAAGTTAAACAGTCAACCCATTCAAAACAGTTTTGTAGTCTCCGAGGCATCTGTTTATCAAAATGATTTGCACATTTGCTCACTGATTTAAAGTAATGCATTATCAGAGTAACATTTTGCTCCTGTAAAGCCAAATATGTTTTTATAAGGCAAAATTTTATTTAGCTTAATTTTTATTTTTTTTTACAGGGGAGCTTTTAGATCATTTTAGCCCCCAAATCACAGTGCTATTCTCCAATACTGAAGTGTGTACTCTGTAACAGGAGTCAGAGTCAGTGGTTTCAAAAACTGAGGAGTTGGAAGGTTTTTTTTTGTACCCACTCCATGGCCCTAAAAGGGTTGTAGAGTTGGAGCAAGTTTGGGTACCTGGAGACGGAGTTAGAGGTTTCATAAACTGAGGAGTCGGGGTGGGAGTTGGAAGATTTTTTGTACCAACTCCACAGCCCTGCTTTGTAAGTCCTACCATAGAATCATGCCAATCCATTAACTGATGAATGCCTAACAAGACTGAAACAAGTTGTATAATATGCCTCTGTAAAATTAATAGGCTACAGGCATGCTGTAATCCAGAAGTGTCTAGATGGTTTATGAGGGACATAAAGGAATAATCTGGATATTCACTCATTGGGCTGAGGTGACAATATGAAAGTAATTTTTACTTACATGTAGCTACATATTTCCTATTACTTTTTTTTTATTTTTTTTACATATTATCATTTTTATTAATTTTTCAAAATTGGCATGAATAATCAAACAGATAGTCTGATCACAGAATCAAATATAAAAGAAAAAAATCAACAGTATGTATGGATAGAAACCATAACAGATGACTTTTGTTTTAAAAAGAAAGAAATTCTATTTAACATAGCTTGTTAGTTTATTTTGGCCTTCTACAATCATCCTAGTGGTTCTGGCTTGCTATGACCCTATACTAAAAGGAATATGGAAGATGCTATATTTTTGGCTTGCAGATCTTTCTGGGTTTTGCAGCATCTGAATCACACACCTGAAATGAGCATGTGACCAGTGTAGTGAGATTTTAGTCTGAGGCTGAGCACATGGTCTACATACTTCTGGATTAGTGGATGAAATAATCAGAAACAGATGATCAGTAGGACACACAAGCAACTGGCATAGCTTAACTGACAGCTGAAGTGAGAAGAATATGCAAGCTGCCATATTTATTTGATTTTAAACAATACCAGTTGCCTGTTAGCCCTGCTGATCTATTTAGCTGCAGTAGTGTCTGAATAACACCAGAAATAAGCACGCAGTCGGGAGGATGCAGAGGCCTCTCTATGGAGGTATGTGACTTATTTTAAATCTCACATGCTTGCTTTAAAAGGAAATAAATATGGCAGCTTTTATATCCCTGTTGCTACAATGTTGCTTTAACTGTAGTAATGATAGAGTGACCAGATTTTTGTGGGTCCAACCTGGGACAGGGAGGTGGGGGGGCGGGCGAAAAGTGGGGAGGACTGAGGAGCGCGTAGCGACGAAGACTGGGGAGGGGCGAAAAATGGGCGTGGCCGTGCCATTGTATGGGCGGAACTAACGTAATGATGTAACAGTGAGGCATAAGAAAGCAATGTTTACGCCATGATGTGGACAAACGAGACTTTGCATCATGCATGTGCAGAAACTGTGTGATGCTAATAGTACAACGTAACCACAAAGCAGCAAACATAGCCATCTATGACCATTAAATAATAAATGCAGTAACAGTTACCCCGGACACCAGAAAATAAACACAATGCGGGCAACATGTCAGTATAAAATAAATGCAATGCGGGCAACATGTCAGTACAAAATAAACGCAATGCGGGCAACATGTCAGTATAAAATAAATGCAATGGGCAACATGTCAGCACAAAATAAACGCAATGCGGGCAACATGTCAGTATAAAATAAATGCAATGCGGGCAACATATCAGTACAAAATAAACGCAATGCGGGCAAACATGTCAGTACTAAATAAATGCAATGCGGGCAAACATTTCCCCAGAAAAGAAATGCAATGCGGGCAAACATTTCACCAGAAAAGAAACGCAATGCGGGCAAACATTTCACCAGAAAAGAAACGCAATGCGGGCAAACATTTCCCCAGAAAAGAAACGCAATGCGGGCAAACATTTCCCCAGAAAAGAAACACAATGCGGGCAAACATTTCACCTGAAAAAGAAAGCATTTACTCACCTGGAAGAAGTCTCCGGCCTCTGGCGCGCTGCTCCCGGGACCACCTTCCTCCTGCTCGTCTCCTGCGCTGACAGGGCTACGGCAAGATGGCGCCCGAAGCCCTGTACTGGAGACACAAATAGTTTCTAGTACAGGGCTTCGGCAGCCATCTTGCCGTTGCCCTGCTCGCCTGCCGGTGTCGGAACAGACACCGGAAGAGGAGTCTGGAGCGGGGCTGCAGGCAATGAACTGGCACGGCGCCCATAGACGCCGCTGCCAGTTCATGAGTATAGAGTGGCCAGAGTCCCGAGGCCGGGACGTCCCGCTGCTGAAAGCGGGACGTTTCCCGGGACATCATGCTGCCTGGGACAGCGGACCCCGAATCCGGGACGCGTTCCGGGCAATTCGGGACGTCTGGTCACTCTTTTAATAAGCATACAAAATGTCTGAACACTCTTTTAGGAATCTTGATAAACTGTCACATGGTGTCTTTCAGTAACCAGCCAAGAGAGATGGTCTTAATTGCTGTATCCACAGTCACACAATAAATGTAAGCTTTACCGGCAACAAATTAAACTAAAAGTCTAATCGTACCTTGTCCATGATAGTTATGGTGGCACCAAGCTGTTCTTGTGAGAATTCAGTGCCAACTTTATTATTCAGAGACTGCAGAACCCGGTTTACATTGACCTCATCATATGGTTGTTGGAGCTGATCAAGTAGCCCCCAGGTGGCCTGAGATGAAGGGTCTGACACAATAGTGATATTGGCAGTTCCATACAGCGGATCTACTTTGGCACCTCCTGTGGGATTGACAAGTAAGACCTGGAAACGCTTTGGATATGGATTGAGGGAGGCTGTGTCTGGAGAGAGGGTGATATCCAGTATAAGAGTCCTCTGTCCTGGTGCAAAGGTGAGCATCCCCTCAGAACTGGCAAAATCCTGGCCAGCAACTGCAGGATAAATCACTGCGTGCCCAATCGTTTCTGATCTTTTCAACTCCTTAAAAAGAGAAAAGCTTACATGAATGATTTATATATTCAAAACATTTTTTATCTTAAAAGAATTTAATAAATTACAAATAACTAATTTTTCCACTAAGGCTTTGTTCACATTATAAATCGCCAGGGCTATCGCAAGCGCTGAGCCATTTATACTGTGATTTTTGAAGAGCTTTTCCCTGCGATTTGCGCTTAGAAAAGTGCTTTTATAAGCACTTTTTCTCAGTGTTCATTTGTCAGGAAGTGAACTCTTTAAAGAGAACCCGAGGTGTGTTTGAAGAATGTTATCTGCATACAGAGGCTGGATCTGCCTATACAGCCCAGCCTCTGTTGCTATCCCAAACCCCCCTAAGGTCCCCTGCACTCTGCAATCCCTCATAAATCACAGCCGTGCTGTGAGGCTGTGTTTACATCTGTAGTGTCAGTCTCAGCTGCTCCCCCGCCTCCTGCAGAGCTCCGGTCCCTGCCCCCGTCCCTTCCCTCCAATCAGCAGGGGGGGAAGGGATGCAGGCGGGGACTGGAGTTCTGCAGGAGGCGGGGAGAGAAGCAGACTGACACTATAGAGATAAACACAGCCCGCTCTGACAAGCTGCTTGTCAGCAGCGCTGGCTGTGATTTATGAGGGATTGCAGAGTGCAGGGGGACCTTAGGGGGGTTTGGGATAGCAACAGAGGCTGGGCTGTATAGGCAGCTCCAGCCTCTGTATGCAGATAACATTCTTCAAACCCACCTCGGGTTCTCTTTAACCCGGAAATGAATAAACAAAGTATTTATTCATAAAAGAGCTCGGGAACAGGGATGAGCAGAAACTACGCCAGTGCGAATTTACGCATCGTAGTTTGCATCTACGCATCGTAGTTCGTAGGTGAAGTTGCAGAACTACGCTTACTATGCGTAGTTAACATGTGTATTGCGTAGTGAACTACGTATGCATTACTCGCGTTTATTTTTCCGCGTACGATTGTATGCTTACAAATTTACGCATTGGAAAGGGAATGTACGCATAGAAGAGTTCTACGCGTAATTGCGTATTTTAACGCATATTCTACGAAATGCATACTAAGCAAATATTTGATTTCGAAGCCGTAGTTTGGCGAAGCGTAATTGCGTAAAACTACACGTAGTTCCAGCGTAGCGAAGTTGGCTGACTACGACCATCCCTGCTCGGGAAATCGCTATACAAAGCGTTTTTTAAGCACTTTGCGATTGCCCTATACCTACCATTGAGCAAAAGTGCTCAGAAAATGGTACATGTAGCGCGTTTGCGATTTAAATGAAATCAAACGCTTACATGTGAACACTGTCATAGGAAATCATTGCACAATCGCTTTTAGGGCAGTTTGCAAAATCGCCAGCGCCTAAAAAATCAGCAAACGCTGATAGTGTGAACAAGCCCTTATGCTGGGAATACACAATGGGCCTGAGTCACAAAGCGGTGATAACTCAGTTATCACGCCTAAAAGACTTTAGGCGTGATAACCTTTGCACTGCTGAGTTAGCACCGTTTTGTGCTCTTTATCGCGCGCAAAGTCCCGCGTGCAAAGTTTTGCGCGCGCAATTGCGCAACTCCGCACGCAGCGCCCATAGGGTTTAATGGGCGCATCGCGCGCACTGCACCGTGCAAAACTTTGCGCGCGGGAATTTCGCGCGAGTTTCATTTTATCACGCCTAAACTGAGTTTAGGCGTGATAAAGGGCTTTTCACAGGCATGCAAACACTTTGCACCGCTTTGTGAATCAGGCCCATTGAGGTTTTTTTTTGGCATATTTACTTTTTGATCGATTTTCCAATCCTTTTTCCAATCGATTTTCCAATCCTTTTTCTGATTGATTTCCATTCTCTTCTATGATAAAATCAATCAGAAAAATTATCAAAAGCAGATCGGAGCTGTTGAAAATGATCTATCGAGCCATTTATCTGCCGAGATAATGAGGCTGATGCAGTGTAAAAAAACAAGTAGTGGTGGCACTGGGACGATTTCTATGCTGAAATCTATTGTGAGGGCCCTTTCCACTGCAAAACGCAAACGTTTTTGACCTATTTTGATGCATTTTTGTGCGTTTTTTATGTGTTTGGGTTTTTCTGATTGGCAAGTGTTGTCTTGATTTTTGAAAATAGATACTAGTGGTTACATCAAAACAAAACACAAACATATTTCTATGCGTTTTTCATGCGTTCCTATACTTTACATTGAAACGCAAAATGCATCATAATCGCACAGACATGCGTTTGCATCTTCCTTTAAATCGGAATGCAGCAGTGGAAAAGGCCACCCAAGATTCTTATTTTAAACAGGCTACACTTCAGCAAACGCATGCGTTTTGCGGTTTTGGCAAAAAGGCAGCTAGTGGATAAAGAGCCCGAAATCAGCTTGCAGTGTGTGGGCAGGCAGCCCTGTTTCTATGGGCGTGCAAATAGTGCAATTGCCCGGGGCGCCGGAATAAGCGGCAGGAGGGTGGGCATAGCAGAGGGAGGAGCGAGCATAGCGTTGCATCTCAACTGCCGCGATCCCTGCACGCATGCAGCCTCTATCTTATTCCTCTCCCTGGTGTCCATCGCAGTGGTATCAGCGCCTCCCTGTGATGACGTGACTGCATGTCACCACAGGGGGTGTTGTTACCAATGCGACAGACACCTGGGACAGGAAGGTGATAGAGGCTGCGGAGGATCGCCGCTGCCCCCCGCCACTGTGTTTATACTGGAGAAACCTATACTCAGGCACCTAACTATCTAACCTATACTCGGAGTACCTACCTATCTAACCTATACTGGGGGAACCTACCTATCAAACCTATACTGGGGGCAACTATACTGACAACCTACAGTACATTGGAGGCACCTACCTATCTAACCTCTACTGGGAGCACCTACCTATCTAACCTATACTGGTGGCAACTATATGGGCTACCCTATACTGGAGGCACCTACCTAGCTAACCTATACTGGAGGCACCTACCCCGCTAACCTATACTGGGTGCACCTACCTCTCTAACCTATACTGGGGCACCTACCTATCTAACCTATACTGGGGGAACCTACCTATCAAACCTATACTGGGGGCAACTATACTGACAACCTACAGTACATTGGAGGCACCTACCTATCTAACCTATACTGGGGGCACCTACCTATCTAACCTATACTGGTGGCAACTATATGGGCTACCCTATACTGGAGGCACCTACCTAGCTAACCTATACTGGGGGCAACTATGTCTCGCTACCTATACTGGGGAGACCTATAGCTGGCTAACTATACTGGAGTTAACTAGACCTGGCTAACCTATACTGCGGGCACCTATACCTGGCTCCACAGGGGGGGAGTGGGCGATTTTTACACCCTCCCCCTGGGTGCAATTTAGCCTAGAAACTGCCTTGTGGGCAGGCAATAGATCCCTTTTTGATAAGATTCTATCAGAGAGGGATCCATCTAATGGTGATAGATTGAATAATGTATGGCTACCTTTACTGCTCTCCAAAAGCCATCATGCCTCTGATTGGGCATTAAGGTAGCCATGTATCTAGCGATGATGGGCAGAATTGACCAAGAGACAAATCTCTCTACCAACAAATCTGATTAGAGAGAGAGATCTGTCGGCTGCCCATATAACGCAGGCCGATTCCTGATCAATTTCAGCTTGAACTCTCTCAGGAATCAGCCTCGTCTGACAAGCCCACCGCCTTGCCGCTGCCCCCTTTAGTGTATAAATGTGGCACCGGATGGTGGGCAACACAGGACAGGTAATGTATAAATGCACACATGGGGGGCACATTTATACACTGGGGGTTAGGGATGATCAGAAGAGGTGATTTCTATTGCGGTAATCCCGCCTATCGCAATAACGAAATTCCGCTACCGCTACATTCCGGCGGTTTCCTGCGGTATTCCGCATTCCGGCGGAACAATTTCCGCAATGTTAAAGGGAACCTAATGGATGTTTCCTTTTAAACAAATACCAGTGCTTTGCTGGTGGCTGAATCACAATCCTGATTACAATTTTTTTTTTTGGAGCAGCAGGAGTTGTCGTAGGCCATGGCACCTAGAGGTGGTTTCTCAGCAGTCATTATAATTTTTTTGAGGAGCAGCAGGAGAAGTTGTAGGCCATGGGACCTTGAGGTGGTTTCACAGCAGTCATTACATTTTTTTTGGAGCAGCAGGAGAAGTTGTAGGCCATGGGACCTAGAGGTGGTTCAGCGGCAGTCATTACAATTTTTTTTGGAAGCAGCAGGAGTAGTCGTTGGCCAAAAGCATAGGGTTAGGATAGAATATAACGTCGGACAGCTGCAAAAGCTGCATTTTTATGATCTTGAAATGCAAAAATATGCAATGATAGTGATAGGCAGCAGAGTTTGAGAGGGAGACCATTTGAGGCTTGAAAAACAGCACAATTTTAATTTAGTCTGTCTAATCTTCATCATGAATCAGTGAGAGAGGCCTTGTAATTATCACTGTACCATGACTCGTTTATTTTTTTTTCCTTCAACATTCTCAGCAGGTTCACAGATTGGCTATTGGTGCTGCTGCTGCTGGGAGTGGGACCACCAGACCTTTGCTGAGTATGATGAGGCTTGGTAGCTTGGGCCTGGGATACAGGTGCAGGAAACACATCTTCTACCCAACGAAGAAGGGCATCCTGGATGTGGCTCATCCTGGCGTCTGCTTGGGAGGGGGTATGAACTGCCGCATTTTTCCCTTGCACCGGGGATCTAAGATGGTGGCCACCCACATGTCGAGCCTTGATTTTAACGTTTTAATCCGGTGGTCCTTACGGAGGCACTGGAGCATATGCGCAGCCATAGGGAAGATATGTCTACTATGAATCACCTCTTCCTGGCTGTCAGAACTGTCGTCATGCTCCAGCTCCACATCAAAATCTTCTTCCCACCCCCGGACAATGGGTTCTTCCGCTTCCACAAGCTCTACCTCCTCATCCAGGACTTGAGCGTGCTCACTCACTCCCCCACTTGACTGACCACTGTTCAGTAGGGCTTCCTCCCCCTGTCCGAGCATTTTGTCAAGAGCCTTATCCAGCATGAAGACAAGAGGGAGCACTTTTGATATGCTGCAGTGCTCCTCACTGACCAATGTTGTTGCCTGCTCAAACGGCTCCAAGACTTTACACACCTGTCCAATCAGCTGCCACTGGTCCCCAGTAATGCAGTCCAGTGGCCCTGTTCTGGAGGAAGATGTCTGAGACAGGTATAGCCTGACCGCCATTCACTGCTCCCACAACCTCTCCAGCATGTGGAGGGTGGCGTTCCACCGTGTCGGACAATCAGAAATAAGCCTGTGCTGCGGCAGGCTATGGCGGCGCTGTAGCAGTTTCAAGGACGCGGTGGCAGTTGTGGAGTGATGGATGTGGGCTGACCCTTTTCGTGCTGAGGCCACAGCATCCTTCAACCCATCAAAAGTGAGTAAGAACTTCTGAACTACAAGGTTGAAGACGTGGGCCAGGCAAAGTAAGGGAGTGTAGCCACCTTCAGAAATATTGGGCCAGCATGTTGGCACCATTATCAGACACCACTACACCTGTCTCCAGTTTTCGGGGGGACAGCCACTGCCGAATCTGATCCTGTAAGGCTGCAAGGATTAAAGATCCGATTTGCCTGTTCTCGTCCATGGATTCAAGTTTCAGCACTGCTTCGCATCGATGGTGCTGCAGACCAGTGTAGGAGCGGGACCACTTGCTGGGAGGCTCAGCAACGGCGGACTGGCCTTGGACAGAACAGGTAGCAGAGGGAAGTAGAACAGGCCTCCCCTTCAACCCACGTGGCGGCACCACCAGCTGAGATGCCCCAGATCTTGCACCCTGCTCAGCACCATGGAAGGAGACCCAATGGGCGGTAAAAGTTAGGTACTTTCCCTTCCCATGCCTGCTGCTCCAGCCATCCATAGTGAAGTGCACCTTGCCACCGACAGCGTGATCCATAGACCGGCCGACACACTCCACAATGTGCTGGTGAAGGGCAGGGATAGCATTCCTGGCAAAATAATGGCGGCTGGGGATCCTCCATTGTGGAGCAACACTGTTCATCAGTCTGCGGAAGGGGGCACAGTCCACAAACTGGTAGGGCAGCAGCTGTTGGCCCAACAGCCTTGCCAGGAGCGCATTATTTTTTACAGCAAACGGATAAGTTGCAGGGAGCATCCGCTTCCTCTGCAACATTTCTGGCACAGAGGCCTGACGCTGGAACACTGGTGATTCAGAGGAAACCAACAAGGAGGTCTGGAGCCCTCTTACAGCCTGGCATGCAGAGGGATTTGAAGTAGAATGGGACTGAGCAGGTTGGATAGCGACAGGACGACTAGAAAAAGTAGAGGAGGGGCCTGTTGCTGCTGCTTTTCCTGCATCCATCTTATTGTAATTCTTTACATATTCAAACTCCCGTCTGTGGTGGATGCGCAGATGGCTTATCAGCCCTGAAGTGCCGAACCCGCTGCCCGATTTGCCTCTGCTCACCGATTTACAGCACACAGAACAGACTGCCCTGGATTCCTCCTCTTCCGGAACAGTAAAATAATTCCATAATGGGGACGTGCGTGCACGAGGAGCAGTGATGCGACCTGTTCTATCACGTTGATGCCCAGCATTGGACTGGTGGGTACTGACAGACGGGATAGCACTTGCAGGCTGCTGGCCAACCGTCTGCTCTGTTTCTCGATGCTGCTCACGCCTGCTAGTGCCTAACCCACCAGATGGCCACCACCTTGGATTCGCCACCTCATCATCCAAAACATCATCCAGTTCAACTAAATCTCTGTTAACCATAAGTGACTCTTCTGGGCCCTCCACCTGGCCACGAAACACCTCTGTAGTTGACTTGTGATGTTGATTGGTGGTGGTGAAACAAACTCCCAGTTGTGATGGATTACTGGATGAAGAAAACACAGGGGCCATTTCTGTCACCACAGAGCCCACCACTTCTTGGGAGCTTGGTCCCATGGTCTCCTCCAATGCCTCATCCCAATCCTTCTGCACATCTCTCTCATCGACAAAGGTGTGCTTTAATTCTGGAGGAGAGTACTGGGAAGAAGCAACCTTGTCAAGATAAGCAGCTGCGGTCGGGTTCTGGTCGTTAGGAACCTGGCCACTACTGGTGCTGCTGCCACTAGCTTCAAGTTCCCAAGACTGGGTAGTGGGTTCCTGATTTAAATATTCAACAACTCTGTTCGCCTTCTGCTCTGTCAAAATTTTCTTGCATGCGAACACAGGGAAAACATCTCTGATCAGGGGGGAACGCTTCCTGCTGCTGCTGCCACCCTCACCCAACCTGATCACATACTTGACGTGATCCACCAACACCATCACTCCATTTTCTTTTAGGAGTGGCAGAAAATTGCTGCTGCTCTCACTACATTGTTTTGGGGCAAATAACGTTTATTGGGGAAGGGGTATGAGTGACAGAACCAAAGTAAAATAAATCCGCCTAACTTGAACTAAAAAACAGATAAGAAAATAAATCAAAAACAAAATAAAGAAAAAAAATGAACTTGCACTACACTCAACTAATCAATCACCTAACTCTCTCACTCTGTCAAACACTAAGCCTGCGGCCTGGCTGGCTCTCTCTAATGGCCCATACTCACGGGCTACAATTGTTGCCGCAACCACGTGGCACGCGCGTGTTGCGGCTACAGGTCGACCGTGAGTATAGCGCGCACGCCCCGAACCGTCGCTCGTTGCTGCTGTCGCCAGGCGATTGGCACGGTCAATCGCCTGGCGACAGTTGCCGCCGCAACTTTGCCGCAACTGTCGCTAGTCCGCGTGTGTATGCGGACTAGCGACAGCAACCTAATAGCCGGTGCATTGAGTTTCCGGCAGGGGGGAGGAACATCGCCGACAGCTTCCGTCGCATCCCTAGTCCCTCTTCCGCGTGTGTACGCGGAAGGACCTGGCAACGAGCTGTCGCCGAACTGTCGCGCACACGCTCCCGTGTTCTAGCGACAGGCAACAAAAGTAGCCCGTGAGTATGGGCCATAACCTTCTCCACATAGCAACTACTAGTACACTACACTACAATCTATCACTCAAACTAACAATCTACTGTCACTCTCTCACAAATACACCTACTACTGCTAATGGCTCACACTTAGTCTAATTCTCTCTCACAGTCTTTAAAAAGACTTTTGTTTTATATACAGTCTTTAAAAAGACTTTAAAAAGACTATTGTTTTATGTTGAAACATACAACTAATATGGGTCTGTCTCTACTCTCTCCAAAACACCAGACTGAAAACCACAAGCTTCGTGACTGTCACACCTCTCTTCTATACAAAATGGGTGGGATAGCTGATGATAGGTAGCTAGGAGCTGGTTGCTAACGTAGGATTGATTGTTTTTTGTTAAGACTCTAATTGGTGCTGAAATTCCAGAAAATCAGCATGTTTTAAGCATCTGTGATGGGTCTATCCCTTCCGATCCTTCTGATTGGCTTTAAAATCCTGCCTAACAGTAAATGCAGCTTTTACACGTTTCTGATTGGCTTTTAATTTCCGATGGGTCTGATTGGCCAAAAAAATCAGACAAAATTCCGCATAGAAATTCCGGCTCACCGGAATGGAACTGCCAATTTCCAGCCGGAATCGCGGAAATCTAATTTTCGCGGAATCCGACGAGCAACCCCCCTGGGGGTTTTGTCGCTTTCGTCCCTTAACCCGATATCGCTCACCGTTACCGTCATGTATCCGATTGACCATGACAGCCCGACATCTTGCAGTATGCTCGATCAATACATGATGCCACTAATTTCGGCCTGAAAATGGGCGCCTTGTCGATTGGACATTACAAGCACTGCACTGCGATTACTCTAAATAGTAAAATTCACAATTGGACACAGAGAGAAACTCGTCTCTTTAAAATGCCAGTGCGCTATTGTAACAAGTCACTGTCCACTTTTTCTTCAAATTCACAAAGAAGACAACAGCGCTGCCAGCTATATGTCCATACAAAGATATGCCAATCTACACAGTTCTCCGCACTAGGCTTCCATAAGCCTGTCAGTTGCTGCTCAATTCACCAGAGTTGTTCATCCACAGCGTATATAACTTCTTATAACATCAGATGAAATAGTAAGCCACACTCACCAGATCCTATGACTCTTAGGATCTTATGACTCTTCCTGTCCGCCGGACAGGAAGAGTGCAATCTGACTGAAGGGAGATCAGCCGAGCAGCCAAGTAGTCGGGAAAGGGGCTTAAACCTTTCAAAGCTCATTTGACTCTAATCCTAATCCTAAGAGTCATAGGATCTGGTGAGTGTGGCTTACTATTTCATCTTTTAATTGTAATGCACAACCAGCAGTGAATTTTCAAAACTGACTAGTGCTGAAATTGCACTTCTTTGCAAATCTGGAATCTTTTCTCTCTCTGCATGTCCAGCTACCCAGAGTAGAAGCTTGTTACTTGTTTTCCACCCCTGGACTAATCCAGGCATTGCAGAATAATTCAGCATGTCAACTCACTGCCCATACAATTCTATGGGCCTGTTCACAGTACTGCATTGTAACGGATTGCGTTATTTTAACTCGCTGCATGCAGGCTTTGTACTGTATTAAAGTCTATGGCTGATCTCAATTGCAATTTACACTCATTATAACGTTTGCGCTATGGAACTGACCACTGTGAGCCTAGCTTTACTCTGTTTTACACGGTTACCTGTATGGCAAGTGAAATAAGGTTTGTCATTAATGTATGCATTCTACAGAGTTGAACTGTAAGGTCTGCTCTTTTCTCAACAATAGTGAAGTTTTGCTTTAAACATGACAGCTACAGTATAGTCACACTCCTTGTTGTAGCTTACCGTTATAATATACCCAACAGAAATGGTTTGGGAAGTGCTGGGGTCTCTAGAGATCTGAAGGCTGATGAGAGTAGTTTTCTTTTGGGCAATACCTACTCGAGACCCCACTGCAAATGAAATCAGCCCATAAGGAGAATCACTTTCTAGGATGATAATTTTGGCAAATCGAATGCTGCTATTTATTGAAGCACCGGCACTGACATCATACAGTTCAATAAAGAAGTAGGTCTCCAATTCCGGAACCTGCAGGAAATACAAATGTGTATTACTTGTCTGGATTCACTCGAGGAGAACAATAAATATTATACTGTATAGACAGGTGAGAAAGCATACTGTGTAGTGAAAAGACACCCATAAAACTTGAAACAAAAATTACTAGACAGAGTTTACAAAACTTTGGTTTATCAGTGCTGCTGCCATAAAGGGATCATGAAGTTAGGCCAAGTTTCCCTTTATGTGAATTCCTTCGGTTTTCCTACATGAGAATTTGAATGCTAAATTACAGCTTAAATGTACACTGCTTCTGAATCGCACGCGGAAGAGAAAAAAAATAGTGGCGGCTGCATTTTTTCAGACAACGCATCCATTAGCCATGCATTAGCACTGCTATTGGATTCGGATACGATTTTCCACCAGCATGGGTGGCACATCAGTGGAAATGTAGCCTTAGAGAAATATGGGGGCTTCTATCTGTATTCCCTTTTACAGATGCCATTTGCCTGGCTGCCATACTGATTTTTTGGCTTGGAAAGCTCACATAAGCAAACAATCATGCAGCTAGCGAGTCTAGTGACAAGTAGAGGACAATATAACATAGAGGTCCTTATTCCTCTCACCAACGGTTTCTTTTAGCAGTTGCTGCATCTAAGAACCATCTGTAGCTTTGCTTTTGTTCCCAATCTGGGGTGGGGGGTGTTTCTGTGGGCTGCTTATTCTTCTACATTAGGTTCACAAGTGATTGCAGGACTGTGCACTGTGACCCCAAGAGAACGAGGAACTGCATGGTATGGCTTCGAAACAAGTACAAGTCATTCAAATGAATGAAGACACATGGCCAACTGCACGATATCAACCTGTTGAACCGCCTGTTGGATCAGGCAAACTGCTTGTTATAAATCGTTCGTCTAGTCATTTGTCATGCTTACATATGCCCAACTATCATCCAACACACCAAGTTTGGACTACAGTTGGGCGGAAAAGTTGCGTGTCTACGAGCCTTTATATATAAATATGTTACAGATTACTCAGGAAGCTCATGGTGAGCCAGAACTCCTAGGAGTGTGTAAGGGGCTACAAAAGACCAAAGACCCTCTTACTAAAATGCTATGGAAAACAAAAGTTTGTCTTCTTAAAACAGAAAATGCAAATCGTCCTTTGTTGTCCCTGTAAGCTGACCACACCTCCAGAACCGCTGGAATGCAATGATGTATCAGCTTGTAAATTGTACAGAGCCACACTAATCCAACATGCATACTATTTTGGATTGGTTGCTCCTCATCAGTGCATAGCATGGATTAATGTGGCTCTATGGGGGAGGACTTGAAGCACCCAGAGTTACAGATTACCCAGCAAGCTCATGGTGAACCAGAATTCCTCGGAGTGTGTAAGGGGCTACAAAGGACCAAAAAGCCCTCTTACTAAAATGTAATGCAAAGCACAAGTATGCCTTCTTAAAACAGATTGGAGTGAGCATCACTGCTGAATATGCAAATCGTCATTTGATGTCCCTGAAAGCTAACCACACCTCTAGAACAATTGGAATGCAATGATGTGTCAGCTTGTTGATAGCATAATCAGCAGTGATTTCTGTGCTACCAATCACTATGTCAAGAGTGGTTACACAGAAACCACAGGACATGCATGGGCCAGAATACCATCTGTACAGAGCTTGTACATAATCCCTATATTTATATGGGGTTTCTCCCACATCCTCAAAACATAGATATAGGTTAATAGGTCCTCCTCAGAAATTTTCCTTCGACTACAATAGAGATATAGTGGGTCAGATCCAATTCACTTTTTCTCCAAAGTTTTCGCCTATGAGATAATTTTCATCTTCTGTTAACCACTTGGGGACCGGCCACTTAATTGAACCTCCGGACTAAAAATCTACTCAGCAGAACTGAAAAGGCTTGGGGCTTGATTCACAAAAGAGTGCTAACTGTTAGCACGGCCGTTTTCGCGCGAATTTTCGCATTGCGCGCGATCGCGAATTTTCGCGCGAAACGATAACATTTTCGCGCGTAAATGCGAATTTTACAGCGAAATCGATATCGTTTTCGTGCGAAAATTCGCGTTTGCGCGCGAAACCGTTATCGTTTAGCGCGAAAATTCGCGATCGCGCGCGATGCGAAAATTCGCGCGAAAACGCCCGTGCTAACAGTTAGCACTCTTTTGTGAATCAAGCCCTTGGTGTTTCACAGCATCAGAACTTTGTTTTTCTTACCAAAGCATCATTTTTAGCTGCATTTTTAGCTAAGCTCCCCCCATTAAAGAAAAAAAGCCCGGGCTTTTTCCCTGATGCTGTGCAGAACATGATGGGATTTCCTATGTTGTTATTCACGTTGCCCAGCAACTGGGAGAGGTGCTCAGGACACAGGACAGTTGGAACTGTGTATCATGCTTCCTGTCACCTCCTTTCAACCAAAAAGATGGCTGCCATCATGAAATCAAACATTTGCCTGTTCTTTTAAAACAGTGTGGGTAAGAGATTATATTACCTATCTATTTTAATTAACATAACTAATGTAACTTAATGACAGTATGTTTGTTTAGGCTGGAGTTCCTCTTTAAACCCCCTTCGAGACCAGAGCCGTCTGCCTGGCTCAGGTCCCTCCAATTTAGATAGCCAGGCAGCGATATCCCCAGTATAGAGAGCTAGGCATGTGTGTTCCCCGCATTGATAGGTGTCCCCAGTGCAAGCAGCGGCCATTACTCACCTGCCTGGGTCCTGCGATGAGCAGCTCTCCCCGCCTCCTCTCTCCCCGACATGCAGCCTTGCTCTGTCACTAAGTTCCAGGTTCCAGCTTGATGACGTCATCAAGCCGGGACTTGAAACTCAGTGACAGAGTGAGGATGGATGCAGGGCAGCGTAGAGGGGGAGCAATGATCACTGGGGGAGCATCAGGAAGGTGAGTGGAGCCTCTTCTTCCTTCAACTGCCACCGCCGCACTTCAGTGATCACTACGATCGGCAGTGATCGTAGTGATCACGTGATCTGGAGCCAATCGCCATGGCTCCTGATCAGTGAGGGGAGATGTCAGCTGACATATGACAGTGGATTCTCCCCCACGGGGTGCGTACAATTGCGTCGGATGCGGGGGGACTTCAAGGACGTTAGAGTTACGTGCTATCAGCCACAGACTGCCACCTAGAGGACATAACGTCCTTGGTCCCAAAAAGGGTACAAAAACCCTTTCAGGTCTCTGTAATTGCAAAAGTACCCAAAAGTGGTGAAAAAGTACTGTCAAAATTATTCAGAGTATTTTCTTGCTTGCTGGTGGCTTAAAAGGTATTTTATTAATTAGATGTGACATATCACCTAGGATAAAACTTAGGAGAGAAAGTGAATTGGATTGAGCCGAATGCTAGGAATACACGAAGCAATCCGATCAATCGATGGATTGCACAGTCAGTCAGTCAGTGGTGAGCTTTGGCACCATCACCCACCACTGGAGATTTACCATTCACCACTAGAGCCCTGCAACATTTTTGTTGACCATTGGTACATTGCTAGTTGGCATATAATGCATTACAGATGGATCTATGGATTTTGTGATGACCATGGGCCTGATTCACAAAGCGGTGCTAACCCAGTTAGCATGCCTAAAAACTTTTAGGCGTGCTAACCTTTGCACCAGCTGAGTTAGCACCAATTTGTGCTTCTGATCGTGCGCAAAGTGCCGCGCGCAAAACCGTGCGCGCGGGAATTTCGCGCGAGTTTCTTTTTATCACGCCTAAACTGAGTTTAGGCGTGATAAAGGGCTTTTCACCCGCGTGCTAACAGTTAGCACGGCTTTGTGAATCAGGCCCCTAATGAGAGCCTACAAACTCTGTACTAAAAAAGAACCACAAAATACACTTTTAGCTTCCTAAAACAGAATCCTTACTTTCACATGTAGAAAAAAGCACTCAACACTCAAATTATAAACAGCAATATGGTTTCAAAAGAGGACTTTACAGCCTATCTCTGGCAAAAAAACTAAAATCCTTCAGTTGACTATATTCCTACGTATGATTTATACAGAAGACATGCTGGGGTTTGTTATCCAGCAGTGAGGGAGTAAAGGTAGCCATACATCTAGCGATTCTGATTCAATTGACAAAGCAATCAACTTTATTAAGGAATTAACTTTAGTATGGTTGATTGAAAGTCGATCGACTAGTGACCCACACACTACAGGCCCACACACTATCCTATGCGACTCACCTTCACTAATTGATTTGAACGATGTTGTGTCTCCAATGCTGTGAATACAAAAATCAATTCAGAGTCGATCAAATGGCATATGAAGAGTAGCTGATTCCTGCGCGATCGACCGACAGCTTGCATCCTTAAGCTGGTCGATTCAACATATCAGACACTTTTCATAGATCAGGCATACTAGAACACACATGATTCTGTTTCGATTCCCTCTCGATTCTATAAAATGATCGAATTGAGTGGTCAGTTGTACAACCAAATAGCTAGATGTATGGCCATCTTAAAAGTCAGCTTAGCTGTGTGATTTTTGCTTATCTAATCTGCAAGTGTTTCAGAATGATCCATGGCTGTAAGGTCTGGAGCACATACTTACCTTTGGGGAGGGAAGAGGAAGCAGCAGTACTGAAAATGAGGAAGAAAAAAAAAAACAGGAAAAAGCCTACTGTCTCTGTGTACCATGACGTTGAATGAACTCCCAGAAAACAAATATACTGTGATAAAAAGCCGCCGCGTGTACTGCCGGCAAGGCGGCTGATTCCGCGTCTAGCGCGGCGGTTTGCACGCAGCAGTGTACGTCTGGTGTGGCTGGGCCTGTTAGTTCACACAGGCTGAGCAATACGCGCGCGCGCGGTGAGAGGCAGAACCTTTATGACAAACAAGGAGGGATCAGCTGACCAGGTTGGTCAGCTGACCTCAAAGCAAGTGGCTATTGGTTGATCGCTGATGGGTGGCGCCGGAGAGCTCCGCGCTATATATAGTCACTGCTGGTCAGTCTCAAGTTGTCTGCCATAGCGAACACTTACGTGGAAGCACTCAGACCTTAGTCAGATCCTACAGTGTGTTAGAACCAGGAGGACCTGGGAATTCACACTGAGCCAGATTACTTCTGTGTATTATTGTCTTATACTTCAGACTAGTTCCAGGGTGTCGAGACCACGGACCTCACACCCAAGATTAGGGACTCTGTGTTATCATTCTGTTATACTCCAGACTAGTTCCAGGGTGTCGAGACCACGGACCTCACACCCAAGACTAGGGACTCTGTGTTATCATTCTGTTATACTCCAGACTAGTTCCAGGGTGTCGAGACCACGGACCTCACACCCAAGACTAGGGACTCTGTGTTATCATTCTGTTATACTCCAGACTAGTTCCAGAGTGTCGAGACCACGGACCTCACACCCAAGACTAGGGACTCTGTGTTATCATTCTGTTATACTCCAGACTAGTTCCAGGGTGTCGAGACCACGGACCTCACACCCAAATCTAGGAATACGCTGTACCATCATATTATACTTCAGACTAGTTCCAGGGTGTAGAGACCACAGACCTCACACCCAAGACTAGGCATTGTTGATATCTGTTATGACCTATTGCATTCCTGACTATCTCTCTGCTTTCTGATTCGGTACCTACGCAAATCTGATTATCTGTTGCCAAACCCTGCCTGCCTTTGGATACTGAATCAGCCTTCTGTCTATGTACTTTGTCTGTCTGTGTGTTGCCGACCTGGCTTGCCCGACCTCGAGAGCTATCTCTCTCCTTAAAGGGATCCAAGCAGCTCTTGGCTTCAAATAGCTGCAAGGGGTGCCATTGTTCAGAAGCTCAACCCCTGGTGTTGTACTGCTGTTATCCAGGCTAGGTTCTTCAACTGTAACTGATGTTTTCTGTTTGAAGTACAATGGGGGTTTGTTTGTGGTCAATTAAGTCTAAATAGGTAATTTCTTATCTGTTTTCACCATCTCCTGCTCAGGGACCGCAGGTCCTTTGCGGACGGACAAAGTGGCTAATTTAACTCTTAGATGTAAAAAAATGAGGTAAAATTAAAGTTTTTTTAATAATAAACCACATTTTTAGAATGCATTTTTTATTTGCTATAGAGCTGCCCTGGGTGTTAAAAATGATACTCGGTTCACTTTAAGAGATAGTCTCCAGACCTGCTAGTGACATCCACCTTCAGGTGTCACTCACTCACAGGTCCTTCCAACTTTCAGCCCTGGGACTCCACCCCTTTGGAGGTCTCAGGCTGCTGGAAGGTTTTTGCACTTCCCAAAAGGCGGTATCGTCCATACAGGGAGTGCAGAATTATTAGGCAAATGAGTATTTTGACCACATCATCCTCTTTATGCATGTTGTCTTACTCCAAGCTGTATAGGCTCGAAAGCCTACTACCAATTAAGCATATTAGGTGATGTGCATCTCTGTAATGAGAAGAGGTGTGGTCTAATGACATCAACACCCTATATCAGGTGTGCATAATTATTAGGCAACTTCCTTTCCTTTGGCAAAATGAGTCAAAAGAAGGACTTGACAGGCTCAGAAAAGTCAAAAATAGTGAGATATCTTGCAGAGGGATGCAGCACTCTTAAAATTGCAAAGCTTCTGAAGCGTGATCATCGAACAATCAAGCGTTTCATTCAAAATAGTCAACAGGGTCGCAAGAAGCGTGTGGAAAAACCAAGGCGCAAAATAACTGCCCATGAACCGAGAAAAGTCAAGCGTGCAGCTGCCAAGATGCCACTTGCCACCAGTTTGGCCATATTTCAGAGCTGCAACATCACTGGAGCACAAGGTGTGCAATATTCAGAGACATGGCCAAGGTAAGAAAGGCTGAAAGACGACCACCACTGAACAAGACACACAAGCTGAAACGTCAAGACTGGGCCAAGAAATATCTCAAGACTGATTTTTCTAAGGTTTTATGGACTGATGAAATGAGAGTGAGTCTTGATGGGCCAGATGGATGGGCCCGTGGCTGGATTGGTAAAGGGCAGAGAGCTCCAGTCCGACTCAGACGCCAGCAAGGTGGAGGTGGAGTACTAGTTTGGGCTGGTATCATCAAAGATGAGCTTGTGGGGCCTTTTTGGGTTGAGGATGGAGTAAAGCTCAACTCCCAGTCCTACTGCCAGTTTCTGAAAGACACCTTCTTCAAGCAGTGGTACAGGAAGAAGTCTGCATGCTTCAAGAAAAACATGATTTTCATGCAGGACAATGCTCCATCACACGCGTCCAAGTACTCCACAGCGTGGCTGGCAAGAAAGGGTATAAAAGAAGAAAAACTAATGACATGGCCTCCTTGTTCACCAGATCTGAACCCCATTGAGAACCTGTGGTCCATCATAAAATGTGAAATTTACAAGGAGGGAATACAGTACACCTCTCTGAACAGTGTCTGGGAGGCTGTGGTTGCTGCTGCACACAATGTTGATTGTGAACAGATCAAAACACTGACAGAATCCATGGATGGCAGGCTTTTGAGTGTCCTTGCAAAGAAAGGTGGCTATATTGGTCACTGATTTGTTTTTGTTTTGTTTTTGAATGTCAGAAATGTATATTTGTGAATCTTGAGATGTTATATTGGTTTCACTGGTAAAAATAAATAATTGAAATGGGTATATACTTGTTTTTTGTTAAGTTGCCTAATAATTATGCACAGTAATAGTCACCTGCACACACAGATATCCCCCTAAAATAGCTAAAACTAAACACAAACTAAAAACTACTTTCAAAAATATTCAGCTTTGATATTAATGAGTTTTTTGGGTTCATTGAGAACATGGTTGTTGTTCAATAATAAAATTATTCCTCAAAAATACAACTTGCCTAATAATTCTGCACTCCCTGTACTGCCAAAGACCATCTGCTCCTCGGGTGGTCTTACTCAAAGTCATTACTGTTGCACCAAACACTCACACTATAAAGGTGTCCAGAGGTTAGTTATACTTGGATTATCGGTGATTCTGCAGATCATCAATAATCAGGTATAATCTGTATTCTTGGTGATACTGCAGATCACCAATAATCAGATTCTCTCTGTGTGCTGACACCGATCGTTACAGAACGGCAGACCAAAACCAAATGGACGCACTAAACAGCCGTCTTGATGCACTCACCACCTCGGTGGAAAATTTCATCCATGTGCTGGACAGTCATCAGACCCAGATCAACGCTTTGTCTGGGTCTGCACAAGTCCTACAGACGGCTGTGAATATAGTGCGATCTCCTCCAGGTACAGACTTACGTATGCCTGTGCCCGAAAAGTTTTATGGTCACAGATCTGACTTTCAGAATTTTAGAAATCGGGTGTTATCGTACTTTGTGTTGAGACGTAATTCATCGGGAACCGTGGCACAGAGAATTACGTTCATTAAGACTCTGCTGTCAGGGGATTCCCAGACCTGGGCATATAGTCTCCACACAGGGCATGAGGCCCTGGCCTCGGTAGAGGAATTTTTTAAAGCTATGGCTATAATTTATGATGATCCGGACATTGCCTCTACCGCTGAGCGGAAGCTCAAGACTTTGCGGCAGGGCAGGGATCCGGTTGAAGTTTACGCAGCTGAGTTCAGAAAATGGGCAGTTTCAGCTAGATCGGGGTCATTCGCAACTGTTTTTTGTCAGGGTTGTCAGATGCGGTATCTGATCTAATGCTGGGTCATCCTGAGCCAAAGTCTATTGATGAGGCCATTTCATTAGCAGTCAGGGTTGATCGTCGTCTACGTTACCAGAAACAGACTCGGAGTAGGAACAATGTGAGATATCTTTTCCTACGCCTCTCCTCCACCCGTTTCACCTCCACCAGAACCAATGCAGATTGGTCGGTCAAAATTGTCCCGGGTGGAGCAGAATCGCAGAAAGACAGAACAGCTCTGTCTATACGATGCAGAGAAGGGTCACAGAGTGCAGAATTGTCCCAAGAAGTCGGGAAACGCTGCTGCCTAGGTGTAGTCGGAGGTAATACCCTAGGCGCGCAGTCTTTACCTCTAGACGATAAACGTTTTCTCCTCCCTTGTACTATATCTTGGGAAGATCAAACAGAGGCCACTGAGGCCTTCATTGACTCTGGCTCAGCAGCCAATTTTATGGATTTCGAATTTGCTAAAAAATTGGAGATTCCTATTTCTCCCTTGAATCAACGGATTCTGGTCACTGCAGTGGATGATTCCCCTCTGCAGAGTAACTACCCTCTGTCTCAGACCCCTAAGTTAAGGGTGACAGTGGGGGTGTTACACAGAGAGAGTTTACAGCTTCTGGTTTTGCGGATGACAACTTCCACGATCATTCTTGGCATGCCATGGTTACAACTTCACTCGCCTCAGATCAATTGGGCTTCAGGTCAGCTAACGAGCTGGTCTACCCATTGCCATCATCATTGTTTAGCGAAGGTAACCTTGGGAAACACTAAGATTCAGGTGGAGGGTTTGCCAAGCCAGTATTCAGAATTTGCGGACGTGTTTAGTCCCAAATCAGCAGATAAACCTCCCCCTTACCGGCCTTTTGATTGTCCCATCGATCTCAGGTCTGGTTGTATGCCCCCTAGAGGTCATCTCTATAATCTGTCTGGGCCAGAGAAATTGGCTATGCAAGAATACATCCGAGAAAATTTAGCTAAAGGTTTTATTCATCCCTCTTGGTCACCAGCAGGGGCAGGATACTTTTTCGTGAAAAAGAAGGATGGAGGCCTCCGTCCATGCATCGATTATCGGGGCTTAAATAAGATTACAGTAAAAAATCGTTATCCTTTGCCTTTAATTGACGATTTGTTTACCCAGGTCACCAATGCTAAGATTTTCTCGAAGCTGGATTTGAGGGGTGCATACAACCTTGTGCGTATCAGAGACGGTGATGAATGGAAGACGGCCTTTAACACACCTGACGGGCATTACGAGTACCTAGTGATGCCCTTCGGGTTGTGTAACGCCCCGTCTGTCTTCCAAGAGCTGATTAACAAGGTGTTCAGAGAGGTGTTGGGCAAATTCGTCATGGTATACTTAGACGATATACTGATTTTTTCTTCCAACATCTCAGAACACAGGAAACATGTTGGGTTTGTGCTACGAAAGTTGAGACAGAATATGCTGTATGCTAAACTGGAAAAATGCATTTTTGAAGTGACTTCTGTTGCCTTTCTGGGGTACATAATCTCAACCTCTGGCCTCTCTATGGACCCTGGAAAGGTTTCTGCTGTCTTGGAGTGGCCTCAGCCTGTTGGACTGAAGGCACTCCAGAGATTCCTGGGGTTCGCCAACTACTACAGGAGATTCATAAAGGGGTACTCTACGGTGATCTCACCTCTCACCAGTCTCACCAAGAAAGGGGCAGATACTCACCACTGGTCCCCAGAGGCCCATGCTGCTTTCTCCACTCTGAAGAAATTGTTCTGTTCTGCACCCATTTTGAGACATGTAGACGTCACCTTTCCCTTTATCGTGGAGGTTGATGCCTCAGAGATAGGGGTAGGGGCTGTGCTGTCTCAGCGTTCTGGTTTGCAGGGGAAACTTCACCCCTGTGCCTATTTTTCCCGTAGGTTTTCACCCGCAGAGAAAAACTACGATATAGGCAACCGGGAACTTCTAGCCATCAAGTTGGCCTTTGAAGAATGGCGACATTGGCTAGAAGGAGCAGAACACTCCATTACAGTTTACACTGACCACAAAAATTTGGAGTACATTGAGGGCGCTAAGAGACTTAGCCCCCGACAGGCCCGGTGGTCGTTATTTTTTTCGAGATTCAGATTTGTAATCACGTATACCCCTGGTAGTAAGAACATCAAGGCTGATGCCTTATCCAGGTGTTTTGAGCCCGAGACAGCACAGCCCTCAGCCCCTGAGACCATTATACCTCAAAAGGTGGTCCTGGCAGCCACCGAAACCTGGAAAGACTGGACTGTCACTCTGAGTCCATTCCAACAGGATGTTCCAGAGGGGAAGCCTGAGGGGGTCCTGTTTGCACCATTGCCTTTTCGCCTACAACTGTTGCAGCTGTTTCATTCCCACAAGAATGCTGGCCATCCTGGGGCCACCAGAACTCAGGATCTACTTGCTAGATGTGCTTGATGGCCGTCATTGGCAACAGACTGTAAGGAGTTCGTGAGAGAGTGTGCAGTGTGTGCTAGAAGCAAACCCTCCCGTCAGGCACCTGTTGGAACATTGCAGCCTTTACCAGTTCCGAGTGAACCTTGGACCCATTTGTCCATGGATTTTGTGGGCGAACTCCCCAGGTCTGAGGGCATGACGGTCATTTGGGTGGTAGTCGATCGATTCAGTAAGATGGCTCATTTTGTCCCCATGAAAGGACTCCCCTCGGCCCAGGAATTGGCTGATCTCTTCATCCAGCACATTTTCCGGCTGCATGGCATTCCGGAAAATATAGTGTCAGATCGGGGAGTCCAATTTGTATCTAAATTTTGGAGGGCATTTTGCCATCAGTTAGACATGGATCTTTCTTTCTCATCAGGCTACCACCCACAGACCAATGGCCAGACCGGAAGAGTCAATCAGTCCCTGGAACAGTTTCTGAGATGTTATGTTCCAGATGCACAAACCGACTGGGTAAAATTTTTGCCGTTTGCAGAATTTGCACACAACAATCTGAAAAGTTCCTCCTCTGGATTTTCCCCATTTCAGGTAGTGACGGGAAGGTCACCTAAGTTTGCCCCATTGCCAGTGGCTTCTACTTCGTTCCCAGCCCTGGAGAATTGGCAGAGGTCCTTAAAGCAAATTTGGGGAATAGTGAAAAGAAATTTGGGGAGGGCTTTTCAGAACCAGAAGAAACAGGCTGACAAGAGACGTTCCATTGAATGGGAATTCTCTCCAGGGGACTTGGTCTGGGTGTTCACACGACATTTGGCTCTAAAGCAACTGTCACCCAAACTAGGCCCTAGATTTGTGGGTCCTTTTCCAGTGACCAGAAAGATCAATAATGTCACTTATGCCATTGATCTCCCTACTAGCATGCGAGGTGTGAGATTATTCCATGTGTCCTTACTCAAGCCGGCGGTGCACGTGGATTCCGCACCCCCCTCCCCTGTGTTGATTGATGACCAACCTGAGTATGAGATTGAAAAGATTCTGGATTCACGGCTTGTGCAGAACTCCGTGCAGTATCTGGTTCACTGGAAGGGATATGGCATAGAGGAGAGAACTTGGGTGCCAGACTGTCGTATGCATGCAGAGGAATTGAAGAAAGAATTCCATGACTTGCACCCTGAAAAGCCTGGTGGGAAGTGTCCGGAGTCCACTCCTCAGGGGGGGGGGGGGGGGTACTGTGATAAAACGCGGAAAAGCCGCCGCGTGTACTGGCAGCAAGGCGGCTGATTCCGCGTCTAGCGCTGCGGTTTGCACGCAGCAGCATGCGTCTGGTGTGGCTGGGCCTGTTAGTTCACACAGGCTGAGGAATACGCGCGCACGCGCTGAGAGGCAGAACCTTTATGACAAACAAGGAGGGATCAGCTGACCAGGTTGGTCAGCTGACCTCAAAGCAAGTGGCTATTAGTTGATCGCTGATGGGTGGCGCCGGAGAGTGCCACGCTATATATAGTCACTGCTGGTCAGTCTCAAGTTGTCTGCCGTTGCGAACACTTACGTGGAAGCACTCAGACCTTAGTCAGATCCTACAGTGTGTTAGAACCAGGAGGACCTGGGAATTCACACTGAGCCAGATTACTTCTGTGTATTATTGTCTTATACTTCAGACTAGTTCCAGGGTGTCGAGACCACGGACCTCACACCCAAGACTAGGGACTCTGTGTTATCATTCTGTTATACTCCAGACTAGTTCCAGGGTGTCGAGACCACGGACCTCACACCCAAGACTAGGGACTCTGTGTTATCATTCTGTTATACTCCAGACTAGTTTCAGGGTGTCGAGACCACGGACCTCACACCCAAGACTAGGGACTCTGTGTTATCATTCTGTTATACTCCAGACTAGTTCCAGGGTGTCGAGACCACGGACCTCACACCCAAGTCTAGGAATACGCTGTACCATCATATTATACTTCAGACTAGTTCCAGGGTGTAGAGACCACGGACCTCACACCCAAGACTAGGCATTGTTGATATCTGTTATGACCTATTGCATTCCTGACTATCCCTCTGCTTTCTGATTCGGTACCTACGCAAATCTGATTATCTGTTGCCAAACCCTGCCTGCCTTTGGATACCGAATCAGCCTTCTGACTATGTACTTTGTCTGTCTGTGTGTCTCACTCACAGGTCCTTCCTACTTTCAGCCCTGGGACTCCATCCCTTTGGAGGTCTCGGGCTGCTGGAAGGTTTTTGCACTTCCCAAAAGGCGGTATCGTCCATACTGCCAAAGACCACCTGCTCCTCGGGTGGTCTTACTCAAAGTCATTACTGTTGCACCAAACACTCACACTATAAAGCTGTCCAGAGGTTAGTTATACTTGGATTATCGGTGATTCTGCAGATCATCAATAATCAGGTATAATCTGTATTCTTGGTGATACTGCAGATCACCAATAATCAGATTCTCTGTGTGTGCTGACACCGATCGTTACATATACACTTCCAGATCCAGATCAGCTCCCTTGCTTTGTTTATATGCATTGCATTGGCTTATAAGCTATATAGATGTTATTCAAAAAAGGAAAAAAGCTCTGAGCTTGAGGTGAGTATGAGTTGGGTGAGGTTTCTCCACCAAAGAGGTTAGCCAAAAATGTCAGTCAAGGCAGAACAGCAAAGAAAGCCCTCCCATTGCTGTTCTTATAACCAGCAGAATGAGAAGCACTGACTTCCTGATAAACAATGCTATTTGGACTTTACTTTGTGTTTTTTTTTGTTATTTGTTATATTATTTTGTTTTGATAAGCATCCAAAGTTTGTATTTCATCATTGCAGGCTTTGCAGCAATACTTGGAGACCTTTTTTAACCACTTCAGGATTCTGCGTACGCTTAAGTACGCCCCTGAATCCTGAAGTGGATTCCATGGAAACGGCCGCTCGTAGGAGCGGCCGTTCCATGTCAGTTCACGGAGGGTGTCTCCGTGAACACCCTGCGAGCCGCCGATTGCGGCTCGCAGGGTAAATGTAAACACACTGGGAAGATCTTCCCCGGTGTTTACATATATACGGCGCTGCTGCTCTGATTGGCCGGGGATCGCCGGCATCTGACAGGCTAAAGCCTATCCCATCAGGCGCAGGACGGAAATCCGTCCTGCGCCGCTCACAGGGGGAGGGAGAGGGAGGGAAGGAGGCCAGGAAGCGCTGCGGAGGGGGGCTTTGAAGAGCCCCCCCCCCCCCCGCAAGCACAAGCAGCCGGCAGCGATCAGACCCCCCCAGCAGGACATCCCCCTAGTGGGGAAAAAAGGGGGGGGGGAAGTCTGATCGGCCTGGCTGCTATCTGATCGGTGCTGTGGGCTGGAGAGCCCACGCAGCACCGATCAGCAAAAAAAACACATGGTACAGAAGTGGTTAAATAGATACCCAGAATTCCACATTAAAGTGTACTCGAGGTGACATGTGACATGATGAGATAAATGTGTACGTACAGTGCAAAACATATTAATAATTTGGCTGTTTTACTTGTTTTATTTTGCTGCTTGAAAAAGTAATTTTTAGGCATGGAAGTGACAACAACTGCCGATATCTTATCAGGAATATAGTAAACATCACTGGTAGGCAAGTTACAGCCATAAACATTTAACTGGTAGAATACAACTTCTGAGAGCAGGGAGAGATAAAAAAAAAGGTCAAAAGTTCATGTATGTTCATCTAGAGACACTTCATAGGCTGCCACTGAGCAGAGAAAACATGAAAAAAAAAAACATTCATTCAACTTTGTAAATGTTTAAATATAAAATAAAACCATGGGATGTCTAAAAAAGTCATTTTTAGGAGTAGGAGGATAAATACAATTGTTCATTTTATCAGTTTATTTTCACCTGGGGTTCACTTTAATGTTGTTACTTCTATGATTTGTGTGTCCACTAAGCTTCTTTTTTTATTTGACTTTAGTTTTGCTCTACTGTCTTTAGTTACAGACTACCCAGCAAGCTCATGGAGAACCAGAACTCATTGGAGTGTGTGAGGGGCTACAATGGTTCAAAAAGCCCTCTTACTAAAATGCTATGGAAAACAAAAATGTGCTTTCTTAAAACAGAAAGTATTTGCAGTAATTCAGGTTGGAGTAAGCTTTGAGATGTCTCCCAGTGCATCACTGCTGAAATACGCAAATTACCCATTGTTGTCCCCGTGAGCTAAACACACCTCCAGATCCGCTGGAATGCAATGATGTGTCAGCTTTTAATATTAAGGTGCGTGCACACGCACTACAAAAGGCAACGACGGGTCCGCCGGACCATCCCGCTGGGCGGTCTTTTAGCCGACAGTAGCGCGTGCGTACGCACTGTTGGCGGACTTATAAGGCTGTTTCTGAACGATCCGCTCAGTGGATCGTTCAGAAACAGCCTTATCAGTCCGCTGACAGCGCGTACACATGCGCTACTGTCGGCTAAAAGACCGCCCAGCGGGAGGGACCGGCGGACCCTTCGTTGCCTTTTGTAGTGCCTGTGTACGCACCATTACAGACCCATACTAATGAGTTTGCAGGGTAGTCTGTAACTCTGGGTGCTTCAAGTGCTACTCCATAGAGCCGCATTAATCCATACCATGTACTGATGAGGATCTACCAAACCGAAACAGTCTGTATGCATTTTGGATTAGTGTGGCTCTGTTATATTAAAAGCTGACACATCATTGCATTCCAGCAGATCTGGAGGTGTGTTTAGCCCACAGGGACAACAATGGATAATTTGCATATTTCAGCAGTAATGCACTGGGAGAAATCTCAGAGCTCACTCCAACCTGAATTATTGCAAATACCGTATATACTCGCATATATGCCGAATTTTTGAGCACAAAAAATGTGCTCAAAAGTCTCCCCCTCGACCTATATGCGAGTCATAAACTTGCAAGTGTGCAGACTCACCTTCTCCAGGGACCCGAATGCAGCGTGCAGCCAACCGAGGGGAGTAAATGTCAGCCTGAGGATGCGAAGAGCAGCCGGGATGAGCAGGCGGTGAAATGGTATGTCAGCCATTGCAGCCTGTGGAACAGATGAGTGGCTGGAAGAAGACAGTGGGCGGGCTTAGCAGGTGCAAGTGGAGTCGGCGGCATGTGCAGCGCTGCCTACTTTTGCAGCGATAAGCGGGCGGCATGAGCGGACACAGAGCGGGCAGGCTTCATAGGCACACCGGGACCCACAGCGATGCTTCAGTGCTGATTGGAGGCAGAGCGGGCGGATTTTCAGCGCTGAGCAGAGGAATAGAGACACGTGGTGCGCAGCTCTGCAGCCTGGAGCGCAGCGTGTGTGACGTGAGAGGCAGCGGACACAGAGCGGGCAGGCTTCTCAGGCACACCGGGACCCACAGCAATGCTTCAGCGCTGATTGGAGGAAGAACAGGTGGATCTTCAACGCTGAGCAGAGAAATAACGGAGACACGTGGTGCGCAGCTCTGAGGCCCGGAGCGCAGCGTGTGTGACGTGAGAGGCAGCGGACACAGAGCGGGCAGGCTTCCCAGGCACACCGGGACCCACAGCGATGCTTCAGCGCTGATTGGAGGAAGAACAGGTGGATTTTCAGCGCTGAGCAGAGAAATAACGGAGACACGTGGTGCGCAGCTCTGAGGCCCGGAGCGCAGCGTGTGTGACAGTGAGGCTAAAGAGGGCTCCTGGACTACAACTGCATTGCAAATACCAGCGGTAAACAGAAAAAAAAAAATGCTGGCCGAGGGTGATTACTGGGCTGATGGCAGGCAGAGGTTGTTAGGCAGAGTTAATCCTCAGTACAATCCTGAAGTCACTGTATGCAATACTTGTACATGTTCTTACTGTAATATTAACAATGAGCACATGTACAAGTCCTGCATACAGCCAACTTCCAGATTGTACTGAGGATTTACTGTATTACAATAAGCTCTGCCTGATCAGCCCAGTATCATCCACTGCCCTATTGTATAGTACAGTAAGAGTGTTAATATTGAGTAGAATTGTAAGGTAGCCACTAGCCATGCAATTCACAGTGATCATTTGTTTCAGATCATTTGTATGATCATACAGAAATGAGCGTTCAGGACCACCAGTGGACGAAAACATCCTAACTAATCTATGGTAATCAGATTGATGGTATCGATCCCGTCAACCTGTTTGGATTGGTTAGGATGTTTTCGTCCATTAGTGTCCCCTAATGATCCTTTCTGATCGATCATACAAATGAACAAAAATTGTATCATTGTAAATTGTATCACCTGTAGTGCCTGCTATCAGCCCAGTGTTGTGACACAGTGAGAACAAAGGTATAGATAATACCATAAGTGTGGCTACTGCATTACCCCGGCTTATATGCGAGTCAATCATTTTTTCCAGTTTTTTTAGGTAAAAGTTGGGGGGTCGGCTTATATGCGGGTCGGCTTATATGCGAGTATATACGGTACTTTCTGTTTTAAGGCAGCACATTTTTGTTTTCCTTTACAGTCTGTTTAAGACTCCCTTTACTAATCTATTTGCCAAGTCACTTGCTCCAGGATGAAAGGCATTAAAGTGGGCTTCAGACCATTATGAAGGTTAGGAACCCTTCTAGGAACACCTGCTTACTGAGCTGAACATTTGCTCCCACAAAATTAGCCTTCATCAGTTTCTCAGCACTGACCTTGTCGTCTTTTATTTCCACAGTAATTAGGCATTCTGTTTGGCCAGCAGTACAGATGGTATATCCTGATACCGCACGCAGCTCATTAACCAAGCTGACTTCATCCTTGGAAAGTTCAACTGAAGTTTTATTAAAGGTTGCACGCCAATAGATCTTCACATCTTCAAATGCCCTAGAGTACAAGAAATACATAAGAATTCATAGAGGGGAGAAAAAGGAGAAAAAGTTGCAGCTGTTATTGTAACATGTTTTCCTGCTTGATTTGATATCTACATTAAACAAGAAAATATAGTCAGTCAAAGTTCCATCTTCATACCTTAGGAAAGGAAAAAAAAAGTTTCTTATACACTTCATTCATATCCGTTGTATTTTATTAAGTCAATACCTATTTTACTATGTACATATAGACGCCCAATTGCATACAGATCAACAACAGTATCCAGTAAAATAACATAGTAGGGGATGTTTATCAGAACAGTAAACAGAACAGTTTATCAGAACAGTGAAGGCTTTGGCACAAATTTTTTGAAAAATCACGATCGCTGCAATTTTGCCACGATTTTACCTCATTTTTAATGCAAGTCAATGGAAGCGTTTACTTAAAAAATGAAAATGACCCGCAATACGCTCTCCACTGTGCCAGGGTCCTCTGACGTATTTTTATGTTTTTACAAAGAACACAGAAGCTACTCAGTGCATCAGAGGGGTCAGGACTGAGGTGGCAACTTCCCATCACTCAGTGGAATTCCACCTCAGTTGCTGCAGTCTATGCCCAGGACAACCATTAAGGTACAGCATAAAGCTTTCTTCTTTTCTTTAATAAGGAATCTGAGTGATTTGTATTGCTATCACCATGGTGAATGGTGATGAATCATTGGTATTCACTAAATGATTTACCTCATGCAATCCTTCATTTGGGATAAAATCCTTAAAGCGGTTTAAAACTCTGACAAAATATTCAACAAAAATGGGTTTTCCTACTTTTTATAACCCATACAATTATCATATTTGCTTTTGTGCACAAGTAATTCATTTATAAATTATAAAAACAAAAGTTTGCTTTCCTAAAACAGAAAGAATTTGCGATAATTCAGGTTGGAGTGAGCTCGAGATAGCTCCCAGGCACCACTGCTGAATATATGCAAATTAACCATTGTACCCTTAGAAGCTAAACACACCTCCAGAACTGCTGGAATGCAATGATGTGTCAGCTTGTTAATATGTACAGAGCCATAATATAAATTTATAAATTATAACTTCCCAAAGTTCAGTTTATTTACTTTGAAAGCTGCTAGTGCATTTTATTCATAACTGTTGTAATTCTGTTTTAAATGCAGCCATCAGTGATTTCTGACCTGTGTTTCACTCCAGGACTCATTAGCATAAGTTTCTGCACAGCCAGATAATGTTTACTTAATTGTATCAAGTAAAGAATGTATACAGAAGATAAGCTAATCACCAGTTCAGATGTGTCAGCCCCTGCAGGAGAAAAAGTCTGTCCTGTGATGTAACCCTTTAAATGCTGTTTTACTAAATAAAACATTGTGTTAGTATATTATATGCTGTTAATAATCTTTTAGAGCAAAGAAGAAATACTGGGTTATATTCCACTTTAATTTAGATAATTTACAATATTAGAATCAAATCATTAACTTAAAGATGGAATGGTGTGATAAGCCAATTTACAGAGAGGTGTGCAAGTGCAACAGTTCCCACTTGTGATGGACTGTCACAAGTGGGAACTGAGCTTTACTGTTTACCAAAAGTAATCTAATATTTTGAGGTTGTTGGGACCTTGGGCTCATTCATACATGTTATACTCTGCTTATGCTCCACTCCCCCACCCTCTTAGCATTCTCGCCTTCTCTTTGTACGGAGCAATAGAGTGTGGCTACGCTCTATCCTTCCATTGCTCCGCCCACTCCCGACATCTGCGAGAGTCTCTGGAGTCCAGCAGAAGGGCTATGGAAAAATGGCATCCCAAGCCCAGCACTGGAGACTATTTGTGTCTCCAGCACTGGTATCCGGCCACCATTTCCCTGTAGCCCTCCACTGCCAGTAAGCACGGGAGATCTGCAGCCTGACTTGCTGCAATAAAGATCGGGGAGCGACACTGGAGGCTGAGAGAGGAGTCAGCTGCCAGGGGAGTACTTTATTTTTATTTACAGGTGCCACTTCTGACACCAGGGATATTAGTGATCACTAATGGGGGGGGGGGGGGGGAGGCATTAAAGGGGAACCCCTCATATTTTATGGGGGAAATACTACCTAATGTATTTTTTGGAGGGAAGGGGTGCTGCCTGATGTTTTTATTTGTATTTTTTGGGGGGAAATGCTGCCATGTTATACAAAAGAGACACCAAGAGCCCAATATAGCGTAGTATGTGGAGGGTAAGTTGGTACAATGAAATAGTGAGACAATTATACTCACAAACAAGGGTCACTGCTAAGGTAACCACTGTAAATGCAGGTGAGGAGAATAAACCTGTCCTCACTCAGGGTTAAGATGTCGCTCTTTGTACAAAGGAAGAAAGATAGGGGTGGGTCCCCCTTCCACCAAGGGTGGACACTTATGAACTTGTGGGTAAACAGAGGCGCCAGCAGGATAAAAACAATCGTTAAAGTATACAGCCTGTATACTGCCAACTCTGTAACAACATACTTCACACGGTAATATTAATGTTCGCACTCCAACTTACAACCCATCAATTTTCTGGTGATCTTATTTGACCACGTACCACATCCGCACCATATTTCCTCCCTTGTGGCTTACCCGCTTAGAAACATAATATGCAGTTCACTGTATCCCTAGCCTTATTCTGGTAATTTCATTAATTTTGCATTTCACATACAACACCCATACAACGTGCTATGCAACTCTTTGCACCATATACAATGTATGAGTCCTGCTATCTAAAAGAAATATGTATGTACATATGATTCCTTGATGCATGTTACGTGGCTCATTACAACGATGTATTTTATGCCTTTGTCTACAGTTCTTGTCCCCTACCTATTGCCTGATGAAGCGGGCTTTGACCTGCGAAACGCGTTGCATCTATTGGGGTACCAATAAAGTATTTATTTGTTTATGTCAGACAGTTGTCTAGTCTGCTCTTTGGAGGTAAGTCCACCACTGCCTCCCAGCATATTTTAAAACTTTTAACGATTGTTTTTTGTATTTGGGGGAAGTTAAGCAAAACATTGGCCCTTGTTTAGTTAACTTTTTCCCTAGAGTTTTCCCTAGAATTTTGCCCAAGCCTGTCTTTAGACTATGAAAGAAAAAGATTACATTGAATTGTAAAGTTAAAAAAAATAGTTCAAAATGTGTACCATTTTCAGTAAATATGACTGTTGGTCCTTGACATGGTCTTAGTTTTTCATTTTGGATCCCTGTCTATTTGCGTTTGACACCCCTGAGCTAACTGGAGAAGGTGTGATTTTTGACTGCAATTTTCAAACTGATAAAAAGAAGAAGAATTTCCAATTACACAATGCTATGTAATGTATGTTGTGCCCACCTGTTGGCTTGTCGTGACACCATCAGCTGTGCTGTTCTCTTCATGGAATCTTCATCCAGCACAATGCCATCTAGAAACCCCATAGCAAAGCCCAAAATGCCATTTTGTAAATCATTACCTATCAAGAAATGCAAGCAGTCAGTCTCACACCAATGTGTAGCAGTTTACTGACCAAAAACAACTACTGAATTATTGAAATTAGGTTTGAGAAGAGAAATGGTAAGAGATATCCGACTATAAACTAACAGGGTTATCCTATAAATGAAATGTACCGATAAGTAATGATCTGAGTTGAAATGGAAAGGATAGTACATAGAGTATTCTAAATAAATAACTACAGCATTTAGAAGACACACAGGAACAAACAAAATTATATATCTTTGATCTTACACAGATTCCACTAAAAGGAACTGAATAAAGACACCATAAATCTGCATCTCTAATTATGAATCTGTAGTTCACTTCTGTCTATACCATGGACTGGAATGCTGTCAGGTAGTTAGTAGCACACCTGCGTATGGCTGTAGACATAAGCTGTGCTATGGAGGTGGCAAGAGTTATTATTTCTCATACTGTGCTCTGAGGAAAACCATCTGTTACAAACATCACATTCACACATGATTACCATTTGTAAACAATCTTCACTGTTTTTCTTGTGAAAGGTCAGAAATATAGAAAAGGCAATGTGGGAGGAAAGCGGATGATAAAATACTGGGACTGGTGTAAACATTTTGATAGGCAGATTCCATGGGATTGTTCACACATCAAGATCTTACACAAGAGAATGACAATGCATGAGGAATAAGACCAGACGTGTGTGTGTATACACAATACATATTCAGGGGCGTAGCAATAGGGGGTGCAGAGATTGCGACCACATCAGGGCTCTTGGGCCAGCATCTTCAGTATTAGCTCTCTATTGGTCCTGTGCTCATAATAATCACTTCTATAGATACTTTGAATAGTGGTTATCATTAACAAACTGCCCCCCCCCCCCATTCCCTTCTTGCACTTCTGACACCGTAGTTGCCATTGGCAGGTTTTGGTGTACCGTATCAATTGTTAGGTAAAGATGTGTGTGTGTGTGTGTGTGTGTGTGTGTGTGTGCGCGCGTGTACGTGTACTGTGTGTGTGCGTGTGTGCGCGTGTGTGTGTGTACTGTGTGTGTACTATGTGTGTGTGTGTGTGTGTGTGTGTACTGTGTGTGTGTGTGTGTGTACTGTGTGTGTACTGTGTGTGTGTGTGTGTATGTGTGTGTGTACTGTGTGTGTGTGTGTACTCTGTGTGTGTGTGTGTGTGTACTGTGTGTGTACTGTGTGTGTGTGTGTGTGTGTGTGTGTGTGTGTGTGTGTGTGTGTGTGTGTGTGTGTGTAATCTCCTTGCCCCACTGTCAGTTGGATACTGCTCCTGCTTTGTGAGTAGCAGCATAAGATATTTCTTCACTTCTTCATGCATGTCCCACACAGTCCCTTCATCCGATATGCTATTGAGTGCAGCCTTATCACACAACACTGATATGATATGATAAATAAATAATAAATAAATAAATATGGGCCAGTTCATATTTGAAATAACCCCCCCATTTAGGTATGCTTTCTGGAGAGGACTAAAACCTATTGAAGGGTTTCACTGCTATAAATCCAGAAAACTGAGTGGGAAGTTCCCCACAGAGGCAATGAAAGCCAATGTAAAAATGTATCATCTATTCCCTCCCCACACAGAACTTTGCACTCAAATCGCATGCCAAAGCGTATTGCCTAAACTCCCTGCTCCTCCCTTCAGCACCCTCATTGCGGACTTCCTGTTTATCGAGCAGGATTACAAACATCAGTACCAAGTGATTTTTCAACGTGGAGGACCTGATATTGACTGTGCAGGAAACCCAGCGCTCTATGATAAACGACATGCTGGGTACAGTGACCAGCACCATTATCCAGTATCCATACCTTATTACATAATAAGGTCATTACCTAATAATTACGTAGTACATTATCCAGGCCTTATAAGTTTAAAATATTACTTGGTGCAGCACAACTACTTCCCCTTCCCTTTCTATTGGACCAAACAAAGCACAATACCATAATAAAAACACTCATTTTAAAGTACACAATTTTACCACACGTTTTATGGCCCTTTCACACTGGCGTGTTGTGGTGGGCAAGTTTATTGCAGGCTAACGCAAAAGCAGTCAAAGTCTATGGGACATCTCATATAGCATGTGATGCGCTGCGCACGAAGTAGAGCATCTAATGTGAGCACAACACTACGTTAGAGGTCAACTTGCATGGTCACATGCGTTGAACCGGGAGCCATGTAAGTCTATGACTTCTCACGGTAGCATTGCGGCGCGCATGCACGGAAATGTATTTTGTCAATACACTTACGTGCAATTCGCTTTTCGGCCACAGGAAGTGTGTGCTAGAGAGACTGACTTCCTGCTTGGCTTTCATCCAGAACAGGGATTACCGGGCATTGACGTGGAAATCCCCAAAGGCTGTTTTTGGTGTTGCGGTGCGATCTTTGCACCACAGTGCAATTCTAACGCCGGTTAACAGTGTGAAACCGGCCTAAACGGAATGAAAACATGTACTACAAGTAGCAAAAATTGTGAAAAACGGATCCGTTTTCTAAAAAACATCCATATAAATGGGATCTACTGCAAATGTGAACAGGCCCTAAACGCTTATTCAATTGAACCCACTGCAGATCAATAAAACTGGTACATGTTTTAAAATGACATGCAAAATAACAAAGGTTATTTAATGTTTCTACTGTATCCCATTCTCAAGTAAACTACTGCAGCACCCTGCTCTGTGGTCTACCAATTAGTTGGCTGCGACCTTTCCAGTCAATCCTGCTCTCACCTACAAAGCTCTCCAATCTGACGCTGTCATACATCACTAGGCTTATTTCCAGATACCATCCAATGGACAACCTGTGCGCTGCTACTCTATTCACTTCTTATCATTCCCATATCCAGGATTTCTCATGTGCTTCTCTTCTCCTCTGGATAGATTTGTACAGATGAAACCGGCACCATCAGTGTAAGTATAAGCTCTTTTATTGGCACAAGACAGCTATCATAACAACGTTTCAGGGCAACCGCCCCTTTATCAAGCTAAGCTGCTCGCCATCAAATTTACAATGACATATAAACTCTTTATATACCCAACATGGCAGACTTATAACCAATCACAAGCAACTCCTAACATCAACCAATCCTGCAGTCCGTCCAGTTCAACCGAGGCACATCACAGATATCTTTGAGGAAGTGCTCCACTACTACTGCTACCTCTCTTCTCCTCTGGAGCACCCTCGTTCGACACTTTACTTTGTTAGTGTTGTAATGTAATCTAAAAACCTACTTTTTCAAGAAATCTTATGATTATGATGATCTGATGTAGTTTACCATATGAGCATGCACCAGTATTGGTGATGTCTCAAACCACACATCAACAATGTATGTATTTGCATAATGCTGCATCAACTTGGAATAAACTGTATTTTATTGACCACCACCAGCTGTAATATTCAATTGCATCCAGAAAAATCCCGCTGCACCAATTGGTTGGGTGAAATTAGAAAATCCTTTTATTGCTCTTTAATCCATCATCAGTGTTACAATAAAAAAGCTCACGCGTATCGGAGCGTAAGATGGCTCCTTAATCATAGCTTACAAACAAGAGTAGGTTCACAGGTTATATAGTGCATCAGGTCACACCCTTGGGGTATAGAGAGACTCTGTAACAATTTTTTCAGCCTTCTTCTATCCTATGAGTTCCTATGCCTGTTCTAATGTGCTGGGGCTTACTGCAGCTCTTCCTAATTACACTGTCTCTGTAATAAATCAATGTATCTTTCCTCTGTCCTGTTTGTCGGGCTAAGGCTTTGATTGTGTGGAATGTGCAGGGCTGCTTGTGATTGGTAGAAGCGATACACACCCTCTGCAGGCCCCCTGCATACTCACACACTATGCTTAGCTGAGCCTATTAGAAGCTGGTTAGTTTGTTTGTAAACATTGCCTAAAACTGTTAATTACAAGCGAGGATTGCAGCAGAGAGTGGCAGAAACAGCACAGAGGGGCACAGGAGAAAATAAGGAATAGAATGGTATGCTTTTTAGTGTAAGAATATTAGAGTACAGATTCTCTTTAAAGGTATATACAACACAGTGCTATTAAAAAGGTGGTATATATCACCATAATGCATAATATAAAATTCCTATTTAAAAACAAGTACATACAGCATGATATCATAGCAACCTAACATAATAACTACCCAGTATTCATAGTTGTTAGTATTATTTTATATTTTTCGGATGATACCTAACCTTACTTATCATAGAATGTGTTGAGATCTAATCTGGAATTTAGTCCTAAAGGGGAACGTGTCCCCAACTTCCAGATCCAGAAAGCTTCTCGCCTTAAAAGTCTCCCATAAATGTCACCTCCCCTCAAGGAATGTGACACCCTTTCTATACCATGGAACCTAAAACCCGACATATTGCCTGAGTGGACATGGAAAAAATGTCTGGAAACGCTCGAGGCGCGGGTAATATATGCAGCGTTCCTGAGACATCTTCCAGCTCCATGATAGTGTTCGGAAATTCTCTGCCGGAGGGGACGGGTAGTACAACCCACATACTGCATCCCACACTCCACACAGATGACCAGATATACAACATTATAGGTATTACAATTAATATACTGTCTAATGTCATAACTGGTATGTCTGGAGAGTGAGAGAACCTCCCGTGCTTGTTCATGAACATCGCAGTACCTACATGTGCCGTAGCCACATCTGTAGGAGCCTAAATATCTCAGCCAAGTGGGTCTAGGTCTATCGACACTTTGGAACAAGCTAGGGGAAAGTCTTGCGCCCAAAGTAGGAGCGCGTCGTGAGGAAAAGCCACAAACCTCTGCCAATACAGCTTGCAGTTTAGGATCTGAGTGGAGGACAGGCAAGTATTTTTTGATAATTTTGACGGTTCTGCCTCTGACTCACCAGGTAACAGAGAAGAGAGGGTTCAGTCCGTCTTCTCTGGCACCCCCAAGCGGGGGGGGGGGGGGGGGGCAGCGTGGACTGACCACCCAGGAAACCCCTCCAGGCCAACCGACTTATTATCAGCGGCCAAAAAAGAACAAGTGGAGATACAGAAAGAGGGGTGGAGACAGACCAGGAGGGCAGGTCGAAAGAAACGGAAGATAACTCACTCCCTGGCCACCTCAAACGTAATTAACTTGTCCAGTATCGAACTCTCCCAAGCTCAAATTTCCCTCCTCTCTAGAGGTTTATCTTATGCACCCTCATACCACTTTGACATCTTTAATACCATGCTAGATGTGAACAAATTTGTCCGCAATCTAATGGCAAGGAAACACTTTTTGGAGGCCGATGGCTTGGACGGTGTGGAGGGTGAGCCGGGGGTGTCCCCGGGGCCCTTGCCTGTTTCCGCCCCGGAGGCTGGGCAGATTCCTCCCTTCCAGGAGGCCTCTCTCATCCTCATGTTGGACCATATGTCCAGCATGAGTGATGGCCCAGCCTCCGGGGCGGCTTTGGGCCCCGTGGCCACCTCCAATCCTCGTTTCTACCCCGTTCAGGCCAGAACTCCGACTGTTGATACCTTCCAAGATTTAGTTGAAAAAGATCTCATGCGAATTAACAAAGTTAACAGGGCAGCTTCCGATTTGACACGACAGGAGCGGGAAGCACTGCAATCCCTCCGGAATAATAAAGCGATAGTTATTCGCAATGCAGATAAAGGAGGAGCTGTGGTGGTCCTAGACTCTTCTGCCTACAAAAAGGAAGCATTACGGCAGCTGGAAGATACGGCTACATATGAGGTCCTATCCAGTGACCCCACACAGCGTTTTAAAGCTGAACTTCAGCAATTACTTGATCTGGGGGTTTCGCTGGGTATTTTCAGCCAAAGGGAGCGGGGGTACCTTTTGGTGGAGACACCTGTTGTGCCTATTTTCCACCACCTACCTAAGGTCCACAAACCAGAGGTCCCTCCCAGGGGCCGTCCCATTGTGGCCGGGATTGGCTCACTGGGAGAGCGCCTGGGACAGTGGGTGGATGGATGTCTCCAACCTTTGGTGCGCCGCTTACCTGGCTTTCTACGTGACACGACCCATTTGTTATCCAGTTTAGAACCCCTACATTGGGATCAGTCCTTTACTTGGGTCACAATGGACGTGGCTTCTTTATACTCCTCGATTCCCAATAAATTGGCCCTTAAAGCTTTGGATTTTCATATCAGGAAATACGGATCATTCACGTCCACTGTCTGTGACTTCCTCCTCCTAGCAGTAGATCATCTACTCAGCCGAAATTATTTTATGTTTGACGGGGTGTACTATCTCCAGAGATGCGGAGCTTCTATGGGAGCCAAGTTCTCCCCATCCCTGGCAAACCTGTACATGGGATGGTGGGAGGAGCTCCGCATCTTTGGAGAACATAACCCCTTTTCTGAGTCTATATTTTGGTATGCTAGATATATAGATGATCTGCTGCTGGTTTGGAGGGGGCCTGAGGGGGGCGTGTAACAATTTTTGGAGTACTGTAACAACAATGATCTGAACCTGTCCTTTACGATGTCCCATAATACCACGGGAATTGATTTTTTAGATTTACATCTGACTGGCTGTGCTACGACGGGGAAGATACTGACCAGAACCTTTAGGAAGGAATGTGCGGGCAACTCTTTGCTTTTAGCCACAAGCTGCCATCCGAGACACACCTTAAGATCCATTCCATATGGAGAAATGATTAGAGCGGCAAGGAACTGTTCAGATCCAACAAAAATTAAACAAGAATTGGATCTAGTACAAACCAGACTTAGAGATCGAGGTTATCAGGATGGCCTCATTTCGGAGGCCAGAGACCGGGTTTTACATAAAACTAGAGCTGATCTATTAACTCCTGGATCTGGCTGTGGGAACAGGCAATCTAATAAAGGTATAAATTTTGTTACCTCATACAGTCTGGAATATGCCCAGATCGTCAAAATTATCAAAAAATACTTGCCTGTCCTCCACTCAGATCCTAAACTGCAAGCTGTATTGGCAGAGGTTTGTGGCTTTTCCTCACGACGCGCTCCTACTTTGGGCGCAAGACTTTCCCCTAGCTTGTTCCAAAGTGTCGATAGACCTAGACCCACTTGGCTGAGATATTTAGGCTCCTACAGATGTGGCTACGGCACATGTAGGTACTGCGATGTTCATGAACAAGCACGGGAGGTTCTCTCACTCTCCAGACATACCAGTTATGACATTAGACAGTATATTAATTGTAATACCTATAATGTTGTATATCTGGTCATCTGTGTGGAGTGTGGGATGCAGTATGTGGGTTGTACTACCCGTCCCCTCCGGCAGAGAATTTCCGAACACTATCATGGAGCTGGAAGATGTCTCAGGAACGCTGCATATATTACCCGCGCCTCGAGCGTTTCCAGACATTTTTTCCATGTCCACTCAGGCAATATGTCAGGTTTTAGGTTCCATGGTATAGAAAGGGTGTCACATTCCTTGAGGGGAGGTGACATTTATGGGAGACTTTTAAGGCGAGAAGCTTTCTGGATCTGGAAGTTGGGGACACGTTCCCCTTTAGGACTAAATTCCAGATTAGATCTCAACACATTCTATGATAAGTAAGGTTAGGTATCATCCGAAAAATATAAAATAATACTAACAACTATGAATACTGGGTAGTTATTATGTTAGGTTGCTATGATATCATGCTGTATGTACTTGTTTTTAAATAGGGATTTTATATTATGCATTATGGTGATATATACCACCTTTTTAATAGCACTGTGTTGTATATACCTTTAAGTCTGGGGTCCACACCCCCAAGGGTGTGACCTGATGCACTATATAACCTGTGAACATACTCTTGTTTGTAAGCTATGATTAAGGAGCCATCTTACGCTCCGATACGCGTGAGCTTTTTTATTGTAACACTGATGATGGATTAAAGAGCAATAAAAGGATTTTCTAATTTCACCCAACCAATTGGTGCAGCGGGATTTTTCTGGTTGCATGTGGACTTTGGCATTTGATTTCCCTGCTCCCTTTTGGTTATACACGTGAGTGCAGCGGTCTCTCCTTTCCTTTCCTCCAAGCATTTGTAATATTCAATATCTGTTTTAAGGTGCTTAGAAGCATTTTTATGTGCCAGTAAGAATTTTAAAAAATCACCACTATAAATAAATATTGTACCTTGAATAATGATGGTTGAAAATGCTGAAAATCCAGTGTCATCTCTGCCATCCATTATTTGAGCCCCTCCTTTTGGATCTGTGAGGAAGACATAAAAGATCTCCAAACCCTCAGGTTCATCATCATCTAGAATCTGAAGTGAAACCTTTGATTCACTTTGGCCATCTAACATGGTGATCAGGATGTCTCGCTCTTCAAAATCCAAAGCTTCAGTTGCCCAAGAAATATTTCGAGTTCCGTGACTTTGCTCAAAGGGTAGTCCATGTAAGCCTCTTTTGGCCTTCTGTGCCCCAAAAGTTGTAAGTGTGACATGGACAACGCCAGAAGAACCATGTGTTCGCTTCACATTGAACGTCAGAGTATTCAGAGCACTGTTATTGGTGTCTTCATCCACATATATTACTGGAGGACCAACACTCAATAAACCAGATGAGAAATCATTTGCCAATATTGTTATAGTTGAAAGACAATAATCAGTATGTAGTCTTGGTCCCTTCAGGTAGACATTGCTACTTTCCACAGAAGTCAATTTGAGGTAAAATAGTTCATCCAACTCAAACATTTTATCATTAATTATCGAAACTGTTATTACTAAAGAGGTCTGATCTTTATCAAATATCAGTTCTCCATTTACAATAGGCACAAAGTCTTCTTCTTCTTTGGCACTTCCTGAAGTGGTTTTATAGGTCACTTTTGTGCTGTTGCCATGAAAACCAAATAAACGCTGAACATGTAGTGACACAGTATGGTTGTCTTCCTGCACTACAATGTACCTCGATTGAGGGGAAAACTGGAAAATTCCCATTGGTTCAAATTCTGCATAAGTATACCCTGACCTGGAAGGCACAAGAGAGAATTTTGATTTCATAAATTCCAAAATAAATTGGTCACTACCTTGGATATTATGTATTTCCTTATTTTGCTGTTCATGATAAAAGTGATTTCTGCCATTTAACTTTAATTTTGGACAGAGTGGGAAGAAGAAAAACATCTGTCAAGTTTTATTGGTGTCTGTGTTTTATGCAATTTTATACAATGTATGCAATAGCATTCCCCAATCTCCGCATGAAAAACATATAAATACAAAAGGCTGCAGCACACAACAGAAAAAAGGGCAACAGGGGCTCTTGGTCACGTTTAACAGCATTGGTACCAGCGATTAAAGTGTACCTGAGCCAAAGCTCGGGTACAAATAAGAAACTTACCTAAAGAGAGGGAAGCCTCAGGATCCTACTTAGGCTTCCCTCGCTGCTCTGATGCCCCTTGTCGCTGAGCGCCCCCCCCAAGATTAGCACAAGGCATTGTCGCTAATCATATAGGGGCCATGCAGCTCCTCTTCCTGATTCATGGCTGCACAGTAGCCGCGCAAAGCCCATCCATGCATGTGCAGTAACCTGGAGCCGCGGGTGGGCGCATGTGCAGGCGGGTTTGAGCAACCTTGAATCAGGAAGAGGAGCTGCAAGGCCCCGATGTGGAGAGGAGCCACGCTCATCAATCAGAGGACTGCAGACCACAGAGGGAAGCCTCAATAGGATCCTGACACTTTCCTATCTTCAGGGTAATGTCCTATTTTGAACCTGAGCTTTAGCTCTGGATTACTTTAAGCCAACTGTGCAAAAGTGTCCCCAATACAGTGAATCCTACTCTAACCGTGAAAAAATCACAGTTCTCTCTATAGCTTTCTAACGGGAACAATGCCAAAAGCCATTAGAAAGATGTAGAAAGAACTAGAATGTTTACACAGTTAGAGCTGGACTCATCAGATTGGGGACACCTTGGCGCAGACAGTGAGCCTAAAGAGGAACTCCAGTGAAAATAATGTAATAAAGAAAGTGCTTCATTTTTACAATAATTATGTATAAATGATTTAGTCAGTGTTTGCCCATTGTAATTAAATCCCTGATTTACACACTGACATTTATTACATGGTGACATTTTACTGTTGGCAGGTGATGTTCAGTAGCTGCTGCATGGTTTTTTGGCAGTTGGAAACAGCTGTAAACATCTATTTCCCACAATGCAGCAAGGTTCACAGACAGGAAACTGCCAAAAGTACATACTCAGAATTTCTTTGTGGGAGGGGTTTCACCACAATATCAGTCATACAGCGCCCCCTGATGATCCATTTATGAAAAGTAATAGATTTCTCATGTAAAAGGGGGTATCAGCTACTGATTGGGATAAAGTTAAATTCTTGGTCAGAGTTTCTCTTTAAGCACTAGTACTAATGCTGTAAAGCATGACCAAGAGCCACTGTTGCCCTTTTCTCTCATTGCGTATATATTATATATATAGTATAATCTCGCAAAAGTGAGTACATCTCTCACATTTTTGTAAATATTTTATTACATCTTTTAATGGGACAGCAGCAAAGATATGACATTTTGATACAATGTAAAATGGCCAGTATACCGCTTGTATAGCTGTTGATTTGCTGTCTCATCAAAATAATTCAACACACAGCATTAATGTCTAAACCGATGGCAACAAACATGAGTGCACCCCTAAGTAAAGAATGTCAAATTTCTGCTTAATTAGACATTTTCCCTCTCTGGAGTCATTACTTGTTAGTGTTACAAGGTCTCAGGTGTGAATGGGGAGCAGGTGTGTTAAATTGGTGTTCCCTCTCTCTTATAGAAAACTGTAAGTTTAACATGGCACCACTCGCGGACCTTCCAACGATTGCCGACAAGGGCTTGTCATCTGATTAGGGCCCCACTCTTCTTCACGCCAATTGCACCATGGCCACACTCATGCCAGAAGAGAAGCATGGCCCAGATCAGCTGGGAGATCCATAAGTGGCAACGGGGGACCAGAGGACACAGTGGGAAGCCTCATTAGGATCCAGAAACATTACCTCTCCTTAGGTAAATATGTGTTTCTGAACCTTAGGTTCTCTTTAACTGGTTCACAGCAACTCAAAAGGTAAGCTTGCTGGGTACTCTGTAACTTTTAACTTTTTTTAAACGATTTTTTAAACTACGGGCAATCATTTCCACAATCTCGTGACTTGGGTACAGGCACATGATTAGGTGAACGGCGGTTTGCGACAAGAGCAGATAACGACCATCACGGCGGATTGGATCTTTAAGATCCCCGACTACTGCACAAAGTTCCACGATCGATTGAACTCTCGTTTGCGCCTGTCGTCTGCCATCGTGTGACGTTGTGTGTTACCGCGGGCAGAAAGATGGATCAGGGAACCTCGTTTGTCGGGAGGTGCCACTGTGAGGTTCCCTGATCCACTGTTAGGTAAGTATTCAGCTTTGGACTGAAAAAACTAAAAATAACATCAGGGACATCACATAGAAAATTACCGCACACTGCTCTTACTTGAGACGAGCCCCACTGGGCACGTTGCTACTGAGACCAGTAAGTTGTAACGCAAACCCTTCTGGCCCACTGGTATTTGCCTCCAAGTAGAGTGGGATTGATTTCCTGTCTTCTCCGTGTGTAAAGACAACAACACCTAGCAGAGGAATGGAACAATATCAGCACTGACTGCATTTAATACACAGCACATTCATCAGAGTTCTTATCTGCCTCATGTAAGATATCCTAGACACAGATTAACAATGTTCATTCATCATCCTCAGTGCATACTGGACACCTGATAAAAAGCCTCCTAAACAGATTCAAGCAAAAGAACAGTGTCTTACAAAATGATTTATTTTCTAATGACAGAATAATACCAATTACATTTTTCTTGCTTAGCTCGCTAGACTCGGAAAGACTTTCAACTCCAATTTTACTGCTTTATCATCAAACGTTGTGGGATTGATTCACTACATTTTACATTGCAGTGATAGCACAAGTAAAGTTAAGCAGGCATTACAGAAATAGTGTAACGCACCTTACGCAAATACCCAAATACCATAAGCGAGCAGAGCACAACACACATAATCAGGGCAACATATGCCGTGGCGTAGCTAAGGAGTTGTGGGCCCCGATGCAAGTTTACAATGCCCCCCCCCCCCCCCCCCAAGCACTCTATACATAGCAATTGATACGGCGCACCAAAATCTGACAATGGCAACCACAGTGTCGGAGGTGCAAGAAGGGATGGGGAACAGTTCGTTAATAATTACTACTATTCAAAGTATCTATAGAAGTGGTTATTATGAGCACAGGCCGAATAGATAGCTAGTACTGTAGTTGAGGAAAGGACCCTTCGGGGCCCCTCTGGCCCAAGGGCCCCGATGCGGTGGCTTCCTCTGCACCCCCTATTGCTACGCCCCTGATATATGCATTATATAAACTATATACAGGGTCAGATTTACTATAAGGCATTGTAGGCTCATGCCTGCATACGCCTGATGATAGAAATGGGTCTCACTTCCCACCTCGAGTGCCTCCCTCCCCCTGTCCCAAGTGGAGCATAAATGAGAGGTTATTCCACTGACAAGATCTCAATATAGTGGGGGCACCTCTAGCTACCTAATACCTGGGGGCACCACTAGCTACTTGGTATCAGGTTGCCAGAGGTACACTCAGTATTAGGGGACACCTGTGGCTACTTACCCCAGGAAGGGCAAGTAAGGCAGAAGTGATAGCGGGGCCAGCCAGCACATTTTGAGTGAAGTTTGATGGGGGTTTGTAGGTTCACCTGTGCCTATAGGCTCCTGTGATGTAAATCCGGGCCTGACTGTGCGCTTGTGTTATTAGCATAACACCTACTAAACTTCATGTGCGCTATCAGCACAATATTAACTTGAGTGAAATAAAAAAAAAATATGATTTTTTATATATATATATATATATATATATATACAGTATTTACACTGTACTTCCCTTCAGCATTTGTGTAATGAAACTCTTGCACTGACCACCTGACATGTTCCCTGACCCTGCCTGTGCCTCTGTGTAGTGGAAATTCAGGCATACCCATTGTGTTGTTATCCTCCAACCTCCGTACCAACACAGAAACATGATGTGGCCACATGGCAAGAGGCAGGACCTTGATCACACTGAGACACTGACCACTTCCTTCTGTAGCTGAACCTACCACATTTAATGGTGGGGTGCATTTTATACCGCTGACACTAGGGGTAACTTAGAAAAGAAAACGGCATGTACACCAGCACCTGCCAATGCCAGGCAACACCTGGCCGTAATATGCTGGTCAGTATCAGTGAGAACATACGAAGTGCTCCAATTTACAGTAGTAAGTGCTGGTAACCACTAATCTTAATGTGAAGGTGCAAACCTCAGAATTTGTAATAATCGGAATCTCCACTCTCTGTATTGCACAGTGAAGTTTTATCTCCATGTTTGTATTGCCTGTTCCTTCAGACTCTGTGAGACCTGGAAAGAGAGCCTTATCTCCTGCCTTTATCGTTCATGATAATGCACAGCTGTTAAGTGCCAAAGATCACATGTGCTCCCAGGGATATCTGAGACAAAGCTCAAGGCTTTTTTCAATCATGTATCAGCGGCAGCAGCAGCACTGGATGTACCCACCACATTGAAATTTATTAAAGCAAAGCTACTTAGTGCATCTCAATTAATTAGAATATCATCGAAAAGTTAATAGTAGTAAAAATGTTTCTGTACCGTGTTAGCCAAACAAATTATGTAGGTAGAAAAAAAAAAGTCTTGTAAAAGTAATAGATTTTAATGGCTAACTGATAAAGTATGCAAGCTTTCTGAGATCTAGTCCCCTTCTTCAGGCATATTAAATAGTAAACACCTAGATGGCAGTTGTACTGGTTACTGCTAAACAGTAACCAGAGTATTTGGAAATATGCCTGAAGATCCCAGAAAGCTTGCATATTTTTATTTTATCAGTTAGCCATTAAAAGGCTACATCGAAAAGTTAATTAATTTTAGAAATGTCATAAAAAAAGTGCTGCTTAGTGGTTAAAAGTTCTCTTTTCAGATGAAAGTTAATTTGGCATTTCATGTGGAAATCAAGTTCCCAGAGTCTGCAGGAAGAGTGGATCGGCACAGAATCCCAGCTGAGTTCAAGGAGGCCAGGTACGCTCTGAAACGGGAACTGCAAGTTGCAAAGAGAGCCTACTCCGACAAGCTGGGACTCAGCCTCCAGTCCAACAATCCGAGGGAGGTATGGCAAGGTCTCAGGGCAGTCACTAACTTCAAACCTCCTCCTCAACAGGTGATCCCTAGCACGAATCTGGCTGAGGAACTCAATGAGTTCTACTGCAGGTTTGAGCAACAGCCACTGCAGCTCGGGGCCACGAGGTCGACAAGGATAGTGACACCCACCACACTGAATGACCGTGACATTGCTGCACCAGTCGCAGTACAGGAAGCGGAAGTTCTCAGGCTGCTCCGCAAGCTCAACCCCAGGAAGGCCTCAGGCCCGGATGGTGTTTCATCAAACTGCCTTAGGACCTGTGCAGATCAGTTGGCTCCGGTGCTCACCACGTTGTTCAGTAAGTCGCTAGCAGAAGGCACAGTCCCCTCCTGTCTGAAGAGGTCCACAATCATACCAGTCCCCAAAAAGCCAGGCACCACAGACCTCAACAACTTCAGACCCGTAGCTTTAACACCCACCATTATGAAGGTTCTAGAACGGCTAGTCCTCACCCACCTCAAACGCACCACCAATGCACTGTTAGACCCACTCCAACTTGCATACAGGGCCAACAGGTCCACAGAGGACGCCATAAACATCAGCCTGGCATACATCATGGAGCACCTTGACAAGCCTGACTCCTACGTCAGAATCCTGTTCCTGGATTTCAGCTCGGCCTTTAACACGATCTGCCCGGACACTCTGGTCGACAACCTGACACAGCTTGGTATCGACCCCATACTTTGTGCATGGGTCAAGAGCTTCCTCTCAGAAAGGACACAACGGGTCAAGCTAGGTAACTGCTCCTCCAGCGAGAGAACTACAAATACAGGGGCGCCTCAAGTGTGTGTACTGTCCCCGCTTTTGTTCTCCATGTACACCAATAACTGCACTTCCTCCTCAGAGTCCGTCAAGATCATCAAGTTTGCTGACGACACAACTATCATCGGCCTCATCGGCAGCAACGGAGAGCAAGACTACCGCAGTGAGATAGAGAGAATCTGCAATTGGTGCAAGAACAACAACCTGTAACGATTGGTGTCAGCAAGAGGCACAAATATCTGATTAAGTGGTGATATACAGAATCACCACTAATGCAGATATGTTAGAGTGAAATAGTAAGTATCTTCCTGATGGTAAATCAGCGGAAGGCTCACTAACACGGTAAGTGCCTGAAATGATCTACTCAGACCAGTGTCACACCCCGAACCTTGATTATTGGGGATCCGCAGTATCGCCAATAATACAAGGATAGACCCGATTATATAGCAATCTGCGGAATTGCTAATAATGCGGGTAGATGTAAAGCAGTGGACACACGAACAACATGAAAATATACAAAGCAGTAAATATTCACAAAGTTGTGGAAATATCCACCACACGGCAATTCCTCAGAGGTGTGGTTACCTCTGAATGGGAACCCCGTGTGTGAGATCCCCCAAAGTGGCAGTGGAGGAATCTCGGCCTCTGGCAGTAACGGTCTGCTAGGGCCGGCGTCTCAGGGAGGCAAGCCTCAGATAATAACCCAACAGTAGGAGACGTTCCACTGAAGGGAGCAAGGTCAGACAGAAAGAGGTTCGGCAACAGTACAGGCGGCAACAGTACAGAGACGTGAGACGAGAGAATAGTCAGGAACCAAGCCAATAGTCGTTAACGGTACAGGCTGGCAGAGTACAGAATCAGGAAGCAGAAGAGAAGTCAAGACAGGCACAGAATCATACACAGAGAATCAATAACAATAATAATAATCTCCTAGTCTAGGTGTGAAGTCCTTGGTTTCAACACCTGGGATCTAGTCTAAGGTCTGAGTGCTGACACAGGGTATCGCAAACACAGACAAAGTGTGACTGAAAAGCACTTCCTTATATACTGCCTGGGAGAGAAGTCTCCACCCCAGGCAGCAACCAATCAGAGCAGGCTAAAATGTCAGCTGACCTCCAGGTCAGCTGACACGCTTTCTAAGAGTATAAAGGCGTGTCTGGTGTGCGGCCGCACCCCCTAGAGGCAAGATGGCAGAACCCTGGTGAACAGCATGTTGGTGAGTTTGGAGCAGAGTGCTCGGACGGGTGTGTGCAGCGGATGCGGACGAATTTCCGCATCCCGCGTTGGAAGGTCCGCTTGCCGGACTGGATGCGACCATATTTCCGCAATCCATCCGGCGTTGCAGATTTTTCGTTACACAACCTTGTCCTTAACGCAACAAAGACTGTAGAGCTGATTGTTGATTTCAGGAAAAACCCTCCCACTCCCCCACCAGTCCATATAGGTGGGACCGAGGTCTCCAGAGTACCATCAGTCAGGTTCCTTGGCACAACCTTATCCGCTGACCTAAGATGGGGGCAAAACACCATCAAAATTCAAAAGAAGGCACAGCAGAGGCTATTCTTCCTGTGTCAACTTAAAAAATTTGGCATGCCTCGGGAGCTGCTGACCAGCTCCTACACTGCTACCACGGAGTCCATACTTTGCTCATCAGTCATTGTCTGGTATGCCGGTGCAACGACCAGCGACAGACACAAACTGCAAAGAATCATTAGTGAGGCAGAAAAGATCATCGGTTCGCCCCTGCCACCTCTTGATCTCCTTCACACGGCTAGGATGAGGAAGAGGGCAACCAAGATCTCTAGTGACCCCTCCCACCCTGGCAGCCTCTTCTTTGAGCTCCTCCGATCTGGTCGGCGTTTCCGGACTATCCCTTCCAAGACCACCAGGTGCAGGAACTCCTTCTTCCCGCAGGCAGTTCTACTACTCAACAACACCGACCCCTGACTCTTTCCTCCTAGTCTGCTATCAGCACGGGTGCCATAGGAGCTGCTCCTCTGCCCTCCCTTCCGAATCTCGAACACACACCATTAGTTAGATGTAGATGTACCGTACCGTTAATGTTGTGTATGTGTAATCGTTGTAAATGCTCTGTTAATGTTGTCAACATATGTAATCTGGCTGTATATGTAGCATGTTTAACTGTTGTATTTTGTATACTTTGCCTAATGCCATGTGTACCACAAGCAATTCTGAGTACGGCACCACCGTACTTGGCGAATAAATCCATCTTGTATCTTGTATCTTGTCCAGTGTGAAGTTACCACAGTCAGTGATAGTTTGGGGAGCCATGTCATCTGCTGCTGTTGGTCCGCTATGTTTTATCAAGTCCAAAGTCAGTACAGCCATCTACTAGAGTGTCTTAGAGCCCTTCATGCTTCCCCCTGCTGACAAATGCCTCCATTGTTTGCCAGGTACCAAACAATGACACTCATGGAGTTAAAAAAGCTGCCATTCGGCTACATGTAATTGTGGCACAAAGTTCAGCCAACCGTGTGAAAGATGTATCAGAGCGGAAATACAAAAAGGGACCTGAAGGACTACAGGGCAGGGTTGCCAACTCATCCCTTTAAATACTGACAAGTTATACAGGTTCTGGGAATTCTCACACATAATCAATGCCTAAACTGCATCTAACTAGCCACAAGACATGTATAATTCATAAGCGTCCGTATTTAAAGGGATGTGTAGGCAACACTGCTACAGGGTGCTGGGAGAAGCCCGGGGTAAGTTAAACTTGGCACATTAGTTTCCCTTAAAGCAATCCTGAAATTAAAATTAAAAGTCAGAATAAACATACACACGTCATACACTCCCATGTAGTTTATTCATCAATCGCTTTCTCCTCTCCTGCGTCCTGTCTGTCCACTGTGATTGATGGAATTCTCCATCCTCCATTCTAAAAATGGCCATTACCCCATAACAGCTTCCTGGTCAGCACACTGTTAAACTGTAATATCACCCACTTGAGCCATAGGGAAACATGGACATTACATTGCTCATCAGTTGTCCTTTCAGTTATAACCGACAGCAACTAATATATACTGTAACTGACGCAACTGATATATTTCAGTTCTGACAAAATCTTGTCAGAACTGGAAGGGATCACTGTAAGAAGGAAACGGTAAGCTTCTGAGAGGAACTGATTGTGAGGTTAGTATGTAATATTCCTTTGCAGATACATCAGGGGCCTGATTCACAAAGCGGTGATAACTCAGTTATCACGCCTAAAAGACTTTAGGCATGATAACCTTTGCACCACACTGGTGAAAAGCCAGTTTAGGCGTGATAAGTTTAGATGTGATAAGTTTAGGTGTGATAAGTTTAGGCATGCTAAGTTTAGATAAGTGTAGATAGCATGCAAAGTCCCGCACACAAAGCAGCGCCATTAAACTCTATGCAAAGTGCACCAGACTTTGCTAGCGCAAAACTTTTGATCAGCTGTGCACTGCGGTGCTAATGCAGTTGGTGCTTAAACTTATCATGCCTAAACTTATCACACCTAAACTTATCATGCCTAAACTTATCACACCTAAACTTATCACACCTAAACTTATCATGCCTAAACAGAGTTTAGGCGTGATAAAGGGCTTTTCACCAGCGTGCTAACTGTTAGCACCGCTTTGTGAATCAGGCCCCATGTGTTTATTTTAAATAATTTTACTCGCTACAGGTTTACTTTAAAATACCTTTAATATTTACTGGTTAAGTAAAGCCTCATCTACACGGGTAGATGAGGCTGCGATCCGGCGGCTCGATTAGCCGCCGGATCGCCTCTTCTGCGTGCCCGCCGCGACCCCGCTCGCCGCGCGTGCGCCGCATACGATTCCCCGCTCGTGCCCGCTCGTCCCCGCCCACGCCGCTTATCTTCCGATCGATTCCCTGCCATTGTCCCCTCGCGGGGAGCGAGTAGGGAATCGGCGGTGCGGAGATCCGTCCTGTCGGATCTTATCAATCGAGCCGCATCAGCGGCTCGATTGATAAGGAGCATCGCGGCCTCATCTACTCGTGTAGATGCGGCTTAAAAGATGTTTACTGGTGTAATTTTTTTTAACCCTTTAAGCCTCATCTACATGCGTAGATGAGGCTGCAATCTGGCGGCTCGATTAGCCGCCGGATCGCCTCTTCCGCGTCCCCGAGCGTGCCCGCCGCGTCCCCGCTCGCCGCGCGTGCGTCGCATTTGATTCCCCGCTTGTCCCCGCCGGCGCCGCTTATCTTCTGCTCGATTCCCTGCCATTGTCCCCTCGCGGGGAGCAAGCAGGGAATCGGCGGAAGCAAGATCCGTCCTGTCGGATCTTATCAATCAGCGGCTCGATTGATAAGGAGGATCGGAGCCGCATCTACGTGTGTAGATGCGGCTTTAGGGTGAATAGGTTAAGGTCATTAACTACCTCTTTTACCTATTTACCCAGAAGGGGGGAGTGTCCTAAGTGGCTGCAACTCTGAAGTACTTTGGGTCCGCCAGGAGCAAAGCGTAATATAAATGTTATGTGTCTGGTCAGGACTGGTCAGTGAGATGTAACTTGTTCTGAGTTGGTGCAGGAATATACACATTCTATATGCGCATTTGTGCAGCTTGAAAATGCATCAGTCGAAATTCCACCTCCGTAGGATATGATTGGTGCATTTTCATGCTGCATAAATTTGCATATAAAATTTGCATAATCCTGCATCAACTTCCACTTCAGCCACTACCAGCAGTACAATATCAGCTGGGAGTTACGGTCAATTCATAATCTGCCATCACGCGCTAAGCATGCATATGTCACACAAGCACAGACAAGTTTTTGTTTAGTCGATCTATGGTCTTTTTTGTGTGATTGTGAAGTTATGCAGTTTTTGTAAATTAGGCTTATGATGTATTGAGTAACCTTTTTTATATAACACTTTAGTTTAGGATAGGTGGACAGCTCAATAAAGAGAAGAACAGTCTTACCAGACTCAGGTGACAGTTTGCCGAGACGTATATTATTTGGCATGAGGCCAGGCGGGTATCCGGACCGCCAGCTTACAGTCACAGAGCCATAGGATCCCTCTCTATAGACAACAGCATGGCCCATTCCTGATGTGATATTTGTAAGGCGAAATGCAACTGATTCAAAACCAACCTGACACAGAAAGAAATTGTTTCAGTTATTACCTCTATTAACAAGCATGCTCAAATATCAAATAGTTACTTAATTGTGTGTAAAAAAATCAAAAGATTGTCATTTACAGAGGTATTTCTCCCACCCAGCATGGGTATGTGTAAAAATACACCCCAAAACACATTATACTACTTCTCCCGAGTACGTCGATACCACATGATTGGCACTTTTTTGCAGCCTAACTGCGCTAAGGGGCCCAAAGTCCAATGAGTACCTTTAGGATTTCACAGGTCATTTTTGTTTCAAGACTAATCCTCACGGTTTAGGGCCCCTAAAATGCCAGGGCAGTATAGGAACCCCACTAATGACCCCATTTTAGAAAGAAGACACCCAAAGGTATTCCGTTAGGAGTATGGTGAGTTCATAGAAGATTTTATTTTTTGTCACAAGTTAGCGGAAAATGACACTTTGTGAAAAAAAACAATTAAAATCAATTTCCGCTAACTTGTGACAAAAAATAAAATCTTCTATGAACTCACCATACTCCTAACGGAATACCTTTGGGTGTCTTCTTTCTAGAATGGGGTCATTTGTGGGGTTCCTATACTGCCCTGGCATTTTAGGGGCCCTAAACCGTGAGGAGTAGTCTTGAAACCAACAATGTCGCAAAATGACCTGTGAAATCCTAAAGGTACTCATTGGACTTTGGGCCCCTTAGCGTACTTAGGGTGTAAAAAAGTGCCACATATGTGGTACCGCCGTACTCAGGAGAAGTAGTATAATGTGTTTTGGGGTGTATTTTTACACATACCCATGCTAGGTGGGAGAAATATCTCTGTAAATGACAATTGTTTGATTTTTTTTACACACAATTGTCCATTTACAGAGAGATTTCTCCCACCCAGCATGGGTATGTGTAAAAATACACCCCAAAACACATTATACTACTTCTCCTGAGTATGGCGATACCACATGTGTGACACTTTTTTGCAGCCTAGGTGCGCTAAGGGGCCCAACGTCCTAATCACAGGTCATTTTGAGGCATTTGTTTTCTAGACTACTCCTCACGGTTTAGGGCCCCTAAAATGCCAGGGCAGTATAGGAACCCCACAAGTGACCCCATTTTAGAAAGAAGACACCCCAAGGTATTCCGTTAGGTGTATGGCGAGTTCATAGAAGATTTTATTTTGTGTCACATGTTAGTGAAAAAATGACACTTTGTGAAAAAAAATAAAATCAATTTCCGCTAACTTTTGACAAAAAATAAAATCTTCTATGAACTCGTCATACACCTAACAGAATACATTGGGGTGTCTGTTTTTCTAAAATGGGGTCAGTTTGTGGGGTTCCTATACCGCCCTGGCATTTTACGGGCCCAAAACCTTGAGTAGTCTGGAAACCAAATGTCTCAAAATGACTGTTCAGGGGTATAAGCATCTGAAAATTTTGATGACAGGTGGTCTATGAGGGGGCGAATTTTGTGGAACCGGTCATAAGCAGGGTGGCCTTTTAGATGACAGGTTGTATTGGGCCTGATCTGATGGATAGGAGTGCTAGGGGGTGACAGGAGGTGATTGATGGGTGTCTCAGGGGGTGGTTAGAGGGGAAAATAGATGCAATCAATGCACTGGGGAGGTGATCGGAAGGGGGTCTGAGGGGGATCTGAGGGTTTGGCCGAGTGATCAGGAGCCCACACGGGGCAAATTAGGGCCTGATCTGATGGGTAGGTGTGCTAGGGGGTGACAGGAGGTGATTGATGAGTGTCTCAAGGTGTGATTAGAGGGGGGAATAGATGCAAGCAATGCACTGGCGAGGTGATCAGGGCTGGGGTCTGAGGGCGTTCTGAGGGTATGAGCGGGTGATTGAGTGCCCTAGGGGCAGATAGGGGTCTAATCTGATGGGTAGCAGTGACAGGGGGTGATTGATGGGTAAGTAGTGGGTGTTTGGAGGAGAGAACAGATGTAAACACTGCACTTGGGAGGTGATCTGATGTCGGATCTGCGGGCGATCTATTGGTGTGGGTGGGTGATCAGATTGCCCGCAAGGGACAGGTTAGGGGCTGATTGATGGGTGGCAGTGACAGGGGGTGATTGATGGGTGATCAGTGGTTTATTACAGGGAAGGACAGATGTAAATAATGCCCTGGCGAATTGATAAGGGGGGTCTGAGGGCAATCTGAGCGTGTAGGCGGGTGATTGGGTGCCCGTAAAGGGGCAGATTAGGGTCTGATCTGATGGGTAACAGTGACAGGTGGTGATAGGGGGTGATTGATGGGTAATTAGTGGGTGTTTAGAGGAGACAATAGATGTAAACACTGCGCTTGGGTGGTGATCTGATGTCGGATCTGCGGGCGATCTATTGGTGTGGGTGGGTGATCAGATTGCCCGCAAGGGGCAGGTTAGGGGCTGATTATTGGGTGGCAGTGACAGGGGGTGATTGATGGGTGGCAGTGACAGGGGGTGATTGATGGGTGATTGACAAGTGATTGACAAGTGATCAGTGGGTTATTACAGGGAAGCACAGATGTAAATATTGCACTGGCGAATTGATAAGGGGGGGGGGGGGGTCTGAGGGCTATCTGAGCGTGTAGGCGGGTGATTGGGTGCCCGCAAGGGGCAGATTAGGGTCTGATCTGATGGGTAACAGTGACAGGTAGTGATAGGGGGTGATTGATGGGTGATTGATGTGTAATTAGTGGGTGTTTAGAGGAGAGAATAGATGTAAACACTGCGCTTGGGTGGTGATCTAATGTCGGATATGCGGGCGATCTATTGCTGTGGGTGGGTGATCAGATTGCCCGCAAGGGGCAGGTTAGGGGCTGATTGATGGGTGGCAGTAACAGGGGGTGATTGATCGGTGGCAGTGACAGGGGGTGATTGATGGGTGATTGACAGGTGATCAGTGGGTTATTACAGGGAAGGACAGATGTAAATAATGCCCTGGCGAATTGATAAGGGGGGGTCTGAGGGCAATCTGAGCGTGTAGGCGGGTGATTGGGTGCCCGCAAGGGGCAGATTAGGGTCTGATCTGATGGGTAACAGTGACAGGTGGTGATAGGGGGTGATTGATGGGTGATTGATGTGTAATTAGTGGGTGTTTAGAGGAGAGAATAGATGTAAACACTGCGCTCAGGTGGTGATCTGATGTCGGATCTGCGGGCGATCTATTGCTGTGGGTGGGTGATCAGATTGCCCGCAAGGGGCAGGTTAGGGGCTGATTGATGGGTGGCAGTAACAGGGGGTGATTGATGGGTGGCAGTGACAGGGGGTGATTGAAGGGTGATTGACAGGTGACTGACAGGTGATCAGTGGGTTATTACAGGGAAGGACAGATGTAAATAATGCCCTGGCGAATTGATAAGGGGGGGTCTGAGGGCAATCTGAGCGTGTAGGCGGGTGATTGGGTGCCCGCAAGGGGCAGATTAGGGTCTGATCTGATGGGTAACAGTGACAGGTGGTGATAGGGGGTGATTGATGGGTGATTGATGTGTAATTAGTGGGTGTTTAGAGGAGAGAATAGATGTAAACACTGCGCTTGGGTCGGATATGCGGGCGATCTATTGCTGTGGGTGGGTGATCAGATTGCCCGCAAGGGGCAGGTTAGGGGCTGATTGATGGGTGGCAGTAACAGGGGGTGATTGATGGGTGGCAGTGACAGGGGGTGATTGATGGGTGATTGACAGGTGATTGACAGGTGATCAGGGGGGATAGATGCATACAGTACACAGGGAGGGGGGGTCTGGGGAGAATCTGAGGGGTGGGGGTGATCAGGAGGGGGCAGGGGGGGGGAAATAGCGTTGACAGATAGTGACAGGGAGTGATTGATGGGTGATTAGGGGGGTGATTGGGTGTAAACATGGGTCTGGGGGGTGGGCAGGGGGGGTCCTGAGGGGTGCTGTGGGCGATCTGGGGCGGGGGGGGGGGGAAATCAATGTGCTTGGGTGCAGACTAGGGTGGCTGCAGCCTGCCCTGGTGGTCCCTCGGACACTGGGACCACCAGGGCAGGAGGCAGCCTGTATAATACACTTTGTAAACATTACAAAGTGTATTATACACTTTGTATGCGGCGATCGTCTATTTAACATCCTGCCGGCGCTTCCGTTTGGCCGGCGGGATGTTGCGGCGGGTGAGCGGCGACAGGCGGAGGCGGAGGATCGCGTCACGGATGACGCGATCGCTCCGCCCATGCCCCTACAAGGACCGCCACCATTTGTCTATACGGCGGTCCTTGCGGGGTCCACTTCCCGGCCGCCATTTGTCAATACGGCGGTCGGGAAGTGGTTAAGTTACATTAGTTATGTTAATTAAAATAGATAGGTAACATAATCTCATACCCACCCTGTTTTAAAAGAACAGACAAAGGTTTGTGATTTCATGGGGGCAGCCATCTTTTTGGTTGAAAGGAGGTGACAGGGAGCATGAGACACAGTTCCAACTGTCCTGTGTCCTGATCACTCCTCCCAGCTGTGCGCGCTAGGCAACGAGAACATCAACATCAGAAATGCCATCATGCTTTGCACAGCATCAGGGGAAAAATGCCTGCGCACATTTCTTTTATGGGGCAGAGCTTAGCGTCTGTGCAGCTAAAAATGAGGCTTGGGTAAGAAAAACAAAGTTCTGATGCTGTAAACTGTTAAAGGAACACCAAGCCTTCTCAGGGCTACTGAGTAGATTTTTAGTCTGGAGGTTCACTTTAATGTTGTAACGTTTCCCCATCTGTTGTACTGCACTGCGTAGTATGTTAGTGCTTTATAAATAAAATGTATTAAAAATAATAAATGGTATTATTATTTTACACACTGTAAAATCTTCTCTAGAAACATGGTTGTAGAATTTCTCTGGGGTGTACCACTAACATACAGTACGTGACATCTAAGTCTGGATATTTGCATTGCATGTTGGTCTTGTTGGCCCTCTGCTGGTCAACATAGAAAACTGCACTTCAAGCTTACTGTACCTCTGAATTGGCAGCTTCCTTTGGTACTGTGACAGGCGCTGGCTTCTGTCCTTTATGTATATAAGGCTTTGCACCAGTACTTTCACCAATCAAAGTGACACTTGTCAACTCAAGAGTAAAATTAAAGCCAGGTAAGAGGAACACCTAAGGAAACAAATATGCATGTTTCAGTATACAGTACTGCTTGGGAATGGGAAAAAAATAAGATATTCAAAATAAAAACTGTGAAATAGGTAGAACTTTCAGAAGATGACAAAAGACTGCAAAGCACTCTTAGGGAGACAACTGGGTTAATTCCTCAAGTCAAGTGTTAAGAAAATGAGCAGCATGGTGGTGTAGTGGTTAGCACTCTTGCCTTGTAGCGCTGACTCCCAGCCAGGGCACTATCTGGACAGAGTTTGCATGTTTTCCCTCTGTCTGGGTTTCCTCTGGGCACTCTGGTTTCCTCCCACATCTTAAAAACATACAGATAAGTTAACCGGCTTCCCCCTAACCTGGAACTAGATTACGATACATATGCTTTACGATACATACATGGACATATGACTATGGTAAGGATTAGAGTGTGAGCCCCTCTGAGGGACAGTTAGTGACAAAACAATATACAGTGCTGCAGAAGATGTCAATGCTAAATAATAATAATCGCTACCCTGGGCAACCAGTCAACACCTTTGTTTCACTTGAAGCAAAGCTGTATATGAAAAATGTTCTTCATATCTTAAATGCAATTTTGGCGCCTGCAGGTTTTCTCATTCATGTTGTATATCTTTAGCTAGTTTACATGAGGACAGCAAGTCTGTCTTCCTCAGTGTATATGAATAATTATTACCCTGAAATGTTTGTCCTGCTTCCAACTGTCATTTCTGCAGTGCCTCTTGGCAAATGTATCAAGAATTATAACAAGTTGCAAACAGTTGCGTAACAATAGGGGATGCAGAGGTTGTAACTGCACCGGAGCCTCTGGACTAGAGGGGCCCACTGAGGGCCCTCCTCCTTCCATCTTATTAGCTTTTCCTTGGTGTTATGCTGGTAATTAAAACATCTATATGTGCATTGCATAGTGGTAATCCTTGACAAACTGTTTTCTTACTCTGATTACACCTCCTGGACACTGCAGCCGTCGTTGCTAAGTTTTGAAGTGCCATATCAATAAAGTGCTTGGGGCCCCATGTAAATCTATCACTGGGGCCACATGCTCCTTAGTTACACTCCAGGTTGCAAACAAGCTCAAATACTTTCTACACACAAGACTCTGAGCTGCAGTTGTGTCTATGCTGGCCTAAAGGGCCCATATAGACTTGTAGAGTAGGTCACCCAAAATAATTGTTTGAGGTTGTGTCAGGAGCCTTTGTCAGGAGCCAGTGTATCCTGACAACCTCTTAGTAAATGAGCCCAGAAAAATCTCTAAGTTACAATAAGGGTCCTTTTCCACTAGCAATCACAATCGCTAAACGCTAGTGATTTGTCACAATTTTTTTTACGCAATCACGATTTTGCATACGCATTTCACTTGCACTGCAAAATTGCTTTAAAAATCGCCCCCGCAAGGTGATTTAAAAATCACTAGGGTTTTTCAATTCAGCTGTGCAGTGGAAAAGGGCCCTAAGAGATGATCGGTGTATGCCAAGTAAACAGTGGCGTAACAATAGACCCTGCACGGGAGGCATCCGCAGGGGGGGCCAGAAGCCACAGGAGGCCCCATGGAGGGGAAAAGTTTGAGAGACTGACAACTAAGGGCATGGAGAGAAAACACTTTCTGCTCTCCATACCATTGTTATATTGACTGCATGTGTCCACCACACAGATAAGGAATCATACACACTTTGGAATTTGTACACTGTCCCTGCACCCTAGGGTTCGTAAAAAAAATGTCTGTCTCAGCCTGCAGCAATGTTCTGATGACTTCATGTACAACGTTACAAACAAAGGAGTCACAGGTTGAAAAAAAGTTGTAGACTGGCCCTTATTCAGCAATCCCCCAGAAGAGATTCCTAGATTCTTATCACACACAGGCTAGTGACCTTATGGTGTCTGATTACTTTTATGGACACAGTGGAGTGGGTAAGATTGATGACTGACTGTCACTGCCTCATTGAGAGCTTGTTGTCTCATACTGAGTCCGAGATCCTATAATAACAGTATCAATCAGTGACATTCTGAATGTTTTGCCTAAGTTACAGTGAATACTATTTCTTATGTTCAGCATGTCATTGTTGTGCATGGGGAAAACACATTTCAAGTGTGCCCTAGCTAATTGAATGACATTGGTCCTCAGTTTTCCTGTGCAGACAGTGAGGGAGGTGTGGTGGTGGGGGGTTCTGGGTTTGGGCATCTAAAGTGTTTTTGTTTTTTTTAGGGAGGGGGGGGGGGCAGGAGCACAGTGATGTCTAGTTACACCACTGCAAGTAAATTCTCCTTGAGGAGAATGTGTCCAGAAACACATGGTCTATTTGATCAGGTGATTGATGTCCCATGTCTGCTTCCTGTTTAGGCCTACAAAGGGAGCAGAAGTGATACATGGTCACGGCTTAGGTGAAAGTGTATCCTTTTCACACTATCCCATTAATTCTCTTTGAACTAATGAAATAGCAAAATACTTAAAATGTAAGACTTTTCATTTAGACCTACTACACATAAAACAATGGGCATGTACAGTAAAAAGAAAATGGTAGTTCCCATCTTCAGCATCTAATTTTATTCATTATGCATTAACCTTGCACTGAGATCTTTTGTAGTGCTTTACAGAACATACAGTCTCGTCACTAATTCTCCCTCAGGGGGGCTCACAATCTAATTCCTACCATAAATCATATGCCCATCACAGTCTAAAGCCAATTTTGGGGTAAGCCACTCATGTTTTGGGAGGTCAGAAGAAACCAGAGTACCCAGAGGAAACCCATGAGAACATACAAATTCAATGCAGCTAGTGTCCTGGTTCAAATTTAAACCAAAGACCCAGCACTGCAAGGCAAGAAAGATATCCACTACTCTGTCGTGCTGCCCTTCTAGAGAATTAGGGAACTTTCACTCTGCAGGTGTTCGCAGTGCTTAATGACTAACACTGGTGCATGATCATTTGGAAATGCTATACTATCAATGGATTTCACCAAGAGGGGAACAAAATACAAATGGGTGTTATTAGCTGTTATAGACAGCTGTTATAAACAAGTACTGAATTTTCGATTAAAATTTTCAGTCTTGTTTAGTTTTTTTTCCTTTTTGAAGGATTCATTTGATCAAGGACTTTAGAGGAGCAGCAGGCACAGCCATATTAGCCCAGGAAAAAAAACACATAAGTAGATAACTAGTACTTATATAACATATGTATTGTACTGTCCATGTTTTGATTTCAGTGAATTTTATACAGCAAATAAAGAGAAAACTGATCCTTCCATTTTCCTTCTTAACTCCCTGACTGAAACCAATCCTGATGTCATTTCCTCACTTACTTTTTTTTTCCTCCTAGAAACTGCACTGTCATAGCTAGCTTGCTTTGTAAACACATGTGAGCACAGCATAGATCATATTTCAGAAGCTCATTGAACTGCCCTAAGCCAATCAGTGAGGAGCAGGAATGTGGGAGGGGAGATGACAAGTTTCCTTCTCATCGGCAGTGTACCAAATAGAGCCAGGCTGACTGAGATAAGATTTATTACAGCAGAAACATTTCTGATTAGATCGGAGTGCTTGCCATGCAGGGTTAGGTGCCAGGCTGCATAATAAATACAGAACAGTAGTTAAAGGGAATTAGGGAACTGTCAATCCCACTTTAAAGAAAACTGACCTGATTATTGATGGGTATTGTGCCAACCCCATAGCTGGAACCATCTTGTATAAAAACAGTTCCTGCAATCGTCTCTGTCAGATTTTCTCGTGCTGTTTTTCCGAAAGACACCTGGTATTCTACAGTAACATTGCCAAACATCCCGCCAAGCCTTGTGACATTAGTTTGCACAAAGCGTTGCAAGTCCCTGTTTACAATGATGGTCTGTCTTTCTGGGTCCACATAGAGCACACCGTGAGGATCATCATTTGCTTGAACAGTGAACCAAACAACGCTTCTCTCGTTATCCAGATCTGCTCCTCCCTCTACAGAGGTGAGCTGAACACTGCAGAGCTCATCCAGCTCAGGAATCTCATCAGGCAGAAGCTGAATTAAAATCTCTGCACTGTTTTGTTTATCAGGAATAACAACCCAGCCGGACGTCTTGGAGAAATCGCCTTTAATGTCTGATGAACTGGTCATCTGCCAATAAACCTTTAGAGAGAGAGAGAGAAGAATGACTGATTTATAATATACAAAGACTTGTAATACACATCCATGTCACTACATAGTGTCCATAAACAGGTTCTCAAGAGCCACTCACACCCTCTGGAACTCCTTTTCACCACCCATTAGACTTTACCCCTCCTTCAACACATTGAAGAAAGCCCTCAAATCCCACCTCTTCAAGATGGCCTACCCACTCCCTACCACGTAGTTACTCTCTACAGAATACTTATTCTATAGCCCTATCTAGTGTGTCCATCTCCCCTCCCCTTAGATTGTAAGCCTTTGGCATGATCCTCCCTTCCGTAGTGTATTCTACCTGATTGTGTGCTCTTTTCCTATGAAAGCCTCATACTTGTATTACTGTGACTACCTAATTAGCCCAAAATCACATGATCATGTATTGTGTAGCGTTTGCCTAGTATAGCTTTGTGCTATGTTGTATAACCTTGTGATGTCTGTCATCCTTTGTATCATTGTCTAGTATATATTGTCCAGTGTAATATATTGTTGCTTTATAAATAAAATAAATAATAATAATAACAGGTTTAAATGTTTCCTTATCCTTTGTAAATACTCAACAAAGCTTGTTTATTTAACTAAGTACGAACTCCATAATAAGCTTTTAAGAGACCTGGACAGGAAGTCCTTCATTAGCCGCTTCCTGTGTAACAGGCCTGCACGGTGGCAGGCTGCAGTCTTCTTAGAAAACTTTGTCTTTGCTCTGCTCACTTGAAATCTAAACAAAGAGATGATTCTGACCTAAAGAAGCAACCCTGCTTATAGAGACAGAAGGTAATTTCTTCAACTTGGCTGCTATAGGCCACATGACTAAATTGAGACTGTATTTGGAGATGGGTTTTAAGGTGTGTATGTCATAAATGGGCATTTGTTTTCATCCATATATTCAATCTTAAATCTGAAGATAACCTGTTATTGAAGGATGTTGCAATCTTCCATGTACTGTATCTGGCTGATGTCCTTACTATCATGAAAGTGTCCTAAATATGTCAGATATCACAGAAATGCATAAATAGTAATGAGCAAAGTTAAACTAAATACAATATATGAACAGAAAAGGAAGAAGTCTGTCATCAGTAGTAAGCACGAGAATCACATGAGACAGCTTCTTGGGGGCTTTCTGCCTCACACTGCCCCAACTTTCTCAATGCACTTTCGCTCATGCTTACCCAAGATGATTCCCCTTGGAAGCTATATACTCACCACCCAACAGAGGAAGATGGATCCAGTGACGTCTCCCTGACAACGAGCGTTTCACAATCCACCTTCCGGCTGGTGGTTATGCGCGACGTCACACGACGGGCATGAACGGGAAGTCAAGCGATCAGAGTACTTTGCGCGGAGTCCTCAGGGATCTTAAAGATCCGATCTGCCGTGATGGTTTTATTGCCGTGCATCACTAAACGTTGGTTGCTTAACCGCGCGCCTGTACCCATGTCGTGAGATCGCGGAAAAGATCGCTCGTTGGTAATGAAATCACCAGTTGTAGAAAAATTGTCAGAAAAAAGTTGAGGTGGGTACAGAGCTTTAGAACTATTCTTAAATCCTGCATAGTTACTTGGCAAACATGTGCCTTTACTTTTAAATATTTACAGATTTCTGTTTATATATATCGTATTGTTTTCCAACACTCCAAATAGTAGTCCCACTAAACAAAGCATCTGGGGTGCTCTATGCTAGGATACATTAACAACGTTGTAAAAACCTGAGGTACTGGGGTTTAACACTATAGGCTGTATGCTAATGGTTTCCTAAGTAAACACATTTATGTCATGCAGGATGCAATTAACAGTTCAAAAGCCGGTGCTGGCATAAGTGACGATTGGACTTATTCTCAAAATTGTCAAGGTAGTTTGTGTTGCGCAATTAGCGCGACTCTTGTTACCTAGGTAATGCAAAATCGTTGTGCACTCTCTGCACATGGCAACTTGCTGAGGTTTTGTGAAATTTCCCCCGATGATGTTCATACCTAATAGTCATAAAACATTTTACCATATACAGTATACATATTATTTTTCTCTGCCTCTCGACATTAGGATGAGGTAAAAGCAGCACAATGCGTTAGTAATACACAGGTACCATAAGGTCGCCCAGCGTTCCCTGCACTCTCCTGATGGGAAGGGTTATATTCAGTGGCCCAGCACCAGCCTGTGGCTCTGTGTAATTTCTCCTCAGCTGAGATTCTGCTGCAAATAGCACAATTCCATTCGGATCACCAAACTTCTGTATCTAGAACACAGGAATACAAACATAATTCATTTAGGCTACACAGCATAATAAATCAGATGTGCATAGAAAGCAGAGATGGCAAGGTAGGCAAGGTAGCAGATTTGGGGACCCTTGGTGGTCCTTTTGGTAAGCTGAAGTGGAAAGAGGTCAAAGAAGGTGGCAGGTGGGCCCCTTGACGTCTGCTGAGCCCCAAGCACCTGCCTAGGTTGCCTGGTGGATGATCCTGCTCTGATAGAAAGTGCTTACGGCGGCATTCGTCTTTGCAAGATTTCATCAATGGATAACAACTTAATTTTAAAATATATACCACATACTTCCTCCACTGAAACAGCAACAGGTTTTATGCACTATATTATATACCTATTATACAATGATTATAACAACATTTATTATTTATTTCCATTGTAAACAACGTCTCATTTTATCACTCTTTAATTTAATAACGGTTACACAATGTGTATGTTGCCAGCCAAACCAATACTGCCCTGCATAATACGGTCTTTGAAGGTAGTCTAGTGCCCTCTGCTGGCAAACAGTTATTTACTGAGGTTACTGAAAAGGCGGATAAATGATCACCTCACAAATCATCAGGTTTTTCCCTTTCCTAATCAGAAAAAAATACTGTGTTACATAAAGCATTTGAGAAGCACACTTTTACATCTGTCTTTGGGCTTGATTCATCAAGTTGTGCTGCTAAAGCAGCGCAGCTTAATGTTCTGTAGTGCGCACTATGCACGCCGTACATAGCAACGATTGCAGCCATGTAAGGAGGGTGCCTTCCTTACATTACATTACATTATAAATTAAGCAAACTAGAAGAAAGGAGGCAGGCACTCAGTAAAGACTGCGGATGTGGTATGTTCAGCTGAGTAGCAGTGGGAAGACTTCAGCAGAGGCTACGTGTTCACGACAAAGAAGATTTAAACATTGTAGCAACTTCAAGCAAAAGAGAGCAAAGATGTCTGGCACTGTAACTTAAATGCGTAGCAGCAAGTGTACAAGCATGTGTCACATGTTACACAAAAATAAAATCCGTGAACATAGATGGTACTTATGCTGAAGGGGGGAGGCAACTGTGGGCGCCAGTGGGTGCACGGCAATTGGGAAGCACACTTTTACATCTGTCTTTGGGCTTGATTCATCAAGTTGTGCTGCTAAAGCAGCGCAGCTTAATGTTCTGTAGTGCGCGCTATGCACGCCGTACATAGCAGCGATTGCTGCCATGTAAGGAGGCTGCCATCCTTACATTACATTATAAATTAACACAGTAGTGGCCGCAAGTAAAATATCGCGGTAACGATACTTCACAACAGCAGGACGACCCGCAGTTAATGTTACACGCATTGCTAAGGAAGAAATGTGCGTAACTAAGGAAGGCACCCTCCTTACATGGCAGCAAGCTCTGCTATGTAAGGCATGTATAGCGCGCACTACAGAACATGAAGGGGAACTGAAGTAAGAGGTATACTGAGGCTGCCATATTTATTTCCTTTTAATCAATACCAGTTGCCTGGCAGCCCTGCTGGTCTATTTCTCTGCAGTAGTATCTGAATAACACCAGAAACAAGCATGCACCTAGTCTTGTCAGATCTGACTTTAAAGTCTGAAACACCTGATCTGCAGGTATCGGTTGAAAAGGGCGCCTGAGCTGCCTGTATGAAAAGGGCGCCGCCATAGACATCAATGTTATTTCTGGAAATATGGGCTACAAGGTGTAGAAAAGGGCGCCCGAGTTTTGATATAGGCTACAAGCGGGCTCCCCTTTGTAGCCCATATTTTTTCGGCTACAAGGTTTTCGGCTACAGTAGGGTGCACCTTTGTAGCCCATATTATTGCCTTTTTTTGTAGCCGAAGTTTTTATATGGGCTACACCAGGCGCCTTTTTTGTAGCCTAAGTTTTTATATGGGCTACAAGCGCTGGAAGCTGAATTATTTCATTCCCCCACTATCCATGGCGGCCTGGAGGGGGAATAGTAATTTATACATCCCGGAGTATTTTTGTAGCCGAAGTGTTTATATGGGCTACAAGCGCTCTAAGCCGAATTATTTCATTCCCCCACTGTCCATGGCGGCCTGGAGGGGGAATAGTAATTAACACATCCCGGAGTTTTTTTGTAGCCGAAGTTTTTATATGGGCTACATCAGGCGCCTTTTTTTTGTAGCCGAAGTTTTTATATGGGCTACACCAGGTGCCTTTTTTGTAGCCGAAGTTTATATGGGCTACACCAGGCGCCTTTTTTGTAGCTGAAGTTGGTATATATGGGCTCCACTAGGCGCCCTTTTTTACAGGCGTCCTTTTCATATAAACCCGATCTGCTGCATGCTTGTTCAGGGGCTATGGCTAATAGTATTAGAGGCAGAGGATCAGTAGGGCTGCCAGGCAACTGGTATTGCTTAAAAGGAAATAAACATGGCAGCCTCCGTATACCTCTCTCTTCAGTTCCCCTTTAAGCTTGATGAATCAAGCCCTTTGTTATTTTACATCATTCATTTTTAGAGCTTTATATAGTAAACTTGCCAGGGCAGGGCTCTCTCACCCCTTTGTGTCTTTGCGGTTACTATACATTTTTTTCCTCATGTTACATTTGTCACTGTAATTTCTCTGTCTACCAATTCTGTATTATGCAGCAATGCTTGTATTTTGTGTATACCATTGTTTGTATTATTATGTACCCAATGTTTGGTTCTTACTTTGTACAGCCCCACTGAATATGTTGGAGCTTTATAAATCATTAATACAAATAAAAATGACTCAATCAGTGGCATAACTATAATTCATGGGGCCCCCCAGCAAAACTTTGATGGGGCCCCCAATGTTTATACCTCTTCTCTTGCCTCCCCTTAGTGCCCTTCATAGCCTTGGGCCCATGGGTCATAAAACAAGTGTGGCCATCAGGATCTTTACACCCACAACAAGTGTATACACAGAGATGGCCCAAACGGTTAGATCGCGAACTTATTCGCGCAAACTTCGGTGGTGAACCTCGAACTGTATGCGAGTTCGACCCGCCCCCTATACTACAACATTAGGGTCAACTTTGACCCTCTACATCACAGTCAGTAGACACAGGGTAGCCAATCAGGCTACACTCCCTCCTGGAGCCCCCCCCCCCCCTTATAAAACGCAGACAGCAACAGCCTTTTCATTCACTCGTGTGGCTGCAGTAATTAGAGAAGGGAGAGAACCTGCTAACATAGGGAAAGCTTAGTTAGGTTCTTGTGTTAGGCTTGTTAGGTTGCTCCTTCTTGCTGATACTTATTGCTAAAAAAGCACTCCTCATCCTCAACAGCTCTTTTGAGAGCCAATGTTGTTCTTGTGATCTATTGTTTTTTTTGTGTGTGTGTCCCACAGACACTTGTGTTGCATATACAGCCCTGTCAGTCAGTCGCAGCTGCTGGACCTTGGCCCCTTGGTAATTCCCACTGTGCCACTGCCAAGCCCAGCACATTCAGTGACTACCTGTGTGTGTGACAGCTGCACATTTGTAATACTAATCACTGCATACCCACCTGTTCAGTGCACCTACCTACGTGAGCACACGCATTGTTATATACCACTAGAGATGTCGCGAACCTCCGATTTTCAGTTCGCAAACCTTCGCGGAAAGTTCGGTTCGCGAAAAAGTTCACGAACCGCAATTCACTTCAATGGGGAGGCGAACTTTAAAATTTAGAAAAAAAATTCCTGGCTAAAATCTTGATGGAAACCATGTTTCAAGATTTCTAACTCCTCCCTCCTACCTATTCCCTCCTCCTCCTACCGGAGGGAGGAGGGTCTCATCTGCCAGGGAATTCCAGTATTTCAAAAACCAGCTTACATACCATGACTGGGATTTGAACCCAGGTCTCAGTGTATGGTAGGTAACTAACATATCCATTATACCACCAACACTACTAGCTGAAAGTAGCTGAAAGTAGCTGAAAGTAGCCTAGCATGTACCATTTATGCTCAATGCAAGAGAAAAATTAGACAAGACAAATAACATTTATATCACTTTTCTCCTGGCAGACTCAAAGCACCAGAGCTGCAGCCACTAGGGCACACCCTATAGGCAGTAGCAGTGTTCGGAAGACTTGCCTAAGGTCTCCTACTGAATAGGTGCTGGCTTACTGAGCAGACAGGGCCAAGATTTGAACCCTGGTCTCCTGTGTCAGAGGCAGAGGCCTTAACCATTACACCATGCAGCCACTGCTTACAGATATGTAGCCAGACATAGCCTTGTCTTTTGTGTTCAACAGTTGTCAAGAGAAAAATTAGACAAGATAGCAGTGTTAGGAAGACTTGCCTAAGGTCTCCTACTGAATAGGTGCTGGCTTACTGAGCAGACAGAGCCAAGATTCGAACCCTGGTCTCCTGTGTCAGAGGCAGAGCCCTTAACCATTACACCATGCAGCCACTGCTTGCAGATATGTAGCCAGACATGGCCTTGTCTTTTGTGTTCAACAGTTGTCAAGAGAAAAATTAGACAACTGTTGAACGCAACTGTTGAACACAAAAGACAAGGCCATGTCTGGCTACATATCCGTAAGCAGTGGCTGCATGGTGTAATGGTTAAGGGCTCTGCCTCTGACACAGGAGATCAGGGTTTGAATCTTACAGATATGTAGCCGGACATGGCCTTGTCTTTTGTGTTCAACAGTTGTCAAGAGAAAAATTAGACAAGATAGCAGTGTTAGGAAGACTTGCCTAAGGTCTCCTACTGAATAGGTGCTGGCTTACTGAGCAGACAGAGCCAAGATTCGAACCCTGGTCTCCTGTGTCAGAGACAGAGCCCTTAACCATTATACCATGCAGCCACTGCTTGCAGATATGTAGCCAGACATGGCCTTGTCTTTTGTGTTCAACAGTTGTCAAGAGAAAAATTAGACAACTGTTGAACGCAACAGTTGAACACAAAAGACAAGGCCATGTCTGGCTACATATCCGTAAGCAGTGGCTGCATGGTGTAATGGTTAAGGGCTCTGCCTCTGACACAGGAGATCAGGGTTTGAATCTTGTCTCTGTCTGTTCAGTAAGCCAGCACCTATTCAGTAGGAGACCTTAGGCAAGTCTTCCTAACACTGCTATCTTGTCTAATTTTTCTCTTGACAACTGTTGAACACAAAAGACAAGGCCATGTCCGGCTACATATCTGTAAGCAGTGGCTGCATGGTTTCATGGTTAAGGGCTCTGCCTCTGACACAGGAGACCAGGGTTTGAATCTCGTCTCTGTCTGTTCAGTAAGCCAGCACCTATTCAGTAGGAGACCTTAGGCAAGTCTTCCTAACACTGCTACTGCCTATAGAGTGTGCCCTAGTGGCTGCAGCTCTGGTGCTTTGAGTCTGTCAGGAGAAAAGTGTGATATAAATGTTATTTGTCTTGTCTAATTTTTCTCTTGCATTGAGCATAAATGGTACATGCTAGGCTACTTTCAGCTACTTTCAGCTAGTAGTGTTGGTGGTATAATGGATATGTTAGTTACCTACCATACACTGAGACCTGGGTTCAAATCCCAGTCACGGTATGTAAGCTGGTTTTTGAAATACTGGAATTCCTTGGCAGATGAAACCCTCCTCCCTCCGGTAGGAGGGAATAAGTAGAAGGGTGGAGGGTGGAGGGTACAAGAGGCTAATTAAAATTTCCTTAGCAGAGTGTGTAGCAGCTGTCCCTTAATTAATTAGTATAGGCAGACGAGTGAGTCAAATGGCTCAAGGACCTTGACTTGTATAAGGGGGGGGGGGGGGGGGTTCCAGGCGTGAGTGCAGTCTGATTGGCAACAATGTGCCTGCTGACTGTGATGTAGAGGGTCAAAGTTTTGCTCAATAGAGCATTATGGGGCGAATCGAACTTCCGGGAAAGTTCGCCATTGGTAGGCGAACGCGAACCACCGAAGTTCGCCTGGAACCGTTCGCTGGCGAACCGTTCGGGACATCTCTACATACCACCAGTCACTGAACCTGTTCACGGTACCTGTGTGTGTGACAGCTGCACATTTGTAATACCAATCACTGCATACCCACCTGTTCAGTGCACCTACCTACCTGTGTGAGCGCACGCATTGTTATATACCACCAGTCACTGCACCTGTTCACGGTACCTGTGTGTGTGACAGCTGCACATTCCTAATACCAATCACTGTATACCCACCTGTTCAATGCACCTACCTACCTGCGTGAGCACACGCATTGTTATATACCACCAGTTACTGCACCTGTTCACGGTACCAGTGTGTGTGACAGCTGCACATTTTTAATACCAATCACTGCATACCCACCTGTTCAGTGCACCTACCTACCTATGTGAGCACACGCAGTGTTATATACCAGTCATTCGCTGCACCTGTTCACGGTACCTGTGTGTGTGACAGCTGCACATTGTCACTGCATACCTGTTCACTGCACCTGTGTGACTGCACATTGTATTAATCAAGTCAGTGCATACCTTTCACTTCATCCCCCAATGGGCAAAACAGGCAGAGGCAGGCCACCCGGCAGGTCTGTTCGAGGTCGTGCTGCCGTGATTTCGTGAGGCCCTGGACCAAAGTACAGTGTTCAGGAGGCACGTGCCATCAACCCCCAAGATTGTCAGGACGTAGTTGACTATTTAACACAGGGCACCTCATCTTCCTCAGCTTCTGCATGGAAGCGTGACATCTTCCTCCTCCTGCTCTGATTCTGGCACCCCACTTAACACTCAGTCGGCCGCCACTACCAAAGTGCCATCACCCCAGGGCTCAGCGGTGTGGACATTTTTGTGTGTGTCTGCCTCAGATGAGAGCAATGCCATCTGTACTCTCTGCCACCAAAAATTGAGTCGTGAAAAGACCAAGACCCGCATAGGGACAACTTCCTTACGAAGGCACATGATGACAAAGCACAAACTGCAATGCGATGACCACCTGAGGAAAAGCAGCACACAAAAGCAAAGCCACACACCGCAGTGGAAGATACCAGGCCGCAATTATTTCTCAAAAAAGATGATACCCAAACTGTACCGTGATGTTGAAAGGCAAGTGGTGTTATCTCTGGCACACAGCATTGGGTCAAGGGTTCATCTGACCATGTGGTCTGCAAAGCACGGTCAGGCCTGCCCGAAGACTAAGTCAGTCCTCACACACAGCATCTCTGCCTGCACACCGTGTGACTGCCTGCTCCAAGACTAAGTCGCTCTCCACACAGCATCTCTGCCTGCAGGCCGCTTGACTGCCTTCTCCGCCACCACCAACAGGGTCCAGGACTCCAGGTGGATTCCTGAATTTTTAAGGCCGCTGCTATAATAATTTTTCTGGTGCGTGTACATGCTTGCCTAATTTTTCTGGCTGCACTGCAGCTGCAACAACAAAACAAAAGGCATGTACATGTGTCAATTCCCCTTCGTGATCGTTACCTTGCCGCGATGAAGGGACTTGCATATCACAATGAAGCAATGACTGCTGGCTATATGAGTGTCTCGGGGGGGGGGGGGGGGGGGTGCACACCCAAGATAACAAGGTCGTTGCTTCATTGTGGACAGACCAAATTCGTTCAGCTGGACAGTCACTGTTCTGTCATTGAGCTACCTCAGCCCGGCAACCATATGGGCTGGAAAGCCGCCATCACCTGCACTCTCGTCATGGTGCATACCAGTCCAGCATGGCCGTCACTACAAAAATAGCTGTTTGCGGTGCGTGAAGCAGTACACTAATTACAGTACCTGATTGATGTATATACATGCAAGATGTTTTAAAGCACTTTAGGCCTCCAATTTAGCATGCAATGTGATTTCTGCCCTTAAAACGCTGCTGTGCGTCAAATCCAGATTTTTCCCCGGGACTTTTGCCGTGTATCCCACTCCCCCATGCAAAAACTCAGACGTTAGACCCTTTGAAAGATTTTTTCCATCACTTTTGTGGCCAGCATAAATGTTTCTAATTTTCAAAGTTCGCCTCCCCATTGAAGTCTATAGCGGTTCGAAAAGTTCACGCGAACCGAACTTTTTGCGGAGGGTCGCGTTCGAGGTTCACGAACCGAAAATTAAAGGCCATATGTAAAAAACACCTGATCTGGAGAATAGTCCCCAGTATTGGAGGAAGAGAAGGCAAGTAGCTGTGACCCCCCCCCCCCCCCCCCACCCACTGCTCTGATTCCCCCTGGGATCGCAGGGTCTGCTCCCCTCTAGTTACGCCCCTGGCCTAAACTAAAGCAATGACAATGAAGTATCTAAGCAATGTTATAGATTTGCATGTCTTTCTGCAACCAACTACCTTAGAGAGATATACATGAAAGAGTGAAGGCTGCACATATAATAGGAAAGTGACTGCACATGGAAAGAGAGCCAAAAGAAACCTGGGGTGGAAAAGTATAAATCCGTCTCTGTGCACAGAACCCAATGAAATGAAACAAGAACATACGATAGCATAAGGTGCTGTGGCAACAATAATGTAAAACTGACAGTGTGTTATATATGCTATACTGTATGTCTGACAGATACTTACTGTAATGGTCACATTTCCAGCTTTGGGATCAACCTCAGTGCTGCCACTTCCAATTCTTAGAACAACTATGAATTTCTCTTGGACTTCTATCTCTCCATGTGGAAGAATATTCAATCTAATGACTCTTACTCCTCCTTCTCCATCACCATAATGGAAGGATCCATTTAATGGTTCACCAAAGTCATCATTACCGGTAGAGAGGACAGTCTTAGAATTTAGCTCCATAATGTGCCATAGTACCTGAAGAACAAGAAATATACATACAAATGCAAAGTACTGCAGTGAAGAATATAGTAACAGTTGACTGTGAAACTCTTGACAATACTTTAAGATTAGGGGAAAAGGGTTTAAATCTGTCACAGCTGTTGTGTTCCCATATAGAAGACTTCCCCACCAAGTTAGAAAAGCCCTTCTCAAATAAAGGAGAAACAACCCCTTTGACAGTAGTCAACTGTCACTTGTGCCACATTGTGAGGATTATCCTCAGCTGAGCTCTGGTTCTGAACCACAGCGAAGTACTGCTCAATGCTAACGATCCATCTCCAATCAAACAAAATTCCCCATCTGGTCCGACTAATCATTTCAATTTCAGCCAAAAACTGTTGAAAATGACGACTGGGCTGCCATACTGGGGCATTGATTTCTAGCAGATCTGATCAGAGAGATCAAATCTGCTATGAAAACCGATAAGTGAGCGGCAACCTTAAGTAGCTTAGCACACTACTTGTATGTAGACACGATGGACAGTCTAGCTCAGGGATGTCAAACCGGTCCTTCGAGGGCTGAGGTCCTCACAAATTTTTGAAACAGAGCAAATTAATTGAAGGACTGACTCAGGAATGGTGTGGTCCATCAGGTGGAACACATTCCTCTCTTTCTCAGTCCATCCTAAACACTGGCATGGATCTGGCCCTTTCAGGCCTGGAGTTCGACACCTGTGGTCTAGCTAAACAGTCAGCTAGAATGGACTCTGCAATGGTAAAGTATACTCTTGTGGTACATTCCCATGATGTAGCGGCTTCAACACTACTAAAAGATTTTTTGTCTAGATTTTGCTTTCTTTCAGAAAGGGGTCCTGGGGGAAGTCCTGAGATGCTGGCCAATGACTGAAACAAGTGTGGTCATTTTATGAAGTGGGTGTGCTAGTTTTACAATTAAGATTTATTGGCAGAATGGAAAGACAACTGGCAGCTTCATGCTATGCCTTGCGGGTGGGGGACTGGTATAGAGAGCAGAAGTGCTTATACCACTACACTAAAATGGTATGCTACTGATAACACTGGAAGTCTCGTAACTAGTATAGTGCACTCACCTAAAGGATTATTAGGAACACCTGTTCAATTTATCATTAATGCAATTATCTAATCAACCAATCACATGGCAGTTGCTTCAATGCATTTAGGGGTGTGGCCCTAGTCAAGACATCTCCTGAACTCCAAACTGAATGTCAGAATGAGAAAGAATGCTGATTTAAGCAATTTTGAGCATGGTATGGTTGTTGGTGCCAGATGGGCCGGTCTGAGTATTTCACAATCTGCTCATTTACTGGGATTTTCACGCACAACCATTTCTAGGGTTTACAAAGAATGATGTGAAAAGGGAAAAAAATCCAGTATGTGGCAGTCCTGTGGGTGAAAATGCCTTGTTGATGCTAGAGGTCAGAAGAGAATGGGTCGACTGATTCAAGCTGATAGAAGAGCAATGTTGACGGAAATAACCACTCGTTAAAACCGAGGTATGCAGCAAAGCATTTGTGAAGCCACAACACGCACAACCTTGAGGCGGGTGGGCTAGAACAGCAGAAGACCCTACTGGGTACTACTCATCTCCACTACAAATAGGAAAAAGATGCTACAATTTGCACAAGCTCACCAAAATTGGACAGTTGAAGACTAGAAAAATGGGCCTGGTCGGATGAGTCTCGATAAAGTCAGAATTTGGCGTAAACAGAATGAGAACATGGATCCATCATGCCTTGTTACCACTGTGCAGGCTGGTGGTGGTGGTGTAATGCTGTGGGGGATGTTTTCTTAGAATAATTTAGGCCCCTTAGTGCCAATTGGGCATCGTTTAAATGCCGCGGGCTACCTGAGCATTGTTTCTGACCATGTCCATCCCTTCATGACCACCATGTACCCTTCCTCTGGTGGCTACTTCCAGCAGGATAATGCACCATGTCACAATGTTCGAATAATTTCAAATTGGTTTCTTGAACATGACAATGAGTTCACTGTACTAAAATGGCCCCCATAGTCACCAGATCTCAACCCAATAGAGCATCTTTGGGATGTGATGGAACGGGAGCTTCGTGCCCTGGATGTGCATCCCACAAATCTCCATCAACTGCAAGATGCTATCCTATCAATGTGGGCCAACATTTCTAAAGAATGCTTTCAGCACCTTGTTGAATCAATGCCACTTAAAATTAAGGCAGTTCTGAAGGTGAAAGGGGTGTCAAATACCGTATTAGTATGGTGTTCCTAATAATCCTTTAGGTGAGTGTATATGTCAATGCAATTATTATTTTATGAATAGAAGCCTGTTTTATAACTGTCTGACCAGTTTCCTTTGATTTTAAAACTGCAGCAGTCCTATTACGTAGTTTGGATGAATAAAAAGACATTCATCCATTTACTTCAAGCTGAAAAAATAGATATCAATAAAATAATTTGTACAACACTGTGCTGCACCCTCACATATCCCACATCTCACGTTGCACCCCTGGTGTGTGACTGTAGCTCATTTCATGTTGGAAGATGGGAAGACAGAGATTGCTTGTTGTAAACATCATCTTCCTTAATATAAAATAGGGATAGGGTGAGGGTGATGGTATCAGTTGCTGTAGAGAATTGTACAAACAGACTCTGTTACTGGAGATTGTAAGTTGAATTTGATTGTAAGTTGAGTCCTGTGTTAAACATGGTGAAACGTGGATAATTGATTTACTTTTGGCCAGCTCTGTATTTGTACATATAGCATAAACTGTTTTTTGGTTGTTTTCAATGTGCTTCAAAAGAGGCGGTACTACTCCGCACTTGTGGCTGCTTAAGCCAGATGCGGCGTAGTTTTAATGCCGCCGACTCCTGTGCACGGGATGCAATAACACGTCCCCGTCAGCACAGATCTCCGATGTCTAAAGACAATTTAATTGGCTCCTGATCTTCTGATCACTGTTAGCCAATCACAGTGACCAGAAAGAGAGAAAAGGCCCTGGTCCTTAAAGTGAACCTCCAGACTAAAAATCTGCTCAGCAGCACTGAAAAGGCTTGGTGTTTCTTTAACAGTTTCACACCATCAGAACTTTGTTTTTCTTACCAAAGCCTCATTTTTAGTTGCACAGAAGCTAAGCTCCGCCCCATCAAAGAAATCTGCCCGGTCATTTTTCCCCTGATGCTGTACAAAGCATGATGGGATTTCTGATGTTGTTGTTCTCATTGCCTAGCAACTGGGAGGGGTGATCAGGACACAGGACAGTTGGAACTGTGTCTCATGCTCCCTGTCACCTCTTTTCCACCAAAAAAGATGGCTGCCCTCATGAAATCACAAACATTTGCCTGTTCTTTTAAAACAGAGTGGGTAAGAGATTGTATTACCTATCTATTTTATTACATAACTAATGTAACTTAATGACAGTATGTTTGTTTAGGCTGATGTTCCTCTTTAAGGGGCCAGAGCCACACAGTCCTGGATTAGTTAAAGTGTTTTAAACTACTTATAACGGTTTATACAATACTGTAATATTTAACAACAATATGTACCGTATATACTCGCATATAAGCCGACCCGCATATAAGCCGAGGTACCCACTTTTCCCTCAGAAACCAGGAAAAATCGTTTGACTCGCATACAAGCCTCCCCCCCCCCAAATAGAAATAGCCAGATGTGCCCCCAGTATGCGGCAGTCCCCTCCCCATAGCCAAATGTACACTCAGATGTTAGGCAGCCCCCCTCCCCATAGCCAGACGTGCACTCAGGTATTAGGCAGCCCCACTCCCCATAGCCAGACGTGAACTCAGGTGTTTGGCAGTCCTCCCTCCCCATAGCCAAATGTGCACCCAGTAGGAAACCTCCTGCTCCCCCCTCATGTCACATATAGCAACAACTTAGATCTTAGTACCTGGAATGCGGCTGCCAGGGAGAGTTTATCAGCTGTGGAGTGAAGGAGTGAGCTCTGCAGTGGGAATGCGGATAATCTGACGTCCTGGATGATGGAGAGCGGGGTGAACAGTAATGGCAGTGACGTGTCGGGAACCAGCGGTGATGCTGTATACAGGCTGTGCAGTCAGGAGAGGATGCCTGAGCCCGCAGGATCGGAGGTTTTGCAAAGCGGGAGTCGGGACAAGAGCTCCTCCACTTGCAGCGGTGATGCTGTATGCAGGCTGCGCGGTCAGGAGAGGATGCCGGTGCCCGCGCGATCGGATGTTTTGCAAAGCGGGACAAGAGCTCTCCACTTTCAGCCACTTGTGTGTCCTGCTTTCCCTGCACAGTGGCCACAATGTCTTATGGATCGGGGCATCTGGTTCTGGCAGTGACGTGTGACAGAGCCTGCACAATCGCCAGTGTAATGATCGGGGATTCCCTTCTTCCATCCTGTACTCGTGTCTAAAGACGCAACTAGGTAGCGTCATCTGTATGAGACACAGCAAGCACAGGACGGAAGAAGGGAATCCCCGATCATTACACTGGCGATTGTGCAGGCTCTGTCACACGTCACTGCCAGAAACAGATGCCCCGATCCGTAAGACATTGTGGCCACTTCCGTGCAGGTAAAGCAGGACATACAAGTAGCTGAAAGTGGATGAGCTCTTGTCCCGCTTTGAAAAACATCCGATCCTGTGGGCACCGGCATCCTCTCCTGACCGCGCAGCTTGCATACAAGTGGAGGAGCTCCTGTCCAACACGAAAACGGCCATACAAAGTTGGTGACTCGCATATAGGCCGAAAGGGGGACTTTTGAGCACATTTTTTGTGCTCAAAAATTCGGCCTATATGCGAGTATATACGGTAATTAAAAAAAACAGTATTGTATTTTTTCTACATAAAGACAGCTTTGTTTGTACGTCTTAAATGTTGTAACTTTAGTCGTAAGTAGGGGACTGTCTCTCAGGCTGTCTCTCAGGCTTAAACGATGGCCAATTCAGAAATGATTCAGTCTACTATGAAATCATTGCAGGGTTTGACCCACATTTCTGCAATCAGAAGAGTCTACATCGTGAACTACCATCTGGTTTATTTCTGGTACGCATCCTCCTTGTTTTCTTGCAGAATTCTAGGAATTAGCACATAACAATGTGTGACTAGAAGTAGCACCTCTGAGATGATTAGCCAGGACAGATTGAGAGGTGAGAATCTTGCCTATGTGCCTTGCTCAAGGTTTCTTACATTAGTAATACACTCATTAGCAGTAGTGGGACACTTACTATATACACTGTGTACACAACAGCAAATCCTCAGCTGAGCCAATGATAGGATGTGGACACCTCTGAATAGAAATGGTCAATGAGATGCAAATAATTCTAGCTCACATGCAAAGTTAATGCAAATTATATGCAGTTGGGAGCCGAGCCAATCAAATGTATGAGCCGCTGACTTGACTGGCCGAATTCCAAGCTGCATACAGAAAGCATAAAAACGGACCGGCGCTGGTCATTTACAGCAGATATACAGCAGATTCTCTATTGTGGACAGAATATTCACAGAAGAAAGGGAGTAGCCGTCATCACCAATAAATATATTTCCAATACTAGACAGTCTTATGGTGCTCATACATGATACCATTTTTTTCATTTTTTTTAGATTTGATAATTTTGTTTGATTATTCCGATGGAATAAAAAGATTTTTCCAACATGTAAGATCAGATTTTTATCGAAAAAACGGGATAATCGTTTGTTTTTTGTTGATCGAAAAAAAAAAGATTATTTTTGACTTTCATTCGATTCGATTGTTTTGGTTTGAATACATGGGAAAATCAAACATTTGTATTGTATCCTGTATGGGCGCCATAACACAAGCATCAGAAACTCAGCACATTGATAGCGATGCACAGGGCCGGATTTACCATAAGGCACTGTAGGCACGTGCCTACAGGCGCCTGATGATGGAAAGGTGGCTCACTCCCCTCCCCAAGCGCCTCCTTTCCTATGTAGAGTCCTGAGCTGATCGTTAATGAGGTTACTCACCCAGCTATCAGCATAACCAGGTCTCCCTTCAGTCAAGGGTATCTTTATCTAACACTTGGGGGCACCTCTAACTACTTAATACTGAGGATACATCTGGCTACCTAATACTAAGGGACACCTGTAGCTTCCTATGACAGACAAGGGAAGTGAGGGAGAAGTGACAGCTGGGACAGCCAGCACACTTGCAGTGCGGTTCGGTGGGGGTTTGTAGGTTCATGGATGCCGAAGTCTAGGGGGTCAGGACATCTGTGCCTATAGGCTCCTGTGCTGTAAATACAGGTCTGGCGATGCATCATGTTTTACATACTCATATTTACACTTGAGACTTCTGCCTTTTCTTATAGCAAGAGGTCTTATATTAGGCTGCTTCTGCCAGGACTGATCCTGGCAAAGTGCCCCGTCCTGTGTATAGATGTGCGCAAGGAGAACAGGTGACTGCTGACTGCTGCTTGGCTTTCTGTAAGTCTGCACGTATTTCCAGGGACAGTTGGGATTTCAGATAAACAAGAGAAGCAGTGACACACAACTACGTAGATGTAACGAGTCAGAAGCGGCTCTCGTACGACTGCTGAGAGGTGTTAAGTATCCCACTTCCTGAGCGCTGTGTATATTTATAGTATTGCACTATGCTCGGAAGATATTTACTTCCCATCCATGTTCTTGGCACTGTTCACAGCTCACAGCCTTTGCCGACTGTTATATGCAGGGCTGCTTTATAACAATACACTCAGTGCTGTCCCTCCTATTTACAACTGTTTCAGCTAATGAATACAATACATTATGTCCTAATGCTTATTTACACAAACTCGTCTGTGTTCCAGAAAGTACACAATCTAGACTGAGAGCGGAAATGTCTGAATGGAGCAAGGACGTGTCAAACTTACAGATAACACATTCTTTGTTTATACTTGTTTATATTTCATGAAAGCGATCACGTTTTATTGTTCACGTTATCAAAATAATGTTCATGCAGCCCAATCAGGTTGAAGGTGCCCGCTGTTAGACTGATGACGAAGCTGAGCACCGTCATTGAAGCGGGGAGGTGCGCGCATTGGTGCACGCGATGCCCTGCAAAACCCCGCCCCAGGACTTGACGGCTGACACCCTCCCGACGCCGATCGGCGATAGGCGGTCGGGAGGGGGTTAAAGAAACACTATAAGGCTAAGTTCACATTGGTCAGTTGCATAACGCACAGGTTATAAGGACTGTGAACTGCAAAGGAGACTAGGCATGAACTTAATACAAAGCTTGCAGGCAGCGAATTGGAAAAATGTGATCAGTTACAACACAGTACTGTGAACAGCCCCATAGAATAGTATGGACAGTGAGCTGACATGACAAATTTTTCTGCAACGAAACTGACCACTGTGAACAGGGCCTAACACAAAATATGTAACACTTAAAATACTTCTATACAAATATACATAGGATGATCATTGTTTTGTAAATGAACATTCCCTATGTAGTTGACACTACATTAGGTATTTTAATCTGATGACTCTGAACCTCTTACCGACTGGGTTTGGACAGGTGCTCCTCGTTTTGGTGGATTCTCAAAGTTTCCACTATTTGTTTAGAGAAGCACTCCCTGACAAAGATACTGGATGGCCTGACACTATTTCTGACAGTTGGACTGCGCCACTGCTCTAACTATGGGGTTATGCGTATGTATATCCCCCCTCTTTCCATATGGCTTAGTTGTGGTCCATCATCCTATATACTCTGTGTATGTAAGATGGATTACGTATTTGTTATCAAGTATGCTATATATGACCAGTGTCATATCTATCTCTCACTATATACAGTACATATATATATATATATATATAGAGTAACCAAGCAGCTCAGGGTGACCCAAACTACTAGAAATGTATATATATATATATATATATATATATATATATATATATATATATATATATATATATATATATACAGTATATATATCACAACACAACTCATCATCGCCCATCTCAAACCCCATCCTCATAATAAAAAATAAAAAAAAACCTTCATATAAGCAAACACACATGGAACACAACTGACACAGCTGATATCAAATACCTGGGCTTCTCCAGTATGTCCGCCTGTCCTCTCCACAGCTAGAGCAATAGTGATGGTTGCATTAGGGTTTGTAAGAGTTATTTGGCTTTGGTTAAGAAATTTCACAACTCCACTAGGTGAATCACTTTTTGCTACTGTAATGAGCGTCACCAGATGCTTCCCCAGAACAGCTCCTCCACTGGCTGCCACAAGACGTATCTCAAACTGCTCCTCAAATTCACTGTAACAACGAAATTAATTTGCATAGTGACAATTACCAGTGTAAATAACTTTATAAAGTTACATTGTAATATTTTATTTCAGTAACAAAGTTCAGTGTCACTTATTGGTCCTGGATGATTGTCATGGTTTCTTTTGACATTACTATTTTTGCCACCTGGTCTTTCTTGCGCCTCTTTCTTGACCAAGCTTACCAGTCAACTGCTTTAAAACGACCGTCCACCTTCTTACCTGGCCTAAGCTATATCATACTGCAGACTCACAAGTTCCTACCAAATATGGATGGAAATCTTTGGTAACAACTAATACAATACACACTAATGGTGTTCTGCCAACAAACCAGCGCACGCATTAGTACGCCGCCGATGTGTTGGGCACAGGGTGAACTGAATGATGGCTGAATTCCCGACGGCATAAAATACTATTCCCCCTCCGAGTCGTAGTCACTGGGAGGGAAGTAATTTGGGTCCTGCATTAGTGCTATAGTGGTGCCCATTTCTAACACTTGGAACCGAGCCCCAAAACTACCTGATTTTTTTTTGTTCTATGCTGGAGTTATTGAATCCCAGTCTGCCATCTGCTACCTATATCACTTTAACATGTCTACTTTTCCAGGCATTTGACCAAACCCCACTATGTATCACAAGGTTTACATTACACGCGATTGCGATTTTGATGTGAATTTACATGCAATTCCGATTCTGATTTTTGAGGCGATTAAAAAAAAAGAGTCCTGCATGCTGCATTTTTTCAGCGTTTTTTCTTCTTGTGTTGCTAGCATCTAGTGAAAATCACAAATCGGAATCGCAAATCGGAATCAGAAATCGTAATTGTGATTTGCAGTGTATAAGAAGCTGAAGACTTATTTGCCATCCATAAGTTACCTTTCCTCGTCATCAATGATGGAGATGTTAATAAAAGTCTGATTTTGCCCATGCAGAAAGCCTAATGTAGTATTAGAGACTGTATAATCTCTACCAGGGGCTGCAGAAATACCACGAGAGGTAAAGTCAGCGGTGACATATCCATACGTTCCACGTGTCCGTAGTACAGGAATCACTATCTCCCCAACATCTTCTTCCACTGTAAAATAAATATTTTATAGCACACGGAGTTTACAGAGTGATATTATCTTAATGAAGGCACAACTCTTAATTGTCTAATTCATTGAGCATTCCTACTTTCAATAAATAACTCTTAGGACACTGTGTGCAAAATTTACCACTGTGCTTTAATATAGATCTGGGTGATTATATTTCTAGAAGCTCAGGACAAATGGAAATTTTATTGTGGATTAATATTCCCACATGAGGAGATAGATTAGTCCAAAACTTGTACATAAAAGGATCACAGCTTTTATTATTATTATTTATTGAATTTATAAAGCGCCAACATATTACACAGCGCTGAACATTAATTTAGGTTACAGACAATATTTAGGGCTCTTGCACACTGCAAGCGATTCCGATTCAGATTCCGCTTTTTAATCAGTTTTTACATCCGATTCAGATTCCGATTTGCAGTGTGCAGGGAGCAAACTGCAAATCGGAATCTGAATCGGATGTAAAAACTGATTAAAAAGCGGAATCTGAATCGGAATCACTTGCAGTGTGCAAGAGGCCTCAGGGGTGACATACAGCAATATGACAATACAGGAATACAAGAAAACCAGATCACACACCATAGTATGAGTACCAGGTAATGCTTAGTCAGTCACTGGATGGAGCATGGAGATTAGGCAAGTTAGGTTCACTCAGATGCATAGCATGGGTTCACAGTAATGGAGGTACAAGATCAGGTAGGACACAAAAGGAGGAGGACCCTGCCTACAATCTAGACCCTGGCTTACAATCTAGAGGGAGAGGTAGGGACACGAATGGTAGGGGACCAGAGTTCAGCTGTAGGTTTAGAGCACTTGTGAGGGGTAGTAGGCCAGAGTGAAAAGGTGAGTTTTGAGGGCTTTCTTGAAGATGTTGAAGGAGGGGGCTGCCCTAATGGGTGGAGGTAGGGAGTTCCATAGTGTTGGAGCAGCTCTTGAGAAGTCCTGGAGGCGTGCATGGGACTGGGTGATGCGGGGGGCGGTTAGGCGAAGTTCATTGGAAGAGCGGAGTGAGCGGCTAGGTGTGTACCTCTGAGCTTTAAGATTAATAATGCCAAATGTAAGTGACAGCAGCATACGACATCTTTCATTTGCAGGACATTTTACTTTGGGACAATTGTCTTATGTATATGGAAACATATATCTTTTAAACTTTACAGATGCAGCTCAAGAAATGCACAGCATCTATGGATACTAATTTGCAAACGATTATACTGTGCTCCAAGTACAGGGGATCGCAGCAAAAATAGGTCTCACTCCACCTCTCTCAACACTCCACAACGATTTACTGCGCTTTCCAGACCCTGAAATGATTAAAACATGCACATAGTGCAAAGTATTGTCTTAAAAAACTACAATCTGCACCCCGTGCATGCACTCCTGGGGGTAGTGCCTCCACCGTGTATGGGATATCAGTCACTCTCCCAATGTGCTTGCACTCACCAGAAGCGCATCTTGAGTCTTAGCATATCATATATATATAAAGATGTCAGCCAAGGAAGATCTTCATATAAAACCAAATTTTCCATTTATTGCCACTCGTAATACAGGTTGACAGAGGGTACATACGATCCTACCGCAGGTATATGGAGTCGCACGCCACCACACTGTCTCTCCTGCTACCTGCATTACGAGTGGCAATAAATGGAAAATTTGGTTTTACATGAAGATCTTCCTTGGCTGACATCTTTATATACAGTATATGATATGCTAAGACTCAAGATGCGCTTCTGGTGAGTGCAAGCACATTGGGAGAGTGACTGATATCCCATACACGGTGGAGGCACTACCCCCAGGAGTGCATGCACGGGGTGCAGATTGTAGTTTTTTAAGACAATACTTTGCACTATGTGCATGTTTTAATCATTTCAGGGTCTGGAAAGCGCAGTAAATCGTTGTGGATCTATGGATACTCATGATTAACCTGAAGGAGTAAACATTTTTTCCATAAATTACTTTATATAAACATATGGACAAGCACCATCAATTAATAAATAATAATTTTAATAGTATGAGTGGGATGTGCTAATTGGGCAGTCAAGGTAAACATGAGCAACTAAAGAAAAAGTACCCAATTCAAACAGCACCAAACCTCTCAAAAATATTGTTCAAAAATACACAATTTTTTTATATGAGTTTTATCCAATAACCTTTGTTTATTTATTTATTATTTTGCACTGTATTGCACTTTATGCCAGAATCTTATGGATTACTTTCTTGATACGGCTTTTGAAATTATTATCCTGGGGGCATGTTTGACCCATTGACTTATTTATGGATTATCATTATATTTACAAATTTGGGATCAATTGTGAGGATTTGTGTTATTTATATATGTATTTTGTATTACCTACAATTATGTATACCACCGCTTTCACCTTTGGTGAATTTTAATACTGTTTTTAATAACTTGGTTGTTATGTTACCAATAAAGTTTTGTATTTTTGAACAATATTTTTGAGAGGTTTGGTGCTGTTTGTATTGGGTACTTTTTCTTTAGTTGCTCATTTTTTCCATAAATGCGTAGTATTGGGTTTAATAGATAATCCCATTACCTTGTCCTGGAGGGGCTTCTCTTATTTTGAGGGAAGTTCACCGGTTAGCCTCCTTTTAAACAATTTTTAATTATTTTACATCTACAGTGGCATATTTTCTATCAATTATATCCCAACCTTGGTGGGGTGGTCTCTAAAGACTGAATCACGCATGCGCATGACGCTTAGGACAACCGGGGTGATGACGCACCGGGTGCATGTCAGAATCATGCAAGGGCGACTACAGACGAAGTAGCCAGATTCCTGTAGCTGCCAGTGGGACCACGGACCGGACCGAGCGGATGCCGGGTGACCTTGCAGTCTAGCGGGAGGCACGTTGGAATAAGCCCCAGGTAAGTCCAGTTTTCCTTTTTTCGGCACTGCTCAGAGTCCCTTTAAGTGTTGGGAGTGCGACCATTCCAGGTACTGGGGATGCTCATTATGATTCTGCATTTCAATGTAATTGCCACTGCACCAATGGAAGAGAAGATGTGCTCAAATCACTCTTTGGAGTCACAAGTGTACTGTAATCCACTCCATACGATCAGCACCATCTAAAAGGTTCCTTTATTTTAGCTCAATTAAAACATCTTATAAAAATACAAAAACATATCTGGGTCTGTATCAAATGATGATCATTTGATACAGACCCAGATATGTTTTTGTATTTTTATACAATGTTTAATTGAGCTGAAATAAAGGAACCTTTTAGATGGTGCTGATCGTATGGAGTGCATTATGATTTTGCAGAAATAAAATTTCTGCATTTCCAAACATAAATTGGCATTTCCAATCGTAACTCGGAATACAGAAATCAGATTTCTGTGGAAATAGCGCAACTCAGTAATTTCAACCCAATCACAGAACTCGGAACCATTGGACCAATCAGAGAATACAAAGTCAAGTCAGAAGTATTTGGCCAATGTAAAAAAATTCAAAAAATTGACTTAATTTAAAAAAAAAACAGACTCCTCTGAAATCGGTATCGACAGTGGCAGAAATCATAATTTCTGCAGAATTGGAACAGCAGATATCAGTGACGTTTTGAGGAAACCACCTCTTTATCAAGCTCATGCTGATAGTATGTCACATATAAATCATTCGAACACAGGTTTATAGGTACCTAGGAGTATAGGAGTACCTATGAGGAAGCAACCTCTAAGTTCCCCATCAGGTCCGGCAACTCACGGACTATTATGATTGGGCAGAAGGGTAATTGTATATGATTGGCTGCTGCATAATCATGCTTAGTATATAAACCTGTGTTCGAATGATTTATATGTGACATACTTTCAGCATGAGCTTGATAAAGAGGTGGTTTCCTCGAAACGTCGCTGATATCTGCTGAGATGTTTTTACTTCAATAAAAGAGCATTACTGAACTGGATGGTGCCGGCTGCTTCTCTACTTCATGCAGTGTGATCCGGAGTGCTGCTGGATCTTGGCCTGGCACGTCAAACTATTGATAGCTAAGAGGAAGTGCTACACATTATCTTCTACATACTTCATGAGCAGGGAACAAAAAAATGAAAACTGGACATTCAGCAATTCAGAACATCTAAAGAGGAAACTGAGTTACTTGGGTCAGACCTTTAGGGCCCGTTTCCACAAGTGCTAATTTCTTGCAAACGAATCCGGAATTGGAGTTTATTCAAATCAATAGGCTGCATCCAAATTCACACGGCCGAAAAAAAAAACTGTAAGCACTGCTTCAGAATTCCAGACAATGCATATGAATCCCTATAGCCGTGAATGGCATGGCTACAGGGATTGGGATGCATAATCGCACAGAGACAGATGCCTGGCACTCAGGGCCGGTTTTCTCATGAAGCAAGGTGAAACATTTGCATCAGGTGCAGAGATTTCAGGGGCAGCATTTTTGTACTGTGTGTACCTTCCTGAGGAGGAATGGAGTGGCTGAGGGTGAGCAGTTTGTTTGTCACAGACTCACAGCCACCCAGTGTCCTACTGTGTTGAGCTGCAGCATGTTATGTGAGAACATTAAATGAAGCAGAGTAAATTGTTGGGTGCTGTGCGATTATTCCAAATCAGGGTGGATAGGCGCATCCTCACAAGTTTGCCTCAGGCAGCAAAAAGTCCAGAGCCGGCCCTGCTGGCACTAGTGGAAATCCGGCCTTAATGGAGCATCAATACTTGTCCAAGCCCGATTTTCCTCAGACTTGGAGGACACACAGGGTTTCTGCAAGCTGACAGTGGTAATGGAGAGGAAAGACATCTTAGAATACAGCCTTACCATCTCATTCTGTACTGTTACTTCATGTATACTTTAAAACACAATTCTGAACACAACAGAGACAAGAGAAAAAAACTAAACAAACTGTAATTTCTGCTTTCAGAAGGATGTATGCATCTTCCACAATTATAGAATAGATGTATTTCAGTTAAAAGAACATGGTATTATTCCAATTGTTTGCTCTCTCAGAAGAAGCATTTGAATATGGTGCATAAGCCTCGTACAGTACAAAAGGCAGCCATGCTTTGATATGTTACCTAAGCAGTCTGATCAATTCTGAGAACTGAAGATAATAGCAAAGTATTGCCTTTACAGTACATAAAACAAATGAATTACCTTGGATAGCAGTAAACTGTGGATCAAACTCAATGACACCTTCTGCATTATCATTTATGAGAATAATGATTCGCACCATTGAATTGTTTCCTATTACGGGGGGCTGATCTATCTGTAGACCATTTTCTCTAATTGCGTGATCATAGCTCCTGCACAAAACACAAGTATTAATGTACATGTTCCACTGACATGAGGCAGTGGAAAAGAAACATGGTTAGCATTTCCAATATTATGTGTCCCCAGCCTCCCCGGGGATTGAAGGCAGTGGTCATAGTGTACTGTAACCGAGACTACACAACAGTGTTATGTTTAGCTGGCATATGGAGACAGCTCCTTTCTTACATAACATTACACTGCTACATAACCAGGGATTGCAAAAGTATACACAATATATTGTACACTGTAAAAGTAGCGTATACATAACAGAGGATTGCAAAATTATACACAGTATATTGTACACTGTAAAAGTAGCGTATACATAACCGAGGATTGCAAAATTATATACAGTATAAAGTACACTGTAAAAGTGTCATTTAATATACAGGGAGTGCAGAATTATTAGGCAAGTTGTATTTTTGAGGAATAATTTAATTATGGAACAACAACCTTGTTCTCAATGAACCCTAAAAATTAATATCAAAGCTGAATATTTTTGAAAGTAGTTTTTAGTTTGTTTTTAGTTTTAGCTATTTTAGGGGGACATCTGTGTGTGCAGGTGACTATTACTGTGCATAATTATTAGGCAACTTAACAAAAAACAAATATTTACCTATTTCAATTATTTATTTTTACCAGTGAAACCAATATACCATCTCAATATTCACAAATATACATTCGTCTTCCAGAAACTGGCAGTAGGACTGGGAGTTGAGCTTGACTCCATCCTCAACCCGAAAAGGCCCCACAAGCTCATCTTTGATGATACCAGCCCAAACCAGTACTCCACCTCTACCTTGCTGGCGTCTGAGTCTGACTGGAGCTCTCTGTCCTTTACCAATCCAGCCACGGGCCCATCCATCTGGCCCATCAAGACTCACTCTCATTTCATCAGCCTATAAAACCTTAGAAAAATCAGTCTTGAGATATTTCTTGGCCCAGTCTTGACGTTTCAGCTTGTGTGTCTTGTTCAGTGGTGGTCGTCTTTCAGCCTTTCTTACCTTGGCCATGTCTCTGAGTATTGCACACCTTGTACTTTTGGGCACTCCAGTGATGTTGCAGCTCTGAAATATGGCCAAACTGGTGGCAAGTGGCATCTTGGCAGCTGCACACTTGACTTTTCTCAGTTCCTGGGCAGTTATTTTGCGCCTTGGTTTTTCCACACGCTTCTTGCGACCCTGTTGACTATTTTGAATGAAACGCTTGATTGTTTGATGAAGCTTTGCAATTTTAAGAGTGCTGCATCCCTCTGCAAGATATCTCACTATTTTTGACTTTTCTGAGCCTGTCAAGTTCTTCTTTTGACCCATTTTGCCAAAGGAAAGGAAGTTGCCTAATAATTATGCACACCTGATATAGGGTGTTGATGTCATTAGACCACACCCCTTCTCATTACAGAGATGCACATCATCTAATATGCTTAATTGGTAGTAGGCTTTCGAGTCTATACAGCTTGGAGTAAGACAACATGCATAAAGAGGATGATGTGGTCAAAATACTCATTTGCCTAATAATTCTGCACTCCCTGTATGTGGATAGGAATGAAATATATTTTATCATTTATATTTTGCATTATATAAAATATACTAAACATACATACAACTAGTGAGCAGAGCCGGGACAAGGTCCTCCAGCACCCAAGGCTGAGACACCAAAGTGCGCCTCCCATCCCTCCCACCCACAGCCGTCCCATACTGTTTGCTATTAGACTGAAGGTGCGTACACACATGCGACTATAGTCGTTTGAAACAATCGTTCCCCGATCATTTCAAACGATGATCGTTTAAAAAAAAGCAGCCAACGACCAATAAGTCTAACAACGGAAGATTAAAAACGGACGATCTAGCTTGGCGGATTTTCTCCAACGACGATCGTTTGCAAAAGTAGTACATCGTTGGAAACAGTCGTTCGTACTAGGCTTGACATGCGCATTTCGCTATTTCTCCATGGAACTTTTCATTTTGATGCGCAAGCGCTATAGTTGCTTTACGGGATGTAACGTTCGTTCTAACGATCAGATCGTTACAAACATTTGAAAGCTAACTTTACTTAGGTCGTTCTTTCCTCAATTAAAAGATCGTTCGTCGTTCACAACGAACGATCGTTGTCGCATTTGTGTACGTAGCTTAAGAGGTGCCCCAGGGCCCCCAACACCTTAATCTCTGGTTATCTGACTTGCAGCCACTGCCATGTATCCTCTTTTCTTATTTCTCTCTGCTTCAAACACAACAGGGGAAGAATGATAAATGAGTTGTATGCCCCCTCCTACACTGCACCCTGAGGCTGGAGCCTCTCTCGCCTCTGCCTCAGCCCGACCCTGCTAGTGAGTATTGTACACCTCGTTTACAGCAATGGACACATTTTTTTTGCTATCTGTACAGCTCATTAAAATAGTGTTTTATATCTCCTGAAAAGTGATTAAATGAAATCCAGCTACGTGTACCTGCATGAGGATGATGTGTGACCAAAACAAAGCAAGTGTGAAAAGATAATCTGGCACTCCAAGCACAATGGTGATTGCTATAGGCAATTGTGTATTGACCTTGCAACAAAATATAAGGGTACCATCATTTTTGTCCATGTCACTTGTGGTAGTATTGGAGATATTGAATTGAAAGCAAACCTGAAGCAAAAATAAACTTATGATATACTGAATTGCATGTGTAGTACAGCTAAGAAATAGAACATTAGCAGCAAATAAGAGTCTTATATTGTTTACAGTAAAGGCAGAGTTAAGGAGAACCCGTGGTGGGCAGATGGGGGGCAGATGGGACACAGAAGCATGTCCTCTGCCTCATGAAATGCCTCTGTGTCCCCACACCGCCGCCCTCAGAGAGCCCCCCCCCCCACTGCCGTGCGATAACTCCCCCAAGACTAGCGACAATATTTGTCGATATTCTGAGGTAAACACAGGGATAGGGGTTCCCTGATCAAAATGCCCCCGCCAGGGGCATTCCTGCAGGGTTTCTAGAGCTGCCATTGGGCAGCCCTCTCTCCCTGGCCACGCCTCCTGCCACTCCCCAGCCTCCCTGCACACTGTGAATGAGAGAGTGAATCTCTCATCCCAGTGTCATGACCCAGAGGTCACAAAAGTGAAAGTGGGCAATTGCGGCCCACAGGAGCGGCGGTTTTGGAGGCAACCTGATCCACTCAGCTCCCTGGATCAGGTGGCCTAGTTTTTTTTTTTTTATTTCATGAGCCCACCTCGGGCTCTCTTTAAAGAATACCAGATGTGAAAAATATAGGAGAAAAGGTGGGAGCTGGCATGTATGGTGAGCCATCCTGAGGCCCACAGCTTCCCTCCCATTTTCCTTTCTGCCTCTCTAATGTGTCTAATTGCCCTATGGCACCCTCTTCCGTGTCGCTGAAGTTGGGCATCACTGCACCTGCGCTGTCCCGGCTGTGCCACCGCGGCCAGGAGCACTCTGCGCATGCGTGTGATGTAATCATGATGTCACACACATGAGCAGAGAGATCCAGGCCGCAGTCGCATAACCGCAGTCACAGCCACTTTAATGCCCGACTTCGGCAACCCAGAAGAGGGTGTCTGAGGGTAATAAAGCCACATCGGAGGGGCGAAAAGGAGAACGGGAGGAGAGGTGGGCCTCAAGATGGCTCACCATACATGCCAGCTTCCCCTGTTTCTCTTATATTTTTCACATCTGGTGTCCTTTAAAAACATCAGTAATTATCTATGCAAAAGAGCTTCTCTGAGCTCTTCTACCCAGCTTGGGTCAAATACAGTCCTGTTTTCTGAAGCACTTAAACAGCAAAAAACCAATGAGAGACAGCTTGAGTCAAGGTTTTACACCAGGAAAGTTCAAAAGGTCATTATTTCTGTTTTGTTTTAAAGTTTAAAAGACAGGGTGTGCTTTTAAAACTGCAACTGTGACAGTATGATGCAATGTTAAAAGATATATAATAAAAAAATATGAGACTCTTTGTTTGCTACTAATGTTCCTTATCTGTAATACACATACAATTCATATCATTTTTTTTTTCTGCTACAGGTTTGCTTTAGCTCTAAAGCAAAAGCATGATTTTTGATATATACATAATAATATACAACATAATCTTGTGCTGCTTTTTTGCTTCTGATACTTCAAAGTGTACCCAAGGTGAGAAAGATATGGGGCTCGATTCACAAAGCGGTGATAACTCAGTTATCACGCCTAAAAGACTTTAGGCGTGATAACCTTTGCACTAGCAAAGTTATCACCACTTTGTGCTCTAACTCGCGCGAAGCTACCGCGCGTACGCGCGCACGCAAAGTCCCATAGGACTTAATGGGAGCTTCGCGCGAAGTGCCGGGTGCTGCGCGCGCGCGCCTGTGCGCTTGCGCGCGCAAAACTTTGCGCGCGGAAAACTCGCGCGAGTTTCTTCTTATCATGCCTAAACTGAGTTTAGGAGTGATAAAGGGGTTTTCACTCGCGTGCAAACACTTTGCACCGCTTTGTGAATCAGGCCCATGGAGGTTGCGATATTTATTTGCTTTTAAACAATACCAGTTGCCTGGCAGTCCTGACGATTCTGTGGCATCAATAGTGTCTGATTCACAACCCTAAAACAAGCACATGGCGAATCCAGTCAGAATGAATTCAAAGTCCCTGACCTGAATGCTTGCTCAGGGTTTATGGCTAAAAATATAAGAGACACTTGTTCAGGGGGACAGCCAGGCAACTTGCATTGTTTAAAAGGAAATAAATATGGCAGCCTCCATATCCCTCTCCCTTCACTGATGTCACTGTTTCTCTGTAAACGCTCCCACATATTTATGTAAGATGAGTTTAGTTTCTTACCTTCCAACGAGTTTCACTTCTGTGATGATAACAAAAAAATCCTCTGGGCCTTCAGGCAACACATCGTTAGTGATCTCGATGGAAAGACTTTGCATTGTTACATTGGGTTTGAATAGAAGAGCTCCGGAAGTGTTGGTATAATCCAGGCCACTTATCGCTGACCCGCTCTTGGTTTGGTATCTCAGCTGAACCTCTCCATACGCCCCACCTGAGCGCCAGATTGTCACATTCACCTGTTAACCACACAATGAGGGAATGAGCATCTCTGTCCTAAGAATGGGATAATTCATGGACTTGTCCTTGGATCTAAAAGCATTCATCACGGCCTCTTTTCAACACAAGCAATGTTTGAAATTACACTCAGAGGCAGGTCAGCCATCAGGGGGGTACAAGAGGGACAGTAGTATGGGGCCCAGGAAGAGTCTGGGACCCAAACAGTGGCAGTGCCACTCGAGCCTCTGCCAGGGCCGGCGCTACCATAGAGGCAAAGAAGGCAATTGCCCCAGAGCCTGTAGGAGCCTCCAGTGGCTACAAGAGGAATTTTTTTTTCAAAAAGACCTTATAGTTTTTGAGAAAATCGATTTAATGCTGCTTTCACAGTAAGTTAGTGCAGCCTGTAACGCAGCCCAACTCACAGTTATGAAAACTAAATGGGCTGTTCACAGTGCCCACTTACACATTCTGAGAAAGTGCAGCATTTGGTTGCCCATGCGCAGTAATTAGCCACATGGCTAATTAATATTCACTGCACTGCTGACGTGCAGTGTATTCTTCCTGGAGCTGCCGCTTTGTGCGCTGATTGGCTGGCGGGACCACATGATGCGGAGTGGAACACGGAGACGCAGTGCGCACAAAGAGCTGCATAAAGCGGCTCACTCTGGCGTCCTCCTTGAACACCACCAGGCGTTGCGTTAGGGGCACGTTAGGCGACCATAACGTCCCCTAAAACGCAACGTCTTGGTGGGAAAGAGGCCTTAAAGTTTCAAAGAAAAAAAATTCACATTTAAAAACCCGCCGAATTTAATGGTTAATAGCAAATCCACCTTAAATGCTAGAAACCCTAAATTTGCAGGATATGTTAAGGAGATCATTGGGAATAAGACCTTATAGTTTTTGAGAAAATCAATTTTAAAGTTTCGAAGGAAAAAAGTATTCTTTTAAATGCGGTAAATGTCACTTTTAGTAGCAAACCTAACGGTAGTGTAATTTTACATGTATCAAAAGAAAGAGCAATGAATTTCCTGACAGGGTTTCCAGGGGGTCCATACGCAGTACGTATGGACAACCTCCTGGAAACCCCTCCGCAGCTGCAGCGCTTTGGCCAGGGATCTCAATACAGCCGCAAAATGGCTGTATGAAGATCCCTGGCATTTTTTCCTATTTTCCCAATTTTTTTTTTTTTTAATGATTAGAGTGTGAGAATTTTTTTTTTTTTTAAATTATGTGGGATCCCCCCTCCTGAAACTTTTTAACCCCTTGTCCCCCATGCAGGCCGGGATAGCCAGAATGTGGAGCTCCGACCGATTGGGGATTCACACCCTGACTATACCAGCTGCAAAAAAAGGTCCCTTAATGCCTTTTTTCTGGGGTATCTGTTGGGTGGGCCCCTCAGGTTTATTTTGCCCTGGGGCCCCATTGTTGCTAAAACTGGCCTTGGCCTCTGCTCGCAATTCTACCAGAGTTGAGTGGTCATCTCCCTCTTCCCTGCAGGGGGGATGGTGTTATGGGTGACAGAAAACAGTGGGAGAAAACAAGAACATTCTGGCACTATGGTTTATTGTCAGCATGTGGTAACAGTGCGAGCAGTATCAAAAAAAGCATGGATGCAACAACATGCAAAAATCGGACATGCAGTGAGATGATGATACAAAACATATTAGCTAGTGCTGGAATACTGTACCTGGATGTTGGGAGGTGGCAGATGTGGGCGCCAATGAGGTGCACAGATAGGTTGCTTTAACTCTACCCCACAAAACGTGGCTCTGACCCACACAATCTACCTATCAGATTGTTATTTGGCGTGAGGGAAGCCCTATAGGTTTGCCAAATATGGGGTCCAGAAAATTCTTATGGTGGCCCTGCTCAGAGGCACATATTCTTCTTATTACAGAGAGCACATATCATCTAGCACATTGTATGGCACAGCATAATACCATCTGATATAATATATGGTGAATCATCACTATGCCAGATGTACAAATCTCACATTTTATACTCTTGAGTCATTGTCTTCCTATTAAAAGAAAACTGCTTCTCTACCAATTAAACTGCTGCCCTCATATCTATGGATATGTGGGACCAACAATCTGTTTGTTGGAGGTGTTATTTGTTTCCGTTGGCTTCATGTGAGTTTAAAGAGGAACTGTAGTGAAAATAACATAATGAATAAAATTGCTTATTTTTTACAATATTCATTTACAGATTTTTTAGTCAGTGTTTGCCCCGGTCCGTGTAAGGGCATGGGCGGAGCGATCGCGTCATCCGTGACGCGATCCTCCGCCGGCGCCTGTCTCCGCTAACCCGCCGCAACATCCCGCCGGCCATACGGAAGCGCCGGCGGTATGTTAACCCGACGATCACCGCATACAAAGTGTATAATACACTTTGTAATGTTTACAAAGTGTATTATACAGGCTGCCTCCTGCCCTGGTGGTCCCAGTGTCCGAGGGACCACCAGGGCAGGCTGCAGCCACCCTAGTCTGCACCCAAGCACACTGATTTCTCCCCCCCCCCTGCCCCAGATCGCCCACAGCACCCCTCAGACCCCCCCTGCCCACCCCCCAGACCCCTGTTTGCACCCAATCACCCCCCTAATCACCCATCAATCACTCCTTGTCACTATCTGTAAAAAATTTTTTAGCCCCCCCTGCCCCCTCCTGATCACCCCCCCCCCACCCCTCAGATTCTTCCCAGACCCCCCCTTCCCCCCAGAGTACTGTATGCATCTATCCCCACTGATCACCTGTCAATCACCTGTCAATCACCCATCAATCACCCCCTGTCACTGCCACCCATCAATCAGCCCCTAACCTGCCCCTTGCGGGCAATCTGATCACCCACCCACATCAATAGATCGCCCGCAGATGCGACATCAGATCACCACCCAAGCGCAGTGTTTACATCTATTCTCTCCTCTAAACACCCACTAATTACCCATCAATCACCCATTAATCACCCCCTATCACCACCTGTCACTGTTACCCATCAGATCAGACCCTAATCTGCCCCTTGCGGGCACCCAATCACCCGCCTACACGCTCAGATTGCCCTCAGACCCCCCCTTATCAATTTGCCAGGGCATTATTTACATCTGTCCTTCCCTGTAATAACCCACTGATCACCTGTCAATCACCCATCAATCACCCCCTGTCACTGCCACCCATCAATCACCCCCTGTCACTGCCAACCATCAATCAGCCCCTAACCTGCCCCTTGCGGGCAATCTGATCACCCACCCACACCAATAGATTGCCCGCAGATCCGACATCAGATCACCACCCAAGCGCAGTGTTTACATCTATTCTCTCCTCTAAACACCCACTAATTACCCATCAATCACCCATCAATCACCCCCTATCACCACCTGTCACTGTTACCCATCAGATCAGACCCTAATCTGCCCCTTGCGGGCACCCAATCACCCGCCTACACGCTCAGATTGCCCTCAGACCCCCCCTTATCAATTTGCCAGGGCATTATTTACATCTGTCCTTCCCTGTAATAACCCACTGATCACCTGTCAATCACCCATCAATCACCCCCTGTCACTGCCACCCATCAATCACCCCCTGTCACTGCCACCCATCAATCAGCCCCTAACCTGCCCCTTGCGGGCAATCTGATCACCCACCCACACCAATAGATCGCCCGCAGATCCGACATCAGATCACCTCCCAAGTGCAGTGTTTACATCTGTTCTCTCCTCCAAACACCCACTAATTACCCATCAATCACCCCTTGTCACTGCTACCCATCAGATTGGACCCCTATCTGCCCCTAGGGCACTCAATCACCCGCCCATACCCTCAGAACGCCCTCAGACCCCAGCCCTGATCACCTCGCCAGTGCATTGCTTGCATCTATTCCCCCCTCTAATCACACCTTGCGACACCCATCAATCACCTCCTGTCACACCCTAGCACACCTACCCATCAGATCAGGCCCTAATTTGCCCCGTGTGGGCTCCTGATCACTCGGCCAAACCCTCAGATCCCCCTCAGACCCCCTTCCGATCACCTCCCCAGTGCATTGATTGCATCTATTTTCCCCTCTAACCACCCCCTGAGACACCCATCAATCACCTCCTGTCACCCCCTAGCACTCCTATCCATCAGATCAGGCCCAATACAACCTGTCATCTAAAAGGCCACCCTGCTTATGACCAGTTCCACAAAATTCGCCCCCTCATAGACCACCTGTCATCAAAATTTTCAGATGCTTATACCCCTGAACAGTCATTTTGAGACATTTGGTTTCCAGACTACTCACGGTTTTGGGCCCGTAAAATGCCAGGGCGGTATAGGAACCCCACAAGTGACCCCATTTTAGAAAGAAAGACACCCCAAGGTATTCTGTTAGGTGTATGACGAGTTCATAGAAGATTTTATTTTTTGTCAAAAGTTAGCGGAAATTGATTTTTATTGTTCTTTTTCACAAAGTGTCATTTTTCACTAACTTGTGACAAAAAATAAAATCTTCTATGAACTCACCATACTCCTAACGGAATACCTTGGGGTGTCTTCTTTTTAAAATGGGGTCACTTGTGGGGTTCCTATACTGCCCTGGCATTTTAGGGGCCCTAAACCGTGAGGAGTAGTCTACAAAACAAATGCCTCAAAATGATCTGTGAATAGGACGTTGGGCCCCTTAGCGCACCTAGGCTGCAAAAAAGTGTCACACATGTGGTATCACCGTACTCAGGAGAAGTAGTATAATGTGTTTTGGGGTGTATTTTTACACATACCCATGCTGGGTGGGAGAAATCTCTCTGTAAATGGACAATTGTGTGTAAAAAAAATCAAAAGATTGTCATTTACAGAGATATTTCTCCCACCCAGCATGGGTATGTGTAAAAATACACCTCAAAACACATTATACTACGTCTCCCGAGTACGGCAATACCACATGTGTGGCACTTTTTTGCACCCTAACTGTGCTAAGGGGCCCAAAGTCCAATGAGTACCTTTAGGATTTCACAGGTCATTTTGCGGCATTTGATTTCCAGACTACTCCTCATGGTTTAGGGCCCCTAAAATGCCAGGGCAGTATAGGAACCCCTTTAAGTGACCCCATTTTAGAAAGAAGACACCCCAAGGTATTCCGTTAGGAGTATGGTGAGTTCATAGAAGATCTTATTTTTTGTCACAAGTTAGCGGAAAATGACACTTTGTGAAAAAAACAATTAAAATCATTTTCCGCTAACTTGTGACAAAAAAATAAAATCTTCTATGAACTCACCATACTCCTAACGGAATACATTGGGGTGTCTTCTTTCTAAAATGGGGTCACTTGTGGGTTTCCTATACTGCCCTGGGATTTTAGGGGCCCTAAACTGTGAGGAGTAGTCTTGAAACCAAATTCCGCGAAATGACCTGTGAAATCCTAAAGGTATTCATTGGACTTTGGGCCCCTTAGCACAGTTAGGGTGCAAAAAAGTGCCACACATGTGGTATTGCCGTACTCGGGAGACGTAGTATAATGTGTTTTGAGGTGTATTTTTACACATACCCAGAAATCTCTCTGTAAATGGACAATTGTGTGTAAAAAAAAATAAAAAAATTGTCATTTACAGAGATATTTCTCCCACCCAGAGTGGGTATGTGTAAAAATACACCTCAAAACACATTGTACTACTTCTCCTGAGTACGGCAATACCACATGTGTGGCACTTTTTTGCAGCCTAACTGCGCTAAGGGGTCCAAAGTCCAATGAGCACCTTTAGGCTTTACAGGGGTGCTTACAATTAGGCACCCCCCAAAATGCCAGGACAGTAAACACACCCCACAAATGACCCCATTTTGGAAAGTAGACACTTCAAGGTATTCAGAGAGGGGCATGGTGAGTCCGTGGCAGATTTAATTTTTTTTTTGTCGCAAGTTAGAAGAAATGGAAACTTTTTTTTTCTTTTTTTTTTTTGTCACAAAGTGTCATTTTCCGCTTACTTGTGACAAAAAATAATATCTTCTATGAACTCACTATGCCTCTCAGTGAATACTTTTGGGATGTCTTCTTTCCAAAATGGGGTCATTTGGGGGGTATTTATACTATCCTGGAATTCTAGCCCCTCATGAAACATGTCAGGTGGTCAGAAAAGGCAGAGATGCTAGAAAATGGGAAAATTCACTTTTTGCACCATAGTTTGTAAACGCTATAACTTTTACCCAAACCAATAAATATAGGCTGAATGGGTTTTTTTAAAATCAAAAACATTCTTCGCGCTGCATGTATACAGAAATTTTACTTTATTTGAAAAATGTCAGCACAGAAAGTTAAAAAAATCATTTTTTGCCAAAATTCATGTCTTTTTTGATGAATATAATAAAAAGTAAAACTCGCAGCAGCAATCAAATAGCACCAAAAGAAAGCTTTATTAGTGACAAGAAAAGGAGCCAAAATTCATTTAGGTGGTAGGTTGTATGAGCGACCAATAAACCGTGAAAGCTGCAGTGGTCTGAATGGAAAAAAAGTGCCTGGTCCTTAAGGGGGTTAAAGCCCAGGGTCCTCAAGTGGTTAAACTGTAACTGTTGGGCATAAAATCAAAAATCAATTGTTTATTTTTATCTGGTAAACAAGTAATAAGGATGCTAACCAGGCAATCCAAAAGTTAAAAATCATTATTACTTTTCTTGTTTATAAATGATCATTCCCTAGTTCACCTGACTCTTATGTGGTACATTGCCACTCAATGGAAGTTGCAGGGCATGCAGGGTTGTCTTTTTTTTTTTGCTTCTTTACTTTCCTCTCAGACTTAAGTAATGCAGCCGGATTGGCTGAAGCCTCTTTCCCACCCCTATTTTCCCCTGCCACACCTCTGTTCCTCTCTAATTGGCCAATATTTCTCATCCTGAGACAATGCACTTTCTATTGCAGAGCTGGGTGGGAGTGCGTGAAGACTGGGAGGAGGGCGGGCAATGCATACACAATCAGGCAGAGGGGAGTAAGGGAGAAAATCACATCAGGATTGGCTTCAAGATAGACACAGTTAAAATAGAGAATCCTAAGAAGGATTTTCTCTTCTTTTACTATAAAAAAAATCACTAAAATCAAAATGTGGACAGTGCAATACATCTGTTATGTAAGTAGAGCAAATATTTATTTACTTATATATGTGTGTTTTTTTTCTGAGATAGTATGGTAGGTAAAGTATAGTATAGGTAGGTGCACGCAGTATAGGTTAGATAGGTAGGTACCCCTCAGTATACAGTAGGTTAGATATGTATATTCCCCCAGATAGGTACGGTAGATGCCCCCAGTACAGATTACATAGGTATATATGCCCCTAGTATAGATTTTATAGGTAGATGCCCCCAGTATAGATTACATAGGTATATGCCCCTAGTATAGATTATATAGGTAGATGCCCCCAGTATAGGTTAGATAGGTAGATGCCCACAGTATAGGTTAGATAGGCAGAAGGATGGGCAAAGCGGAGGGGAGAGCGGGCAAAGAGAAGTTTCCACTCACCTGGCTTCCTCGATCCTGAACACAGCTTCTATCTTCATCCTGTCCCGGCGCACATCCCATTGGTAAAAGTTCCCTCTGTAATGACATGCGGTTACATCATCACAGGGGGCGCTGTTACCATAGCGACAGACACCGCACGGTGGGACAGGATGAAGATAGAGGCTTAGTGCAGGATCGTGGCAGGTGAGTGGAGACTTCTCTCTGCCCGCTCCCCCCTCTGCTATGTGGTTTTCCATTTCTCTGCTAGATTGAATAGCTGCAGATGAAAGTCACGTAACAGTTATAGTGTACATGGAATTTTTAATATTAAAACAAATGGTTAGAGTTTGTCTGCCTGCTATCAAGTGGTATGTTTTCATAGTACATTTGGGATGCAGAGATACTGATAACAATATAAATCTTCCACACCTGTAAACACAAATTTATTATGGTATTATACAGTAGCTCTCTGTGTTCCTAGTAATTGAGATTCTCAGTATGAATCTTCAGAAGGAGCTACACTGACAGCTATAACAGTCTGATAGATCATACATTCATAGTTCTCCCTTCTCCTCCAAGTAAGCAAGATTAGAAACTGCTCTACCTAGACTTTGTATTCAGACCCTTTTCTACCTACTCTTTATCCCACTTATTCTAATGGCAAAGGCTGCTCTTTCTAACCTCCAAGGCCCGTCTTACTATCAGCTTCCTAGATCTCATTTCCTCTCATCTCATTATGCATGGCTCCTCCTCTTTCATAGCCGAAAGAGGAACTGCAGTGAAAATAATGTAACATAAAAGTGCTTTATTTTTACAACAATTATGTATAATTGATCTAGTCAGTGTTTGCCCATTGTAAAATCTTTCCTCTCCCTGATTTACATTCTGACATTTATCACATGGTGACATTTTTACGGCTGGCAGGTGATGTTACTGGAAGGAGATGCTGCTTGCTTCTTTTGGCAGTTGGAAACAGCTGTAAACAGCTATGTCCCACAATGCAACAAGGTTCACAGACAGGAAACTGCCAGGACCATGGTCCTCAGAGTTTCCTGTGGGAGGAGTTTCACCACAATTTCAGCCATACAGACCCTCCTGATGATCCGTTTGTGAAAAGCAATATATTTCTCATGTAAAAAGGGGTACCAGCTACTGATTGGGAGTAAGTTCAATACTTGGTCACGGTTTCTCTTTAACTTATCTGTTAACCCTTTCCAGGGGCATTTTCCCTCCTTACATAAAGGGGACTTAAACCCAGAACGTCCTCGCTGCTCTAAAAGATAAGCAACAGCATAATAACCTTTACAGAAAAACATTTCATTTGTTGCAGACCACAGAACTGCTACTGAGATGCTGAAGAGCTGTTATTTCCTGGTTTCACGGAAGCACAGAAAGGGTTAAACTCCTGTTTATCTGTGTTCTGTTTACATATAGCCTGTCTGCACTGCACACCACAGCAAAGATCAGTCAGAGCTGACAGCTCAAATTACAGTGGCTCATTACTAGCAGATAAGGGAGAATTAGACAGTCTGTTATCTCTAAATAAACACAGGGTGGGTTTCTCTGTGTTTACCTTCTCCCCTGTGGAAGAGTTTAGGTCCTCTTTAAATATGCTATTGTAACTCCAAAGGTTACAAAAAAATCAGTGTATCCTTCAGCCTTCTCAAACTGCTCACCTGTCTCTCTCCTAACTTTCTCTTACAAACCATGCAGACCTGGATAAAGAAATATCTACTATCTACTAACTTCCTAATTGATCACTCCACTCTGGTTTCTGCCTTAACCACTCCACCAATTGATAAGCTGCTGTTGTTGTACTCTGGTTGTTGTTTTTGATAATCTGTTCTTTGTCTTAATTCCTACTTTATATGATCCCTGTATGTGCCGAAACCTATTCCAGGCATGAACCATTAGTGCTTGGCGGATAAAACTGATTCTGAAACTGACTTGGTAATGTACCTGTTGACTTACTAGCTGATAGATCTAATTGCTATCATTCCATACTCTTTCTTCTTCATCTGTCTTTTGACTCTGTTCACCATCCTTTGCTACTCCAAATTCTCTCTTCCCTGGACTTATCAAGCCTTTCCTCTTATCTCAGTGGAAGGACTTTTAATATTGCTTGAGTCAACCTAATTTGGCCCTCACCCCCTATCTATAGTACAAGTTTCGGTTTCAATGTCCAGGAAAAGTTAATCTCACCTGTTGTGTTTCTTCTGAAATCTGCAGCAATGTCTGAGTGAACTGAAACTGTCCATAAGGGAGATCACTGGAAGCCATAGTGATGTTTGCAGATCTGGTGGATTCATTTATTATCCCTCCTTCACTCACTCTGCTGAGATAAAACCGATAGAAGCTCCTCTCTTCAGGTATATTGTCATCAATGGCCTATGTGAAGCAGAGACAATGTTACAAGGGATACACATACTGGAAACATACAGTTCCATGAGTAATTAGCTTAGCAGAGCAGAAGCCATTGCCATCCATTCTCAACACCTGGACTAATCTATTGACTAGCGGCAAATTCTGATACTCTTGTTTATCAGTTTCTCTGGAATGCTTTTGCTTTCTAAGGACATAAAAGCAACGTAACTGTTGGAGCAGCGTGTGGTCTATACACGCAGATAGGCACCCAGTATAACAAGTTAGAACTCTTTACTGAAGAAAAACATGCAGAGACATATCATACACTACCATCAGGAAATGAAGCTTACTTAGAACAGAGAGAATACAAAGTGAATACAGGAAATAATAATCCTATAAATATTACTATTGCATTTTACACACAGTGACATCTTGTGGTTGTTTTAATACACTGCAGTTTAAAGGACAACTGTAGTGAGAGGTATATGGATGCTGCTATATGTATTTCCTCTTAAACAATGATAGTTGCCTGACAGCCCTGCTGATCTCATTCATCATCTATTTAGCTGCAGAAGTGAATGAATTACACCAGAAACAAGCATGCAGCTCATCTTGTAAGATCTGACAATAATGTCAGAGACACCTGATCTGCTGCATGCTATGGCTAAAAGTATAAGAGGCAGAGGATCAGCAAGATAGCCAGGCAACTGGTATTGTTTAAAATGAAATAAATATGCCAGCCTCCATATGCCTCTCATTACAGATGTCCTTTAAAGAGGATCCGAGATTAAAAACTAACTATAACAAGTAACTTGTCTATATATTTAATCTTAAGTTTACACAGCAAATCTAGCTGCAAACAGCTTCAACAGTTTATGATTATTTATTCCTGTGATACAATGAGAGCAGCCATGTTCTTTTTGTCACATTACACACAGGCAAGCTAATTTGCATCTCCAGCCCGCAGCCTGTGAAAACTTCACTTCACTCCCCTCTCTTCCTTCCTCCTCCCCTCTGCCTCTGAAATCTCTGGCTAGTAATGTCCTCCTCCTCCTGCCCAGACTGAGCTCCCATGAGCCCTTGCTACTAAGGCTCAAAGTGCCGAGGCACTCTGGAGGAGCTGTGGGCGAGGCTTGTTTAGTTTATAGGGAATTAGAGTATTAACCTCACGCGGTAACTCCGAGTCAGGCTTGGGACAGAAATCTGTAGCTCAGAGTGGTAATCCCGAGTTGGATCCATGGAAGGTATGTAATGTGCAGGGCTGCCACAGATCTATCCAATAGTAGAGATGTCGCGAACCTCCGATATACAAGAGAAAAAGTAGACAGTAAGCCAGCACCTATTCAGTAGGAGACCTTAGGCACGTCTTCCTAACACTGCTACTGCCTATAGAGCATGCCCTAGTGGCTGCCGCTCTGGTGCTTTGAGTCCGCCAGGAGAAAAGCGTGATATAAATGTTATTTGTCTGGTCTACTTTTTCTCTTGTATTGAGCATAAATGGTAAATGCTAGGCCAGCTTCAGTTAGTACTGTTCTGGTACAGCGGTTAGCGTGCTTGCCCACCACACAGCGAGACCTGGGTTCAAATCCCAGCCAATGTGAGTTGGCTTTTATGCTACAAATCCTTAAAGGGAACCTAAACGGTGAAGGATATGGATTTTTCCTTTTAAAATAATACCAGTTGCCTGAATCGCCTGCTGATCTAGTGTCTCTAATACTTTTAGCCACAGCCCCTGAACAAGCATGCAGATCAGGTGCTCTGACTGAAGTCAGACTGGATTAGCTGCATGCTTGTTTCAGGGTGTGATTCAGCCACTATTGCAGTCACAGAGATCAGCTGGACTGCCAGGCAACTGGTATTGTTTACAGGAAACATCCATAACTCTCAGTTAAGTTTCCCTTTAAGCAACCTAATGTTTCTATTGCATTGAGCATAAATAGTAATTGCTAGGCCAGCTTCAGTTAGTACTGTTGTGGTACAGCGGTTAGGGTGCTTGCCCACCACACAGTGAGACCTGGGTTCGATTCCCAGCCAATGTGAGTTGGCTTTTATGCTACAAATCCTTAAAGGGAACCTAAACAGAGAAGGATATGGATTTTTCTTTTTAAAATAATACCAGTTGCCTGAATCGCCTGCTGATCCTGTGTCTCTAATACTTTTAGCCACAGCCCCTGAACAAGCATGCAGATCAGGTGCTCTGACTGAAGTCAGACTGGATTCGCTGCATGCTTGTTTTAGGGTGTGATTCAGCCACTATTGCAGTCACAGAGATCAGCTGGACTGCCAGGCAACTGGTATTGTTTACAGGAAACATCCATATCACTCTCAGTTAAGTTTCCCTTTAAGCAACCTAATGTTTCTATTGCATTGAGCATAAATAGTAAATGCTAGGCCAGCTTCAGTTAGTACTGTTGTGGTACAGCAGTTAGGGTGCTTGCCCACCACACAGTGAGACCTGGGTTCGATTCCCAGCCAATGTGAGTTGGCTTTTATGCTACAAATCCTTAAAGGGAACCTAAATGGAGAAGGATATGGATTTTTCCTTTTAAAATAATACCAGTTGCCTGAATCACCTGCTGATCCTGTGTCTCTAATACTTTTAGCCACAGCCCCTGAACAAGCATGCAGATCAGGTGCTCTGACTGAAGTCAGACTGGATTCGCTGCATGCTTGTTTTAGGGTGTGATTCAGCCACTATTGCAGTCACAGAGATCAGCTGGACTGCCAGGCAACTGGTATTGTTTACAGGAAAAATCCATATCACTCTCAGTTAAGTTTCCCTTTAAGCAACCTAATGTTTCTATTGCATTGAGCATAAATAGTAAATGCTAGGCCAGCTTCAGTTAGTACTGTTGTGGTACTAGCCATGCTGGGCACTATACTAGCCATGCTGGGCACTATACTAGTTATGCTTGCCCACCACACAGTGCTTGCCCACCACACAGTGAGACCTGGGTTCGATTCCCAGCCAATGTGAGTTGGCTTTTATGCTACAAATCCTTAAAGGGAACCTAAATGGAGAAGGATATGGATTTTTCCTTTTAAAATAATACCAGTTGCCTGAATCACCTGCTGATCCTGTGTCTCTATTACTTTTAGCCACAGCCCCTGAACAAGCATGCAGATCAGGTGCTCTGACTGAAGTCAAACTGGATTAACTGCATGCTTGTTTCAGGGTGTGATTCAGCCACTATTGCAGTCACAGAGATCAGCTGGACTGTGTAACGATCGGTGTAACACAGAGAGAATCTGATTACCGGTGATCTGCAGTATCACCGATAATCAGATATATCTCTAACCTCTGGACACCTGAGTAATAACTGAGTGTTTGGTGCAACAGTAATACTTTGAGGAAAGCACCCGTACAGGGGGGTGCAAGGCAGTAGGAGATACCGCCTAAAGAACAGCTTCCTTCCAATGGCCTGAGGCTCCCCAAGGGGCAGAGCCAGGCAGAGAGTGGGAAGGACCAGAGTGTGAGTGACACCCGAAGTGAAGTGTCACTGACAGGTCTGTGAACTATCTCCCAACAGGGGAGAGAGTTCTCGAGGTCGGACAGGCCAGGTTGGCAACAGACAGACAGATCAGGTACAAAGACAGGAGACAGAAGTGGAATCCAAGGACAAGCAGAGTTTGGCAACAGAGTATCAGATATAGCGAAGTACCAATTCAGAGATCAAGAGAGTGGTCAGGAGAGCAGGAAGTCATAACAGATATAAGCAATGCCTATTCTTCAGGTGTGAGCTCCGTGATCATCAACACCCCGGAACTAGTCTAATACACAACAGAGAGGTAACACAGTTCCCTAGTCTTGGGTGTGAGTTCCTTGATCGTCAACACCCTGGAACTAGTCTGAAGTATAACAGAATGATAATACAGTTCCCTAGTCTTGGGTGTGAGTTCCTTGATCATCAACACCCTGGAACTAGTCTGAAGTATAACAGAATGATAATACAGTTCCCTAGTCTTGGGTGTGAGTTCCTTGATCATCAACACCCTGGAACTAGCCTGAAGTATAACAGAGCGATAATACAATTCCCTAGTCTTGGGTGTGAGTTCCTTGATCATCAACACCCTGGAACTAGTCTGGAGTATAACAGAGAATAACAACACAGATAGCAAAAGGTCTGAGTGCTACCACGTAGTGATTGCAACGGCAGACCCCAGAGAAATGACCAGCATCCAGTATATATACCCTAGCGCTCTCCAGCGCCTCCCCTAAGTGCTGGACCAATGGGAAGTGGTAAAATTGTCAGCTGACCGGCTTGGTCAGCTGATACCTTTCTGGCTGTCATAAAAGCTCTGCCTCTCAACGCGCGCGTCGTTCTGAACCTGTGTGGACTATCAGTCCCAGCCACACCAGATCTTTTTTGCAATGTATCCGCTGTGCCGGACGCGGAACTAGCCGCACCGCTATCCGAGCACGCGGCGGTTTCTCCGCGTTCCGCCATGCGGACAGATGTAGGCTTATGCGTGTAAACCGCCGCGTCGGACGCGGAATCCGCCAAGTTGAATGCGGAATCAGCCAACTTATCCTGAGCATTCACGGCGGCTTTTCCGCGTTTTCTCACAGTCTGCCAGGAAACTGGTATTGTTTACAGGAAACATCCGTATCACTCTCAGTTAAGTTTTCCTTTAAGCAACCTAATGTTTCTATTGCATTGAGCATAAATAGTACATGCTAGGCCAGCTTCAGTTAGTACTGTTGTGGTACAGCAGTTAGGGTGCTTGCCCACCACACAGTGAGACCTGGGTTCAAATCCCAGCCAATGTGAGTTGGCTTTTATGCTACAAATCCTTAAAGGGAACCTAAACGGAGAAGGATATGGATTTTTCCTTTTAAAATAATACCAGTTGCCTGAATCGCCTGCTGATCCTGTGTCTCTAATACTTTTAGCCACAGCCCCTGAACAAGCATACAGATCAGGTGCTCTGACTGAAGTCAGACTGGATTAGCTGCATGCTTGTTTTAGGGTGTGATTCAGGCACTATTGCAGTCACAGAGATCAGCTGGACTGCCAGGCAACTGGTATTGTTTACAGGAAACATCCATATAACTCTCAGTTAAGTTTAACTTTAATCAACCTAATGTTTCTATTGCATTGAGCATAAATAGTAAATGCTAGGCCAGCTTCAGTTAGTACTGTTGTGGTACAGCAGTTAGGGTGCTTGCCCACCACACAGTTAGACCTGGGTTCGATTCCCAGCTATGGTATGTAAACTGGTTTTTGAAATAGTATAATTCCCTGGCAGATGAGACCCTCCTCCCTCCGGTAGGAGGGAGGAGGGAATAGGTAGAAGGGTAGAAGGAGGAAGTAGCAGCTGTCCCTTAACTAATTAGTGTAGGCAGACAAGTGAGTGAAATGGCATAAGGACCTTGCTTGGAGGAGGGAGGGGGGGCGGGCCTCCAGCAGTGAGAGCAGTGTGTTTGGCAATAATGTGCCTGATGACAGTGATGTAGAGGGTCAAAGTTTTGCTCAATAGAGCATTATGGGGCGAATCGAACTTCCGCAAAAGTTTGCTTGGTGCAGGCGAACGCGAACCCCCAAAGTTCGCCTGGAACCGTTCGCCGGCGAATAGTTTGCTACATCTCTATCTAACAGTATGATTTTTAGGGTATAAAATCTCGTGAAAAAATTACACTGCTTTTAAACAATAAAATCTGGAGGTAATCATACCGCCAGGGAGGTTAAAACAAAAAAAGCATTTGGCTTGAGCAATGCCCTATAAACTACTGTATATGGAAGGAAAACAATTATGCAATGAGTAAAAGTTTATCTCAGGTCCACTTTAAGGTAATAGTGTTGTTAAAATCTCTAACAGCAACTAAGCTGAAATTATGCTTACCATTAGCTCTTGAAATGTATAGAACTATAACTATATATTTTACATATTCACAACAATTACAGCACCCTGATACTGCGCTCATATGCTGAGTCAGATGTTATATAGGTCACCTCTAAAAAATGTTTTATATAAAAGATAATGAATCAAACATTCATCAAACATTCATATTACATGTGCTAAATTCTAAGTAAAAAACACAATAGCAGGCAGTAACCACATGTATAATGTCCTTGCTCATATAATAATTATCATGTAGGAGCGCTCTTCCTAGATGCGTGCAACCATCAAAATAAAGTTCTTCAGTAAAAATGGTTAAGCGCTCTTCTCTGCCTGTTCCTTCTTAGACACAGCAAATATGTCATATAATGAAAAAGCCCCCCCTTCGGGGAGAGACTCACCAGACTTCTAGGCCTCCAAGGCCAATGCTCGCATTCGGGGTATTGGCCACCCCGCAGCCTCTCTGGCAGTCCTCTCTTGGCTATTCCCAGTCTGTGTAAGCAAAAAGCGGATTCCACATCGCGTAAAAGCGTACCAGTTTATTTTTAAAAAATTTAAAAACAGATCAGTGGTGTATAACCACTCATTGGGTCAGAAAACTTCATCAAAAATGAAAAAACACAGCCAGCCCCTTGTTTTACAAGCTACCTGATTCCAGGTACAGGGGTATGCAGAGATGAGATGCACTAAGCTGGTGACAAGGCGCACGCCTCTGTCATTTAGCGTCCCTCTCCGCAATAGCTTACTGGCTAGTGCTCTAAAAGATACCGAGCCTGCTGCACACAGACAATCCCGCCGCGTCCAGCGAGCGTCGTGCGCTGTGACGTCACTCCGTGGCTCCGCGGCGGGATTGTCTGTGTGCAGCAGGCTCGGTATCTTTTAGAGCACTAGCCAGTAAGCTATTGCGGAGAGGGACGCTAAATGACAGAGGCGTGCGCCTTGTCACCAGCTTAGTGCATCTCATCTCTGCATACCCCTGTACCTGGAATCAGGTAGCTTGTAAAACAAGGGGCTGGCTGTGTTTTTTCATTTTTGATGAAGTTTTCTGACCCAATGAGTGGTTATACACCACTGATCTGTTTTTAAATTTTTTAAAAATAAACTGGTACGCTTTTACGCGATGTGGAATCCGCTTTTTGCTTACACAGACTGGGAATAGCCAAGAGAGGACTGCCAGAGAGGCTGCGGGGTGGCCAATACCCCGAATGCGAGCATTGGCCTTGGAGGCCTAGAAGTCTGGTGAGTCTCTCCCCGAAGGGGGGGCTTTTTCATTATATGACATATTTGCTGTGTCTAAGAAGGAACAGGCAGAGAAGAGCGCTTAACCATTTTTACTGAAGAAATATATTTTACATAGTAGCAAAAAAGTTTCTGTACCGTGTTACAAAACGTTGTTTTTTTACCTATATATAATTTACAGTGATTGTGGCATGACTTGTGAATACCGACCGATCAGATATCTTTTGGCAATATTTGTCAGGCCACTGAAAGATGACTTCTGTTTTTTTTTTTTTTTAAGAAATATAGGCAACATTAAGGTGGTCACTAACAATCCAATTTCTAGCGAAAAATCGTTCGACCAATCCGATCAGAATTTCTGATCACTTGAACGATTTTTTTTTGCTAGAAATTGGATCATTAGAGGCCACCTTTAAAATCAAGCAAAAGAGTTGACTTGTGTTTAAAGAGAACCCGAGGTGGGTTTGAAGAATATTTTCTGCATGCAGATTCTGGATCTGCCTATACAGACCAGCCTCTGTTGCTATCCCAAACCCCCCTAAGGTCCCCCTGCACTGTGCAATCCCTCATAAATCACAGCCACGCTGCTGACAAACAGCTTGTCAGAGCTGGCTGTGTTTATCTCTATAGTGTCAGTCTGCTGCTCTCCCCGCCTACTGCAGAACTCCAGTCCCCGCCTGCATCCCTTCCCTCCCTGCTGATTGGAGGGAAGGGACGGGGGCAGGGACCGGAGCTATGCAGGAGGCGGGGGAGCAGCTGAGACTGACACTACAGATGTAAAAACAGCCTCACAGCACGGCTGTGATTTATGAGGGATTGCAGAGTGCAGGGGGACCTTAGTGGGGTTTGGGATAGCAACAGAGGCTGGGCTGTATAGGCAGATCCAGCCTCTGTATGCAGATAACATTCTTTAAACACACCTCGGGTTCTCTTTAACTGCTTCCCGTCCGCCTAACACAGGATGGCGGCGGGACATCGGCTCTCTCAGGTCTCAGTAATGCCATATGGTGTCATCTCGCGACGCCCCAGCGATCAGCCTGCCAGCCAGCGATTGGAGCTGGCAGGCTGTTTTTTTTTTAGTATGTATATATTTATATAGTGCTGACATCTTACGCAGCGCTGTACAGAGTATGGTCTTGTCACTTAACTGTTCCTTAAAGGGGCTCACAGTCTAATCCCTGTCATAGTCATATGTCTTTGTATGTATAGTGTAGTGTATGTATCATAGTGCAAGGCCAATTAAAGGGGAAGCCAATTAACTAATCTGTATGTGTATTTTTTTAACAAAATTTAGGTCTTTTTTCATTAATATTAAAAAAAAAAATATATAGCAGCAGCAATCAAGTACATCCAAAATAAATGTGTATTTGTGAGAAGAAAAGGAGGTAAAATTCATTTGGGTGCTAAATTGTAACCGAGCAATAAACCGTTAAAGTTTTGAAGTGCGGAATTGTAAAAAATGGCCCGGTCAGTAGGGGTTATAAACCTCTGGTTCTCAAGAGGTTAATATATGTACTCATTGTGTGTCATGATATATATCTGTTGTTAGTGAATACAAGTAAAACTGATATTGCAGAAGTAGAATTCCTTTATGTCACAATATAACTTTTATACTGAGCACACATACCTGTATAATAACAACAGCGCCAGACTGTCTGTCCCTCATTGTCACCATTCCTGATGTTTCTACAAATTCTCTTGGGTGTGCTGGAGTTATATTCCAATGTGTTGTCACTTCTCCGAAAATCCCAGGACCACGTATAAGACTACAAGAAGAATATACCATATCACAAGCTTTGCCATGTTTTCATATCACCAATGACCCTGCAGAGTTCACAGTTCAAAGCAGATACCATACACTGAGCCTAATCTAATAAATTGTGGATTTCTCTGTGCAATCCCTATTCTTAGTGCTCCTGATTGCCGAAGCATTGGGAAAGTGAAATCGTACAGCCAGAGTTTGAGCTGTCACACTTTTGGAACCATAGCTGGCTTCTACTGAAGCCATGCATGGATCCTTTGTAATGCATATGGAAAGAGTACACATACAGTACATGTATGTTTCCCTATACATTGTTGGCCATTACAGTGGCCCGCCTGCACATTAATCAAAAAATAATGCACTTTCGCCACTCCCATGCCCCTTCACCCTTTTACCCCCATGTAGGTTGATCTAACCCAGGAATTGTACAGCCCAGTGAGGAGGAGCTCTGCTACTTGGGCAATACCAACCCACATAATCTATAACATTAAAGCAGAATATAACCCTGCATTTCAACTTTGCTCTAAAACATTATTTACAGCATATTATAAGCAACCAGCATTTTTTTTTTTTTTTACTAGACCAGCATTGGAAGGGTTACACACAGAGCTTTAATGTTCCGTGGAGAGACATGCTGCCCGCAGCCGAAGTTTAGATAGATACATTTAAGTAAACACAATGTAACAAGTGAGGAATGTGACTCACTCTCTCTGACTGTGCAGGAGCTGGAGGACAGCCAGAGAGTGTATAACATTCACCACTTGTTACATTGTGTTTACTTAAATGTATCTATCTAAACTTTGGCTGCGGGCAGCATGTCTCTCCACGGGACTTTAAAGCTCTGTGTGTAACCCTTCCAATGCTGGTCTAGTAAAAAAAAATGCTGGTTGCATATAATATGCTGTAAATAATGTTTTAGAGCAAAGTTGAAATGCAGGGTTATATTCCGCTTCAAGGGGTAATATGCAAATGGAAGAGTGGGCAGTAAAGCCTCTTCCTCTTTTGTAAATAGTCCTTGTCCAATCTTGAGGACAAGGGGTCCCACCAACTCATGCTGAGGGAGATGGAGGTAACTACCCCCGTAACTAGTCATATGGGGGTAGGTATGGGGGGGGGATTTTAATTGTGGAATCTAGTAGTCCTTAATAATAGAGGGATCCCCTATGTGTCCAGTCCATCTGTACCCCAAAAATTCAAAAATAGACAAGGGGAGGGGGGGGCATTTTTGACTCTCTTTTACTCTTCTCTTCTTATTTTACTTTTCTGTTACCTATTTTTAACTACTGTCAAATTAAAAATGAAAATCTTTATCCACACACACACATACGCATTTTCATATTTTTTTCATCTGTATCCTTCTGTCTCCTGGTTTACATACTTCTATTCCCTGATGTCGTCTTCTTCTACCTACTTCTATCATCTTCTGCCATTTTCATATGTCAACCTCTTGCTTTTTTGTCTTTTTTCATCGACACGCTAAGCTTTTCTATTCTTTAGTTCTTGCCATTGCAGACTGGTTGCCTTGCATGTATGTATAAAGTTTATTGTTCAGTGTGGGTAAACCTGGTTTAGATATGTGCACAGCACAGCAGATAATAATAGTAATCATAACTATGATGCAAATACAACCTTGTTAACAAACTGAATTACAGGATTAAATAGGTGCCAGTTAGTTGTTCAATGAAGCTCTAAAACTGAGAAAAAGTGATGAGTGAAAAACATATTAAAAATAAACAAATAAACAAACATGTCAAATGTAAAGTAGCTTTGCTGGCTAAATGGATCAGCTGCTCTAAACTGTGATTTGCTCATCCCATTCTCATTCTGTATCCTCTGTGTGGCGAAAAAGCACATAAGTTACACGTTTTGATGACCACTGCTAATAAGATGTCCACATACCTGATATAAGCTGTTCCATTATAGCTCCCAGAGGGTTCACCAACAAGAACATAAAGTGATGATGGGGCTATTCCAACAACTCCAGCTGCACCAACATCTCCAGCAATCACTACAGTGGCCATACCTGAGGAACCATAAGACAAATCAGAAATAATTATCATTATATTGTATAGACATCTTCTGCGGTGCTGCATACAGTGCACAAATAATCTATGAATTGCAGCACTAAATAAGTGCCAGTTACTTCTATCATGACACTCTGAAAATGATATGTAGTGATGAGAAAGAAAGGCAAATAAAATTCTTCTAATTCTAATTTACTGTACGTATTACACCCAGGGCCGGATTTGTACTTTTTACCGCCCTAGGCCAACTATCACCAGCGGCCCCATGACCAACAGCAATTCCCCCCCCCCCCCCCCCCCCCAACACTGCCAATCTCTGCCCCTGTCCTTATTTGTAGTGAAGTAGTGAACCAGAACTCATTTTTTAAAACTTGTGTACCCATTATCAGGTTCAAGAGTAGTTGTTTCACATAGATCCCATAACTATCTGACTGATTCCTCAGTGTGATTACAGCAGAGCACTCCTTCTCCTTCTCCTCCTACCTAGTTTTTCTAGTGCAGCCACATAAATGGATCTGGTCTCTGAAGTTTTCCATTGGCCTGAAGACTGTCTGTGACGAGTCACTGGGACAAGAGCATGTTCAGGCCAATGGAAAGCTGCACAGATCAGGTCCATTTATATGTGATGAGTCAGCCATGTCACTGGGAAGGAGGCTATAGACATCTTACTTTAAATGTTGCCCTTTGCTGCAGCCAAACACCTCCCTACACACACACACACAGAGCGTCATGGGGCCCTAGTGCAGTACCACTGCATGGCCTATTTCCACCACAGCCCTACTTATAAAGGAATACCTGGGGAGGGGGAAGTGCCCTGGGAAGATCAGATCCAGCTCCCAGCAGTCTATCAGATCCCTTGCTTTACTTCTGATTCTCTCCATGGTGCCGCTTTCACATCCAAAAGATCCAGCTACTGCACATGTACGGGCCTGTCTGCACACCTACTCGATCATGCCTTATGGCCAGGAGCGGTTTGCAAATGCTCCTGGCTATGGGGGTGATGGAGGAGGCACCCAGATGGGCTCACGCATGTGCAGTAGCATTCGACACTGGGTGACTATCAGATGTTTTGGAAGGGCCAGTGGTACTCTGGAGGAGGTCCGAATTACAGCAAGTTAGGGACCTGATAGACTGGGGGCCTGGAAGAAGCCTCAGGGAAGTAAATCTGAACCAGCCCAAATCCGTGTTCATTTAAAGTGAGCCTTTCGCTGCAGCCTATCCCTTCTTCCCCACAGACCCCCCTTCAGCCAGAACCCCCCATCCCCCCTCCATTAAACATGCCTTAAAGGAAACCTAAACTGAAAGGAGTGTAGAATCTGTCATATTCATTACTTTTTAAAAAGATCAGTTGTTTCTAGTGCAATTCTTTAGCCTGGGTACATAGTCACACAACTGCAGCAAGCATGCAGCCAGTGAAAGCAGATGGGGGTAAGAAAGCCTGGTCTGCATGCTTGTTATACCTGAACATAATATCTGAGGAAGAGATAAAACAACTCAACAACCAGGAACATGTTAAAAACAGACAGACCTCTGCCCCGAGTCCCTGGCAATTCCCTCACATCCCCCCACACCATTCTAGAACAGGCAGACTGCTAATACCATACACTCACCCACATGCACACAGTTAGTTCCATTTGCAGAAGCAGGAGATGTGGAGAAGATAAGCCTGACGCTCCGGTCTCCTCCACGTGAAGCTTCAGGGGGCGGGGAGGTGAAGCCAACAAATCACCAGCCAAAACACCAGCCAGTCTGGATCAAAATTGGAGATGCATGGATGCTGCCCTGCACGTCTGTGTGTGCTATCCTTACTGACTGCTTGCGTCCTTGAAGTAATCCAGAAGAGGGAGGCCCCACTCTGTTGTGTGCCTCTGTGCATTTGGACTGGTCCATGGGCTTCCAATGCACCTCTGCATCCTAACGATGTCTCTTAGCAGCTTCCCTGCCTCGCCACCTCAGAGTTCCTTCTTCCCCCTGCCGCTGCCAACCACGTGTGCTTTCATCCCTGTCAGTGTGTTAGTCACACATGCCTGCCTCCCTTACTGCAGCCGCCGCTGCTATCTGTAAACTTATGCAGGGCGGCTCGGGAAGGACCAGGTCTGACTGCCTCTTGCTGGCTGCTGCTTCCATCTGCAGTGTGGAGGAGTCAGGACTGAATCGGCATAATATTTAGCACGGTCTGTAATCTTGTTTGCTGTATACAAATGCCTCCTGCCCATCAGCCGCCCTACACAAGGTTGATTTTTCTGTCGCCCTAGGCCATGGCCTAGGTGGCCTAGCCAGAAATCCGGCCCTGATTACACCCCAAAGAGGCTTTTTTTTAATGGTTCTAAGAGGAGAGTCTAATTGTTCTAGATGTCATAGAGACAATGGTAACTTAAGTCATATGCTTTGGAGAAGCCCCAAACTTTTCAGATGTTGAACTAATATTGGACGATATTAGACTGTAGAACGTACTTTTTTTGTTTATCTACTAATAGATGAATTAACTGTCCTCCTTGGTGTTACAGATTCATCTATTACTGATGACCCATGTATAAAACCTGTAATTTCTAGAGCCCTATTTCCAAGCTAAAAAAACTACTACGTCAACAATGGAAGATGTGGCTTCTCCTACTTTAACTGATTGGATCTCCCAGATTAATTTTTGATTATGGAAAAGATAATATATTCTCACAAAGGTTGTCCAGCCAAATTCGAAAAATGGCATTTCTGGCTTAACACTCCATGTCTCGCATCTTGAGATCTCACTTGTAACATACTGGGCCTTTGATATAATCGTACAATAAAAAATTGACTTCATTTATTATCTCTGTTTGCATTTCACTTGCATCTCCCCTCTACTGCTTAATATTCATGTAATTCACAATGCAAATATATTTCTATACAATGGTAAAATACCGCTCACCCCGGATAAATGGCAGTGCAGGAACTTGGAACTGGATTCCATACAATACTGATGACAAACAGAGGAATTCCGCACTTGTCCAAACTGGTTACTTTATTCAGGACGTATCCAACATCAAATAAGCTGACATGTTTCGGGCCTCAGCCCTTAATCATGGTGAGTTATGATTAAGGACTGAGGCCCGAAACATCTCACCTTATTCGATGTTGGATACGTCCTGAATAAAGTAACCAGTTTGGACAAGTGCGGAATTCCTGTTTGTTGCATATATATTTCATTCATATATATTTACAACTCATCCATTCTGTAATATTTATCACATTGCTATTTGTATTTTTATTCAACCTCCTATATATATGTGTGTATATATATACATATATATATATATATATATATATATATATATATATGTGTATATATATATGTGTATATATATATATATATATATAATATATATATATGTATATATTACGGCCAGAACCCGAAGTTTGGCCACTTCTAGTTCTGGCCGGCCACTTCGGGTTCTGGCCGGCCAATTCGCGAAAGTGCCCGCTGCGCTGCGGCCAATGTTACAAACGGATGGTTTACTCTGATATGAATGTATCTTCTGGCCGCAGCGCAGCGGCCAAACGTATTAATTTGTTTGCAATTAAGCCAGCGGCAATGTAACGATTCAAGCCGCCGGCTTTTTCATCTGCCTCTCTCTCTCTCTCTCCTCTTATGGCCAGCCGGCGGGGGGGGGGGGGACACGCGAGTCCCCCAGAGTCGTTCGTCGCAGCAGGGGCAGCAGAGCGGGGAGGCTGCAGACATTGCTTCTGCCAGCACCCGCTCTGCAAGAACGGCAGGCTTCCCTGCCGCGACGAACGACTCCGGAGGGACACGCGTGTCCCCGCCCCCGGCTGCCCATAAGAAAGAGAGAGAGAGAGAGAGAGAGAGAGAGGGGGGGGGGGGGGGGTGGGAGAGGAGAGAGAGAGGCAGATGAAAAAGCCGGCGGCTTGAATCGTTACATTGCCGCTGGCTTAATTGCAACAAATTAATACGTTTGGCCGCTGCGCTGCGGCCAGAAGATACATTCATATCAGAGTAAACGATCCATTTCTAACATTGGCCGCAGCGCAGCGGGCACTTCGCGAATTGGCCGGCCAGAACCCGAAGTGGCCGGCCAGAACTAGAAGTGGCCAAACTTCGGGTTCTGGCCGTAACATATACATAAATATATATTTATATATATATATATTTATATATATATATATATAAATATATATATATATATATATACATATATACATATAGTTACAAAGATAATTTGCCATAACAACTTCCTGTGGCAATGCATTTCCCATCTTTATCACTCTTACTGTAAAGAACCCTTTCCCCTTTCCTAAATAAATGGCTAAAACGTTTTTTCTCCATGCGCAGATCATGTCCTCTAGTCCTTTGAGCAGGCCTAGGGACAAAAAGCTAATCCGCCAAGCTTTTATATTGCCCTCTGATGTATTTATACATGTTAATTAGATCCCCTCTGAGGCGTCTTTTCTTCAGACTAAATAAACCCAGTTTATCTAACCTTTCTTGCTAAGTGAGACCTTCCATCCCTCGTATCAATTTTGTTGCTCGTCTCTGCACCTGCTCTAAAACTGCAATATCTTTTCTGTAATGTGGTGCCCAGAACTGAATTCCATATTCCAGATGTGGGCCTTACTAGAGAGTTACAAACACTGACCGAATGCAATGGTACCAGGGAAAATATATACAAACACAAAGTCTAAAAAAGACAAACCCTATAGGTAACGATAAGAGGTCAAATATACCCCAAATGTGATTGACCAAAGAGTATGGGGTCTGTGAAGTGTGCTTAACCAGATAAAGTAAAATTATTACTGCCCAAGGTGCATCTCTGTGGGGGTCTTTGCTGATTCCCCCCACCCTATAATAGAAGTGGAATGTAGCTATCCCACAGGTGGCAGGTACTAGCACACTGGGTTAGCATGAGGAGGTATATGAGCTAAAAAACGACCTCTGACCAATAGTATGTCAATGTTTGACGGTCAGGGAAGTGCCCAGAGTGCTACCTCACATAGCTAAATCCCAAAATCAGGATGATTGGTGGAAGGATAACATCAGCAACCGTGCATAGTGCAGTACACAATATTAAGACCCTAATATGAACATATTTCACCCTAAAACGGGCTTCCTCAGAAGGTGCTGTACAAAAAAAAACCCAGCATCATCCCAAACAGCTTAAGTTAAAGTATTTACTAGAGAGTTAAACGGGCAATATTATGCTAGCATCTCGAGTATTTATTTCCCTTTTAATGCAACCCAAAATGTTATTAGCTTTAGCTGCAGCAGCTTGGCATCGAATATGATTATTTAACTTGTTGTCGATGAGTACTCCTAAGCCCTTCTCCAAGTTTGATGTCCCCATCTGTATCCCGTTTATTTTGTATGGTGCTAGACCATTGGTACGACCAAAATGCATGACTTTACATTTTTCAACATTAATTTTCATCTGCCTTTTATGTGCCCATATAGCAATCCTATCCAAATCCTGTTGCAATATGTCACTATCTTCCTGAGAGATGGTGATTTTGCACAATTTTGTATCATCTGCAAAAATAGCAACATTGATTTCTACTAGATCATTGATAAATAAATTGAAGAGCACTGGGCCCAGTACTCACCCCTGTGGGACCCCACTGCTAACAGCCACCCATTTTGAGTGTAATCCACAGACCACAACTCTTTGTTTACTGTCCATTAGCCAGTTCCCTATCCATGCACACAGACTCTTCCCTATATATATATATATATATATATATATATATATATATGTTTATATATATATATATATATATATATATATATATATATATATATATATATATATATATATATATATATATATAAATATATATATATATTTTTATATATATATAAATATATATATATTTTTTTATATATATATATATATATATATATATATATGTATATACTTAAGGACCAAGGTTATTGAAATCTACACCCTGTTTTGGTGGCTACCTGGCTGGAAGGGCGTAGATTTCAATCACTGCCGCAGCGCGCATCCGCCGTTTTCGGCGCTCCCGCCAATCTCGCCGCTGAATCCCCGGCATGTCCCGTCGCAGCTCACTTGCTCTGCCTGTCTCTATGACAGCAGAGCCATTTGAGCCGGTCAGGAGCCAATTTCATTGGCTCCTGGCTGTGTCTATCAATGTAAGCAACTCCCATAGGCTTACATTGATAGACATGGTCAGGAGCCAATGAAAGCGGCTCCTGACCGGCTCACCTGACTCTGCCGTCATAGAGACGGCAGAGTGGGTGTCCTGACTCCTGAGGATCCTGGAGTGCGGAGGTGACAGCGGGTATATGCGGCGGTTTGTCGGTATTCCGTCGTTATTGTACCAGTGGTCTCTGGTCCTTAAGGGGGCAGACACCGCTGCTACTTAAGTGGTTAAAAATCAGGCAGATGTTATATAGGCCAGCTATTGCATAGATCAGGGATGTTGAACTCCAGTCCACAAGGGGCGAGGTCCTCACACATTTTTAGCACAGCTTAAATTAATTGATAGGTCTGGTTTGTGTTGTAGAACACATTTCTAAGTCCATTCTAAACACTTGTATGGATATGGCCCCCGAGGACTGGAGTCTGACACCTGTGGCATGGATAAGCATGTGCAAAACATACAGTAAAAAGGATGGCATCTCTGTCAGTAGCTGTACAGCTATCTCAACAGAAACATCCAGTGCAAATGCATATTTAAAAAGGCTTTCTTTTGACTGGAACCATTTGAGGGACCAGTGTTGCTCTCCTGAAAGTCAGTCTGGTTCTTCTACAAATGAGTCATCCCTTATGACTGACAAACTAAAAATCACACAAACATAAGGAATATCTGAAATCTCACTATGCTGTTATAAGATATTTACCATCTACAGGGGAAATGACAGAATAGGTTGGTGACACCAACTGAACGGTGAATGATTCCTCTCCCTCAAGAAGCCCATCTTGAATGGCGTTCAGTTTAAATGATTTTCTGGTTTCAGTCTGAAATACAAATAAGATAGAGACATTTACAGTACAGTTAATACTTAATTACTTCTGTGGAAGTACCTGTCTGTCACCACCACACCGCTGTCCACTGTTGCCCTTTCCTCTGGATTGACAGGCTGCCTTCACCCCCTACTCCATTGCCCTCCACCGCCTGATTGGTGCATAAGTGGCAGAACAGCCTTGCACCCTTGACTGAGCCCCAGCATTACGCACATGATGATGCCATCATGTGCATGAATATGGAGCACATAGGAAGGCAACAAGGAATGGAGGGGGCCACAGGACACGCCCCTCACAAGTAAGCATAGTGGGAGACAGTGATTTGGATACAGTAAAACAGCTCAGGTGTAGCCTTACCTCCCCTTCAACTTCCAGGGGTGAGGGAGCTAGAATAACTACTTTAATTGTAAACAATTTTAATAAATTCAGGTCACGTTGCAGTATCTCTCAAGTTCTACAGCCATCTTCAGAAAGGAGATACTAAGCAGATCAGGCCCATTGTCTCTCAATGTACAGTACCTACTTCCTCTGTTCTGCTGTATCAAAACAAGCGATAAGAACATTCAAACATTGCTGAACACTTCGGGTGATAATATCTATAAAACTGTATCAACATTCAGGGCCAGTTCTAGACTATTTGCCGCCTGTGGCAGGATACGCGCCCCCCCCCCCCCCCCCCCCCCGAATTTGGAATGATCGCACAGCACATGCCAGAGGAAGGGCCGAGAGGGGGCAACTGAAAGGGGGCACAATTTCTCTCCTCACTCTCTCTTCCATGGTCCCCCTCCAATGCTCTCCTCCCCCTCCGTGCAGAAGAATTGCAGCAGCGTAAAGGTACTTACCTCCATCCGCCGGGTCTCCCCTGATCTGCCCTCTAGAGCTCGTCTACTTCCTGCAGCAGAAACAGGAAGTAGACGAGTGGCAGCTACGGAGGGCATGTCACAGGGGAGACCTGGTGGCTGCATGGCACATCACAATGGTGGTTGGACGTTAATGCCTTTACGCTGCCACTGCTGTTCTGCTGTTCTTTTGCATGGAGGGGGAGGAGAGCACTGGAGGTGGACCCTAGAAGAGGGGGTGGGATGCTGTTTACAGGTGAATTAGAATGGCAGTCTCTGTATTCCTCTCTAGCTCCCTTTACAGGAAACCTGAAGTGAGAGGGATATGGGGGCTGCCATATTTATTTCCTTTTAAACAATACCAGTTCCATGGCTGTCCTGCTGATCCTCTGCCTCTATTACTTTTATCCATAGACCCTGAACAAGCAAGCAGATCAGATATTCCTGACAAAAATCTGACAAGAGGGCTCTTTTAGTCCCCTATTCTTTTCTAGGGGTTTGGGTCACCCAGAGTTGTTTGATTTCTCTGTTGTGTGTGTGATTCAAACACTACTGCAGCCTAAGAGATCAGTCGGATGCTAGGCAACCGGATTTGTTTAAAAGGAAATAAATATGACAGCCTCCAGATACCCCTTGCTTCAGGTTCTTTTTTACATTGTGGCCACTGTGACTTTGCTATAGGCTGGACTGTTTCCTTTGCTTTAGTACTGCTATAAATCAAACCTTTTTTTTCTAATTGTGATGAATGGTTCATGGACGTTTTGTGACAGCTGTACATGTTCAGCAGAAAGTGGCAGGAAATAGATGACTGAGTCTGTGTCCCTCCTGGTCAGCAGCCGGCCTTCACAATGTGACAAGTTATATAACTACTGCTGGTACAAGCCATAGAGAAACACTGAGCATAAAACTGCACTTTATATAACGTATGAATGCAAAATGTGTTACATAAGCCATTCCATCAGAACAACAATCACATAATGACCTGATATAATCACCTCCTGCAACAATCAGTACAATGAAAAATGGTTTCTATTAAAAAAGGGCCTTTTCTGTTCATCTGACTGGATTCGTTCTTCAAATGTACAGTGCATTAAGAATCCCATATCAAATGTATCCATTACATTGTATAATAGTTCCAAAGTCTTTCCATTTTATCTACCTCATTAAAGACAAGAGTGCCATTCAGTGGGCTCAGGTCATTCTGTGCGGCTTCCTCCACAATCCAGATAATGCTCACTGCGCCGCGCCCCCCTCCACTCCGCACAACTGTCAGTATCACTTCACCAGCTGGGTCGCCTATTCTCTGAGGCTCAGAAATCAATACCTAAGAGGGAAGGAAAATGAAATGGCATATAAAGCGGAATTACAGTCAGACATAACTTACAATATAAAAGTCTGTTCCTCAACTACTCATTGACTGCACCCCTGCCTGCCTCTCTTCACAGTCTGCACTGTGGTTCAGTGCAGATCATTAATAGGTACCAAGAAGAAAAGGAATAAACTTATTAACCCTTTTATGCATTAAAAATAAACAGTTAAAAATTGTTTGTTCTCAGAACTTAGTTTAGTAATAGTTTTGCTGATCTAGGAGCAATAGGGGGATTTTGACTATTGGTTCACTTTAAGAGAAATAAAAACAAACATTTTAAGTACCATTTTCTAAATCTCATTTTAATAGTCACGCTAATCACCGCACTAACAAAATGAATTTACAGGATAGCATAGTGGTTTAGTATGACTTGATTACTGCAATCAATACTGCACTTGATTGCAGTATTGGGGGCCCTAGATTGTTTTCACTTTAAGGACACAAAAATGACCATTCTCAGGTGTGGTGTCAACGGGCAGGGGCCATTACAATGGCCATTAAGCCATCCAGGATTTAGAAACAGAGGAACATGACTCAGGTATCTAGCCATGCGACTACAAGCTCAGATTTGAGTGAAATGTCTTTATAACTCCCCTTGGTACATCCGGGATCTCATCTATTATTATTTAGTATTTATATAGCGCCTACACCTTTCGCATCGCTGTACAGAGTACATAGTCATGTCACTAACTGTCCCTCAGAGGGGCTCACAACTTAATCCCTACCATAGTCATATGTCTATGTATGTATTGTGTAGTGTATGTATGTACAAATACTCCCTATCCGCCCTCTCTGTTCCCCAAACACTCTACTGATGTCCACCCTCGCAACACTTGCTTACTCACAATTCTCCTATGGCACTCCCCTACCCCATCAAACCTGCCCCCCCCTTCAACTCTTACAAGGAGGCTTTAAGGACCCATCTGTTAACCATGGCTTACCCACCATCTTCACAGCTCCAATCCCCTCCCTTGGACATACACTCTCCAAATGTGCCCCCCATTCCTTACGTATATCCTCATCTTGAAAAATGAGCACCATTGTTTACTGGTGTAAATGACTACTTTGTGTACCTTTGTTTAACATTGTAATGCCCATTTTAATTGTAATTACATTTTTTTATGTTGTAATGTCACAATGATATTGTTGTTGCCCCATGTTCTGCATTCACCATCTCAGACTTTTAGAGGCCAAACAGTTAGCTACTAGGGCACAGAACAGAACAGCGCTGCGTAATATGTTGGCGCTTTATAAATACAATTATTAATAATAATAATAATATATCACTGATAGTTCATGAAGTGACTCAACTTTTCTTTCAGATGAAGAGAACTGCTAGGGATCTTCTGTCTGGCATTTACCAGATGGCCATCTGATCTTATCTAAGTGTACCAGTGTCGCCAACCGTCAGTAAATTTACTGACTGTCAGTAAAAAAGTCAACAAATCTGGGCTGTCAGTAAAGTCCATGAAAAAATTTGTGGTGTCGGTAAAAAAATCCTCTCTCTTTCCCAGAAGATCACAGCACTTACTGCTTATCAGTTTACGTATCACTCTAGAATGTATGATGCTCTAGCTAAAGGTGGCCATACATCTGTAGTCTTGGCGGCCGATCAACCATCAGATAAGACAATTATTATTGATATTATAAAAATCGGTGCCACCAAGAGCATGCCTAGTTGACAATCAAACTAATTTCGGGCCGAAATTGGTTGCATGTATCGATCACATGTAACAATCGAACATGCTGGAAAATCTCAGGTTGGCATGCTCAATCAAGTGTGCAGTGGTAAGGGTTGCGATGATCGAGAAAAAATGTGATGGAAACCCCCAGTTGCATCCCCTAAATGTAAATATATCAAAGTCCCCCCCCCCCCCCCCCCCCCAGATGCCGTGCATTAATACTTCACCTGTCCGGTGTCCGCCACTGCACTCTTCTTCCTCATTTGAGTACGTGGTTGCCGGTGTATTGCACGTAGGGTGCATGTGTGATATCTTTTATTCAATTTCAATAATAGTAGATGTCAGTAAAAAAAGTGTTCTGTCAGTAATTTTTTTGTGCTTTGTCAGGAAAAATGTATTTCTGAGGTTGGCAACACTGAAGTGTACACAAGCATTATGGTCTAGACTGCTCCAAAACATCATCTCAGATTTTCGCATCTTAAATTTGTGCCCCACTGAGCTTACATAACATTTCAGCCAAAAAATGTTCCAATGATCCTCACTACACAGCTCACATCACACCACAGCAACAGTAGCTACAGGCAAAATCCCAGAACTCTCAGACAGCAATACCCCTGAATGTAGGCCCAAATGCTCCATTTAAGCGAAAGAACTCTGCAATGTCACATCAATAAATAACAGCAGTAATACATGATGTAATCATCTATTCTGATTTAGCGTGCACTGGTAAAACCCGGTAGCATGAAATTGCTAAAGTGAAGGTGGCCACACACGATACAATAAAATGATCCAATTTTATGGCAATTCGATAAATATGATCAGATCTCCCAAAACAAATCGAAAGCTTTTTTTTTTCATTCGACTAAAAGATCAGTTTTCCCATCTTTTTTTGATTTTTATCGATCTGGAATGCTGGAAATGTTTTTTCAATTTTTCTAAAGATTGTATCGTGAGTATTAGATTGTCAATTTATTAGTATATACACCCAAGCAATTTTCTCAGAGTTTCCAATCATTTTTATCATAAGTGGGGAAAAATTGAGCGTCTGTGTGTGGTACATTGGTCATATTTTTGAAATGTTGCAATCAGAAAAATGTATTGCAATCCTTGAATTGAACAAATATTTAAAAAATTGTATGGAGTGTGGCCACCTTGAGCCTACAACTATCACAGTATTGGGGTCCCTCCCACTTCTCCTCCTACCCCCTCCATAGAATGGAGCAGGTGTATTTATACAGTGATTGTTTGTTGTGTACTAGTCAGGAAGTCTGTTTAAAGTGAACCCGAGGTAAGATATGGAGGCGCGCCATATTTATTTCCTTTTAAACAATACCAGTTGCCTGGTAGCCCTGATAAGCTATTTGGCAGCAGTAGTGTATGAATTACACCAGAAACAAGAATGAAGCTAATCTTGTTCGTTCTGACTTTAATGCCAGAAACACCTGATCTGCTGCATGCTTGTTCTGGGTCTTTGGCTAAAGGTATTAGAGGCAGAGGATCAACAGGACAGGCAGGCAAATGGTATTGCTTGAAATGAAATAAATATGGCAGCTTCCATATAACGCTCACTTCGGGTTCCCTTTAACGGATTCCAGATGGCGGTGATTAAAATCTATACTCTGTGTCCTGTTATTCTTCCCAAGGCATAGATTTCAATCACTGTGCCATCAACTCCCTCTCTCCATTCCAGCTGGAGGGCTCAGGTCTTAAAGGTGATACAGCAGTCTGGTCCCAAATTGGCGCAAGGACCTGGCACGTGTTGAGCACAGCTGCGACCCCCATGTGCTTGCACGCCCATGGTGCATGCTGTCCTCAACAGCGACCCTCAAACACCCCCGCGACTCCCCATGCACTCCTGCCAGCTAGCACTGACACAGGAGGACACAGGGATGGGCAGATTGTTATATAGCACTAGCTATTTAGCCCGCTCGTTAATTAACGGGCACTAGGGCTGTGGCGCGACCCCAAGGAGCACAGCCGAGTTCCATGCCGCGCGCGCACCCGCCCACGCTCCCTGCCGTGTGCACCAACGGCTGCCCGCCCACCTGGTCCCGTCCTCCTCCTGTCCCAATGGCTACACATGCGCAGTAGCCAAAACACACAGACACAGGGACAGGAGGATGACTTAGGGACACATGGGGTTTTATTTTATAGGATTATAGAACTATGACATGCTCACCCGACTTATCTCAAAGCCAAACAGTCCCAGAGGAGAATCATTGGGCGGAATGTTGACCACAACAGTGACTTCCTTTCCAAGCTTTGCACCATTTGTCGCTTGTTTCAGGGAAACATTGAATGTCTCTGAATATTCCACTATTGTATCATCCAGTATAGCAATTTCTATTATACCTAGCGCCTGGAGTGAAAGTAAAGCGTTAATTGCACGAAAAGGATGGACTAATACATTTTCATATTAATTGAACACTTTATGACCAACACATTAAGGTCAGAATATCAGGGTGAAATTTGTCAAAATGCCCCATGTGTTCCTTGAGACAGAGGCCAGATAAAGTTCTCAGTGATGCTTTGCAAAGCTTTACTTTTACTGACCTCTAGTGGACAATGCACTTATAACACATTCTAACTTCCAATGATTACTTTCCAATGATTAGGTTCACATTGGGGTGTTGCTTTCAGGGGCGTAGCAATAGGGGTTGCAGAGGTTGCGACCGCATCGGGGCCCTTGGGCCAGAGGGGCCCCGAAGGGCCCTACCTCAACTACAGTATTAGCTCTCTATTGGTCCTGTGCTCATAAATAAAGAGATTCTGATTCTGATTCTGATAATAATCACTTCTATAGATACTTTGAATAGTGGTAATCATTAAGAAAATGTTCCCCATCCCCTTCTTGCACCTCAGCACTGTAGTTGCCATTGGCAGGTTTTTGTGCGCCGGATCAATTGTTATGTATAGAGTGCTTGGGGGGCCCATTGTAAAACTTGCATGGGGGCCCACAGCTCCTTAGCTACGCCACTGGTTGCTTTGTGTGCAAAATCCTCAGGGAGAAGTCCCATTATACGTTACATGCACCATACAACGCATATAGTGAAGCATACAGTTAATTAGAAGTATGCTTCATTGCAATTGTAAATGTGCACACTGCCCGTTACCCCCCAGCATGCCTCATGTTTAACAGACTGATTCTACTGCACAACAATGTCAGCATAGCATCAGAATATAATTTCCTTGCATAATTGCCTTAGAAAACTGTCAGGTTTTATGACTGTTTAATATCCTGTTGAGATTGCCTTTTATTACTGTTAGTCCCAGTGGGTGACATTAACAGAACAGGAGGTAGACAGAAATTGTTCTTGCTGTGATATAGATGACATTCAAACACTTTTTTTAGCAGAATGGGGTAAAGCTTAGCGTTTCTGTTTTTATTAAATTTTGATTGGCATAGGGGGCTCATTAACAGTATTTTTTTAAATATAAGACGCACTTTTTCTCCACCCAAATTCGGGAGAAAAAGTCACTGCGTCTTATATGGCAAATACAGGGAGTACCCAACTTACGAACTCCTGCCGATATGAACCTCCGATCCATCGGAGCCCGCAGCAATCAGAGACCTCTCCTCTCCCTCACTGCTTCCCTAGTGCTGGTCACGTGTGATGACGCGATCAGCAGAAGTCGGCACTAGGGGAACAGTGAGAGAGGAGAGGTCTCCGATGGATTAGGCGAGACATGCTGCCCCTGCTTTCATCTATTCAGGAGGATCGGAGGAGCACACGGGAAGGGTGGAGGAGACTTGGGGGAGCACATCTACAAGAAGCTCCTGGACCACGGACGCACCAGGTTTAGTTTATTTTTTCCCCTGGTTATTGGCCTCTACACCTAGGTGCTTCTTATAGTCCGGAGTGTCTTATATACCGTAAAAATACGGTATTTTTATCAGAACCTGTATGAAAGCCGAAACCTACAAGGATTCCTCAAGAAAGAATACAAGAAATCTGGCTTTGGGTAAGTTATTTTGCTGCAGCCTCTGAAAGCATATGTAAAGTGATTTCATACAAGGTTGATACATCAATCACAGTTTCCTTCTTTGTGTGTGAATGCCTAATGGACCTTCCTTATTGGACTACAGTAAAAGCTTACACAAGACATTCAGCCTACTGAGCCTCTGAAATCTGTAAAAGTGAAACCTGTTTTGCAGACCTGTCCATCAGAAAACGAGATATTCCCTGAAGAAGGTTGGAAATCATCACGACTCGCAGTGACTGGCAACGCTTCCCAGTAAACAGTAACAAAGCCAAATTTTCCAGCTTGTCTGACAACAGGAAGCCTCAGTACATTCTGTGGAGGCGGAACTTCATAAGCCAGCACAGCTCCATTTACAATCTGCAACAGAAATAACCTCATGTTTATAGCATAACAAAAGCAGTTAGGCTATTATACAGTGTTACATCTCAGCTATATTGGAATACAAAAAGAATGGAACAGGAAGCTTTTAGTATTTCATCAAAGTCTGGACTCAGTTTTACCAAGGACTGGAGGGCAAATGGCTAACTATTCATAACATACTGTTTATTATGGGAAGTTATCACAGTACGACTATGCAAGCCATACAGAAGATGCCACCTCTGGAGAGTTTATAGCAAAATATATATATATATATATATATATATATATATATATATATATATATATATTTACATAAGATATTTAAAATATTGTAGCAGCGCATGACTGGTTGGAGAAAATGGTAAACTTTCAATTACACAACTAACTTGTTTACATTAGAGAGCCAATATTATATTTAGAGCAGCCTTTGGCAATTTTTTTTGCGTACATATGTACACGTCGCTGGTAAGTTGGGTGCCAGGAGATGACTTTATCACCTGCCGCAAAACTCCCCGGCAGCATTAAATACTATTCCCTCTCCGAGTTGCGGCAACTTGGAGAGAGAAGTAATTTGTGGCCAAGCAACCGCCGGAGCCCTGAATAATCCTTACGCGCCCTGCATAGCATTACATTACTGCCATGGGGTGCCCGGTTTTGGCGCCCAACGTGCACCGAAAACACCTGCTTCAATTTTTATTCCTGCATGATCAGCCACTGTATTGTAATGCCCACTTCCTAATAATTTCACAAAATGTGATCCTTTCACTTATTTATAACAAAGACCACCCTGAAGAAACATAAAGCTGCTGATCTATTAAACATTTGGTTGTTAAAACTCCATTTTTCCTTTTAATTCCAATCTTGATGGAACCATGGAGATGGGCCTATGTGGCTACCTTTCAGGAATATACAGTATAGCTGCCACCATTGGGGATTGTGCTGTTATGTTCCTTCCCATAATTCCCTATTGTAAACAGGAAGCTGATGCTGTGTAATCACAATTCCATCTGTAGACCATAGCCAGGATACAGTTTGTAAGGATTCTGTATGTTATCTCTATGTTTGTGTGGATTTCTTCTAAGTGCTCCAGTATCCTCGTACAACCTAAAATTGCGCTGGTAGGTTGCATGACTTCTCCCATCAGAAACTGACCGAGGAAAAAAGTAGAACATCAGGCTGTAAGGTCTGCTGAAGTACAGTTGTTAATGTGAATTGTTTTCTGTAGAAGCATTGCGTATAATGTTAATGCCATATATATCCAGTATATGTGTAAATAAAAAGCTACCCCTCCATCATTGTAAACATGGAACATGTACAGCCTTATGATTTTCTTGCAGGAGGGCACAACTCATACCTCTACTCTCTTTCTTAAATCTAGTATAATTTATATGAAATCACTGTTACTAAATCCTGAAGGCCAATGTAACTAGTCTTCAAGGCTCACCACTTTAAAGGCCACCACTAGTACCATAACTACATTGTTTTCTCTCTGATGTGCCCATCATGGAAATCTAGATAATCTGTCAGAAATAAATGTCCTTGATTTCCTTCATTAAAAACTGAGAAGAGTAGGACGGCTGCCTTGTTATCAGGACATAAGAGAGAACTGCAGACATTGGATCTTATTCAATTCACTTCACTCTCCAAAGTTTCCTCCTAGGTGATAATTTCACATTATCAATATAAATATCTTTAAAGTGGACCTAAACTCTTGCACTGGACAGAAGGGAAACCTAGAGAAATGTGCCCGGTATGTATTTAGAGAGTTTAGCATGTATAATGTTACCTTATCTGTGTTTAAGCACAAGTTGTAATTTGATCCTTTAGCTGTGTCACATGACTGCCATGGCAGAGAGCCTCTTTTGTAAACACAGGCTATAAACAATATGTCTGCTTCCATGAAAGCAGGAATTAGACACACTGCAGATTTATTGCAGGGTTTGTATCAGCTGTAACAAAGAAATGTATTTCTTTCGAGGATATCATGGTGTTGTGTATCTTTTAGAGGTGAAATGAAGTTCTGAGTTCAAGAACTCAGAACTTCATTTCAGCTTTTTTTTAATTTATTTTAGCTTTTTTTTCAGCAAGCAAAAAAAAAACCCTCAAATACTTGAATTAAGAATAATTTTGACAGTACTTTTTCACCTACTTTTTGATACTTTTTCAATTGCAAAGTGCTGTAAGGTTATTCTGAACTAGAGAAGAAAAATTATCTCCTAGGAGAAAACTTTGTAGAGAAAGTGAATTGCATACGGGCCATGTTAGGTTTCCTTTAGCTTCATACATTGGACCTCATGTTCCTACCTTAGTAACATTGAACTGAAAAACACCTCTTGGTTCATCATTTTCCAGAATGGTAATTGCACAGATTTCCGCTCCAGGCCTTTTCACCACTGGTACTCCACTTGAGACAGACGAATTCGCAAACTGGACATCAGTTATGTTTACTAGAAAACCTTCACTTAACTCGGGGATCTCATCCTAAAATATGAAAAATAAGCATGTGATCTTGGGGCATATTCAGAAACTGATGAATTGTTTTTCTTACAATTTGGCAGTTTCCCATTTTTTAGCTTGCAAAAAAAGTCACTGACTGTTTTACTAGCTACAATCTCCCACTTTTTTGTTGCCATTTTTTAAATTTGAAGAGTTCTACACTTATATGTACAACATGTTTTAACAAGAGAAAAGAGCCCCTTCACGCATCTACTCCACTTCCTCCCAATGTTTGTCATAGTTTTCTAGCATGCGCTCCATTGTGTGTCTCAAGCACTCTCCTTCCCCTGTCCCTGCTTCCCAGTGCTTCCTAAAGGTTGTCTGAGATTTTTTTAGTAAGCAAAATTAGCGTGACACAGCTCTCATAGTGTGTTCCATCCTGGAACCATACTGTGACCCTTTAAAGGGATTTCAATTTTACCACCAACTAGCCTAAGACCTCGCTGTACCATTGCTAGTATTACGACTTCATTGTAAGCAATAACTAGACTAGGAACTCACTGTGACAACTGGCTTGACAAGGACCTTACTGCAACCAATAAAAGAACTGAAACCACTGAAACCAGGTGAAATAACACCTTTAACTTACAAGATATGAATAATTTTGCACTGTATAGTCTCCCATATGCTTACAATTGCCATATAACCCTTTCCTCTATGATCAATTTGTTGATATACAACAAATGACTTGGCTGCATATATCTTTATGCATAATCTATGCTTTTTTTCATATGATCATGAACCTGATTCTAACTTAAGTTTTACTATCATTCCTAACTAAATCCCCTTATTTTTCTAACCATTTTCTCTTCATTTCCGTTGCTGACAACATTTGTTTATTAGCACTACTATTACCTTATTGGGGTGTTTAAATGTCATTTTATTGACTGCTTCTGTAACCATATAAGCAGAGTTAGCATTTTAGCTTTTCATTTAATTGTACGTTTATACTGGTGAGCAATCATTATAATTCTTGGGACTTCTTACGATCTTCATATTTTAATACTTAAAGGACCACTATGATGTAAAACTTAAAATATGTACTGTATATTCCGGTGTATAAGACGACTGGGCGTATAAGACAACCCCCCAACTTTTCCAGTTAAACTATAGAGTTTGGGATATACTCACCGTATAAGACTACCCCTCTTCCAAAGCACACCAAATAAAAATAATAATAATAATAATTTACTGGTGCAGATACTGGTGCTGTACTGTATGCTACCCAGTATATAATAGTATATAAGCGATTGACTGGGTGGCTTGGTTAACTCTCCCTCTTCCTAAGCAGATTGGTCAGCTGTCCCTGTCTCCCTGTTTATCAGAGCAGTATGGAAGAATAGATTGTGTTGTGCCCATAAAACACGCCTCTTTCACCCTTCTGGCCCACCCTTGTATCCTATTTACCTCCTCTGCCTCTGAGATCTCACACATGTACACCTGCGACGCTTCACTACAGCCCTTAGCAGCGAGATCTGAGAGTCGGTAACAGGATACGCGTATCACCCGGCATCAATGACATCCGGCGTATAAGATGACCCCTGACTTTTCAAAAGATTTTCAAGGGTTAAAAAGTCTTATACGCCAGAATATACAGATATATGCATACAATAAAATTGTAATAAATATATACACATACATTCAAGATGTGAAAAAGCTCTGTACATTTTTTAACTCCTGCTTACAGTTTCTGGATTAGTCAATTTCCTTGCGGGATAGTCAAGGTTTTCTTTATTTTCAAAATGGCGAGTGCTTTTAAAAAAAGCAAAGGACATTTTGAGAATCTCCCATGGGATGGGCTAGCTGTCAGTAACGGCCAGTACCCACGCTGCAAATTTCCTGACGATTTTGCAGACGACCGGCAATACTTTGAGCAATGCGCGATAGTTTCCCCGATCTCGGGACCTGGGTGCAGGAGCGTGATCACGCGAATGGCGTTTAGCGATGTGCGGTGATAACTACTGCCACAGCAGATCTTCAAGATCCCCTGTGACTCCGCGCAAAGTACCGCGACCGCTTAACTTCCCTTTCTCGCCCGTCATGTAACATCGCATGACGTCACGCATACCTGCCGGCCAGAAGATGGATCGCGGAGCACCCGTTGTCAGGGAGATGTCGCTGGATCCATCTTCCTCTGTCGGGTGATGAATATTCAGCTTCAGAGGCTCAGAGCCATCAGATAAACAATACCTACAGCAACAGACAGCTACATAGGGGAATTGTCAGTTACAATTCATTTTGCTCTGGGGCAAATGTACACCTTGTTTGTATTTCTACACGCTTATTACATTTTACAGTATTTATGCCTTGTGCTCCTTTTAAAAAAAATAATTATGTGTGTAATTCCAACAACATGCACCTCGCCAGGAAGTTTGACTTGTAAGCTCTGGCCCAGTCTTGGCAACATACTTGGTACACATATTTACTTACTGGCAAGATAGTCACTTTAACTTGAGCATATGTGCTGTTCTCTCTGATAATGATGAATTTTTCTCGAATGATGTAATCTTCATTTTCTGTGGCTCTATTTAGCAGCGGCAGGGAGGTGTTTGCTGTAGACTGTAAGTAAACACCAACATCCCCAATAAATCCTTGCTCTCTGGTGACTTGCAGGGTGATGATGGTAATATTCCCTGTTGGTTGAGAAAAGAAATTTGAATGGCAAAAAATGAATTCATATTCCTGACAACTGAATTTCAAGCAATAAAGAAGAGACATGAATTGCATGAGTTGAAAATCTCCATTGTTTGACTTGTGGGCCATACATTAGTTGTGAGAAGCAGTATAATTACAGCACTGTCCTGTGGCTATAGTACATATCCATGTGCACCTCAGGGAATGGTACATTTTCTCTGAATCTATCACTACATTGTGATGAATTAGTTTTAAAGAAAACTTGTCATGTAAAAATAAAAAGGGGGGGAGGGGGAGTGAGGGGGGGAGGGGGAGTGGGGGGGGGGTATTCGCGGTGGCACAGCAAGCACAGTTGTCCCAGTACAGGGAGTCTAGGTACCCCGGTGCAGCTAGTATAGTGCCCCAGTATAGCTAGTATAGTGCCCCATGTGCCCCAAGATAGCTAATATAGTGCCCCATGTGCCCCAGGATAGCTAGTATAGTGCCCCATGTGCCCCAGGATAGCTAGTATAGTGCCCCAGTATAGCTAGTATAGTGCCCCATGTGCCCCAGTATAGCTAGTATAGTGCCCCATGTGCCCCAGGATAGCTAGTATAGTGCCCCATGTGCCCCAGTATAGCTAGTATAGTGCCCCATGTGCCCCAGGATAGCTAGTATAGTGCCCCATGTGCCCCAGTATAGCTAGTACAGTGCCCCATGTGCCCCAGGATAGCTAGTATAGTGCCCAGTGTGCCCCAGGATAGCTAGTATAGTGCCCCAGTATAGCTAGTATAGTGCCCCATGTGCCCCAGGATAGCTAGTATAGTGCCCCAGTATAGCTAGTATAGTGCCCCATGTGCCCCAGGATAGCTAGTATAGTGCCCCAGTATAGCTAGTATAGTGCCCAGTGTGCCCCAGTATAGCTAGTATAGTGCCCCAGTATAGCTAGTATAGTGCCCCAGGATAGCTAGTATAGTGCCCCAGTATAGCTAGTATAGTGCCCCATGTTCCCCAGGATAGCTAGTATAGGGCCCAGTGTGCCCCAGTATAGCTAGTATAGTGCTCCATGTGCCCCAGGATAGCTAGTATAGTGCCCCAGTATAGCTAGTATAGTGCCCCAGGATAGCTAGTATAGTGCCCCATGTGCCCCAGGATAGCTAGTATAGTGCCCAGTGTGCCCCAGGATAGCTAGTATAGTGCCCCAGTATAGCTAGTATAGTGCCCAGTGTGCCCCAGTATAGCTAGTATAGTGCCCCAGGATAGCTAGTATAGTGCCCCAGTATAGCTAGTATAGTGCCCCAGGATAGCTAGTATAGTGCCCCAGTATGGCTAGTATAGTGCCCCATGTGCCCCAGGATAGCTAGTATAGTGCCCAGTGTGCCCCAGGATAGCTAGTATAGTGCCCCATGTGCCCCAGGATAGCTAGTATAGTGCCCCAGGATAGCTAATATAGTGCCCCAGTGTAGCCCACTCCCCCCGCGGCCGCCGCTTCTGTTATCTGTTATGAGCTGGCGGCCGCTTCCTGTCACAGATTCCCCGTAGCCGCTCTGAGGAATGCAGCATCTCCTATTGCAGCAGCGCTTCCTGCGCAGCTGCTGTAAGGAGGGAAGGAAGCGAGACAGCGTCGGTTTCCATGGTAACGGCGATCGCCGCTACAGGAAGCCGCTGCCCCGCTTTCTTCCCTCCTTACAGCAGCTGCGCAGGAAGCGCTGCTGTAATAGGAGATGCTGCATTCCGCAGAGCGGCTACGGGGAATCTGTGACAGGAAGCGGCCGCCAGCTCATAAGGTGACAGGAGCGGCGGCCGCGGGGGGGAGGAGGGGCGAGAGGCCAGACCCGCCGCGGCCCAGCTGGCAACTGCCCACGGACCGGCAGTGGGCCGCGGCCCGGTGGTTGGGGACCCCTGATCTATAATATATTCTTCCTCTTCCCTTTATTTCCCTGCCTAGCTTCCTAGCTGAAACATGATCCTATGCTCACTTGTGTTTACAAGCAAGGCTGAGGTGACTCAGCAATTAAAGGAGAAAAGAAAAAAGTTAAGGGAAGAAATGACATCAGTATTTTGCCTCAAACTGTGGGCAAAAGACATGGTTCCCACCAGGAACATAATTCTCTTCATTTACTATATAAAATTCACTGAAATCAAAATGCGGACAGTACAATACATGTGTTATGTAAGTAGATCAAGTATTTATCTACTTACGGTATATATGTGATTTTTTCCCCTGGAATAGTATGGCTAATCCTCCTGCTTTAAAGGTATTACTGGAATCAATGTTTGTTGGTTTGATGTCTGTATAACAGTAATACTGTGTGATAAGTAGCAGCAAGAAGTGGGCAATGACAAGTGATTGGCATCAGTGGGTGATGAGTAGTGACAAGTAGTAGTGGATAATATATAGTTGCAAATCCTAGGTGATAAATATTGACAGGTAGTGGGTAATGAAAAGTAACAGGTGAAGAGCAGTGACATGTACAAGTGGGTGACTAGCAGTGACATGTGGTAGTGGGTGACTAGCAGTGACATGTGGTAGTGGGTGATGAGTAGTGGCTGATAAACAGTGATAGTTGTGGGGGATGAGTAGTGACAAATAGTAATGTACTTTGAAGATTCTGAATGGGGTGCTTATTTTCTAAACCCACTGTAACTCATGATAAAAAGCATTGTGTGTTTTTATAACATTTTTGAAAAGTACATTACCGACGAGACAGGAGAACTCTGCACATCTGGTCCACAGAGGATAAAGCAGAAAGTTTCACCACAGCATAATTAAACATAATTAAAGTCAGCAATATTGGCAGTCCTCATGCTAAGTATCAATATTTTTAGGGAATAAGATTGGTCAGGGTTGATTTGGGTTAAGACATGTTAGGTTTAGCATTTTGGTGAAAGTTGAGTAAGTTGGGGTCAGACTAAGGTGAATAGTCCATTTTAGGAATACCTATAGATTATGACAACCTCTTCCAGGTGACGGTAGTTCAAATCTATGCACTGTTTATACCCAGCTACTCATGCCAGGGCGTAGATTTCAACTTCTGTGTTCGTGTGTTCTCGCCATTCCAGTCATTCACGTTCACACTGTGATGCTACAGCAAAGCTCCGTATCTTGGTCAGGAACTAATTTCAATGGCTCCTGACCTCGTAATCACTGTGAGCCAATCACAGTGAGCACGTCTTTTTTTTTTTTAAAGACCTTCCTTAACGATTGCTCTGCTGCAGAGGCGCGCTCTGGCGCACTCCCGCGCGCGTGCCCTTATGCCCCCTTGTCATTCCCCGCTAGTCCTGAGATCAGTGAACAGGAACATGGTTCCCGTTCACCGATCTAAGTCCCCAGCAGAAAAACCGACGGTCTCTTATCAGAGGCCACATTCTTTCTGCAAAAAAAAGTTTACCTGGCCCCCTTGTGCTTCCGGGAAGCGAGAAGCACAAGGTAAAAAAAAAAAAAAACATCAAGGTGGCCATCTTGTGGCCAAATAGTAAAACTACATCTACATACATTTTTCAAGCCCATTTACACACATAACATTAAAAAATAACTGTTTATTTCCCAACACCAAAAAACTACCCAAATAACATTTTTAATGGAAAAAAAAAATTACAGTAAAAAAAAAAAAGCATAACTAGTAACCTAAGGGTCTGAACTTTTTAAATATGCATGTGAAGGGGGTATAGTACAAACATTTTTTACATTATAATCTTGTAAATAGTGATGGATGCAAAACTGAAAAAAATGCACCTTTATTTCCAAATAAAATATTGGCGCCATACATTGTGATAGGGACAAAATTTAAATGGTGTAATAACCGAGACAAATGGGCAAATAAAATACATAGGTTTTAATTATGGTAGCATGTATTATTTTAAAGCTATAATGGCCAAAAACTGAGAAATAATTATTTGTTTTCCATTTTTTTTAATATTCATGTGAAAAATGTATATAAAAAATAATTCTTAGCAAAATGTACCACCCAAAGAAAGCCTAATTAGTGGCGGAACAAACAAGATATAGATCAATACATTGTGATAAGTAGTGATAAAGTTATTAGCGAATGATAATAACCTTATCATTCGCTAATAACTTAATTTGATGCTTAAATTGCATATTAAATTGCTCTGATGCATACAGTGAAAAATCCCTGCGGGCTGAAATGGTTAAAGAGACACTAAAGCGGAAAAAAATAATGATATAATGAATTGGTTGTGTAGTACAGCTAAGAAATAAAGCATTAGGAGCAGAGACATAAGTCTAATATTTGTTTCTAGTACAGGAAGAGTTAAGAAACTAAAATTGTTATCTATGCAAATAGCCAATGAGCTCTGCAACTTTGAAAGTCATGGAGAGCTCTGACTTCTGATTAGGTTATCTCAGCTGTATTGTGTTTTTCTTGCAGAGAACAGTTCAGGACAGGTCAAAAGTTCACTGACTGTTCTGCAAAAACTTTTAGAATGCTGAGTAATGTGTAAACTGCAAATATTAGAGAATGATGCAATGTTATAAAAAAAAACTGTATAACTGAAAATAAAAATATGAGAATTTTTTTTGCTACCAATGTTCTAGTAATTACCCCTACCACACAACCAATTGATGATATCATAATTTTTTTTTGCTTCAGTGTCTCTTTAAGGGACCAGAGAAGACTATTACTAAAGCGGTTAAAGTTGTTGACAATCCGTGGAAGGTGAGAAGTTGGCACTTAGAAAGGAAAATATTTGTGTTAGGCAAAAGGCTGGGGTTAGGGCTATTGGGAGGGAGCAGTAAGCATTGGGTTCAGGTAAGTGTTAGCCATGGGAAGGATGGAGGTTACAGTTGGGAACAGTACACGGGTTAAGTCTAGGATTAGGTTAAGTAGAGGTGGATAGTAATAGATCAGGGAAGTAAGAGTATCCCTTAGCATAGATATTAATAATCCTACAATCCTAACATTAGTATAGGGCTTATCTCCTGTTGGACTCAAAGGGCTCAAGAGCTTCAGCCATGAAGGGCACACTCAAGGGACCACCCTGCAGTGTTAGGAAGTCTTGCCCGAGAACTTCTTACTGAATAGGTACTGACCCTAGCCAGGATTCGAACCATGGTCTCCCATGTCAAAGGCAGAGCCCTTAACCAGTACACTATCTAGTCACTTGCCATTAGAGTTTTGTTGTCCCAATAGTTTGCTCCCAATAGACCAGGCATCAAGACTGATTATGATGATGAAACAGCACACACATAGGAATATAAGCTGAAGTAAAACAATATAAATTTATGTCAGTTGTAAACGATACATATACCTCCTCACAAATGGTAACTATTTTATTGGGAAAAAAAACATTTATCATCACTATCATCAAATGCCAAAAGCTTTTAGTGACCCTGGTAATCAGTGCATCTCCATAAATCTCATATAATAAGACGTCATACGTTCCTTGTGATCTATGGTTGCTTCCATAGCAAGTATGAATAGAGAACTTTTCCATGATAACTAATCTCCTCCGACACATAAACCTTTGGCAGTGCTTCTGTACGAGTCAGACGCAAGGCTGCTTGAGGAAGGTCATTACCGCTGCTATGTGGTGGATTTAGTCCATCAATCAGCAAGCAGCAGAAGGACAACGTTTCAGATGGTATTTACAAGGCTGGTGTGCGGAGAAGGAATGTTGCTGCTTGTAACAGTGTCAGAAACGGGCATGAAATGTTTCATTATAATGGAAATAATAATTCACACTTTCACATGGATTTCTCTTCTTTATTTGGCATATGCATGTTTACTAGAATTGCCATGTTTCCTTTCCTGCCTTCTAAAATGTCACTGGACTCAAGGAAAAGTGTGGCCTGGTGAAACTTGCTCCTGCTCTGCTGTAAACTAGGAAACACCTTGTTTCTGAGTGCACTACTCTACTTTGCCCTGTCCCTCACACACCACACTCACCTTCAGGCTCATTCACTGTTAAAGACAATGAATTGACATGCCAGCCAATCACACCATGCGGAGAATCGTTTGGCAGGATAGTAAGTACGGCCTTGGATTTCTCTGGGTCCAATATTGCTCCTTTACGTGGATCCTTGATATTCATGGTAGTGACTTTTGTGAGGATTACTGTGACAGTTTCTGCCAGTTCAGCAATATCATCGGCTACAACTGTCACAGTGATTGTAGTCAGGGTCTGGCCTTCTGAAAATGTAACCTGCAAATACAAAGGAGATTTTTCAACGAGTGCTGCTAAGTTGTTTTTTTTTATGCACGTTTTCCAGCAACCGCTAACTATGTTGATTATTGTGTTCAGCACACATCATGTTACTGGCTAATATAAAAATGTACATTAGCTGACTAAAATTGGCAGGGACCCTGTGAAAGTTGATTGGGTCTTCTTTTGATGCTCTTCACTCTTGCTCCATGTATGTGTTTGCACATGTCCTTACCATTGGATAATGTGGCCAGAGCTCAAATAGAAACTGTCACGGACGGTTGCGGGGCCGCAGACGCGTCCTGGAACCGCCCGTGAAGAAAAAGCGATCGCACTCGATTCTCTGCATCGATTGCGCTTCAGATCAATAGAATCTGGATTGATTGTGTAGGAGCATCTGTCTTTTCTCAGCAGAGAGAAGACATCAGCTTAACTGCAGGATGGCTCTTTTGATATGCTAATGAGCAGGAACAAACCCTTGAATTCAGGAAGCTAATCTCCACAGGGGGGCCATAGAAAGCCAGCCGAATCGGCTCCCACCAGGCCATATATGAATGCATGTGGGGTATGGTTTCTTGACGATTATATGGCAACCATACCTCGCACAGCTATAAAATTCATATGGTCTTGTTCGGTAAAATCTGGCCATCGTGCAGATATGAAACTCATTGTGATAGTCAGTCCAGTTGTTGAGGTATGACCCTTCTCAAGAACTGGACCCGCTGCCCTAGCCATGTCTGATGTCATATTAATCTGTATTTTCCGACAAGTATGAATCTGTTATCCCCCTAAATATAACGTGTATCGTTTGTGAGGTACAGCAGTTTGTAAGTTTAAAACCTAAAATCTCTCAGAGGGAATGAACTGTCATTGGTGGGTAACTCAGAGGGGTCGGCATTGCCACACCCCCAAACCAGCTTCATCAAAAGCACATGGCTGGCAGGCGGGCCTCATTCCTCCATTTTTCCACCTTCATGAACACACGGCCACCGTGAGGAACAAGTGGTGGCCATTTTGCTTGAACTTAGCTGAAACAAAGAATGTTGCGGAACTTGAAACCAAGGACTTGATGATTTCCCCACAAAAGGACATTTTCCATGAAACTAAGTATTTTTTCTCCCTTTCTTTTATTTTTCATACTGGCTATTACTGTTTTAATAACTGTCTGTATATATTAATTATTTATATTGCCGTGAATAAACGACTTTATCCAAGTCATTCACTGTTCAGCTACCCTGCTTCGCAGCCGCACAAACTGAACCAGACTTCTGAAGAGACGCTACTATTGTATTGTTGCTGGCTAGACAGAATACAGCGTGTTTTAACCGTTTTTATTTGTAGATCTAGGTTCAGACAGTCAGCAGGCTCCTCTGTCCCATGGTAACAGAGGTGGTGGCAGTTATATCCTGAACTAGTGTGTAAAGTGTATTTCCGTAACCCACAGGCTCCCTTCTGGTCGGGTTGCTGCCTAAATTTCTGTCGGTTTCTGCGCAAAGATCGCGACCAAAGCTTGCATGGTCTGTATGCTGAAACCGATTGGAAGGCAATTTGCGGTCTGACCACTAGGGCTCCTGTGACAGAAACCTATAAGGAACCAGCATTAGGCTCAGTTATAAGGTCAGCAATAGGGTCAGTTTGTTAATTTCTGCCCCCCTGCCTTATTGTTATCCCATTCACAACAGCAACATGGCAATGTAACCACCAAGTAGACTCTATAGGCCATCATACCACAGTTCTAAGAGCTCAGAAATGAAAATCTTTCATGGGTGAAAAAAAGTATACCCCACATCTTCCCTGTCTGTGTCACAGGTCCCTTGATGCCCAGATTTAATGCTCTTCTTTTAGACAATGTCCCCTTTCTGCTGATGCTATCACACTATAGGGATTCCAGCTGCAATTTACTGTATATTCCAAGCCAATGCTCCACTGACTGCACAAGAGTGAATTGAGTGGTGAATTGATCAATATATGTAGTGTGATACCTTTATATTTGTTGCTGATATGTATATGTCATGTTGTACAACCAAGAGCAATGCAGCATCTAAGTGTGATTACCCCCCCCCCCCCTTTTTTTTCCTGAAATGTATATGTCATGTTAAACAGCCACCAGCAATGCAGGCACTTTGGTTTTTGGCGATATTTAAGTCTTTACAGTACAGAGTCATGCTTCAACATTTTAAGCAGTGATTATACTCCTGTTGCAGCCCTTCAAACTTGGTACATAAAGTAGTAGAGTAGCTTGGTGAAGGGCAAGGCTGTTTCTGGGCACCAGCTAGTGCACACCTTCTGTATTAACCACCCTGGCGTTCTATTTATTTCGCCAGGGTGGCTGCGCAGCGTTTTTTTTTTAAATATTTTTTTTAAAAATCATGTAGCTAGCCTAGCGCTAGCTACATGATTCCCTCCTCCCTGCTCCTTCCCTCCCACTCTTCCGATCGCCGCCGGCGATCAAACCCGTCCGGAAATCCCGTTCTGAACGTGATTTCCTTTAGGGCTTCCCCCGTCGCCATGGTGACGATCGTGATGATGTCATCGGGAGTCCCGATCCACCCCTCAGCGCTGCCTGGCACTGATTGGCCAGGCTGCGCACGGGGTTTGCGGGGGGGCCTCTTTCGCGTCGGGTAGCGGGGCATCGGCAGCGACGATCGTTAGAAACACGCAGCAAGCAAAGTGCTTGCTGCGTGTTTTTTAAAAAAATTATCAAAATCGGCCCAGCGGGGCCTGAGCGGCGCCCTCCGGCGGTCACTGACGAGCTGAGCCAAGGAGGTTAATGGAATTCTGTTTCAAGCAGCCTGTAGTGTTCAGCACAGTTAATTCCAGTTTACCCCTAATATGTTCCAGCTTTCCAAGGACCCCTGTATCCTTAGCTGATGCTATTGAAGTTTCTGCAGTGGAGTACACCTGCTCCTGTAGAATGTGTGTGTATGGGGGGGGGGGGGGGGGGTGCAGGCTGTCTTGCCTGGGACTCCTATGGCCCTGCTAGTTGGAGCACAGTAGAATCAGCAAAGTCCAGTAAAATGGAACTCGGAAAAGGGAGGTCACAATAATTTACTCAGCAATTAGTCAGCATACTATAATGATAAGGAGTAGGCACGTACCATTCCTGATGCAGGAAATATATCAGATATACTGCCATTGGCAATCCACTCCACCGTAACCCGCCCATATGTTCCATAGAGACGCTCAATACTGAAGCTGATCAGATTGTCCTGGTCCATCTCCTCTGCTTGCTTCTTTAAAGAATTCTACCATTAAAAAAAAATCAACATTTAAAGAGATGAAAAGACACTACACAATTCCTGTACAATGCAACCACACAATGCTAATGAATCATTAGAAGAATAAGCCAGCATAGGAAACAAGTCACATGATTACCTGAGCAAATCCAATGACCCCATGGGCGTAGTCATTCGATGGGATGATGATTGTTACATAGGAATAGACACCAATCTCTGCACCCCCTTTTGGATTCTTCAGTCTTACTCTGAAAGATTCGTCCTCTTCTGGGATTGAGTCATCAAGAATATTAACTCCGAAAGTAGCTTCACTCTGTCCAGGCTCAAACTTCAGCTCACCTGAACTAGCAGAAAGGCAGACACAGCACAACTTTAATACAACATGGATGACCCATGATGGATTCTAGAGCTAATTACAGGACTGACTTTGTTCGGTATTGGTATTTTAAGTATCTCTGTTTAAGATGCTAAATGTAAGTTTGCCCTCTTAAAACGAAGGTATTTGCGATAATTCAGCTTTGTGATGTACTCCTGAATATGCAAATGATCTCTTTTTGCCTCTGAAGCCAGGTCCACATGAAGAACTGCTGATGTATAGCAAGCCTATAGCTTATACATTTTATACAGAGCCACATCAATCCAACATACATACAGCCTATTTTGGACTATCTGGCCCTCATCAGTGCATGACAGGGATTAATGTGGCTCTATGGGATAGGGCTTAAACCGGTACTAAGGAATACCCAGACAGCTCATGGTTCTGTGTCACCAAGAGCTGTTTGGGTACTCCTCTGTTTAAAGAGAATCTGTACTCTAAAATTCTTACAATAAAAAGCATACCATTCTATTAATTATGTTTTCCTGGGCCCCTCTGTGCTGTTTCTGCCACTCCCTGCTGCGATCCTGGCTTGTAATTGCCAGTTTTAGGCAGTGTTTACAAACAAAAGACATAGCTGCTAACCAGAATGTGATAGGCGGAGAGGAGCTCAGTCTGTGACTCACACAGAGCCTGCAGGGGGCATGGAGAGGGTGTGTATAGCTTCTGCCTATAACAGCAGACAGCACATTCCTGCCTGAACCCGACAAAGCCGTCAGAGGATAGAAGATTAGATTATATAACAGAGATAATAGAGCCACTGAGCAACTAGGAAAGGCTGCAGTAAGACAGACCACATTAGAACAGGTATAGGAACTTATAGGCTGGAAGAAATAAGGCTGAACATTTTGTTACAGTCTCTTTAAATGAAAACAAAATGAAATTTTAGTTTCAGTTCAGTCTTGACTCTATACATATATAGGCTTTTCCTGTATGCAGGGCAGGATTTACCATAAGGCACTGTAGGCTCATGCCTACAGGCACCTGATGATGGAAATGCGGCTCACTCCTCTCCCCTAGTGCCTCCCTCTCTCCTTTCCTATGCAAAGTCATGAACAGAGTACAGAAGAGAAGTTACTCACCCAACTCTCAGCATTCCACTGACAATATCCCTTTTTAGTTGGGGGTAACACTAGCTACTTAATACTGAACCTATGGCTACTTAATTCTAAGAGACACCTGTAGCTACTTATGATGGGTAAGGGAGCAGTGATAGCTGGAACAGCCAACACATTTGGGGTGCAGTTCAGCGGGGGGTTGTAGGTTCATAGAAGGTGAAGTCTGAGGTGCACGACATTCTGTGCCTACAGGCTCCTATCATATAAATCCAGGCACGCCTGTATGCTAAAACTGTACTAGTTCGGTGGTTTCTCAATATTTATCAAACTTCTAAAAATCCACTATGTTTTTATCTCTATTCTCTATATCTCCCTCTGACACTACCTCACCCACTGTATGCTAGTATGAAAGAAGTTTGCACATACCCCCAGACTAGGAAAAAACCAGACTAATTACGTGGAATATACTGTATATACTTCTTCCTCGGCACTGATCTTTTTTTTTTTTACAGCTTTTAATTATATGTAAAAGTGAATATCATAATACAATAACACAAAAAATAAAGAGCAGTATTGCATATTAATAATTTTTCACATAACCACATACTGATATAAGAACCCATAAGAGCACCTAGCCAGGCAAGATGTGTACCCTGCCTATAATTAGACTCTGCACACTTTTGCTGGTAGTCATTTAAAACGTAGCCTGCTTTGGGAAATGCTGCCACCTCTCCCTGCGGTCTAAAAAATGTAAGTTTACCTTATGGCTAGCTGCTCTCATTTGATATTTATGTTTTCATTCCATTTCTATCAGAGGTTAGGGCTTTAGTGCATAATTGTAGTACCGGTATCTGTTTTGAATAGGTGTGTATGTTGCCTCCAGGGGGCTCTGCACACCTTTTTGGTAGTCATTCAGATACAGCTTGATCTCCGGATGTGCTGCCATTTCTCCCCTGTTGTCTCTATATAAAAAATGTGTAAACTATTTTATGGCCAGGCACACCCAGGTTATACATTTACTCATTTGTTAAGTAGTTAGCGTCCCTTCCAAAAGCATGGCCTTATCGCGGCGGAAGGGTCCAGTATAGAATACTTTGCATGGAAACTGTTTTGGAATCTAACATCCTCCATTAACTTTAATTTGGTGCATCTGTTTTGAATGCAAGATGTTTACCCTGCCTATAAGCAGGTTCTGCACACCTATGCTAGTAGTCATTCAGATGCAGCCTGCTTTGGGAAGCGCTGCCACCTCTCCCTGCTGACTAAAAAAATGTAAGTTTACCTTATGGCTAGATGTTCCCAATAGATATTTATGTTTGCATCCTGTTTCTATCAGAGGTTAGGGTTTTAGTGAATAATTGTAGCACCTGTTTTGAATACAAGGTGTGTGTTTTGCCTCTAGGGGGCTCTGCATGCCTCTGTTGGTTGTCATTCACATGCGGCCTGGTCTTAGGATGTGCTGCCATTTTCCCCTCTTGTTTAGGAATACCTTAGTTAAAGGAAACCTGTAATAAGGAAAAAATAAAAAAGAGTTGACCTTACTGGGGGCTTCTCCCAGCTCCCTGCAGCTGTCCTGTCCCACACCAGTACTCAAGAATCCTCCGGTCCCCCGCTGCGGCTAACTTACTTACAAGTCGACAGCAACTGAGCCTGTGCGGCCCTGTCCTGCTGTAGCTGGGAGCGTCCTGCGCAGGCACAGTATGAGATAATCTTGTACTGCGCCTGGGAAAGATGCTCCCAGCGGTGTGAGCAGGAGCGAGGACGCACGCAGCTAGGGCCTTGCAGGCGCAGTAGCCGCCGACTGATGGAAACAAAAGTGAGCCTCGGCAGGGGGCCGGAGGATCATTTTGTTCTGAAGTGGGTACAGGACGTCTGCAGGGAGCGGGAGAAGCCCCAGGTAGGCTCAACTCATTTTTTTTTACCTTATTACAGGTTATCTTTAAACAACCTCACCGACCTACTTCATTTGTATTATGTTACATATTTAACAAAGAGAGAGACATAACTGTGTATACATTTCAAATGCAATTGTTTTTTGGTAAAGGGATCATTTGCTGCTGTGTACACAATGCAGCAGCAAAACTACCATATCTTCCCACAGAAATGAAAGTCCTGTAATACTAATTTAACTCAGCTGCATTTACCTAGGTATGAAATCAGACTGATTGGACACTGATGTTAGCTCATAGATTTGAGAGGCAAGGTCTCCAGTCAGAGCAATGAAGGGTTTAGACACATTCAGTGACATCGCTGTGGTGAAGGTCAGATGCTTAGACGGAGGTGCCACAAGGACAGGCGAGAAGAGGCCACTCTCAGAGCTCAGGCGGTACAATTCTGAACCATTCCTACCAGCAGCCAATATATGAACTGAAACAAAAGGCAAAACAATTATGATTCTACTCATAATTTCAATTACAATCTTAATAAAAAAATTACAATGAAGTTGCTCATAGTCGAAATCGGTCATTACGAGCACCACTAATCATTACCTGTGGTACTACATTATTTGGCATATCACCTATATAAAATATAACTATTTATGAATACAATATTCTGGTATGCCCTTATTAAATTCACTTTTTTCCTGAGTTTTCTACTAGGTGATAATTTGTTGTCTTCTGTTTAAAATAACTTTTCTTCCCTCTGCAATTGAAAAACTACAAAAAAATGTAGGTGAAAACATACTGTCAAAATTATTCTGAATATTTTCTTGCTTGCTGGTGGCTTAAAGAGACTCTGAAGCCAGTATAAATTCTTCTTTTTAACTTGTATTGCTGTCAAGGACCCTGCTAAACCATTGCCTTTCTAAGTGAACCTTGGTAGGCTACATGTTTCTGCACATCAATGGAATTTTCACACCTCTTCCAGCAGATTCTCAATTCCAGCAGTTTGCTTTTGTCTACCCCCTACTGATAAACAACAACAGTCAAGGAAGAGCTTAATTAACCCATTCCTTTCCAAAGAGCAATGTTAATATATAAGACCAGCTTCTAATGCTGAGTACTCACGGGCTACAACTGTCGCCGCAACCACGTGGCACGCGCGTGTTGCGGTGACAAGTCCCCCGTGTGTATAACGTGCGCGAACGTGCCACGAACCATCGCTAGTTAGAGCTGTCGCCAGGCAATTGGCGTGGCCAATCGCCGGCAACAGCTGTCGCCGCACCTGTCGCTAATCCGCCGTGTGTATGCGGACTAGCGACAGCAACCCGCTTACCATGGACGGAGCTTCCGGCGGGGGGAGGAGCCTTCCGCGTCAGCTTCCGCCGCATCTCTGTCCCCCTGTGCGCCGTGTGTACGGCTGCTGCACAGAGGGACCTGGCAGACAAAGCAAGTATGTCTGGGCACACACTATTCTAATCCAGTGCCACTTGCCTATGGAGTTCCACAGGGTTCTGTACTATCACCATTACTCTTTGCAGTCTACATGCTCCCACTGGGCAAAATAATCCAGAACTATGGCCTAGGATACCATTGTTATGCAGATGACACACAATTGTATCTGTCCTTCAAGCCTGGCACCCAAGACCCATCAGCATCCATAAATGCGTGTCTAGTGGATTTACAAAATTGGATGAACACCAGCTTGTTGAGGCTGAACTCTGACAAAACAGAGGTGTTGGTGGTAGGTGGCCCACACATGATGGATAAAGTTCAAAACACTCACCACCTCAAAATAGCAATTGGGGGAGATACCGTACAGTATAAAGACTGTGCGAAACCTTGGGGTGATCCTGGATGGAAATCTAAAACTTAGACAGCAGGTATCAGCTGTTGTCAAGTCTTCCTTCTTCAATCTAAGAAATATAGCGAGAATCAAACACCTTGTCCCAGCTGAAGACCTACCTGCTCTGGTTCATGCTTTTGTATCCTCCCGCCTAGACTACTGCAATGCCCTGTTCATCGGATCTACAGATATGGTTCTGCGCCCCTTACAACTAGTACAGAATGCTGCAGCCAGACTCCTAGCCAATGCCCCCCGCAGCTCACACATCACCCCAGTACTGCAAACTCTTCACTGGTTGCCAGTAAAATGGAGAATCCATTGTAAGATCTGCCTGCTGACATTCAAGGCTCTACACCACATGGGACCCAAATACATAGCGGATCTATTGGAACTTTATGCCCCTCCACGCACCCTCCACTCTGCCAACAAGATGAATCTGGTTATTCCCAGGACACACTTAACATTTGGTGCTCGGGCCTTTTCCTATGCAGACCCTACTCTATGGAACTCACTTCCACAATCAGTACGAGAGGCTCCTTCTCTGGACAGCTTTAAAAAAAGGCTAAAGACTCACCTCTTTTCCCGAGCCTTTGATACTGAATAATGCAGGGTCACAGCGCTTTGAGTCCCCAGGGAGAAAAGCGCTATAAAAATATTATTGTTATTGTTAAACCGCCGCTATCCGGCGGCAAAACGAGGGGTCTATACCCCCCAAATCCCCCTGCAAAATCCATGACCTTTTTGGTCGTGGTTTTTGCTGCTCATGGAGGCAGAGCTATGAGCTGCAGCTCTTCCTCCATGTGCGTCAATCTGCCGGCGGATCTCCGCCTCTCCCCCGCCCCTCTCTGTGAAGCAAGATTGAGAGGGGCAGGAAGAGGTGGCGATCAGCCGGGATTGAGGCGCTGAGAGGCAGAGCTACAGCCATTAGCTCTGCCTCATTCAGGAAGCGCTCCCCAGACAAAAGAGAGGGGATTTGGGGGGGTATAGACCCCTTGTTTTCCCGTGGGATGGCGGCGGTTTAGCAGGGCTGAGGGTCCTTGTCAGCAATACAAGTTAAAAAGAAGAATTTATACTGGCTTCAGAGTCTCTTTAAAATGCATTGATAAGGTGTTTAGGAGAAAAAAATGATTTGAATAAGGGTCATTTTGTGATAAGTGGAAGTCATAGCACTAAACTTTTATAACAGCTTTGCCCTCCTTTATTACTTTTATTGTAATTATCTTGCTGTTCATAAGTCTAAAAAACTTGGTCCAACTTTTTTTTAAAGCAGAACTCCAGGCTAAATGCATGGTTGAAATACAGTATGCATGAAATGATGTACCTGCCTGAACGTTTGCAATCAGGGGCATAACAATAGACCTTGCAAGGGATGCATCCGCAGGGGGGCCCAGAAGCCAAAGGGGACATCGTCCTGAGAGACTCACAACTAAGGGCAAACAGAGGAAAAACGTTCTGCTCTCTGCACATTTGTTCTAATGACTGCATCTGCTTAGCCACTGTTAACGAAATCATAACAACGTTTTGTAGACAAAGATTTGTAGACAGTACCTATTTAGTGTGCAGGGGGAGAGGATCCCATACAAAGTTTTGCAGGGGGCCCAGTGATTTCTAGTTACGCACCTGTTTGCAATTATTTACAGCCTGTCCTTTGATTCAGAGTTACAGTGTCACAGCAAAAACATTTTAGTGGTCACACCTTCCTCCCTTTTCCTGCCTGCTGATTGCATAGTGTGGAGTACCATGAATGAGCTATGATTCTTCCCTTACCATCTGTAATCATTCTCCCACTGTAAGCGCAAGTGTAGGCAGGGATTAAATACAGATTCCAGGAAAGCACAGCTTTGCAGAGGATAATGTTCAGAAAACAAAATGCATTTAATTTATGTTTGATTTGTATTCAATCTGCATTTCAAGTGATGTTTTATTAGCCTTTGAATATCATTACATTGTTTTGAATAGTGTTAGTCATCCACCAAATGCAATAAAATCAGCAAAGTACTTCAAACGCAGAACAACTTGAGAGGCTGCATTCAGAAAAACACAACACATCACACTGCCCCCCAAAGTGTTAATTGTACAGGCAGTGAAAACAGAGCTATTTAACTTTAAATAGAGTTCTGCATTTTACGTGCTTACAAAAAAAATAATAATAATAATAATAATACATTCCAACATTTGTATAGCGCGTTTCTCCTGTCAGACTTAATGTGCTTAAGAGGTAGCCACTAAGGTGCACTCAGTCGGCAGTAGCAGTGTTAGGGAGTCTTGCACAAGAATTATTGAATAGGTGCTGGCTTACTCAGTGGTGTAGCTAAGAAGCTGTGGACCCGGGTGCAAATTTTACATTGGGCCCCCCAAGCACTATATGCATAACAACTGATACAGCATACCACAACTAATCAAGAACAACCATAGTGTCAGAGGGGCAAGAAGGAGACAGGAAACAGTGTGTTAGTGATCACTACTATTCAAAGCATCTGTGAAGTGAATATTATCAGCACAGGACCAATAAATAGTGAATATTGTGGTTGATGGAGGGCCCCTCTGGCCCAAGGGCCCTGATGCGGTCACAACCGCTGCACCCCCTATTGCTACGCCACTGGGCTTACTGAACAGGAAAAGCCAAGATTTGAACCCAGGTCACCTGTGTCAGAGTCAGAGCCCTTATCCAGCCTACTATCCAACCACTGGAAAGCTAGTGACAGTGTGTATGGTTGATGATGTCTGCTTAAAACCTCTGCAATGTTGCATTACTTTTGCTTCTACTGTACAATGTTGCATTGCTTTAAAGGACAACTGAATTGAGAGGTATATAGAGGCTGCCATATTTATTTCCTTTTAAGCAATACCAGTTGCCTGGCTATTTTGCTGATCCACTGTCTCTAATACTTTTAGCCATAGACCCTGAGCAAGCATGTAGCAGATCAGGTGCGTCTGACAATATTGTCAGATCTGACAACATTGGCTGCATGATTGTTTCTGGTGTCATTCTGACACTACTGCAGTCAAATAGGTCAGCAGGACAGCCAGGCAACTGGTATTGTTTAAAAGGAAATAAATATGACAGCCTCCATATTCTTCTCATTTCACTTGTCCTTTAAGTATTTCATGCCCCTCTCTCCTAGTAAATTCAGTTTCTATGAGCCATTTTTATCACATTAAAGGTTACATAAGCTAAAATGTCAGATATTTAAAGTTCACACAGAAATGGAATTCTTCAAAGAGCAGATCATGGCAGTTCCAGTATTTAAGGATAATGCAGGTTCGTTTTATCAAGAAGATGATCATCTTATGAGTGAATCTTTGACCAGGACACCCTGCACAGTCGTGAAATGTTAGCATTGACACAGTGTGCTCTTTAAGGAGTGACATTTGGGTTTAAAGTTTGAACATGTCAGAGTAGTCCTGAGAGCGTCTGCAGAGATACAAGATTGGCGTCCTGCAGTTCTGGCAATTATAGCCCATAATTAACTGCTGTGTCCTGAGTTGTGCAGTGTCACCCACATTTTTTGGGCATGTGCAGTACATGAGACAAGAAGACCACTGACATTATAAGTAATGACTTACCTAATCCAGATGGAGGCATAAAAGTATGAATCATATTTGCAGCTTCAAAATTAATGGTCTGAACTTTCTTCACAACTGCCTTTCCGGATTCCCACAAAAAAATCGCAATGGAGCCATTTTCTGCTGAAAAATAATTAAGGTATGGGGTAAACAGTGTATTTATTTATTCTACTTATTCATGTGTATAATTCTGAGAAGTATCTGTGGTAATGTTCCGATACATAAGTGTGTTCAATAGGCCCTGATCAATAATGCAACATACTTTTATAAACTATTTTACTACCTTTTTAACGTACAGACATATGAACCCCAGTATGCGCAATATAAGCTGTTAAGGTGCATAAACACATTGACCATCAGTGTCGAGCTTAAAGGGAACCTGAACTGAGTAAAATTCTTTATTAAAAAACACATGATGTAGCTGCAAATAAATATTACATACTTACCTCACCGTCAGTTCCTCTCAGAGGCTCACCATTTTCTTCTTACAGTGATCCCTTCCAGGTCTGACAATATTTTGTCAGAAGTGAAATATACCAGTTGCTGTCAGTTATATATCAGCTGCTGCCAGTTAAAAACAAATGTCAATGTAATGTCCATGTTTCCCTATGGCTCAAGTGGGTGATATTACAGTATTACAGTGTGCTGACCAGGAAGCTGTTGTGGGGTAATGGCCATTTTCAAAATGGAGGACAGAGAATTCCACAGTCAGAGTGGACAAACAGGACGCAGGAGAGGAGAAAGAGATTGATGAGTAGACTACGCCGGAGGCAAGTATGGCATGTGTATGTTTATTTTGACTCTTTAATCCTATAAGTGTCACTGTGAAGAACAAGCTCTGTAAAGAGCTCTGGGAAACCAGGGTGATGTGAACTGTTGCAATGGAGGGGAGGAAGGAGGATGACACTGTACATAACAGAGTGGCTTTCAGTGAGTGTGGTAAAGAGCAAAATAATGCAATCAGCCATTGTTGTTGTTTTAAAGTGTACCTGAGATGGTACATGCTACTGTATTTATACTTACCTGAGGCTCCCACCAGTCCCATTTGATCTGTGGGATCCATTGCCGTCCTCCCCATTTCCTCCTCCTCCCATATTTTCCTCAGTCAGCCAGTCATGTTCTTCTGTGCATGCTTGGCCCGACCATGCACATGCCCCCCTTCATGTTCCCACAGCTGCAAAACAATCCCTGGGTGCAACAGGGCTGTGCACATGGCTGGACAGTGCAAGCGTACAAGAACCTGACTGAAAAAAATTCTGGAGGCTACCATGGGACAACGGAGCGGCCAGGGAGGACGGCGAGGGAGCCCATGGCCAATATGGGGCTGGAGAAAACTCCACGTACGCATAAATACAGCAGTATGAACCGTCTCAGGTTTTTTTTAAGAACATCTAAAGTGACATGTGAGCTGATGAAATAAACATGTGTATGTACACTGCTGTTCTTTCTTAGAACTAGGCTTCATGCAGACCTAGAAACTGACAGTACCTCAGCATTAGAGTTGGGCCGAACCTCCGATTTTAGGTTCGCGAACTTCTGCGGAAGGTTCGGTTCGCGTTAAAGTTCGCGAACCGCAATACACTTCAATGGGGATGCGAACTTTGAAAAAAAAAAATTATGCTGGCCACAAAAGTGATGGAAAAGATGTTTCAAGGGGTCTAACACCTGGAGGGGGGCATGGCGGAGTGGGATACACGCCAAAAGTCCCCGGGAAAAATCTGGGTTTGACGCAAAGCAGCGTTTTAAGGGCAGAAATCACATTGAATGCTAAATGACAGGCCTAAAGTGCTTTAAAACATCTTGCATGTGTATACATCAAGCAGGTAGTGTAATTAAGGTACTGCTTCACACTGAGACACCAAACTCACCGTGTAACGCACCGCAAACAGCTGTTTGTGTAGTGACGGCCGTGCTGGACTGGTGCGCACCATGGCGAGAGTGCAGGTTTTGATGGCTTTACAGCCCATATGGTCGCCTGGCTGATGGGTTCACAGAACAGGTATGCAGTGGCAGGTTCACTGAACAGAACAGGTATGCAGTGGCGGGTTCACTGAACACAACAGGTATGCAGTGGCGGGTTCACTGAACAGTACAGGTATGCAGTGGCGGGTTCACTGAACACAACAGGTATGCAGTGGCGGGTTCACTGAACACAACAGGTATGCAGTGGCGGGTTCACTGAACAGAACCGGTATACAGTAGCGGCTCCACTGAACAGAACCGGTATACAGTGGCGTGTTCACTGAACAGAACAGGTATACAGTGGCGGGTTCACTGAACACAACAGGTATGCAGTGGCGGGTTCACTGAACAGAACAGGTATACAGTGGCAGGTTCACAGAACAGAACAGGTATACAGTAGCGGGTCCACTGAACAGAACAGGTATGCAGTGGCGGGTTCACTGAACACAACAGGTATGCAGTGGCGGGTTCACTGAACAGTACAGGTATGCAGTGGCGGGTTCACTGAACAGTACAGGTATACAGTGGCAGGTTCACTGAACACAACAGGTATGCAGTGGCGGGTTCACTGAACAGTACAGGTATGTAGTGGCGGGTTCACTGAACAGTACAGGTATACAGTGCCGGGTTTACTGAACACAACAGGTATGCAGTGGCGGGTTCACTGAACAGAACCGGTATACAGTAGCGGCTCCACTGAACAGAACCGGTATACAGTGGCGGGTTCACTGAACAGAACCGGTATACAGTAGCGGCTCCACTGAACAGAACAGGTATGCAGTGGCGGGTTCACTGAACAGTACAGGTATACAGTGGCGGGTTCACTTAACAGAACAGGTATACAGTAGCGGGTCCACTGAACAGAACAGGTATGCAGTGGCGGGTTCACTGAACAGTACAGGTATACAGTGGCGGGTTCACAGAACAGGTATGCAGTGGTGGGTTCACTGAACACAACAGGTATGCAGTGGCGGGTTCACTGAACAGGTATACAGTGGCGAGTCCACTGAACAGAACAGGTATGCAGTGGCAGGTTCACTGAACACAACAGGTATGCAGTGGTGGGTTCACAGAACAGGTATGCAGTGGTGGGTTCACAGAACAGGTATGCAGTGGCAGGTTCACTGAACATGTATGCAGTGGTGGGTTCACTGAACAGGTATGCAGTGGTGGGTTCACTGAACAGGTATGCAGTGGTGGGTTCACAGTACAGGTATGCAGTGGTGGGTTCACAGAACAGGTATGCAGTGTTGGGTTCACTGAACAGGTATGCAGTGGTGGGTTCACAGTACAGGTATGCAGTGGTGGGTTCACAGAACAGGTATGCAGCCAGGAACAAGCTAAGCCTAACTAATCTTTCCCTATGAGAGACAGTCTGCAGCAGCTCGCCCTACTCTCACTAATGCAGGCACACGAGTGACCGTAATGGCCGCCGCTGCCTGCCTTATATAAGGGGGGTGGGGCTCCAGGGGCTAGTGTAGCCTAATTGGCTACACTGGGCCTGCTGACTGTGATGTAGAAGGTCAAAGTTGACCCTCCATGTGCATTATGGGGCGAACCGAACTTCCGCAAAGGTTCGCCTGCGGGACGCGAACGCGAACCACGGAAGTTCGCATGGAACCGTTCGCAGGCGAACCGTTCGGCCCAACTCTACTCAGCATGAATCAAGGGTTCCAGAGCATGAAATACTTGAATGCTTGCTGACTGGTGTAGGTAAAGTAGGGACCCTTTTGACCTGGAGGGAACCTCATTGCTGGTGAAATGGTTAAGTACAGAATGCTTTTGCATGCAAGCCATTTTGGAAGCAAATATCGTTCCTTAGTGCAATCAAATTAACTTGCATTCAATGTGTTTTTATCATTAATTGAGTTCCAGCTTGTTGTGAGTGTTTGAGTTCAGAGGGTTAATGACTGTACCTGTATGTAAATTAACCACTACCCTCAGCACCTCCATTTCCATTTAAATCATGGGCCCTCAAAAGGATTAGCATAGTTCCCCTTGCTTGTATGTATATCAGCCATTGTGGCCTCTGTGGGCTCTCCTTACTGTACTGCAGTCTATGAGAAGTGGAAGCATCTGGTTGGTTGCCATAGGCAATCATGGTAGAGACAACCCTTTTAGTGTTCAGGATGGCAATGCTTTTACCTTGTGATGATGGGATACTGATGAGAACATTTATGTTCAAAGAGCAAGAATTACATTTTTTTTGTACTTGTACACATTATGAGTATATTTAAGCAGGGCTGTGGAGTTGGTACAAAAATTCTCCGACTCCAAATCCACACTTTATTAAAACAACCGACTCCGACTCCAGGTACCCAAAATTGCTCAGACTCCTCGACTCCACAACTCCACAGCCCTGTATTTGAGTTCCAATAAAAATAGCCATTCCAGCCTTTATAATTATACAGGGAAGTGCTATAATGATATTTATACCTTGAAGAAATACAATGTAGATGTCGGCACCAGCAGCCAAGGATTCCACGCTGGTTGTTTGACTGATGGGAACAGCTTGTGGATTTTCAAATGTTTTATTAATCCACATATACATCAGAGAGGTCTGATTGGAGCCGCTGAGGGAGAGGACCAGGTAAAACGTTCCTCCGCGAGGGAATAGGGTGAGGCCTGAAACTCCTTGCACTGGCAGAGTTTGATGCATGACAAAGGCACTGCTGTTCCATTTAAATACCTAATTCAAATACATAACAATATTACATAATAAATACCTGACAGATAAAATACACAGTGCTATTGATTGTAATGCTACAGTACACAGGCCTGGGATCAATTTGCTACATACAGTATACACTGTCTGATTAACGCCGGCATACCCAAAGATCTCCAGGCATCATCAATGGTGATCAAGAAAACCTGGAATGGAGTAATTTCTCTCTCATGACACAACCAAAATGTTAGTACATGCTCTTATTATATCTCGATTGGACTATTGCAATATTTTGCTTGGTGGACTTCCAACTAACCGACTAGCACCGTTCAATTCTGTACTGAACTCTGCTGCTCGACTCATTCATCTCTTCTCTCGCTCTTCCTCTGCTGCTCCTCTCTGTCAAGCTCTTCACTGGCTACCAATTAACCAGAGGATTCAGTTTAAACTCTTAACCCTAACCAACAAAGCTCTCCACAATCTCTCTCCCCTGTACATCTCCTCACTAGTCTCCAGATACCAACCTAACCGCAATCTCAGAACCACACACAAGCTTCTTTTATCCTCTAATTACCTCCTCACATTCACGTGTACAAGACTTCTCATGGGCTTCACCCCTCCTCTGCAATGCCCTTCCACAGCACATCTGCCATTCTTCCACCTTTGAAATCTTTAAACGTTCTCTCAAAACCCACCTTTTCCGACAAGCATATTCTCTAGCGTAGGCCATGCACCCACTAAATAACCTAATTACGCACTGCCTGTACATATACTGTATACTTCCCCCACCTCTTGTTTCCACCCCATTCCTTTAGATTGTAAGCTCACAAGGGCAGGGCTCTCACCCTTTTGTGTCATGGAATGTTATTAATTTAATTGCTTGCACTCTGTTAGACATTTATACATTTTAGTCATCATGTTAAATTTGCTATTGTAATCAGCAGTTCTGTATTTTATATCAGTGTTCATATTTGATGTATATCATTGTCTGTATCATTATGTATCCCTTGTTTGTTTTCTTACATTGTACAGCGCCATGGAATATGTTGGTGCTTTATAAATAATAATATTAATAATTAGTAATTGTCTCTTAGTAAGTGGTTAGCAATTGTTGCCTTCACCTGCGTCATATCAGATCACTCAAGGTCGCTAAGGCGTTTGTGAATGTAATACAATAGATAGTTAAAATCCACTTCTTAGAATATAATAAAGCAGGCAGATCCCCCACGTAACAATAATGCAGCATGTCACCCCACAACACAGAATACAGCAGTGTATTCACCAAATATCACAACTTGGAGCATGTGGCCCAAAAAACAAAAACAAAATTAGGTAACGTGACAGTTCCAATCAACATAATAAAAGCCTGAACACACTACTGAATTGCTTTGTAACACAGGTGTTTACACAAACCAGATCTGTTTACTACAAGCTACTACAAGAACTCACCTGAGTGCCAGCTGTATGACTTGCAATGATTAAATAAAGGCCCTGATCTTCATTTGAAAAGTGTTTAACTCTGCTTGTTCCAGGGATTAATAAAGTCTGTTTCTGTAATGAGAGAAAACAAGAGTCACTTGTAAAGCACCACATATGTCTGATTATTCAAATGCTCATGTGATTACAGTGATATGAACACATAAATACATATACGTAATGGGTGTATGGGGCCCCCTGTAAAAACTTTGTGAGACCTCACTTCATCCCTCAGGGCTGTTGTCACCTTATGGATGCAAGCAATGTTCACATTTCAGCACTCCTAACATTCGTTTGCCAATAACTTTATCACTACTTATCACACCTAAATGATCTATATCTTGTCTTTTTCAGGAGAAATTAGGATTTTAGGAGGTGACTTTTTTTTTACTTATTATTTTATTTATTTTTCTATGCATTTTAAATAAAGAAAAAAAATGAAAAATACACTATTTATCGATTTCCATCCACTATAGTTTTAAAATAAACAATACTACTGTAGATCAAACCTAAAACCCACACCTTTTATTTGCCTATTTGTCCTTGTTATCCCAACATTTAAATGATGTCCCTAGTGCACTGTATGGGGATAATATATTATTTGGAAATAAAGCTGTATTTTTCTATCCTTGCAATAATTCCAAGCTCTTATTTGCAAAAATAGTAATATATCCTCCAGGCATACATAATGAAAAAGCTCAGTCCACAAGGTAACACTTTATGTATTGTATTTGAAACTCTATAGCTTTGATTTATTTTTGCAAGCTTTTTTATTTTGGGACAGAATATATGAAAATGTTATTGCTTTTAATTCAGAGGCGCTCAAACCTATTGCTTTACCCACTGAGGAAGTGGTAGGAGGAGACACACACTATAAAGGAAGTAAGGCTGCTGAACTGGATTATTCAAAATATCCTGATGAAGACATCCGTGGATGTTGAAACATGTCAATAAACTGATCAATTTTGGGGCGCAGAGATCAATTGGAATATTGCTGCATAATCCCAAAATCCTAGTACGATCCGGCGGAGTAAAAGTGTACTATCTACCTCAGAGTGCACTGGAAGAGCTGGAATGCAGGAAGTGGAGGCAGCTGAGATGCACGGAAGTGACGTCATCCTCCAAGGAAGCAGCCGGGAGAGTCCAGAGACACAGCCGCAGGTGCTAGCGAGCGGCGTGTGCAAGTGACTGGACACCGCCAGAGTGTGAATCACCCTCACGGAGGACTTAGACGGTGGGGACACATACCCAAGGGGTAGTGAGTAAATGTACAAATAGTATCCAGCACCGGTAACCAGCTGTGGCACGTTGTGCTTGCTATCTGTATAGGGGACAGTGCAGGAGTCTCTCTCTCGCTCTCACTGTTCCGTATTGGGTGTCCGATCCGTACAGGACTGTCTGTCATAACTACTACAGCGGGAATCCGCACACGGAACTATATAATTGTGGCATTATAGAGGAAAGGACTGGATCCACCTTATTGCTATTTTTAGATTAACATTTTTTTACTCTTTTTTTTTCTCCCTATTTTTGAGGGGGTCACCAGCAGGCTCATAATAAGAGTGTATGAGAAATTGAGTGTATGGCTGATTGATGTGTGTATATCTATATATACGTTTTATCTTTACCTCTATGTGAGAATATATAATCTTTTACAGTAAAATAGAAGTGTTTTAAGATATATATCCAGCGCTCCTCTGGTTTTATTATTATTAATGCTTTTAATTCAGTTTGCCACATAAAATAATTCAGAAGACATAGGTCTCAACCCTAGAAAACCCTAAAATCTATTCTACAACTTATCACTGTTAAAATAATTCCACATAGCTCTCATTTGATTGCTAGTTGGGCATCTAGCAGGGCACACAACGCTGAAGTGTGCATGTGGCTTAGTACAGGCCAATTTTTTCTACAATGTATTTTAGTGCCATACTGTGTCTGAATAGCCCCATAAGAGACAGGACATCAGAAAAAGGCCACAAATGTCACCAGTATGGCATGCTAGCAATCAGGGCTATTCAAAAGTGGATGTTTTGTAAGTTACTGACTTGTGTAATTGTGCAGAAACTTTCCCAAGTTTGATCATTATTTTTGAATGATGGATTGAGTTTGTCCCTACCTAATTTTTATGTGACAGAGACTAAGCTATAAGAAACATCAACAATTATTCTACAACTCATTATAATTAAATTGAGGTCACGCATGTCATTTGATAACAAACTATGCACAAAATCCACTATTCTCAAGGTGTGCCTATGGCTTTTTGACGTTCATTCAGATAGGGGTTGGTTAGTATTAGGAGTATGTGGTGGGTGGTTAGGGTTAGGAGTGTCTGAGGGGTTAAGGCATTGGTAACGGAGGCTTCAGGTAAGAGCTAGGGTACAGTGAGTGATAGTAGAATATCGGTTAAATTATCGATATTATACTATAGTGGATAACAGAATAAATTACTGATATTCTAATACTGTTATTTCACGCCCATTACCATTATTTTGCACCCATTTTTCCTTGCGGTGCTATTATAGGTACGCCCTATCTATGCCTAAAACTAACTGTCCCCTATCTACGCCTATCCCTAGCCCCCCCCCCCCCCCCCTCCCCACAGACTCCTAACACTAATCCTCCCTTATCTATACCTAACACATTTTTCCCTGATTCCCAGGTCTCTGCCGCAGTTGTATCGCTTTTGTGACTGCGTTTTCCTCGAACATGTTGTCGCATTTGTTCTGCGATTTCCGTTTGTGGCAAGATACACTATAATTGCAAACGCGCACCTCATGCAGGAAGAGGCGGATCACTGTATGATTTAAAAACGTGCAGAGAATTTCAAAACGTGAATGAACAGTAATAATGTGCGTTTCCTGAGCGAGGCAATTGGCTGTTATAGCCTGTGCAGCTACGGCAACTGCCTGGGCACTTTTTACATTGCCCTGCTTATTTTTGGAATTGGGCTTGTAAAAAAAAATCTTATTTTTGGGGTAGGTTTCCATAATTTCCAGGAAAAGGTAATTCAAGTTATTTAATACAGCAGTTTGTTCACAACAATTGTGCATTGAGATGACCCCATTTATGGCAACCACTGTAGTAAATGTCTTCTTTTTATAATAGAATTTAGCAGTTTTTGTTCATTAGCTACAAGCTTCAGTGACAGCTTTATCAGCTTCACAAAAACAGCATGATACTAAACAGAGACATCATCTTCGCACAACGCACAAAACACAGTACAACATTCATCTTGTTCAGATACAATACAGACATTCTGTACACAACTGGTAAATGAGCAGATAGAAGGATAACTCTCCAAGCACAACAAGTACATTACCAGTGACAGTCCATTCTTCTTGTCGAAAGTGTACACTGTGTTACGGGAAGGCTGGGTTCCAATGCCACTAGTGATAACAATGTACGAGGAGTTATTGACTGTGACCGCCACACAGTTCAAAGGAAATTCAGTTGTAATGTCCTATAAACACGACAAAGCAGCTGTGTGATTCTCTTTCTTTGCACAGTAAAATCATATACATATATGTATCATACATATCACCATACTAAGAAACACAGAGTTGGTAAAATACTTAAAACCAATAACATTATTTTATTTCTCTCTCTCTCTCTCTCTCTCTCTCTGTCTCTCTCTCTGTCTCTCTCTCTGTCTCTCTCTCTCTCTCTCTCTCTCTCTCTCTCACTATATATATATATATATATAAAATTTTATTTTTCTTACAAAATGCAAAGTGACATCTATGCACTTAGGGACTGTGGGCGGCACCATGCATATTATTAGGGCAAAAAGAAATGACTTGCATAGCTTCACCCACTGTCCAGAATTGATGATATATGGGTGTTCCAGGTCAGACAATGAGTACTTATCACATGTACCTGCTTTCTGGTTTTACAAAGACAACACTATGCATTGTTTTTAATCCACAACGAAAGATCGTGGGGGTTTTAGGGTCCCCATAACTTAACTGAGTAGTAAAAAGAATTGAAATGGCAATCAACAAAATTTGCAGTAGGTGCGGACTGCACTAGGTGTACCAGCAGAGGGGGTGACACCAAGCTCCAGGCTAAGAACAGGGAGAATAGAGTATGGCTATGTAAATATAGAACAGGCTAACACCTAATGTACTTCTCCCTCCTGCTCTTCTCCCTTATGGCTGTTCCATGCTGAGCTGATAATGACGTTCAGAGGCTACTATGGTCACGTAGAGATCACCTTAATATCCACCTATTCACTTCTCAGCAAAGGTTTACCATCCAACCCCCCATCCCCAATATCAGGTGTATGCAGCATTCCTCACCCTCCACAGCAAACATGGCCAGACACCGCCCCCCAGAGTGTGCCTGGCATAACAACCATTAACCTCCTTAGCGGTAATCAGAAGTACAGCTCGGGGTGGAAAAAACATGCCAGGAGCGGTAACCCCAAGCTGAACTTGTGGAAGCTGCCGGAGATCAATGCAGAGCAATGCGTGCAGCTGGAGTTTTTCACTCACCTCCCGGGGGATCCCAACGTCGGACGCCATTCTTCTTCCTCTCCTCCGAGGCTCTGCTTCCCCCTGGTGAGATCGCTGTCTGTCGTCATGACGACAGCCAGCAATCTCACTATAGAGTTACAGCGCCACCCAGAGGATGGAGGAAAAACTGCAGCGCTGGATCCCAGGGAGGTGAGTGAGTGCTGAGCTGCTGCAGATTTCCCTAGCAGCATGATTTTTTCCCGGTTTTCGGGTCTAAAAACATGCAAAAGAATTGTACTGCTTTTAGACACTAAAATCCGGAAAGAATCATGCCGCCAAGGGGGTTAATCCCTTCCACCACTTTCCACCCACCCTATAGCAAGTGTATTTCCTATAAACCCTTCCAACTAACAATACCCCCCATCCACCTATAACAAAGTGTGGCCAGTATAACAATCCCTAACATCTCCCCCCCCCATGACAAGTGTGAACAGTGTGTTACTTCTCCATCTCCCACTCCCCCATAGCAAGCATGGCCAGAATCCCACCCCCACAAGGCAAAGTATGGCCAGTGTAACATTCACTAACTCCTCCCTTCCCCCATTGCAAATGTGTCTAGTGTGGTACTGCTCCCTCACCACCCTTAACAAGCATGGCTAGAACCCCCCCCCCACACACACACACACACACACCAAATAGCAAAGTGTGGCCAGTATGACAATCCCTAACCCTAACTCCTTTCTCCTCGATAGAAAATGGGTCCCGTGGAACCCCTTCCCATATCCATTCTCAACAAATGTCAGTAACAAGTAACTTACTACAAAATAATTATTATTGGTTTTGTCTAGCCTGGTGAGGCTAGAGGCTCATTGGGTAAAAGAGAGGTTACATCATGAGTTTCTGCATAAGGTGGCACCAACCCTAGTGACGCCTCTGCCACATTGCATAAAGATACAGCTACAGCTACATTAAAGGAAACCTAAAGGCAAGAAAAAAAATCAGTTTAACTTACCTGGGGCTTCTACCAGCCCCCTGCAGCCATCCTGTGCCCTCGCCAGTCCTCAACGACCCTCTGTTCCCCCGCCGGGGCTTAGTTTAGTTTTTACTGACTTGGAGGGCCACTTCACCTGCGCAGCCCTGGCCACGTGTATCCTTCTTCACATTCCAATCCACAATAGCGTCCTATGAAACAAAACTAACCCATGGCTGGGAGACGAAGGATCGCTGAGGACCGGCGAGGGCACAGGACGGCTGCAGGAGGCTGGTAGAAGACCCAGATAAGTGAAACTCATTTTTTTTTCTTGCCTTTAGGTTTCCTTTCAGTATAGCTACATAGTGATGGGTTCTACTACACCTCAGATATATCTGCTAACTAAAAACTAATACAAATTGTTTCTTTAATGCAGCATTTGGTAACACACAAGAGTCTGGAGCAGAGCAGACGAGTCTTATTCAAGGGCAAAATTGTAGATCCCAGCGGGAGACTGAAAGACCCCCATAGAAGTCCACCAGTTTGCTACTCACTATAAAAATAGGAGAAGGAAAGAGCAGATTTTGCTGCAAAGTGAATTCTCTAAAATGATATGTTGCCGTTCTGAGTTTTTGAACTCGTGGAAATTGTAAAACAGCCTACCTGGATGGGTACAAACACCCCGCGCCACTCATAAAGTCTGGAAGTGAATTGACCAATCATTACACCATACTGTGTATCTTCATGAGAGAAGAAACACCAGCCTGAAGCTGAAACATTAAAAAAACTTTGCAGAACAGACAGAACACTGTTGGGACCCCCTAGAAAAAAGAAAAAGGAAAACAATAAGGATACTAGCGAACCTAAGTATAGTAATTACCATATTGCTGTTTAGTAGAGTGAAAAATTAACTAAAATCATAGAAAATACTTTATGCAATGGGCTTGTTAAGTTTTGTAACAAATAATGTGGGCTGTAAATAATAATCTCATGAAATAACATAAATAATGCATAGATAGCAAATAAAGCCCAGAAGACCGTGCTTAAAGGGAACCTAAACTGTTTCAATTAAAATGAGATTCACTTACCTGGGGCTTCTCCCAGCCCCCTGCAGCTGTCCTGTCCCGCGCTGGTACCCAATGATTCTCTGTTCCGCCGCCGCGGCTTAGTTTCGTTTTTGCCGACTCGGAGTCACTGCCCTGGCCACGCGTATCTTTCTTTGCATTCCCCTCCGCAATAGAAGGAGAACGCAAAGAAGGATACACGTGGCCAGGGCTGGGCATATGCAGTGGTCCGCTGACTCCAAGTCGTCGAAAATAAAACTAAGCAGCAGCGGGGGAACAGAGGATTGCTGAGGACCGGAGCGAGGCAGGATGGCTGACGGGGGCTTGGAGAAGCCCTAGGTAAGTGAATCTCATTTTAATTCAAATAGTTTAGGTACACTTTAATTTTTTCATCTCAAAAGTAGTTATTTTGAAAAGTAAATGATGTCTTACGTGTGCCAAAAGCTGTCCCAGGTACAGTCTCCCACTCCACACTGACAGACATATTAAGTCCATTGCTACGAGACACTTTCAGATAGACAGTTGTATTACTCTCTTCCAATGTCACAGAACTTGTCCTGAGCTCCCAGGGCAAAGCGGAGGGAGAAGTAAAACAGATAAAAATGAACTTAAACTGCTTGAAAAGTAACTTTAACGTCAGTACTTTAATAAAAAAAATATGATAGAAAAGAGGGACATTTTTATGAGGAGCACCTGATTGTAGATAGCGATAAGTAAACAAAGGCAACTCAACAATAGGCACGTTTTGGGTGACTTACTCATTACAGTGGTGCAGATCAGTGATGTCTACCAGTTACCAGTATGTAAGATAAATGCCGAAGATAATAATCTGAAACACAGCTCCAGTCCACTTAAAAATGTGGACTCTATTGAAGGTACTGAACACAGGTTATGTGTACTTGATTTATTCTGAGTTTGTGACCAATCGGGACATACCCCTCAACATAAGATCTCTCAACTGTTTGTTCTATGTGTGCTATGATCCTCAATCATAGCCAGCAAGAACAAGTACTCTCCTGCCTTAAATGAACAATTAATATGTATTACAACAAGCTATTTTTAGAATTTCAAGACAAAACATGTTACAAGGCAGGTCATTCTCAATGGCTCCTGTACCTTTCAAGACTGCTAAGCAGAGGACATATCCTTAGGACTATATGGGCTTTTTGCACAAGGTGAATCCTACATTGCAGTGGATGAAGTTCCCTGCTGTCCACTTAAAGTCAGGAAAAGCTAATTCACCACTCAGCTACATTCTTTAAAAGACAACTGTCAAGTGAGGTATATGGAGGCTGCTATATTTATTTCCTTTTAAACAATATCAATTGCCTGACATTCTGCTGATCCTTTACCTCTAATACTTTTAGCCATAGACCCTGAACAAGCATGCAGCAGATCAGGTGTTTCTGACATTATTGTCAAATCTGACAAGATTAGAGAAGCATGCTTATTCCTGGTGTTTCTGGTGTTACACTACTGCAGCCAAATAGATCGGCAGGGCTGCCAGGTCACTGGTATTGTTTAAAAGGAAATACATATGGCATTCTCCATATTCTTCTCACTTCAGTTGTTCTTTAAAGAGACACTGAAGCGAGACTAAATCTCGCTTCAGCTCTCATATATAGCAGGGGCATGTGTGCCCCTGCTAAAACGCCGCTATCCCGCGGCTGCACGAGGGTCCCTGACCCCCCAACCCACCCCCCGCAAACCTTAGTCGCAAGTTGGTCGTAGATTTTTGCTTCCTGGAGGCAAGGGCTAACGGCTGCAGCCCTGCCTCCCAGCGCGTCTATCAGACGTGCATCGCCGCCTCTCCCCCGCCCCTCTCAGGGAAGGAAGACTGAGAGGGGCGGGGGAGAGGCGGAGATACGCGTCTGACAGACGCGCGTGGGGCAGGTCTGCGGCGGCTAGCCCTGCCCCAATGCGGAAGTGCTCCCCCGCATTACGGAGGGGATTTGGGGGGACAGGGACCCCCGTTAAGCCGCGGGATAGCGGCATTTTAGCAGGGGCACGTATATATGAGGTCTGAAGCGAGATCTATTCTCGCTTCAGACTCTCTTTAAGGTAAACACTCAAAGAATTCATTTATTTGAAATGTGTTTAAAACAATTTGTATTGATTCACTAAACCTCATGAAATATCTCACATTGCTTATTTTTACATCAAATATGAGGTCAAACAGATCAGGAGAGATTATTATTATTATTTAGTATTTATATATAACGCCAACATCTTCTTTAATTTACTAACTGACCCTCAGAGGAGCTCACAATGTAATCCCTCCCATAGTCACCTGTCCCTCATAGTCTAGGCACAATTGTAGGGGGAAGCCAATTAACTTAGCTGTATGTTTTGGGGATGTGTGAGGAAACTGGAGTGCCCAGAGGAAACCCCACAGACACAGGGATAACCTACAGAATGTGCAGATAGTGGCCTAAGGGATAATTCATTACTAATAAGGAGTGATAAAGCATGGTTAACGGTGGCCATGCATCATACAATTTTGATTGCATAGAGATAATACGTGACAAGAAGCGATCACATGCATGACATGTTTATTCCAAAGCATAGGTGGACTACATTTAGCATAAACTATGTTAACCAGACACAGGTCCTATTATAATGTCATGCTGTTGAAGCATAATACTAGTATGAACGCTTCTCATAAGTTTGTTTAGGCTGTAAAGGCTCATAAAAGCCGTGCTTCATATTACCTGTTATGTGTGGGGAAAATGCTGAAGAGTCCTTGTGGGGCCTGGTTCTGTAGCACGGTTATGGTGGTCTGAAGCCTTGTGCCCAGCCTCGCTCCCCCAGTAGGGCTGAATAATGTGATGGTAAAATGCTCATCCATCTCAGGCTCTTCATCCAGAATGGCAGAAATTTCCAATGTCTGTCATGCAAACAGAGAATCAGGATCAGCACAAACTGTCAGCATTTATATTTTTTTTACTATTGAGCAAAAAAAAAAAAAAAAAACATTTTCTAAACTCCAGTAGCTACTTTTATAAATTTTTCACACAATACAGAAGAGGATCCCAAATAAATTCCAAGCTGATAGCTGTGTGTTTATATATCCTTCCACCCAGCAAACGCCCCCTCGGATTGCATCCGTTCTCCCCGCGGATGCCCCATCCTGCCCCGCCCCACTGTGATTGACCACACACTACATCCAGGAAGATGGCTCATGCACTCCTGACCTGTGCTGTGTGGCACACCCCACCAAAGCTCACCTTCAATTAATGTTCCTAGTCACAGTTTGGGCATATCAATGTTTCATTGGTCTTTCATTTCCTTTGTTAGAAACTTTCCACTGTACTTGATGAAACCGGGCAAGACTGACAAATCAAGCTGAAAAAAGTGACTGGCTAGTGTAATGATTAATGATTGTTTCAGGGTTCCCACCTACTGCTTGTTCAGCAAACTCTATATCTGCACTTAAAGAAGGTTTGGCTGCTTTCCTTGCATTGAAGGGCACCTACGGCTATAATTACCCATTCCTGGATCAACGCTCCCATTCCTATGGAGAGTTAATCCAGGGATTTACCTGACTGCCATCTGGAGTCAGGAAGGAGTTGTAAGGTTTTTCGCCTTTCCCTGGATCAACTGGGTTATGTGCGGGTTCAGGACGGTGCTTTTTCTTTTCCTGGTTGAACTTGATGAACGTATTTCTTTTTTCAACCAAACTATGTAACTATGAAAAACATACTTTTTCCCCACAGGAAAGGGAAAAATAATAATTAAGGGCTATGATCTTCCAATAATTCACCCACAAAGCAATATCAGTTGCTGGGTAGGTATATACACACATTGTGCGTTGCCTCACACCATCATTTGTAAATAACACACTAGAGCTCTTTTGTTGGGCGTCCCTTTTTTGTCTTCTTCACTTCCCATTTTCTTAAAAAAAAACACTACATAATACAAAGTGTTATAAGAGGTATTACTATAAAGTCACTTTACCTTGAACCTCTCTCCTTCCTCCAGTACGATATATCCCTCTGCAGGACTCAGATCAGCAGACGCGTCAGAGCCATTGACTCCAGTGATCAGATACTGGACACTGACAGTGCCATATATTCCTTGTGGAGGTTCTCGGACAATAAGCAATACTGCAACGCTCTCCATCAAGTACAGAGCTGTGGGCTCTCGCAGAAAGAAATGATTGCTGTTGTTAAATGATAGAATTCCATGGCCATCATCATTGGCTAGGATGGTGATAGTAGCTGGAGAAACAAAAATATAAATCAGACTGCGGATTGTTGGATTGGAGGGAGAAACACATCTGCAATATCTCACATAAATAAATAAAGTAAAAAAAACAAATAGCTGCTTGTTCTGTATCTGCTGATCAGCAGCGTACCTGTCACCCAATTTACTATTCTGTAAGCAGCAACAAACAACTAGATCTATGAACAGAACTCTCACTGTGTGTGCATGTGAAGACAATTGCACAACTGTTAACTGACTAACTTCTCAACTAGCCGTGCTATTCTATACTATAAAGCCTAAGTGTCGCTGTGTCCAACAGTTTTGTCCCTGTGTCCCAGGATTTTCGTTACTGCACATGTGCGCAGTAACGGACAGCTGGGACCAGGGAGCTAGGCGGGCAAGGTGGGCAGGTGCGGGCGCTCAGCGTCGGGTGGTTACGTGCGCATGCGCGGTGGCGGTGCAGCCGGAAAAGGACCTAGAGCCCGTTTTTAAACAGGCTTGGTCTACTAGTTCTATATAATAAAACCCCTGTGTCTCTGCGTCCTTCTGTGTCCTTGCCTCCAGAACTGACAGCTTGCTGTCTGTGAACCTAATTGCACTGTGGGAAATAACAGCTTTCTTTCCAACTGCCAAGCAAGCAAGATCTCCCTGTGTGCATATACTTCAGACAGCGGTGGGTGACGGGTGAGCGGGACACGTCTGTGCATGCATTACAGAGCATTTCAGTGGCTCTGTACACAGTGCCAAACAAATAGTAGGGAACATAGATACATAAGACATTCCAAACTGTTCAATCAGGATAACCAGCGATACAAGTACATAGCTGATATGTGGTTTGAAACCTCAACAATACTGGTACATGCTCATATGGTAATTTATAGCAGAATAAGAAACACTAGGAGGAAGTCCTTGCCCTTGCAAGCTTACAATCCTGAGGGTAGAGGGTTGGAGACATTCCGGAAAGAGACACAGGGCTTAGTGGATGAGGCAGTAAACCTCCAATTCTACCTATAGTAAATTACAGGCTTGTCTGAAGTGTGTTGCAAATTTTGAATTGGAAGGTTGCAAATTCTTGGCACCCAACAGCAGAGGTGTACAAAGGGCTGTTGGCATCCAGGGCAATTTAAGCAGAATGGACCCTCCCAGATATACTCTTTGCAGCCCAGGAGCATTTCAGAATAGCATAGCTGATGCCATAATGAGTGTGGTTATAAAGTGTGGCTTTATATTTTTATATTTTACTGGCTCCATGACATCTGTGGCTTGCCAGACCCCTTCCATTAGTGCGTGTACATGTGTATCCATATACCTCTTCTAAGGGCCCACCATTACATGTGTCTATGTGATAGTGCCACCATTTATTGTGCCACCTGATAGCGACTCCCTTACTCCATATGCATTAAGTATAGCTCCCCAAACACAGATGCTTACATTCATGTGCAGCGGCCCCTCCCATCCTGCCAGACATCTGCATACACCATGCTGAGCAGTAAAGTAACTAAATCTAATAGCTCCACATCCACTGCAGCAATTTTAAGTCTTCTCCCTTCACCCAACAGTGTAACAATTGCCATGCAGCAGATGGAAAGATGCAAAACTACAAAACCACAGCAGCAGACACACCTACTGGATCACTTTGATACACTACTTAGGACTCCCCATGCTAAACTGTACAGGGAGAGAGAGGATCTTGTTGATACCACTTTCTTTAACACATGCCCATGGTTTGTGCCCACCTCTTTCCTTTCCTACCAGTACACCTCTGCCTAATGTAGAACAATTTCTACTACATTTGGGCCATAGTTGCAAGATTATTTATATTTCCTGATGCTCAGCATATAAATAAAGCAGGTCTATACAAAGCAATACTTTCTTTTGTCTTACCTGTTGTGTTAAGACCTAATTCTAGACCACGGGAAGGATTGGTAAGTATCAGCTGGAACATTTCATCTCCTTCTGGGATGTCATCATCATTGATAATTACATCAATAAATTTATATTTTTCTCCATCAGCAAAGGTTAAAACCTAAAGGAAGTAAAGAATGTTTTTCATACAATTTAATAATCTAATGTCTTCTTCTGATCACACAAAGATCCAAGTTTAATGCTGGGAATACACAGCTCGATTCTGAGCCATTTAGATGGTTAGATAGATAATTTCCAACATGTTCGATCACGGCTCAATCGTTTTGACGCTCGATTCACCATTGAAGTTGATTGAAAAAAGATAAGAAAAATAAGCGGAAGATAAAAGAATCGAGCGGGCAAAACGACTGGGCGTAGAATCGAGCGTCAGAATCGACCTGTGTTGACTATGCATACATAGTACACCATTCAGTATCACTAAGCTAGCAGAAACAGAACTGGGGGAAATTAGACATTGCATAGACGCAGTGGTTCGTAAGCTGTGTTCAACTGAACCCCGGGGGTTCGGTGAGTGGGTGTAAGGGGTTCTGCGGAGGTGTGGGTGTTCGTTCAGTAAATATTCATTGAGTTATGTTTTTTTTTTGCATGTGTGAGACATTCATGATTTATTGGTTTTGTTATTTGAACACAGTGATTTTATGTGCAACTAATGCATGGTTCATGTTGTGGACTGATAAAATATATGTATCTATCTTTTGAATAAAAACAAAAAAACCCACATATTTTTCCAACTAGGAACGGTATGGACTAGGAAGGGCTCCATGAATGCAGATATGAAACTTGCGGGGTTCCGTACCTCCAACAAGGTTAAGAACCGCTGTACTAGAGGATCCGAACTCCATGAGTTCGGTCCACTCGAATATTCTAGATGTGTGGCCGTATATGATATGATATCCAAAATCTCTTTTTATAGTGTGATTTCTAAAATAGTCAACTATACAAAATTTCTTTTTTTTTTCCAGTACATTTCAAAAACGAAAAAAACTAAAAACCAAACATGGGAGCAGAAAATTCTGGTTGATTGTGACTGAATTATCACCAGAAACATCATTCTTATTTTGATACTAGTTTTAAAAGTTGATCTTTTAAAATACTGTTTGGAGAAACCTGACAGTCCTTTTATTACGCTAGTAGATTGGTCATGCTTCTCCTTACAGGATTTTTACCCTTGACCTAGGGTTGCTTCCTATCCCTTGATAGGAATCGTCCAACCAGGTCTACCTGCCATCCGTAGAATTACACTTCAATCTTAGAAATACCATATTTTCAGATCCCCAGGTCCTAGCTGAAATCTAATGGAATTTAAATTATCCAGGTGACTTTTGTCCAACCCACTTTCTACTTTGTTAACCGATAGTGCTGAGTTTCCTCACCCTTACCAAAGACCTTTTCTGATCATGCAGTTTTTTGATTATGATAAAATTTGCCAAAAGGATATCTATCCAGTCATGAAGTGTTATGACCCTTAGAAACTTATAGCTGGGGAAAGGTTTTGGTTATACTTTGTGATACGTACAGTTTGGAGTATTTCAAGGGACATTGTGCCTCAAACAGTATATGCTTCCATTTATTGTTAAATGCATACCTACCATGCAAACATTTAAATAAGACAAGTTAGAGCGTTATGATCTTTAGATTATGTCATCTGCAACCTGGCCATGTGATGTAATAGGCTCTCACACATTTATACCTCTAGCTTCCTTCTCTCTTTTTGTCTTTTTGATATTGATATTGTTCTGTATCTTTTCATGAAAGAGTCTTGCTTGTATAATGTTAGTGAAATTCTCAATAATTTTTTTATATTTTTTTTTTTTTTAGAAACAAAAAATACTCTATGGAGATCATTTGTGTATGGCGATTGTTTGGACCCTTTCACGTTGCATAAACATGAGTAAACTTGAATTAGAATTTTTCCTTTGTTGATTCAGTAGAGTCTCGGTTATCCAGAAATGTAACTAACCAGCAGTCTCAACCAGCCAGCACAAATTGCCCGCAGTACTCACAATGGTGAAGGCCAACTTCCTAGGGCTCTGCTGTGCTTAAAGACTGTGTTCCATGGCTTCTCCAAGCCTAATATACTTTCAATAACTATAGTCTAACATTTAATACAGAGTTCACAGTATGTATATAGTTCGGGGTACAGTACTGTATTAGCTAGGTGTATTTTTAACATTGAGTCTCATGCAACCAGAAAGCACACTTATCCGGCCTCAGACGATCCCTGTCTGTGCCAGATAAGCAAGTCTCCACTATATATGTTTGCATGCCCATTTCTGCCTTATTAAATGGCACCGCAATGCACGCATCTCCAAGAAAAAATTCAAGCAGCATCAACTTTGTAAAAAGCAAACGCATTGCAAGCACCCCACATCCCATAGTATGAAAGCATCCATAGGACCAGCTTAACAGGTCCATCTTTTTGTCTTTCACTATAAAACAGAAAAATGAACTGATGCAAACACTAGCACACCACAGTTATATTCTGTTGTACTGTATAGGCAGAAATGTGAATAATCTGGGCAAAAATGTTCTTACTGCAGAAGAAACATTATAATCCATCCACAACTGGGCTCCAATATTCTGTGCATAGAAAAACAATGACACGCTGCCAAATGTCCCCTTGTTGCGATAAGCCACCAGAGTTAAAACACCATGGGTTTCATTGACTTCATAGCTGAAAGGTAAAAAAGAAGAAAGTTAGGCTGTCATACTGATGAAACAGAGCCATATTTTACTAAAGCATCTTCCAATGTCTCTTAGCTACCTAATCAGCTATTCTTTAAGAGTGATGAAACATATTCTACGCATAAAATAAATAAGCATCTTATTTGTCTTTGGGTAAAGTAGAGGAGCTGCCTCTCCTTCTACTCAGGCTGCGATGACCTCTGCAGGGCATGGGAGAGGCACAAGTGTCCAGTTTATTCTTATTTAGAAGTAAAAATGGGAGTAACAGCTGGACTTAGCTTGCCAGGAGAAACACAAGATGAGGAGAATCTTCAGTGAGCTGGACCACATGCCGGAGTAACTCAGCTCACTGATGACACCCCACATCTTGTATTTTGCCTGATGAAGCAGGGTTGTCCTGTGAAACGCTTTGCAACTTTAAGTATCACTTGTTCATTACAGTATGCTTGATATACTATTGCTATTGGCTCTTACCTGGCCAGGTAAATCCACCTTTACCGCCCATTGGAAACCGTTTTTATTTATTTTGTACCCATTGGTGCCTCTGTAGTCCTTCATTGATCTTGTTTGCTATCCCTGGTGGAGGGTTGTTACCTCTTTGACAACAAAGAGCGACTTCTTAACCTGAGTGGATTTGGGTTTATTTTTCACATCTGCATTTCTAGTGGGTGTCTTTTGTGACCCACACTTCTGAAAAATGCTTCAATTACTCTTGGTCCAAGTTGGGAATTTGGATATACTATCTCTATTGTCTTTTTGGTTTCATTTTTCGTTTTACTTTCCGTAATTTTAAGTAAAGTAGAACTTAATTTTTTTTATGAGAAAAAGCAGCCGTTCCTGTTCAGTGCACTCCATTACAAGTATTAATAATACATATTATTGCAGCTTGCTTAGAAAGCCATTCCACAGAATTACTAACAGACACAGTCAAATGGAAGAGTAAGATATTTTACCTGCTATTCATTTAATCCAGGTGTGGAGCATGATTAACACATCATTCTGCCGTGAGCAACTAATGACTTTTACCGTCATTCACACAAACGCCGCATTTAATCCCATAGTCCCTTATCATCTCGTTTCCTCCTGGATGCTACATGTAGCGTTCAGGATTGGTTAACCGTGGCATCTCCGTGGGCCCCTTTGAGGTCAAAATGCAACGCATTTGCCGAAGGACGGGAACCAATGCCAAATGCTTCCCTCCTCATCTGCAAAGAAGCGTTTAGCATCGGCTAAATGCAGCACAGTCAGAAACCCTTTTGAACCGGCCCTTACTCAGCAATAAGGGCGTCAACCTCTGATCACCCACCCAGAGCTGGGTTTGAGTGGTAAGAGCACTGGTTGGTTCTGAAAAAATCTCAGGAATATATTTAATTAGAAATGTCTCAACTAGTCAAAACTGTTTTTTTCCTCATTATCAAATTGCTCTGACTGCAGACTGTGAGGGTAAGTTTACAATTACTCCTTCTCTAAATTTGGGTTTTCTGCAACACACTGTACCTCGTCCAATTCATTTGTAATGCAAGCGTAATGTGCACTTTGGCAGAACTAGACACAACGTGGAAGCAACCTGCAGAGTGCAGATGTATATGCCCCGACTGTGGGACCATTACCGCTCATTGCTATGCAATTATAACCCACGTTATTATGTACCACAACACATAGGGCTTGATTCACAAAGCGGGGTGAACCTACTTAGCACGTCTAAAGACTTTTGGGCGTGATAATCATTGCACTAAGTAGGTTAGCACCAATTTGAGGAATAAACTCACGCGCAAAGTCCCGCGCGCAAAGTCCGGTGCACACGCAATGTCGCATAGGGTTTAATGGGCGCTGCGCGCTTGTGCACGTAAAACTTTGCGCGCAAGTTTATTCTATCACGCCTAAACTGAGTTTAGGCGTGATAATGGGCTTTTCACCAGTGTGCTAACTGTTAGCACGCTTTAGTGAATCAAGCCCCTAGAGTGAGTGCACCTGAGCCAGCAGATTCTGAAAATTCCCCATTCTCACCACTTAAATAAACAGCCTAAACATGAATGATAATAACATTTGAGGCATTGATTTTGAACTATCCCATCTTAAAAAATTAATCAAATATAAGAACATGTTATACAAACCTTGTCCTTTGCCATTCTATTACTCCCTGAGCTCCATCATTTGCATCAATAATGATCTGAGCTGTCTTCCCTTCAATGTCTAAGAAAGGCAAAAATAAGCTGAAGATTGCAACACAATATAACAGCAACCAACCAACTTCAAACGTTTTTAACAGCAATACTGTGCATTCGGCTACTAATGTCAAAACCCCAGAAAAACATGATTAACCTTCACTTATCCCAGTAAAGCGTTATAAAAATAACAAAAATGTAACCACTTTGCTGACAATTTTTCAGCTTTTACATGTATCAACACACACATTACAGATGTATTATAGACATAAACTGCATTAAACACCCCTACATCCTGAAATTTTTTTTAAAAAAAATCCACTAAATAAAATATGAGACAGTGGCAAGTTCAACCTTGTCTCCAGGAAATGTTTTGTTTACTTTCACTGTTCCTATCCTTTCCCTATATACTGTATTTCCCTCCAAAATAAGACAGGGTCTTATAATAATTGTTGCTTTAAAAATGTGTTAGGGCTTATTTTCAAGGGATGTCTTAATTTTCTATGAACAACAATGTATATAACGACTTATTCTTGAACAAAAAAAAAACAACTCAATATGTATTCAAATATTATCCATTAGTATCCATATTATTCAGAATTTATTATCCAATTCAGCTTTTGTAAAAAAAATATCCCCACAGTTTAGAGTTAGGTTATTATCAGGACTGAGTGAAAATTTGGTGTTTTGTGTTTGGTGTTCATCAGGGAACAGCTTAGGTGAAAAGATTAGAAGAAATGTGGAAATGTTTCTAGCCGAAGCAATACTGCAAGAGTGGTGAACAAGGTGAACGCCACCATGTGTCTTCCCAAGCTCTGCCAAAAGTCACATGTGCCTTCTAATTGACTCAGGTTATGTGAAAACAGAGTAACCAGGACAAAATGCTGCTTTTCTGCCCTGGCCCAGTCCACTTTTAGGTCGAGCTTAATATTAGGGTAGCAATTTTGGTGACGATAGCATGTATGGGAGATTTGCTATTAACCGCTAAACTCGGCACACAATTTAGCATTATAATTCTGCATCCTAATTGTGAATTATGATGCAAAATTGCGATTATGCAAAATTAATGCTCATCACTACTTATATCCTCCCCCCCCCCCCGAAAGTTTTTTTACATTTTGCCTAAACAACTTCCAATTAGCTAAACATATATAAAGGCCTACCAGGGGCCTAACTAGAAATCACCGGGCCCCCCTGCAAAAATTTGGATGGGCCAGCTCAGGGCCGTTTTTGGGGGGCCGGAGGGGTCGCAGCATGAGGGGAGAGCATTGGACATCGGCGGGGAGGGGGGACAGTGCTCCTCACCTCGGGCTCTCTCCTCTCCCCTCTGCGCTCCCCTCCAGCATATATCACTGGCAGCAGGCAGCGGGCAGGACACATACCTCCATCCACCACGGAGGTCTCCAATCTCTAAGTGCTTCATGCTACTTCCTCTTTAAACAGGAAGTAGCATCAGACACTTAGAGGAGCCTCCGGTGGTGGAGCACAGGAAAGTATTGTTTCCTGCCCGCTGCCTGTTGAGTGATATATGCTGGAGGGGAGCGCAGAGGGGGGAGCCCGAGGTGAGGGGGGGGCTGTCCCCCCCCCCTGCTGATGTCCAATGCTCTCCCCTCATGTTGTGACCCCTCCGGCCCCCCAAAAACCGCCCTGAGTGGGCCCTAGAGGGGCCCTGCACCCCTCCCCCCCAGTAGGTGCAGTGGTTGCATCCTGTATTGTTACGCCCCTGAGGTCTTCCTAACATGTAGACAAATGTCATATGGACACAGTGGGGTCATGTGTATAACAGAGAGACGATTGATGAGACAGAATGCACAGGAAGGTTGTGCTACAAGCACTACAAGTAATGATACTAGAAGAAATTAAACAGTGACAAGCTATACATAGTACAAATGTATGCATTCATATATAGAACTAATGATCATGTCATGATGTCTTGCACAGCGCCACAGAGGATGCTGGCACTATATAAATCAATAATAATAATGTCATGATTGTCATGAATAAGCTAGATATCTGTAAGCTTTGTTGTTACCTCTCATCCTGTAATAGATTAGATCTATAAGCATGCAAAGAGGAATGGAAACAAAAGCAAAGGTAAAAGTTATGAGAAAACAAAACAGTAGAAAGCGCAGAAGATTGATTAATAGGCTGTGAAGGATAAATATATGTACAGGGAGTGCAGAATTATTAGGCAAGTTGTATTTTTGAGGAATAATTTTATTATTGAACAACAACCATGTTCTCAATGAACCCAAAAAACTCATTAATATCAGAGCTGAATATTTTTGAAAGTAGTTTTTAGTTTGTTTTTAGTTTTAGCTATTTTAGGGGGATATCTGTGTGTGCAGGTGACTATTACTGTGCATAATTATTTGGCAACTTAACGAAAAAACAAATATATACCCATTTCAATTATTTATTTTTACCAGTGAAACCAATATAACATCTCAACATTCACAAATATACATTTCTGACATTCAAAAACAAAACAAAAACAAATCAGTGACCAATATAGCCGCCTTTCTTTGCAAGGACACTCAAAAGCCTGCCATCCATGTATTCTGTCAGTGTTTTGATCTGTTCACCATCAACATTGCGTGCAGCAGCAACCACAGCCTCCCAGACACTGTTCAGAGAGATGTACTGTTTTCCCTCCTTGTAAATCTCACATTTTATGATGGACCACGGGTTCTCAATGGGGTTCAGATCAGGTGAACAAGGAGGCCATGTCATTAGTTTTTCTTCTTTTATACTATTTCTTGCCAGCCACGCTGTGGAGTACTTGGACGCGTGTGATGGAGCATTGTCCTGCATGAAGATCATGATTTTCCTGAAGGATGCAGACTTCTTCCTGTACCACTGCTTGAAGGTGTCTTCCAGAAACTGGCAGTAGGACTGGGAGTTGAGCTTGACTCCATCCTCAACCCGTAAAGGCCCCACAAACTCATCTTTGATGATACCAGCCCAAACCCGTACTCCACCTCCACCTTGCTGGCGTCTGAGTCGGACTGGAGCTCTCTGCCCTTTACCAATCCAGCCATGGGCCTATCCATCTGGCCCATCAAGACTCACTCTCATTTCATCAGTCCATAAAACCTTAGAAAAATCAGTCTTGAGATATTTCTTGGCCCAGTCTTAACATTTCAGCTTGTGTGTCTTGTTCAGTGGTGGTCGTCTTTCAGCCTTTCTTACCTTGGCCATATCTCTGAGTATTGCACACCTTGTGCTTTTGGACACTCCAGTGATGTTGCAGGTCTGAAATATGGCCAAACTTGTGGCAAGTGGCATCTTGGCAGCTGCACACTTGACTTTTCTCAGTTCATGGGCAGTTATTTTGCGTCATGGTTTTTACACACGCTTCTTGTGACCCTGTTGACTATTTTGAATGAAACGCTTGATTGTTCGATGATCACACTTCAGAAGCTTTGCAATTTTAAGAGCACTGCATCCCTATGCAAGATATCTCACTATTTTTGACTTTTCTGAGCCTGTCAAGTCCTTCTTTTGACCCATTTTGCCAAAGGAAAGGAAGTTGCCTAATAATTATGCACACCTGATATAGGGTGTTGATGTCATTAGACCACACTCCTTCTCATTACAGATATGCACATCACCTAATATGCTTAATTGGTAGTAGGCTTTCGAGCCTATACAGCTTGGAGTAAGACAACATGCATAAAGAGGATGATGTGGTCAAAATACTAATTTGCCTAATAATTCTGCACTCCCTGTAGTAGTAAATGAAATTCAAATCTGAGATATCCCATTTATTGTTACATTGGTACTAGCACAGTAAATACAGAGCATTGTTTTTGTGGATCAGGTGCCTGTGAGTGATCATGAATCCTGAAATGTTGTGTTCAACCTGAACTGCCAACATAGCGATGTATGGGTTATATGGGATGGATTGAGCCTTGATTTATCAAATATAGCTTGATTGGACATGGGACTGATGGATTTTCCCCCTTTTTTGGATGAAAGAATATCAATACATTATTACTATATTCATGTGTGGTGCGTGGAAACCATTGACTGTTTTGGTAAATGAACCAACCCTTGAAGATCCTAGCATTTGCATGCATACTCATAACATGTCAAGTACATACTACGTACGTACGTACGTACATTTACTTACCTGTAAACGTACACTAAAATAAAAACTAGTAATGATTCCTTTCTAGGAAATGATTAAATTTTCTTATGGATTAGGTTATGTATAGCAATTGTTCCTACATTTTGAACATCTCAGTGGTTTCCAATTTTATTTCATCAGAATTGGTTCTGCAGTGTTTTTGAGTGGGGAAGCCCATCTCCATCCCGAGGTAAGTACCCTGTAGGGGCACTTCTTTTCCCTTACAGCATCTCTATAAAGTGCACTACAGTGTAGAAAGCTTTCTCTGTATCCAGGAAGGAAGTCTCTTTTGTTTTCTTACTAATTACTTAATTACAAGTCTGATAATTTGTCCTACCACCAGCAATGATATCAGTCAGCTTCAGTGACGTGTAAATATGCATTCAAATTACATCAGACCAGTCTTATAGTGTTTCATATTCATTTTTTACTGAGTTTAATGTTTGAAAGCAAAAATGAAATTTTGAGTATAATACCATCTGAGATCACAGATGCAAATTATATGCACTAAATACATTTTAAAGGAAACCAGAGATCAGGAAAAATAATATATATATATATATATATATATATACATACCTGGGGCTTCTTACAGCCCCCTTCAGATTCATTCGTCCCTCACCATCCTCCCAAGCTGCCTGGATCCTCCGCTAGGTGGTCCAGTAATTGAGCCAGTCGGGGGGAACTGTGCTTGCGCAGTTGAGCCGCACATGTCATATCGTGCTCCCAATGACAGGAGCATTCTGTGCCTGCGTAGACGGAAACGGAAGCGTGGCGGGGGAGTGTGCCTCCGCTGACTACACCCCACTGGCTGAATCACCAGGCCGCCTAGTGGAGGATCCAGGTAGCCTGGGAGGACGGCGGGGGACTTTAAGATTAGAACAACATACTGTATATTGATTAAACAGAGTGAGTTTACATTTCAAGGCAGGGATAAAATAGGAATACCCAGACGTGGAGGTGAGGAGGTTGGAAACTTCACCAACAGGTTCACGGAGGTAAGTGTCACAAGAATGTACTCTTGAAGTTCAGGTATGTCATCCTGTAAATAAAATGCACATAGCTGTATCAATATGTGATAAATGAAGACATATACATAAAATCTGTGTAAAACATAAGATGAACGTAGTAAGGAGGCTGGAACCACCACTGTAAAAAGCTCTTCTCTTTATTGAAAAAAAGATTAAAAGTGGACTAGTCACGCTTGACTAACAACCCACTGTTTCAGGCCAACCACCTGTTTTCAAGCTGCTTAGCAAAACTATCTTTTGGCTGTTGCTGTCAAATCATTGATGGACATGTAGCCACGGACATGTAGTCCACTTTTAATCATTGTTCTATAAATAGAAAACATTTCTACAGTGGTAGTGCCAGTCTCCTTGCTACGTTTGTCACTACTTTGGTCTCAGTGTACGGAGATCATAGGCTTGGGCTTGCCAATATCTCCTTGCTTGAGTGCTACTCCATTGCTTTAGTCTCCTGAAACATCAGCTACACTTGGTTGCTGACCTGAACTTAATTAAGCTGAGAATCCTAAGAGGGGGATAAACCTTCCTCTCTGAGAATTGCATGCTGGAATTCTCATTCTATTCTTTTTGGTCATTTGGCTTTGAGAATGCAGCTTTCCCTGATTCTCAGCCTAAGTTGGATTGAACAGAAGAGAACATGTTTGTTCTGGCACCATTTGGGTGTTGGTGCTTGGCTGTAATTTTTGCATTATGGTTTCCTTATTTAAATTTCAAGGTATATAAGAGAACTCACCCTTCAAAATTACAAGAATTTATCATTTCTAGATCTCAATTTCAAAAAATATTTAACAGAACAATTACATTACCAACCACCAGTTAGCAATCACTAATAATATCACACAAATTTAGCAGTTACATAAACCATCTAGTGTATTCCTAATTGGTAGTTTTGTAGTTTTGAACAATAGTGTTCTTTTGGCGCATGGGTAAAATACTTTACCTCTAGAATGGACACGTTAATGGCAGCAGTCGTCTGGCCATCTCTTATTATCAGTGATCCAGATGTAGGAATGTAGTCTAGGTTTGGTTCGGCAGGGTGGATCGTGGTATCATTCAGCTTATCTATTAAATCCGCAGATGTTGTATATGTGATATTAATATCCCCTGATGAAAAGAGAAAGTATAGATCATGTAATATAAAATAACAAAACACATGATATATATTGTAGCAGAAAGGCTCATGCACATTCATCTATAACTGTAAAGCGGATATCCAGCCTGAAACGTAAATTTAATTAAGGGAAAAAAAGAACAGGGTTTTTTTTTCAGGGGGCGGGGCTACATGCCGGAAGCTGGCTGATTCTAGAGCTTTGTGGACGGATTCAGGGGAGAAGACACCATTGGTAATTATAACCAGGGTTAGGCCGAGGCAGAGGCGAGAGAGGCTCCAGCCTCAGAGCGCAGTGTAGGACGGGGCGCACAACTCATTCAGCTATCATTCCCCTATTGTGTTTGAAGCAGAGATAAATAAGAAAATGGGATACATGGCAGTGACTGCCAGCCACATAACTAGAGATTAAGGTGTTGGGGGCCCTGGGACAACTCTTAGGGCTCGTTTCCACTAGGACGAATTCGCATGCGTGGCCTGCATGCGAATTCGCTTAGTCATTGAAAGTGGATGGGACTGTTTCCACTTGTCTTTTTAAACGCACGTTTTTATGTGCAGAATTTTTCTGCACGGTAGGGCCTGCAGAATTCGCCTGCGTGAGGAATGCAGGCGAATCGCAGCCCATGTATTTGATAGGGAAAACGCGCGTGCGTTTTTTGCCGCGATTTCGCGTGCGAATTCGCACGCAAAGTAATACAAATTGGACCAGGCAGTGACATGGTTAAATTCGCATAGACCCTGCCTATGCGAATTCGCACGCGAAATCGCGGCAAAAAACGCACGCGGAATCGCATCCGCATGCGTTTCTGTCAGCGGTGGAATCCCAGGGATTCGCACCGCACTAGTGGAAACGGGCCCTTAGTCTTTTAGCAATCAGTGTGTGACGGCTGGGGTGGAAGAAATGGAGGGGTGCACTTTGGTGTCTCAGCCTTGGGTACTGGAGGACCTTGTCCAGGCTCTGATTATAATGTTCCCTTACAAGAAGACCCCCTGAAATGTAGTTTTTAGGCTGTATATTTGCTTTAAGGAAAAGTAAAAATGCCTGTATAGTGGACCTTGGTGTGTGTAGGCTGATATTATTTGTCAAGGTAACTTCAGTGACAGGATTATTACAAATACCGTATATACTCGCATATAAGCCGACCCGCATATAAGCCGACCCCCCAACTTTTACCTGAAAAACCAGGGAAAAATGATTGACCCCCATATAAGCCGGGGGTAGGAAATGCTGGCCGCCTTATTCCCCTAGTGTGTCCCAGTATAGATAGTAAAGTGCCCAGTATAGGTAGGTAGTGCCCCAGTATAGCTAGTATAGTGCCCAGTATAGCTAGTATAGTGCCCAGTATAGCTAGTGTAGTGCTCAGTATAGCTAGTATAGTGCTCAGTATAGCTAGTATAGTGCTCAGTAAAGCTAGTAAAGTGCCCCAGTTTAGCTAGTATAGTGCTCAGTATAGCTAGTATAGTGCTCAGTATAGCTAGTAAAGTGTCCCAGTTTAGCTAGTATAGTGCTCAGTATAGCTAGTATAGTGCTCAGTATAGCTAGTAAAGTGCCCCAGTTTAGCTAGTATAGTGCTCAGTATAGCTAGTATAGTGCTCAGTATAGCTAGTAAAGTGCCCCAGTTTAGCTAGTATAGTGCTCAGTATAGCTAGTTTAGTGCTCAGTATAGCTAGTAAAGTGCCCCAGTTTAGCTAGTATAGTGCTCAGTATAGCTAGTATAGTGCTCAGTATAGCTAGTAAAGTGCCCCAGTTTAGCTAGTATAGTGCTCAGTATAGCTAGTATAGTGCTCAGTATAGCTAGTATAGTGCTCAGTGTAGCTAGTATAGTGCCCCAGTTTAGCTAGTATAGTGCTCAGTATAGCTAGTATAGTGCTCAGTATAGCTAGTATAGTGCTCAGTATGGCTAGTATAGTACTCAGTATAGCTAGTATAGTGCTCAGTATAGCTAGTATAGTGCCCCAGTTTAGCTAGTATAGTGCTCAGTATACCTAGTATAGTGCTCAGTATAGCTAGTAAAGTGCCCCAGTTTAGCTAGTATAGTGTTCAGTATAGCTAGTATAGTGCTCAGTATAGCTAGTGAAGTGCCCTAGTTTAGCTAGTATAGTGCTCAGTATAGCTAGTATAGTGCTCAGTATAGCTAGTAAAGTGCCCTAGTTTAGCTAGTATAGTGCTCAGTATAGCTAGCATAGTGCTCAGTATAGCTAGTAAAGTGCCCTGGTTTAGCTAGTATAGTGCTCAGTATAGCTAGTATAGTGCTCAGTGTAGCTAGTATAGTGCCCCAGTTTAGCTAGTATAGTGCTCAGTATAGCTAGTATAGTGCTCAGTATAGCTAGTATAGTGCTCAGTATGGCTAGTATAGTACTCAGTATAGCTAGTATAGTGCTCAGTATAGCTAGTATAGTGCCCCAGTTTAGCTAGTATAGTGCTCAGTATACCTAGTATAGTGCTCAGTATAGCTAGTAAAGTGCCCCAGTTTAGCTAGTATAGTGTTCAGTATAGCTAGTATAGTGCTCAGTATAGCTAGTAAAGTGCCCCAGTTTAGCTAGTATAGTGCTCAGTATAGCTAGTATAGTGCTCAGTATAGCTAGTAAAGTGCCCTAGTTTAGCTAGTATAGTGCTCAGTATAGCTAGTAAAGTGCCCCAGTTTAGCTAGTATAGTGCTCAGTATAGCTAGTATAGTGCTCAGTATAGCTAGTAAAGTGCCCTAGTTTAGCTAGTATAGTGCTCAGTATAGCTATAGTGCTCAGTATAGCTAGTAAAGTGCCCTGGTTTAGCTAGTATAGTGCTCAGTACAGCTAGTATAGTGCTCAGTATAGCTAGTATAGTGCTCAGTATAGCTAGTAATGTGCCCCAGTTTAGCTAGTATAGTGCTCAGTATAGCGCTCAGTATAGCTAGCTGGTCCGCGGTATCCCCCGCTCCCCCCACGGCCGCCGCCGCTGCTATTACCTGCCCGCATCTTCTATTCCCCTCTCCGTGCTTGTAAACATTCACAGCAGCGCGCCAAGTGCTGCTACTGTGACATGCGGCGAGCCAGGAAAGAGCGGTTCCCATAGTAACAGGAAGCCGCGCTCTTTCCTGCCTCCTACCTCGTCACAGTGGCAGCGCCGGGCGCGCTGCTGTGAATGTTTACAAGCACGGAGAGGGGAATAGAAGATGCGGGCAGGTAATAGCAGCGGCGGCGGACGTGGGGGGAGCGGGGGACCCGCGGACCAGCGAAGGGGGGACACCCGCAGACCAACATGACTCGCATACAAGCCGACCCCCAACTTTTGGCTCCCTTTTTGGGGGTCAAAAATTCGGCTTGTATGCGAGTATATACGGTACCTCTCCACTGAGCTTGATGAGGACTAAAGAGAACCTGAAGTAAAAAGAATACAGGGGAAAAAAGGAGGCTGCCATCTTCATTCTCTTGTAAGCGTCTGTATTCCTATCACTTCAGGTTCCCTTTTAGGCACTGCATTTCAATAAAATGTCAAACACTGCCGTTAGTATCTCCCTAAAGCCTGTGTTGCTGACCTGTGCACAGGCTGGTTAAAACTGCAAGAGATTTTTAAGCGCTAATGATTTGAAAAGCTCTTGCTAATGCAATGCTATGGGGGATTTTTATAAAATCACATTGCTCAAGTGAGAACACACATATAGCATTACATTAGCAAGAGCTTTTAAAATCACAAAGCGCTTAGAAAAAGCTCTTGCAGTGTAACTGATGGTGGCAAAGTGTAAGGACAATGATGACTATAAAATCTGAAGATCTGAAAGAGCACACTGTTGCTAATGCTGCATACACACTTGAGATAAAAGTCTTTGGAAAAGGCAAGATCACAGACCAATTTTACCCCATTCCATGTAGTATGAGAGCCATACTCTACACAGTCTATTCTATGGAGCTGCACTCCCCATCAGCTAAAATCTTTGCAAGATGCTGCACACAAAGATGCTGTAGACATTCAAAAGATCATTATCTGCAAAAGATCTCTTCCTGCAAAAGATCCATTCCTGCAAAATGCATTCATAGTCTATGAGATCTGCAGATCCTCATACACACCTTGTTTAACAGACTTCATCTGCATATCTCGCAATCATCTGCAGATCTGAAAATCCATCCTGGTGGATCTGATCTGCAGATGATCTGCAGATGATTGCCTGTTAAACAAGGTGTGTATGATGATCTGCAGATCTCATAGACTATAAATGCATTTTGCAAGAATGGATCTTTTGCAGGAACAGATCTTTTGCAGATAATGATCTTTTGAATTTGTACGGGCATCTTTGTGTGCAGCATCTTGCAAAGATTTTATCTGATGGGGAGTGCAGCTCCATAGAATAGACTGTGTAGAGTATGCTCTCATACTACATGGAAGGGGGTAAAATTGGTCTGTGATCTTGCCTTTTCCAAAGACTTTTATGTCAAGTGTGTATGCAGCATAAAGGTGCGTACACACGTCAGATAAAAGTCTTTGGAAAATGAAAGATCACAGACCAATTTTACCCCCTTCCATGCAGTATGAGAGCCATACTCTACACAGTCTATTCTATGGAGCTGAACTCCCCATCAGATAAAAATCTTTGCAAGATGCTGCACACAAAGATGCTGTACACATTCAACAGATCAGTATCTGCAAAAGATCTGTTCCTGCAAAAGATCCATTGCTGCAAAATGCATTCATAGTCTATGATATCTGCAGATCCCATACACACCTTGTTTAATGGACATTCATCTGCAGATCAGCCAATTATCTGCCGATCTGAAGATCCAACCTGGTGGATCTGATCTACAGATAATTGTCCGTTAAACAAGGTGTGTGTGAGGTCTGCAGATATCATAGACTATGAATGCGTTTTGCAGGAATGGATCTTTTGCAGGAACAGATCTTTTGCAGATACTGATCTGTTGCATGTGTACAGCGGTCTTTGTGTGCAGCATCTTGCAAAGATTTTTATCTGATGGGGAGTGCAGCTCCATAGAATAGACTGTGTAGAGTATGCTCTCATACTACATGGAAGGGGGTAAAATTGGTCTGTGATCTTTCATTTTGCAAAGACTTTTATCTGACGTGTGTACCCACCTTAAGAGTACTTGTAACACCAAGTTCTTCATCTAGTATATTAGCCATCAGACAACTTTCTTTAAAGGGTCACTATCGTGAGCGTTTAAAATACGTCCATATAAAGGATACATTTACATTTATTCTAAGATACACTACAAATTACTTTTTTTCCTATGTTGCTGTAATTTATAGTGTGTATTAGTTTGGGAGAAATGTACTTTTATATGTACGGATTTTAAATTTTACAATTTTTTTCAGTAGTTGTACTTTATGACTAGGGAAGAATTAATTTGAGGCTGGGAACCCACTACAAAGCGCAAATCGCTATCGCAATCACTAGCGTTTTTAATGAGCGCTTTGTAAGTGGCGATTTTGGTAGCGATTTTAAAAAGTGTAAGCTTTTTGCTAGCAATTGTGATAGCAATTTGCGATTAGCGTTACTTTTTAATTCTGATTGGTCCTTTCAATTAATTTACATTTTTTTACAGTGTGCAGTAATTTAAAGAGAACCCAAGGCGGGGTTCTCACAACGAAATCTAAATACAGAGGCTGGGTCTGCCTATAGAGCCCAGCCTCTGTTGCTAATCAGATCCCCCCTAAATCCCCCCTGCGCTCAGTGAGACCCCATAAATGACAGCCACGCTGCCGACACGCAGCGTGTTAGCAGCGGCTGTGTTTACCTTTGGAACGTCAGTCTCCGCTCTCCCCCGCCTCCTGCATCGCTCCGGTCCCGTCTGCGTCCCTTCTCTCCCCGCTGATTGGAGGGAAGGGACGTGGGTGGGGACCGGAGCGATGCAGGAGGCGGGGGGAGCGCCGAGACTGACGTTAGTAAACACAGCCGCATAGCGCAGCTGTGATTTATGGGGTCTGGCTGAGCACAGGGGTGGTTTAGGAGGGATCTGATTAGCAACAGAGGCTGGGGTCTTTAGGCAAACCCAGCCTCTGTATGGGGATTTCATTGTGAGAACCCCGTCTCGGGTTCTCTTTAAAAATGCTAGCTAATCTGTATAGCGATTCATGAGCGATTACGCCAGCGTTTATATACTTTACATTGCAGAAACGCTAACGTTTGAAAAAATTCTGTATGTCCTGCATTAGCGATTTTGCTAATTGCAATCGCTCCAGTGGAATTGGGCCCATCCATTAACATTAGCTGAGCGTTTAGGGAATTCGCTAGCATTTTGAATCGCTCCCTAAATGCTCAAAAAATCGCTCTAGTGAGTTGTAGCCCTTGAGTTTAGATTCCAGAGAACACTCCAACTAAAGAATAACACAGCATAAGAAAACAATGTTTATGAGTCCAGTAGTTTCTTCACTTAACCTGCTGAAAACATGGGGCAAATGGTCTATTATATATTGTTTGTGAATTTAAACCTATATTGGTTAAAGCACCTTAAAATAATATACATTATGACATTTGCTTTATTGATTGTAATACTGTATTATATGACAGGTACTCATCTGTATAAAGGTGGCCCTACAACATACCATTTTTTAAAAATTTCTTTTCAATTCAAGATTGTAACATTTGAAAAATCTGACCAATGTACCACACACTTGTTCAATTTTTACCAAATTATGAAGAAAAAAAATGATTGAAAACTCTAAAAAAATTGCTTGGGTCTATACAGTAAGAAATTGACAATCTACCCTACACCATTCAATTTCATACAAATTTATCAGAAAATGCATCACTACTGATCAACTTCTATCGAAAAAAAGGGAAATTACATTTTTCTGTTCAACCAATTGTTTTTTAGCAAATTGCTGTAAAATTGGATCATTTTATTGTATCGTGGGTTGCAACCTTTATACAGATATTCCCTTTTATGTACATATATAAGACATTATGGAGAAAAAAAAGTCACTTAAACATCACTAGACAAACCTAATGATCCAAACTCTCTGTTTATAAATAGCTGAATAGTTTTATTGGCTTCTTGAGTGATGACAAGTCTGGAGGAAGGTGCAAAGTTTAGCAGTCCATGTGGTTCATCACTGGCTTCCACCGTCAGAACAGCTTCATACCCCTGCTCATCAAGGACAGCCACCCCTGCTCCCGAAACCCCTGAAATAAATTAAGTAGGAGGTCACAAAACACCCCAATAAGGCACAACTTTTTTTCTGATATACCGTAACTCACACATTAACCTTTTGCTTGACCAAAAATTTTAATGTCCATTTAAAGAGACACTGAAGCGAAAAAAAAATGATGATATTATGATTTGTATGTGTAGTACAGCTAAAAAATAAAACATTAAGATCAGATACATCAGTCTAATTGTTTCCAGTACAGGAGGAGTTAAGAAACTCCAGTTGTTATCTCTATGCAAACAAGCCATTAACTCTCCAACTAAGTTTAGTCGTGGAGAGGGCTGTTATCTGACTTTTATTATCTCAACTGTTTTCTTTTCCTCTGCTAGAGGAGAGGTCATTAGTGCACAGACTGCTCTGAAAGACTCATTTTGAATGCTGAATGTTGTGTAATCTGCACATATTATAGAATGATGCAATGTTAGAAAAAACACTATATACCTGAAAATAAAAGTATGAGAATATTTTCTTTGCTGCTAATCTTCTAGTAATTATTCATAGTACACAACCAATTCACTATATCATATTTTTTTTTTCGCTTCAGTGTCTCTTTAAGTACAAACTTAAAGAAACATAGGTGCTAGTGATTACTAGTTCAGCACTCCCCTACTAGTCTCAACACTCCTGACGCCCTTTAGAGTACTTGGTGGTGTGGTGTACTTCTCTTCAAGATGCCTTTCACTTATCTTGGAGCTAGGAATGCAATATCGCTGGTGTAATGCTTGGGGGGCATACATTCTGAGTCAGCGTGTGTGCTCAAGACTATGTAACTGGGTAATGGAAGAGGCTACACAGGTGGCCACAGGAGTAATGAACAAGGGAGCAAGATTGCCCAGAGCAACTGCAGCTCTGGGCTTCCGATACCGCCTATCACACTAGGTGCTATGTGATACAATACACAACAGACATAGTCGGTAACAGGCTAGGGTCATACATGTTAGATCAAATATGTAGAAGCTTTCCAGAGGCGCCAATAGAATAAAAGTCACTTAAACGAGCTTAAAACCGATGGGGCAGTGGTGGGCCTATCCCATCCATGCAGACAAAGCAAACAAAGGAAGGACTGTGGCATCAACAGTCAAACAACAATTTATTTATACTCCACAGTAAAAATGGGCAACGCGTTTCACGGGCTCAATCCCGCTTCATCAGGCCAATCAAAAAGGAGCATACAGCTTAACAGCATCAAAACCACACTGAGCGCCTCTGTTAGATCAAATGGCAGTGGTACAGTGGACTAGGCGAGAGAATGGTCAGTAAAGCTAAGGTTGTATCTAAGTCAGTCTTGCAGTCGCATTGAAATACATTAATTGAGTAGTGAAAGTCACATTAATATACAATGGCTGCGATGCCGCACTAAGCCTCAGGCTGAGTAACAGGACAAACAAAAGACAGACAGATAGAATGCTTTGCCAATTTAGTCGCTGCCCCAGCGACAGCAAACATTCACACTGACATAGACAAGTCAAACAGGTAGGAGCGTAATTAATGGCAGCCGCTGCGATAGTTACGTCCTCAGGAACCGACTAGCAGGAATACTACCAATCACCAATGTGGTGATGGCAGAATCCAAGCTATCAGGATCAGAAGGACTTCACTGTATACCCGCGGATACAGCAAACGTCCAAGCAAGAAACAAGGTTAAACAATGCAATTTACAATTCACATGAATGACCCAGCAACAACTCAGGGAGCTGTACGCTATGTCGGGCGGAGCCTGAAATGGGAGGCAGACTTTTATGTCGACATCAGCCAATGGATGCAGGCATGCAAATACCCACACAGCTGAATGGTAATTACTCAATCCTGAGCCAGCTTGATTACAAGCTGCTAGCTGAAGGACTCTCATAACAAATACATGCAATGTTATGCAACAACATGCATGTAGGAAATCCAGAGCTATCTGGCTGCAGTTCAACTGCAGCAAGTAATAGGAGGAGTCATGACAGCATCCTGAGCTGCTCTGAACTGCAGAGTGATTGCAAATGACAATGAGACGTATTGCGAATGCACAACCGAATGCAATCAGATAAGTCAGAACTGCCCAGTTGCAGTTCCACTGCAACCGACAGAACATGCTACAGGAGAGATCCTGACAGCTGGATAGTTCCAAGCCAACCATTCCTATATTCTATAATCTGACTTTCGGTGGCACCCCACTACCTAACAGAAAGGAATGAGACAAGCAGGACAGTGCTGTTCTAGTCAGCAGCACTAGACGTGTTGTGGGTTAATTTTTGCTTTAGATGTCCTTTACAGCTCACTTAAACTGTTTGCTAATATGATTATCAATAAATGTAATGTCTGCTGCACTTTCTGTGGCTTACAGGGTAAGCTTTATCCACAAGTAGGTAATGCAAACACATACATAGTATATACACAGTAGAAATACATACATATTAACAGTCATGACAAATACAGTACATACTGTTGTGGCAGACAAGGCCCTGATTTATACTTTTTCTGCACCTTTACCATGTGCAGCAGTCAGGGGCGTAACTAGAAATCACTGGACCCCCTTGCAAACCTTTGGATGGGCCCCCCACCCTGCTTTCTGCACGGGTAATCTGAGATCCAATGTTATGCAATTGCTAGTGGACATTTTAATGTGTTTTCCCCATGTAGATATTGGCTCTGCAGACTCCTCCAGCATCACTACAGTACATAGCACTTAAGGAGGGGGTGTAAAGGCAGGGGGCAGGGCCTGGTACACAAGAGCCTGCTGCACACTGAATAGGGACTGTCAACAAATCATACAAAGTTTTGTAGACAAAGATTTGTAATCAGTGGCTGAGCAGATGCAGAACAATTGTGCAGAGAGCAGAACGTTTCTTCCTCTCCGTGCCCTTAGTTGTCAGTCTCTCAGGAGAGGGAAAAGAAACATCTCCCCCCATGGGGCCACCTGCAACTTCTGGGCCTCCCTGCAGCTGCATCCCTTGCAGGGTCAATTGTTATGCCCCTGGCAGCAGTGTCTCTCCCATTCCATGTGCAGTTCACTCTTCCATGTGTATCATTCATGTACATCAATCTAATATTGTATTTGTACTTTGCTGTATTATAATACCATTTCATCAGGATGTTTTATGTTTATTTGTATTTCTGCCTTTTTTCAATAAACTTTTACTGTTAAAAAAAAAAGACAGAGTGTGCTTTTTAAACTGCAAATATTACAGAATGATGCAATGTTATAAAAAAAATAGCTATATAACTAAAAATAAAAAATATGAGATTATTTTCTTTGCTACTAATATTCTATTCATTATCCGTACAACACATACAATTCATTACATCATAAGGGTTTTTTTTTTTCTTCATGTTTGCTCTAAAGGCCTAATTCAGACTTTTTTTTTATGTACATTTTGCAAAGCACCAAGTTTTGTGAATTGCACAAATGTTAGTATTAGTAATTAAACTGAACAGCAGTGTGAGGTGCCTGAGTCAATAAGCAGCACAAGAATGCAGAAGAATGTCTGTGTATCCAGCAAGCTGATCAGATCCATATATACAATGCCAGGCCTGTGTAGGGCCGTAAATCTGCAGGACATGCCTGTATGCTACATGTGAAAGCAGACTTAATACTGACCTTCAGTCTTCACATCGTACAGGATAATACGATATTCTTCTTTCTCTTCCGGAATCTGATCATCCAACAAATGAACAGCAATGCTGGAATTCAATAACCCCTAGAAAAAATATGGGGAAATATAACTTGTCATAGCTTTCTGTTTCAGAAAAATATCTACTACATGTTATTAAATTACTGTATAGTGAACCTGTCTTTACTTTAAAAATACTTAATGAGTGTGGGGCATAAAGCGTCTGCACACTATTAGCTTGTAGAGAACCGTGCAAGTCCTGAAATTGAGGTGCTGTATTAAAAAAATTCAGGTTTCAGCTCTAAAAACTGAGCTTTGTCTCAACTCCTCCCCTTCCATGCCAAACAGTGAGCAATTAAACTTATAGGCAAATAATGAAATAAAGGAGATGCATTGTAATACATGCACTGTCATTCTCACCAGGGAGGGGAGGGGAAGTATATGGAGTATAGGGGTGGTATCCTCACTCAGTTGTACCCTAAATACAACTCTGTAGACTCCAGTTCTAATAGTGGCTGGATGGTGTAATGGTTAAGGGCTCTGCCTCTGACACAGGAGACCTGGGTTCGAATCTCAGCTCTGCCTGTTCAGTAAGCCAGCACCTATTCAGTAGGAGACCTTAGGCAAGTTTCCTTAACACTGCTACTGCCTATAGAGCGCGCCCTAGTGGCTGCAGCTCTGGCGCTTTGAGTCCGCCAGGAGAAAAGCGCGATATAAATGTTATTTGTCTTGTCTTGTCATTAATATATAAAAGTACCTCTCTCCACCATTGTTGCATAGCACCGATCAACTAGTAATAATAAATATACATTTTAACAATTATATATATATATATATATATATATATATATATATATATATATATATATATATATATATATATATATATTGAGGGCTTGATTCACTAAGACAAATAGCATGCCTTATTAAAGTTAACGCGCCTTATCAGAGTATCATAGCGAGCGCTACAAACTTATCCCTGCTAATTGGCAATGACGAGAGCTCTGCTCGTCAGGGCAGGACGAGTAGAGCTCTCGTTATTGCCAATTAGCAGGGATAAGTTTGTAGCGCTCGCTATGATACTCTGATAAGGCATGTTATCTTTGATAAGGTGTGTTAACTTGGATAAGGCATGCTATTTGTCTTAGTGAATCAAGCCCTATGTATAAAAATACAGATTCCAGTACTTTTATGCTGGGAATACACACGGTTCGTTTTTGAGATTAGATAGTTCGATAGATAATTTCCGACATGTTCGATCTCCCTTTCGACGCTCGATTTCTGATAGAAGTGAATGGAAAAAGATAAGAAAAACGAGCGGAAGAGAAGAGAATTGACTGCAGAATCGAGCGGCAAAAACGATGGAGAGGAGAATCGAGTGCCAGAAACGAACCGTGTATTCCCAGCATTAATGTGCCGTGATAGTAAAAAAAACAAGAAAACAGCAGAAGAGTCTAGAACTGGGAAGTGCACTTTTGCTATGTGAGATTTGGAAAGCAATTTTTTTCATTTTCTAATGGAAACTGGAAATCTTATTTGTCGCACATAAGCATTTACTAATTCATCAATTTTTGCAACAAGTTGATGCATTGGGCCTACTTACCTCAGGGAAAAATATAATTCCAGTGCTGTTTTCAAAGTTCAGGTCTACACGGCTTCCTACAATTCTCCAGTGAACTGTAACATTTCCACGACCAGGAAAAGTCCGTAGAATGTGAAACAGCAGTCTTTCCCCTACAATTTCACAGACACATTAGTAAGCTTGTTTCCCAGCATGGCTGCAGATTACCAGGGGAAGACATAACCACAAAGTATGCAATTGCTTTCCCTACACACTATAAAGTGGTCCACCAACTAAAACCCCCCACCCCCACGCCTTTTCTCCACTACACCACAGCACGTGCGCACACCCACCCTCACCACACACGCCTTTTCTCCACTACACCCCAGCACATGCGCACATCCACCTTCACCACACTGGCCTTTTCTCCACCACACCACAGCACGTGCGCGCACACCCCACCTCACCACACACACGCCTTTTCTCCACTACACCCCAGCACATGCGCACACCCACCCTCACCACACACGCCTTTTCTCCACTACACCCCAGCACATGCGCACACCCACCCTCACCACACACGCCTTTTGTCCACTACACCCCAGCATGTGCGCACACCCACTCCACCACACCCACGCCTTTTCTCCACTACACCCCAGCACATGCGCACACCCACCCTCACCACACACGCCTTTTCTCCACTACACCCCAGCACATGCGCACACCCCACCCTCACCACACACGCCTTTTCTCCACTACACCCCAGCATGTGCGCACACCCACCCTCACCACACACGCCTTTTCACCACTTCAGCCCAGCACATGTGCACACCACCCCCACACACACGCCTTTTCTCCACTATACCCCAGCACATGCGCACACCCACCCTCACCACACACGCCTTTTCACCACTTCACCCCAGCACATGCGCACACCACCCCCACACACACGCCTTTTCTCCACTACACACCAGCACATGCGCACACCCACCCTCACCACACACGCCTTTTCTCCACTACACCCCAGCACACCCACCCTCACCACACACGCCTTTTCTCCACTACACCACAGCACGTGCGCGCGCACCCCACCTCACCACACACACGCCTTTTCTCCACTACACCCCAGCACATGCGCACACCACCCCCACTCCTTTTCTCCACTACACCCCAGCACATGCGCACACCCACCCTCACCACACACGCCTTTTCTCCACTACACCCAGCACATGCGCACACCCACCCTCACCACACACGCCTTTTCACCACTACACCCCAGCACATGCGCACACCCACCCTCACCACACGCGCCTTTTCTCCACTACACCCCAGCACATGCGCACACCCACCCTCACCACACACGCCTTTTCACCACTACACCCTAGCACGTGCACACACCCACCCTCATCACACATGCCTTTTCTCCACTACACCCCAGCACATCCGCCCTCAACACACACGCCTTCAGCCAATCAAAACCAGCAGCTGCTGACCAATTTACAGACATTGATTAATCGACAGCAGCTAAAGTTTGATAGACTAGATATAATTACCTTGGTGAGCTAGTGGAGATTTGCTTGTTAGCAAAAGTTTTGCCAGAGTTTTAGTTTCTAGTAACTGAGAATTCTCAACAATTAAGAGGCTACATTTAAAAAACAAACACTCAAGCATGAAAGGTGAACAACTGTCATGACGTATATTCATCATGACGTATATTCATCTATGATTGGGTCGGCATCATATGACCAGGCAATGACTCTCCATAGCTGTGTTCATGTAAATAGGAACCACGCACTGTTATAGTATCAGGCTGCAACTACACCCACCATGCCTAGTCTGAGTTTGTGGGCCAGATCTATCAAAGCATTACCAACAGTTCCTAACCAGCAGGGGGAACAGTTCTTCATGATAAGAAAATTCTTAAATCCTACTTAATAGCAGCAGTTTAGCGTACATTTCTAGACCTGCACTACAGTTAAGAAAAGGGCAAATCTATTCCTTTCCATACACTTCAGTCTATCTTGCAAGATTTTTTCTTTTTATTTGGTAGAACACCTATGAACATTCTCATGGAGACATTATTTGGAATTGTCAGATCAAATAGTGTTTAGCTTATCATATCCTCTTGAAGGCCAACATCAAAATGATGAGCTCACCTTCTCGGCCAATCACTGATCTTGACACTGTCTGAAAACCAATTCGGCCAGCAACATTATCATTAGCCAAGATGACTATTGTGACTGTGTTGGCACTAGGAAGAATGCGACTCCCTCCTTCTGTATAAGTCAGTGAAAGTACAATGCTTTCATTGTCTTCAGGCTCTGAATCATCCAGTATGGTCAATGTCAACAACTTTCTGGTTTCACCTGTCAGATGACAAAAGTATGTCAGATGAACTGAAAAGACAGTGACAAATATTTTTCAGTATGAAAGTAAGGCTAAAGGTGGCCACACACGATACAATAAAATGATCCGATTTTACAGCAATTCGATGAAAACGATCGTATCTCTCGAAAAAGTTGAAAGCTTTTTTTTTCATTCGACTGAAAAATCCAATCGGATTTCCCGTTTTTCTCAATTTAATACCAGATGCATTAATGCAATTTCAATGCCAGATATTTCTCTTCAATTTCTACTAAAGATTGTATGGTGTGTGTTAGATTGTCAGTTTATTAATATACACACCCTAAACATTTTCTCAGAGTTCCCAATCAGTTTTATCATAATTGGGGAAGAATTGAACATATGTGTGTGGTACATTGGTCATATTTTTGAAATGTTACAATCAGTCAGAAAAATTGATTGCAATTCTTAAATTGAACAGATATTTAAAAAAATTGTATGGCGTGTGGCCACCTTAAGTTCACACTTATTGGACCATTTTCCATAACGAAGACCAAATGATAAACTAAATAAAGAAAATAAAGTTTGTAGTAGTGTACATGTCTAGGTGGTTGATGTCCTACAGCTGTGGCCACAGTGGTGACTGGAGCATTTGGATTCAATGGATTTAATGATTTGGACTGGTGACCCAATAATTTTGCCAGTACAATGAATTTTTGATAATAATAATTATCAACCCTCCCCATGCAGAGAGACACAGAGAAGCAAATTAAGATAGTATACAGATATTTGAAAACAATAAACTTTACTGCGGACTACCTGGGGATATGTAATACAGGGGAGGGGGGTACCTCTGGCTACCATTACTGTAGGGCTACTTAAATTGGGGGCATCTGTTATTACCTAAAATTGGTGTGTGTGTGTGTGTGTGTGTGTGTGTGTGTGTGTGTTGTGTGTGTGTGTGTGTGTGTGTGTGTGTGTGCGTGTGTGCGTGCGTGTGTGTGTGTGTAGCGGGGAGGGGAACAATGGTGCCTCTGGGCAGGTCACACTTTTTTCGTGCGGGGTGGAGGCAACTGACCTCTCCTGGGAGACACCAGGCAATACATGTGAAGGGACCTGGTAATACATGTGAAGGGTCTAGGCAATTTCTGTACACAGACCTGCCAATTCTGGCTGGCTATGTTTGTGGAAAAAGTGGGGAAATGTGTATAGCGGTATGGGTTTGGCAGTATTCATGGGGAGCCTCTTAGTACTTACTGAGGGCCTGACTATGTTTGTAGGGGGGACTTGGCATGAATTATATCAGGGATGGTAATTGTTGGGAGATTTTCTGGTAGTACTTGTTGGAAGACCTGGCAATATATGTGGGGAGGGGGGCTTGGAGGTACTTGTGGGGGAATGCCATTCCCCCTACATATATTGCCGGGTATCCCGGAAAGGCAATACATGTGGTTACATTTGGTTGGGGGGGGGGGGGGAGTACTTGTGGGAATTGGCAGCAGTTGATGTTATGGGAAATGGCAATGCTTCCTTCTTGTAAAAACTTCAACTTGCATCGATCGAAGTCTGGAAGACTCGAAATACTTCTGGGTGAGCCTGGCATCAAATGGCAATACTACATGTTTACTATCAGTATAAGCACAAAGTAACAGCTTATACTGTATGGGACTGGCATGCCTATATTGCAAAAAGGGGGTAAAAGAAATAATATAGTACGATGCATTGTCAGTCAGAGCTCCATGAGAAGAATACTTCAAAATACACCAACACTTTAAATTGCTCAATAATATACTGTGAGGTCAGTCTGTGTACATACCGGGGAGCCACCAGCCTCAGACTAAAATGTCAGCCTTTTCTTTCTGTGAACATTACTTTACCTTCAGCAAATGTTAAAACTTCTCCATCTATTATATAATCCACATTTCTGGTAGCTGTTCCTCTGACAATGCCCCACTCGACCACCACTTGTCCCAGGCTCCCCTCACGGCGCTCTATCACAAGCTGAACGGTTGTCTGTGGCTGTTCGAGGACCTCCACATGGTGGCCTCCATCTGTAGCGTTGGGACTCTGTGTGTAAATCACAAATACCCCAAAAGCATCTCCATTCATCATGATAACAACCAGTGAGGTGTTTGGCTGCCCTAGAGTTGGCTGATTCTTTAAACTGGCTGTAGCGTTTAGCAGTCTGACATCCAGGAGAGACACAATGAATTGCTCATCTAATTCTGGGAAACTGTCAGTTAGTATAGAAACGGTAAGATTTGCGAACTCTTCTCCTTCCTGCATGGTGAACCATTGTCCCGTGACAGATTCATAATCACTACCAGCCGTGGCTTGAGAGCTAAACAGCACAGACACACTGGTGCTGTTCTTCCTATACGTCCAGAACTGAGTGCTGTTGGTAAGTTGAACTGGTAATGCTGCAATCCAGAAGCATTGAGGAGAGTCTGAGCTCTGGCTGTAAGAAAATGCTGAACACACTTGATTTCTCAGACAGGCAACAGCACAGGCCTGGAGAGGGTTTACAGCATTGAAAATATTGACTGTTGTTCTTGATGTTGTCAGAGGAACGGCAAGTTGTGGATATTCATAGTAAGATAGCATATCCTGGCCGCCTTTGACTGCAAGGCCAACCACATCGATCTCAGAGGTGCTGTACAGTATATGCAAGCGACCAAATCGCCCTGCGCTGAAGCAAAACAACATCACAAGTATTAAACAGGAAATAAAAACTCAATTTTTAGCATTGACATCATCACTCAATTGATCACGGGTAACCAAAGAATAGAAAGAAAAGACTTAAATTCTTTGAAAGACAACCACAAATCCTTTACAAGTTACCCCTGTATCCCCTGAAAATAAAACTCTGCAGAAAGATTCAACCCTTTTTTACAATTTAGGTCCTCCATCTATCAGTCAAGCAGCTGCCAGCAATAATACTGACAAAAAGGGTTTCTGTTCTTCCAGCCACTCGAGGGTGCAAAAGGAAGAAGGAGAATAAGAATCTTGGTTACCTTAAAGTGGGGCAGTCCAACTCCAGTCCTCAAAGGCCAGGATCCCCACACACTTTTAGTACTTTTGCACACAGAAGAGCAGATAGCGTGACTCAGTAGAAGGAACAAGGCATGCTTTTAAGCAAAGACATTCCAGGCCATTGCCTGGAGTGTCATTTGTCCTGGGGGGGCGCCATGCCCCTGATTAAGCAATGCCCTTGAACTAAGCCCCGAACAAAGCCCTACCTCCCAATCAAAGCCAAGCCTTCATTGATGTTTGTGTCTCCTTCTGTCCCCCTTTCGTCCCCTTGTGCATCCTTCAGTCACTCAAGCCACCTCTACTCCCTGTACCCCCTTCTGTCTCCCTATGCCTCCTTTTGTTCCCCTGTGCCTCCTTCTGTCCCCCTTTGTGCCTTCTTCTGTCTCCTTGTGCAACCTTCAGTCCCACTGTGCCACCTCTGCTCCTTCTGCCCCCCCCCCCCCCCCCTTTGTGACTTATTCTGGCCCCTGAGCCTCCTTCTGTCCCTTTTTGTGCCTCCTTCTGCCCGCATTTTGCCTCCTTCAGTCCCCCTGTGGCTCCTTCTGCCCCCCCCCCTCTGTGACTTATTCTGGCCCCTGAGCCTCCTTCTGTCCCTCTTTGTGCCTCCTTCGGCCCGCATTTTGCCTCCATCAGTCCCCCTGTGGCTCCTTTTGCCCCCCCCCCCATGACTTCTCCTGTCCCCTTGCTGTACCTCTGTCCCACTGTGCCTCCTTTAGTCCCCCTTTGTGCCTGCTTCTATTCCCGCTTTGTGCCTCCCTCTGTCCCCTTGTGGAGCTTGTATCTTCTCTCCAAGTTTCCGTGGGTTTTCTCAGAGCACTCCGGTTTCCTCCCACATCCCAAAAATATACAGTTAAGTTCATTTGCTTCCCCTAAATTGGCCATAGACTAAGATGGACATATGGTAAGGATAAGATTGTGAGCTCCTCTGAGGGACTGTTAATGACAAGACTATATACTCTGTAAAGCACTGCGGAAGAGGTTGGCGCTATATAAATACTAAATAATACAAATAAAACTGTAGCATCTCTTAGCACTCATTCACCAAACACTTTAAACAAACCTCCTCCTGATGGTGATATTGGCATAAGAACTTGTTTCCAGTGGTTCCTGAACCTTGTACACAGATCGATAGAAGGAAATGGTCCCATAGGGGTTGTCATTGGCTGGTACAGTAATTCTAGCTTTTCCTTCTGCTCCAACTGAACCTCCATTTGAAGCTCCAGTAAGTTGTACTGTAATGATCTAAAAGACAGGTGACATCTGAAGGTTTGGCAAAAAGTGCACAAAATAAAATCATGATGCACAAAGCAAAACTCCTGATTGTTTGTTTCTAACATTCAGATCAATAAAAACACCTGAGACTGAAAGTGATAGAAAAAATATTATACAGTACTCATCTGTGAGAAATCATTGGGTCAACATGCCAAGATAAAGCTATGGTATACTTTCCTACAGCAATTTATAATATCAGATAAAATAACACAAAACCGAAGCAATAATAGTAATACGTAATCAAATCTTAAAGTACTTAAAGAGACTCTGTAACAAAAAAAAAGTTCCCCTGGGGGGCACTCACCTCGGTAGGGGGAAGCCTCAGGGTCCCAAAGAGGCTTCCCCCTCCACTGTAGCTGCAGGCAATGCAGCGCTGGCTCCCCGAAAGTCTCCTGCAATCCACTCTCGGCAAGCCTGACAAGGCTTGCTATATTTACCTACCCTGTCTCCAGCGGGGGCGCTGTTGCAGCTCTCAGCACGGAGATAGGCGAAAATTAGCCGATCTCCGTTGGGTCCTCTTTACTATGCAGGCGCAGGAGACTTGCGCCTGCGCAGTAGAGCGGGCCGACAGAGATCGGCTATTTCCGCCTATCTCCGAGCGGAGAGCCGATACTGCACCTGCGCTGGAGCTGGAAGGTAAATATTTACATCCCCGCTGTTACGAGGGCCAGAGCAAGACAGCCGTGGGACACAGGGAGGACGGGGGAAGCCTTGATAGGATCTGCCTATCTCCAAGCGGAGAGAGCCGATACTTGCACCTGCGCTGGAGCCGGGAAGATTAATATTTACCTTCTGGTTACAGAGTAAATATTTACCTTCTGGTAGCGCCCAAAATTGTATAAAACCGTAAAAAAAAAAGGTTTGTGTTGGCTACATTCATAAACTGGCCAGTTTTTCAGACTTTTATCAAAAAGACAGATAATGCATTTTGCGACCCTGGATCGCTTCCTCAGGTCAGTAAAGTGCTGAATCTGCAGTATAATAGTACTCAGAGCCCTATTACACTGCAAAATCGGCACTTTATTGACTGGAGCAAGTGGCCTTCTGTCTTTTTGTGCAACAATTCATTAAAATTCTGAAAAAAGCTATGTGGTTTTCACATGAGCGTAGCTCCTCATCTCCCCCCCCCCCCTCCCCAACATGTCATTATGTGCCAGTCCATTTAGCTCACCTCATCGTTCTCAGGAATGTCATCAGCTAGGATTTCTATCACAAGAGTCCTTGTGGTTTCTCCAGGAGCAAAGCTTACATTCCCAGAAGCCGTTCTCAGATCATCCACAGCAATCTGCCCATTTACAGTAGCCGCCCACTGAACAACAACATTTCCAAGAGTTCCAGCATTCCGAACGACTGGCAGATTTATCCTGACTGTGTCGAAGTCTGGCTCCTCCACCGTGACTGATGTCACCTGGAAAACTGATGCAAATGTTATCATTAGACTCACTGACAAATCCTCTTCATTATTACCTTTTATGTTCTCACTTTTTTCTAAACATTGCTTCCATTCATTTCATACATACAGTTTATAAATCAATATCACAAATTGGATTTGTCACAACACAGGCCCAAACTTGTCAGAGTATTACCAATGTCACAGATAAAAAGTATGATGAGACACAATCTTACATAACCAAAATAAGCTCAGGAACAGGTATGTCCATATTCATCAGTGAGGAGGATTATCGCACTTTTCAGCAATTAGGCTGTGTTTCCACTTGAGCGAGACAGAACTTATTTGTGTGTTCTCCGCTCATTGCTAAACTGACTGTGAAGAGCTCCTAATTTATAAGTAGGAGCCGTTCACAGTTGACACTCTGCAACTGATCCATAAGATCCGCTGCGGTAAGTGGACTGCACTTCTGTGCAGTCTGCGATAGTCCCGGGCAGGCAAATGCGTTCCCCAATATAGCCTGTAGAGTTAACACATCTTCCCCGGGCTACAGCTCGACCACAGCGGACCATCAGAGTGGACACTACACTGTCCGCTCCTGCTGGCGGCACATGGTCCGGCTCAAGTGGGAACCAGGCCTAATGCTTCACAAACAAGCTCTTTGTGTTTGCAGCATTATCGCCAACAGTAGTAATCAAAGGACAATCTGAAAGCTCACTGTATTTGCAAAGTTATAAAGCCAACATTTAGAGACATTAATTCTCTTCAGAATATATTTCTAAAACATCAAAAACAAACAAAATACAAAAATCACATCCTCAGTATACATTGAACTCTCAACAAAGCAACAACTGCACTGCACACAGAATTGTGCCACCCAAGTAGGAAGACGTGTCAGTGATATCAGCCAAGATGCATCGGCCAATTGCCACCATAACACTAGAAGTGATCTTATTACAATAAAGATACCAAACAAGGTTTGCATGGAACGCTACCCCATAACCCCGATGGGTCACAATGTCAGTAATGGTTGATGATCTGGCATAGATCAGGCTTTGAGTGGAAAAATAAATAATCTTCATATATCTAAGCAAGTGCCTCATGACCAGTACATAAACGATAATCTCCAACAGACAATGCTCTTCACAACATACCCCAAGTCTGATAATAAGCTAATAGTCATGTCAGCTACTACGCTACTAATAAAACAATAGGAAGTTAAGACACTCACCACACATAGACTAGACTTGTCTCCACGATGTGGAAGGTCTGGTGGCTGCAACCTAATGTGCACCGCTCTGAACATTTCTCAAGATAATGAGGAGAGGGCCAGCGCATACCACAACAGGCTGCCCCCCCCCCCTTTTCCTAATTTCTCAAGATAAGTTCGACTTGGTGCCACTCTCTCCCACAACATAGTGTCACCATACCAATGGCTTTCTCAGGACTGATTGCACTTCACCAGCCATAAGTATAGGGCTAGTAGGGATGTGCGGGGCAGGGAGATGGGTTGGGCTATAGTCTATCAGCCGATGGGAACCGCCGATCCGCCGCATTGTCGGTGACTCCCTGCCTTGTCCCCCTGTGTGGTCTGCTGGGTCCCGCTCCCCCGGTAACAATAACTGCAGGGCAACTCACCTTTCTATGGATTCCAGCGCTGTGTAGTCTGCTGTGTGGTCCTCCACCTCCAGCATGTCAGCTACACCTGTAAATGAAAAGTTAGCGCAGAGACGCTCACCTACTCGGCGGTGGCGGCACGATCTGCAGACTAGTGTTGTCCGGATCATGAACGATTCGGATCTTTGATCCGAATCTATTTTGTGAGTCGAATCATCCGAATCATCAAAATGAGTGATTCGGATCGCAAAAGAGGCGGGGCCATGAGCGACACGCCCCCTCTCAGCGGGCAGCGGGGTCCTGGAAGCAGAGCAGAGATGGATCGCTCTGTTGGAGGGGACTCAGGGGAGGCAGCCTTGCACAGCCACAGGTAGATGAGAGAGAGGGGACATGGGTGCCACTGCCAGATATGTGTAGAGCACACATACTGGCTGAAATGTACTGCACATTATAGGCTGTCTGTTCCGTAGTTGTGCACAGTGAACACATTGGAAACTTTTGGCTCAGCATAGCTCAGTAACTTTGCAGGCACTGTGATTGCAGGGCAATCCTCCTGCACTCGGCACTAAACAGCTGCACTTATCTTCTGGGAATACTTTGGGGGAATGCTTTCTTTCCTTTCACTGTGTGACGTTTCCATTCAAGATATACAGATGAACATGTAGGTGAAATACATGTAAAGCATAATGATTGCAGCATGTGGGTATTGTGTGCAAACAAACATTTATGCTCTCTGCTTCCCTCCTCCCTTCTCTGTCCACTCCCTGCCCTCTGTCCATCTTCTCCCCTTATCTGTGTGTCCACCCCCCTCCCCTTCTCCTGTCCTGCCAGTCATTTCACCCCCGAATGCTTCCCTTGTAAAATGATCCGAGATTCGGATCAAAGATCCGGATCTTTTCAATGATCCGATTCGAATCATCCGGATCATTGAAAAGATCCGAACTTCCCATCTCTACTGCAGACATCTCGGTCCCGGGAGGCTTCCCCTAGTGACGGCTCCTGCTAATGACTCATTGAGTCATGGGGAATGACTCATTGAATCATTAACAGGAGCCGTCACTAGGGGGAGCTACGCAGCTTCCCCTAGAGACGGCTCCTGTGAATGATTCAATGAGTCATTAGCAGGAGCCGTCACTAGGGGAAGCCTCCCGGGAACGAGATGTCTGCAGATCGTGCCGCCGCCGCCGAGTAGGTGAGTGTCTCTGCGCTAACTTTTCATTTACAGGTGTAGCTGACATGCTGGAGGTGGAGGACCACACAGCAGACCACACAGCGCTGGAATCCATAGAAAGGTGAGTTGCTCTGCAAGTATTGTTACCGGGGAGAGTGTCAACATGGGGGGGGGGGGGGGGCAGAGGACAGGATGGGGACTGGGGGGGGGGGGGGCAAACACATGGACATGCACAGGAGGGGGCACACACAGCAGGACAGGAGGGGGACACCGGGACTGGAGGACCACACAGGGGGGGGGGGGGTGAAGGGGACACAGAAACACACACAAAGGGGGCAGAAGGGGACACAGACACACACACACAGGGGGACAGGAGTGGACACAAGGGGCCTGTAGGACCACAGAGGGGGGCTGGAGGAGACACACAGGACATGTGGGGACAGATGGGGCAGGAGGACCACACAAGGTGGAAGTAAGGGATGCCACACACAGAGGGGCAGAAAGGGACACATAGTGGACACAAGAGGACAATGGGGAGAACATGTACTGTACAATACGCTCCTGGAATATGGACGCACCAGGTTTAGTATATACTGTATACATTTTTTTCCCAGATTTTTGCCTTCTAAACCTAGGTGCGTCTTATATCCCAGAGCGTCTTATATTCCGAAAAATACGGTACATAGTATACTTCAATTACCTTATGCATTTACTATATACTATACTGTATATATCACAGCAAATAAATGAGACAATGCTTAAACACCACAAGTGCCCACAAATGAAACCATTTTGTTTTTTGTCCACTGTTACCATTTGTATGTAATATGAGGAATATCTAACACAGTTTACCCTTCTACTACTTAGATTCCATAAGATGGACTGAAAAAAAAAAGATTGTATCACTAGTAGGCACCATTATGTTTTTTACTTACCAAATGAGCCAAAGGGATCATCAGATGCCTCTATAATGATAGTGGCTTCTGTTATGTCGCCTAGCATGGCTCCTCCTGTTGTTTGATTTAACAGCAGTATCTGGAATGACTCCTCCACCTCAGGACTGATGTCATTGATGATGTAGATTGGCACAGCTTTGCTGGTTTCCCCTTCAAGTAACACAACATCTGTGGAAGCTACAGTGTAATCTTCCCCTGAAAATTACACATCTAGTTAAATCAATGTAAATTAACTTGAACATAGAAAATGCAATATTGCAGAAAACATGAAATGGGGATGGTGGATGATTTGGGAGCCTCTGAAGATTCTAGAGCACAGGCGTAGACCTTCAGTCCTCAAGGGCCATATCCATGCCAGTGTTTAGGATGGACTGAGAAATAGAGAAATGTGTACTACTTCATGAACCACACCTTTTCTGACACAGTGTCATCAATTTATTTTAGCTGTGCAAAAAAACGTGTGAGGACCTTGGCCCGTGAGGGCTGGAGCTTAAAGTTCCTGATCCTGGGCATGTCCGAGTAAGGTCCGCACATACCCTGTATAACACCACTGGTTGTATGTGCCTTTTTCCTCTTTGCACTAGCTCTTAATTCTACTCAGTACTTGTCAAATAGGTTGCTTCTGCCTGCAGCAGCAGTAAGGTTCACGTATGGGCAGTAGAATCTACTGCCCATACGTGAACCTTACTGCTGCTGCAGGCAGAAGCAACCTATTTGACAAGTTTTGACGAATAGGTATAGACTGACTTTCCACTACGATGGTGGGCTGTAGAAGGACCATCCAGAGGCTCCCCACTACTGAGGTAGTCCAAGTCATTACTGAGGTATCTTTTTTTTATAACTTATTTCAGGTTTCCTTTAACACATCTAGTTAAAGTAAACCTCCGGACTAAAAATCTACTCAGCAGAACTGAAAAGGCTTGGTGTTTCTTTAACAGTTTCACAGCATCAGAACTTTGTTTTTCTTACCAAAGCATCATTTTTAGCTGCATTTTTATCTAAGCTCCACCCATCAAAGAAAAAAAGCCCAGACTTTTTTCCCTGATGCTGTGCAGAGCATGATGGGATTTCCTATGTTGTTATTCACGTTGCCTAGCAACTGGGAGAGGTGCTCAGGACACAGGATGGTTGGAACGCATCCATCTGAAAATGGCGCCTGTGAATAATGGCGCACAGTGTTGCCGCTAATCAATTTGCCGCTTATCGCTATTTAACGTTAAAGCCTTATTGTTATTTAGCGTTAAAGCCTTATTGTTATTTAGCGTTAACACACAGAACCCTCTCTGTACCTATCCCTAACCCCTAAACCCCCCTGGTGGTGCCTAACACTAACCACCCCCCTGGTGGTGCCTAACCCTAACCACCCCGCTGGTGGTGCCTAACCCTAACCACCCCCCTGGTGGTGTATGTTGTACCGTAACTATACCTAACCCTGCTCTCACACAGAACCCTCCCTGTACCTAACCCTAACCACCCCCTTGGTGGTGCCTAACCCTAAGACCCCCCTGGTGGTGCCTAACCCTAAGACCCCCCCAGTGGTGCCTAACCCTAACCTTGACAGTGTTACATTAAATCCATTCACCGTTTTGCAGTTAAATAACGTCTGCAGTTTGGCTTATGTAGGGTGCTATTGATAAATAACGTTAGTGTGTGCCGTTTTTCTTCTTTTTTCCCTGTGCGCCATTATTATGCAGTACTAATGATAAATAGCGATAAGCTTATCTTTTTAAGCGTATCTTTTTAATGCGGCGCCATTTTTATGCATAGGCGCTGTGCGCCATTATTCACTGATCCCGGTTGGAACTGTGTCTCATGCTCCCTGTCACCTCCTTTCAACCAAAAAGAAGGCTGCCATCATGAAATTAAACATTTGCCTGTTCTTTTAAAACAGGGTGGGTAAGAGATTACATTACCTATCTATTTTAGTTAACATAACTAATGTAAGTTAATGACAGTATGTTTGTTTAGGCTGAAGTTCCTCTTTAAGGTGTTGTTGCACTCATATTAAAGCATACTTAAAGCACACTGGAACTTACAATAAAGTTATGAAATATTTGTATGTGTAGCACTAATGGTAAATAGTACACGCCTCTCATATTTTTATTTTCAGTTTGAGGGCTGAATTTAGAAGATTAACAGCAGTCATGTTAGTTTGATGTAAAATCTGCTTCAGGGCTTGTTCACATTATAAATCGCCAGCGCTATCGCAAGCGCTGAGCGATTTATTAAGCAATTTTGAAAGCGCTTTTCTAAGCGCTTTCAGAGCAATTTTAGCTTAGAAAAGCACTTTTCAAAGTGCTTTTCTAAGAGCTTTTGTGTAGCATTTTTTTTTCACTTCCTGACGTCAGTATGTCAGGAAGTGAACTCTTTGCCTCGAAAATGAATAAATACAATATATTTATTCATTCAAAGCGCTCGGGAAATCGCTTTTTAAAGTGCTTTTTAAAGCACTTTCCCTATCCTTTCTATTGAATCGCAATATGATACAGGAGCCACTTTTGCAATTGGATAGAAATCTCATTGCTTATGTGAGAACACTCACATAAGTTAACATTGCACAAGCCAGCGCCAGCACTTAAAAATAAGCGAAATTGCTTATAATGTGAACAAACCCTCAATCAGCTAAAAAAAAAAAAAAAGACATAATAGCTTTTTACAGCTTCATCTTGTTATCGGGTTATCAGCAGTATTTCCTCAGCCAAATAGAATTGTTTGGGCTTCTGTTCATTTCTCAGTGAGTAGGCTAAATTTGACTGCTGTTTTTGTGGCTCATTTGCATATGAAAAAACACTAGTAGGGTATTAACTCTTGCAAAGCAAAATACTGTACAAATCAAATGTATGCATTTAAACATCTTAAGTAGATGCCCTGATCAATGATGAAACATACTTGTAAACAAACTACAGTATGAGGTGATCCCTGTAAGGAAATAGTGTATATAATATGTTACCATTGCTTCTCAAGCATCCCATCCCTTCTGCCTTGTTGTATAATGTACCCCTGAAGACCAAAGCACCTCTGTTCTCCCCATATATGTTATATATAAAGCTATAGTCTGGCATCAGAGGCGTATCTAGAGGGGTATAGGCATGGCTTGTGCCATGGGCGCCATAGCATCATGGGCGCTTTACCTGCCCCTTTGCTGCACCCCCATGCCTGCGCTTCTTCCTCCCTGTCATTTAGACTTCAGATCAGCTTAATTCTGTTATCTGGGGAACACGTCTACTTAACTCATATATATATATATATATATATATATATATATATATATATATATATATATATATAGGGCACACTTGGCTTAGTGTTAGAAAAGAGGAGAGGATAGAGAGGGAATAAGAAGATATATTTCCCCAAAAAAGTAACTTCAGCAATATCCCAAACCAAAAAGTACAGGCAACAATAACACATGGTACACAAGAAAGGTTGCAGTATTTAGAGGGAGAGGGGCTCTGACCAGGGGTGCACAAATTCAGTGTTTGCCATAGGCGCTATGTTACCCAGGTACGCCCCTGTCTGGCATATCACTGCAACAACCTTACTACGTTTTGCCAGTATACTTTTGCTACCTTGAAGACGATGAACACTACTAATTTAACTTGAGCACAAGTTCATCCTATTGGTATAGCACCTAGTGCCTTCTTTCAGCTTCTGAGGTAGCTCTTTATTGGTGATATAATGGTAATTGTAATCTCTTTTTATGCTTCCAATAGTGGTAATCATTTGTAAACTGTTCCCTCTGCTAGCATACACATCCATTATCCCAAGCCTGTCCTTCGATAGCAGGTTTTGATGCTTTATACAGTACTAGCAGACCCAAGCCTGTTTAAAAATGGGCTCTAGGTCGATTTCCCACCGCCGCCACCACCGCATGTCGTGCACGCGCACCCGCCGCTCGTGCACGCTCGCACCCGTCCGCCCGCGCACACGTCCGCCGCCTTCCTGGCCCCGTGCTCCAGTCCCAACAGCTGTCTGGGTCCGTGCTGCGCACATGCGCAGTATCAAAAAGCACGGACCCAGCTACACAGAGACAGTGTGACGCAGGGACACAGGGGTTTTATTATAGAGGATATGTACAATATTGGGAGGAGCAGTGCAAAATTGGCTATCCTTGGCCAACTGTTACCACCAACTGTTGTAAAGAGAAAGCAGGATATACTCCTACTCTCTCATTAGTAGTCAATATCACAACATTTCCAAACATCAGGATGCTAATACAGTGGAAACTATATCACAGCAATCTGCTTATTGTCAAGAAAATGTTGACCTTCTAGAAAGAGGTTAAAGATCCCTGTAGTAAAGAGCAGAACAATGTATTGTGTATTTTACTAATAAAGGGCATGGTATGAGTTTACAAAATGGTATGTGATGTTTCAGAAGGGCAGTATCCTCAGGTCATGGGTTAAAATATTTCTGGCAAATTCATTACCAATACGGTTTTTCTAATCATATATAGGAAAACGTGTTTGTCCTGATGCATTTCGTTGCATTGTGTTGCATCCCACTGAAAACAACATGCGGTGACGCAACTCAACACAATGCATCTAAGTGTGAATCCAGCCTTAAAGAGAACCTGTACTTAGTAAAATTATTTAAAATAAACACATGAGGTAACTTCAAATGAACATTACATAGTTACCTTGCCCTCATTTCCTCTCAGAAGCTCACCATTTTCTTCTTACAGTGATCCCTTCCAGTTCTAACAACATTTTGTCAGAACTGAAATATATCAGTTGCTGTCAGTTATATATCAGCTGCTGTCAGTTACAGCTGAGAGGAGAACTGATGTGTCCATGTTTCCCTATGGCTCAAGTGGGCGATGTTACAGTTTAACTGTGTGCTGACCAGGAAGCTGTTATGGGGTAATAGCCATTTTCAAAATGGAGGACGGAGAATTCCATTGATCACAGTGGAGAAACAGGACACAGGAGAGGAAAAATAGATTGAGGAGTAGACTACACAGGAGGTAAGTATGACTTGTGTATGTTTATTTTGACTTTTAATTTTCAGTTCAGGTTTTCTTTAACCACTTTGTCCTCCTTGACGTATAAAAACGTCAAGGAGGACAGGCGCGCTCCCGCGCGCTCCCGCGGCCGATCGCGCGCGTGTACGCGCACTCCCGGCCGCGGAGTCGGTAGCCACGGAATCAATGTGTCGGGCTATGGAGCCCGATCATTGATTCCTCTCCCCCGCTGAAAAAGCGACAGCTTCTTTCGGAAGCTTCGCTCTTTCTGAAGCTGTGTCCCTCTAAGCGTACATTGTACGCTTAGAGTGACGTCATGTAAAAAAAATCGAGATTGCCATCTTGTGGCCAAAAAGTAAAACTACAAGTAAATACCCAAAAAGATTACACTACACCAATATTTCCCCAAATAAAACACTTTTATATCCCACCCTCCCAAAAATGCCCACATAAAATGTTTAATAAAAAAAAACAAAAACATTACTATAAAAAAAAAAAAACACATAAATATTTACCTAAGGGTCTAAACTTTTTAAATATCTATGTAAAGATGAAATATTTCACTCTATTTTTTTTTTATAAGCTTGTAAATAGTGATGTATGCAAAACGGAAAAAATGCTCTTTTATTTCCAAATAAAATATTGTCGCGATACATTGTGATAGGGACATAATTTAAATGGTGAAATAACCGTGACAAATGGGCAATAACAATACGTGGGTTTTAATTATGGAGGCATGTATTATTTTAAAACTATAATGGCCGAAAACTGACAAATAATGAATTTTTTCATTTTTTTTCTTATTCTTCCTGTTAAAATGCATTTACAATAAAGTGGCTCTTAGCAAAATGTACCCCCCAAAGAAAGCCTAATTGGTGGCGGAAAAAACAAGCTATAGATCAGTTCATTGTGATAAGTAGTGATAAAGTTATAGGCTAATGAATGGGAGGTGAACATTGCTCGGATGCATAAGCTGAAAACGACTGAGATGTTAAGTGGTTAATGATCGGTATGCCCCAATAGGTGACTGTGACCATGATTTCTACTTACCAGCTGTTGCAGTTATTGGCACTGCTTTGAATTTCACAGAAACATCACCAAACCATCCACCGATTCTAGTGACATTTATAATTGGCCCAACATAATGTTCTGCAACGCGCACTATGGTGGTAGACAGCTGTAGGACGCCAAAAGCATCGTCACTGGCATTTATAATTACATGAGCCACGGCCTCATTTCTCAAACCAAGACGAGGAGAGTTTAAAACTGAAACAATAAAGGTGACAGAATTTTAAAAAAAAAGTAGGAAACTGGTATAGTAACTTTAGTGATCTTCAAGTACACCTGTAGCTTTAAAAAACAAAACAAAAACATAAATGTGTCAGTAGAGGGAAGCCTCTATGCTTCAGAGCCTTTCCAGATTCTCCATGACCTCTGTGCTGCTGGCCAGGACTCTTCATCTCCGCAGCCAGGCTCCCCTCTGTGCATGAACGCAAGCACATTGCACAGGCACCAGTAGGTTCGTGCCTGAGAAGTAGCTCATGCACGGAGGAAAAAGCACAAGTGGCTCCATGCTACTGTGCAGGCACCGGCCACCCATACACCTGCGCAGTGCGGCCGTGCAGATAAACGGAGAGGAGTGCGGTGCAAGCAATCTTTGATATTAATGTTAATGTTGAAGATTGTTTAGAGGGTCCCAGTACAGAGCAGGAGGGACAGAGGCACTGGGGAAGCCTCTTGACCATACAACCATTGAGGCTTTCCCATACTGAAGTAAGTACTGTAGTATCTTTTCTGTTAATGATACAAGTAGCCTTTAAGTAAAATAATAAGGGTGCTCAAAGAAGTGTGAAAATGTGTGTGTAGGCTATTTTATTTAATATTTCCTAACATTGTTACTATAGAAACAATACAGGACAGTGGGGGAAATGGCAAAAAACTAATGCATGACCAGTTACTAGCTCACTCTTGTCAAGCACTATCTACAACTAAGCAATCAAGTAAATGTAGATTCATTTTTATTATTATTATTATTACTATAACTACTAATCACTATTATACTTTTATATTGCACTTGAAGGATTTCAGCAGTGCTTTATAGAAAACCATTGCAATCCAGTGGCGTAGCAATAGGGGTTGCAGAGGTTGCGACTGTACTGGGGCCCGTAGGGCCCTCCCTTAACCACAGTGTTAGCTCTTTATTGGTCCTGTACTTGTATTAAACACTTCTATAGATGCTTTGAATAGTAGTAATCATCAACAAGCTGTTCCCCATCCCCTCCTTGCACCTCTGACACTGTGGTTGTCCTTGGCAGGATTTGGTTCGCCTTATTAATTGTTATGTATAGAGTGCTGGGGAGGGGGGGGGGGCAATGTAAAACTTGCACCGGGGCCAATAGCTCCTAAGCTACGCCCCTGTTGCAATCCTTACATTACTAAGTTGGTTTACACATAAATCTGTACATTTCTGTTCCAGTCCTGTCCTGTCAGTTTTGCCTCAGTTTTCTGTCAAGTTCACCTGACAGGATTGGAACTCTATACTTTCTTTGTGTGAACCAAGCCATAGAAAACTGATGAAAACTGTCAAAAACTGACAGGACGGAACAGGACCCCCTTTATGTGTGAATTCAGCCTTCCTGTCCCTATGTGAGCCTCGCAGTCTGATTACAGTCCAGGATTCATGTCTGTGAGAAAGCCAGTTAACTGACCAGCCTTTATTTCTTTTTTGGCCTGGCCTGTGGAAGGAGAGCAGAGCACACAAGCACTATGAGAACAAACTTGATGCAGACAGTGGGTGGAACTGAAACCTGGAACTTCAGTGCTGCAATGCTACAGTGTTTAATTCTGCAGAGTAGGAGCTGTCCAAGGTGCTGAGCATGCAGTGACAGAAGCTTCCACAGCATGTTCTGCCCTTAGGAAGTATTTTATTTCTAATGGAAAAAAAAATCATGGTGTATTACACCTGTTTCCAGGCACAATGGTTGGTACTGAGTTGGAAGGAATGCCCCTTCATGGTCTATGGGAATTAGGAGTTGAGTTTATGTTGCTACTACATTGCTTGGAAATGAAATAATCAGTGAAGCATCCTCACTCTGGCCAGTGAGTAGCAGGAGTCTTTCTAAGACAACTTATCCAAAAGCCATAAACCTTTAGTGAGTGGTAAAGAGAAGGAGAATCTGAGCATGCACAATTCCCCCTCAGAAGTGACTGTGTGAAGCTGGGCTGTTGCCATGATGGGGTAGCCTTTCTCCTAAAGCTCATGGATTTCCAACCAGAAACCCAAGCTTGACACCATAGTTTAGTTACATAGTTTGGTTGAAAAAAAAACATCCAACCATCAAGTTCAATAAGAAAAAAATAAATATTGTCACCATCCTGCATCTGCCTTTATCCCAATTCATCCAGAGGAAGACAAAAACTCTTACAAGGCTTGGACCAATTAGGCGCAAAAGACAAAAAAAAATACTTCCCAACTCCAGATAGCTACGGATAGCAGTCAGATAAAACCCTTGAAACAGCTCCACCTGAATTATCTAGTATTTATAGTCGTGGGAGTCCTTCAATGTGTAGTATCCAAGCCCTCCTTAAAGTGAACCTTAACCCATGGGAAAAAAAGTTTTACTTACCTGTGGCTTCCCCAAGCCCCCTGCAGCCGTCCTGTGCCTTCGCAGCAGCTCAAGTGTCCTCCAGTCCGTGCCGCGGAGTAGAGTGCGCGTTGCCGGGGGCCGACCCTCAGTCGGCCGAAAACTAAACTAAGCCGCAGTGGGGGACGGGAGGACACTCGAGGAGCTGCGAAGGCACAGGACGGCTGCAGGGGGTTGGGGAAGCCCCAGTGAAACTTTTTTTCCCCATGCGTTAAGGTTCACTTTAAATGCATATATAGAATTTGCAATAACTAGTCCCAGTGGTAAGATATCCCACATTTTAACCCTTCTTATTTTAAAGAACCCCTTTATAAATAGATGGTAAAAACATTTTTCTTCCATATGAAGATTATGTCCCCTTGTCCTTTGTACAAGACTAGGCACAAAAAGCTAATCTGCCAAGCTTTTTATTGCCATCTGATCTGTATTTATATATGTTGTCTATGTCCAAGCTAAATAAACCCAGGTTGTCCAACCTTTCTTAGTAAGCGAGACCTTCCATCCTTTTTCATTAACCATCTTTGTATGTGTTCTAGAATGCCAATTTATTTCCTATACTGTGGTGCCTAAAACTTTATCCCATACTCCAGATGTGGCTTCACAAGTGATTTATACAGAGGGAGTAGTATACTAGCATCTCATGATTTTATTTTCCTTTTTTACATTTTTTTATGCGTTAGCTTCTGCTGTTTGGTATTTTTTACAGTTATTTAAATTGCAATTAACCAGTATTTCCAAGTCCTTCTCCAGGTGTGATATTCTTTGTGAAGATGGCAACATTACTCTTTATTCTTTTTACTAGATTATTCATTGATGAATTAAAAAGGATTGGACCTAGTACTAACCCTTGCGGGACCCCACTGTTAACAGCTTTACCATTTTAAAGAGACTCTGAAGTGTCCCAAATTACCTCTTTTTATTTCAGAGTCCTCTTGAGCAGTAATAGCAAAGATGATTTGACGCATCCCCGCGGCCGTACGAGGTCTTTATCCGCACAAATCCTGGGGCAAAATTCTACGACTTTCAAAGTCGCAGATTTTGCTGCCTGGGGAGGCAGAGCTTTGTGCTGTAGCTCTGCCTCCAGTCCATTCAATCACCGCTGATCGCCGCCTCTCCCCCGCCCCTCTCAGTGAAAGAAGAATGAGAGGGCAGAGGAGAGGTGGCTATTGGCAGTGATTGAATGGACTGGAGGCAGAGCTGCAGCACAAAGCTCTGCCTCCTCCATGAAGTACCGGAGGATTTTGCTCCGGTGATTTTGGGAGGGCTAAGGACCTCATACGGCCGCGGGGATGCAGCAAATCATCTTTGCTATTACTGCTCAAGAGGATTCTGAAATAAAAATAGGTAATTTGGGACACTTCAGACTCTCTTTAAAGAGAATCTGTATTGTTAAAATCGCACAAAAGTAAACATACCAGTGCGTTAGGGGACATCTCCTATTACCCTCTGACACAATTTCGCCGCTCCTCGCCGCATTAAAAGTGGTTAAAAACAGTTTTAAAAAGTTTGTTTATAAACAAACAAAATGGCCACCAAAACAGGAAGTAGATTGATGTACAGTATGTCCACACATAGAAAATACATCCATACACAAGCAGGCTGTATACAGCCTTCCTCTTGAATCTCAAGAGATCATTTGTGTGTTTCTTTCCCCCTGCAGCTATCTTCCACTGAAGTGTCAGGTTGTTTCTTCCTGCAGAGTGCAGACAGCTCTGCCTGTATGTAATTCCTCAGTATGTGAAAGCCCAGCCAGCTCAGAGGAGGATTTATCCAGCTTGTAAAAGAGAAGAGAGAAGAGAGAAGCTGCTCTAATCTAAATAAAACACAGGCAGTATGCATAGAGGGACCTGGAAGGGGGAGTTCATAGCAGAACCACAACACTGAAGAACTTGGCAGCCTTCTAGACACAGGCCTGACAAGTCTGACAAGAGAGAGATAAGTTGATTTATTACAGAGATGGTGATAGTAGAACGTGCTGCAGTAAGCCAGAACACATTAGAATAGCTTTTGGAACTTGTAGGATGATAAAAAAACAGGATGCAATTTTTGTTACGGAGTCTCTTTAAGTATGATCCATTTACCACCACTCCTTGCCTTCTGTCCCTTAGCTATCCACGTATATATTTTTTCTCCTAATCCCTGTATTCTTAGCTTCTGGCTAGAATTTCAGGGATGTGTAAGCACAAGAGAGGATTTTTGGGCTTTGGGAGATCTTATTAGTATTAGATGTAGCAAGACTTTAAAATAGTACTTAAACAATCTATTTAAAATTTGGGTTATTTTTGTTGCTGCTTCATCAGTCAGATCATTCAACTCTGATGGCAGGCCCTGACACAGACTAGGACTTTTTTTTAGCACAATGAGTCAGCAAGCATAAACTCAAAGTCACTGTGCTGACAGTGCTCACCAGTCTTCATGTAAAAAAATCAGAGGAAGCCAGACCCAATAAACATCTGAGGTATGCATGGGTTGTTGTAAATGGTATAGATTACCTTTTCTCTGAATATTTAAAGTGTACCCGAGGTGACATGTGACATGATGAGATGTGCAAAACATCAATAACTAGGCTGTTTTACTTGTTTTATTTTTCTGCCAGAAATAGTTAATTTTTTGGCATGAAGTGACAGCTTCTGCCTTGTCGGTACCTTGTCGGGAATATAGTAACCCTCACTGATAAACTAATTACAGCCATAAAAGTTTTCCTGGCATAATACAACTTCTGAAAGCAGAGGGAAATAAAAAAAGGTCAACAGTTCTTGAATTTTCACTCAGGAACACTTAAAGAGAACCAGAGATCACAGAAAAAATATGTTATACATACCTGGGGCTTCCTCCAACCCCATCAGCCTAGATCGCTCACACGCCGCCTTTCTCCACTGCCTCTGTCCTCCGGTACCGGGTCCCATCCCGCAAACGCAGTGCACTCCCTTCGTACTGTGCAGGCGCATGCGTACGGAGCCGGAAGGAGCCCCTGTGCATGCGGAAGACTGGTCGCGTCCAGCGGAAGTGATGGGACCCGGTACCGGCGATAGAGGCAGCTGAGGACGGCGGCATGGGAGCGATCCAGGCTTATGGGGCTGGAGGAAGCCCCAGGTATTTATAAAATCTTTTTTCATTTTTTAGAGATCGTTCGTCTCTGGTTCCCTTTAACCTCCCTAGCATTCTGGACGAGCTAGGCTCGTCCAGAGACGCCGAAGGTCAACCGCTCAGGCCCAAATTGAATACCCGCCACGATACAGGGCCCCCTAGCCGAGCCCCCGTGCGCTGCCTGGCCAATCAGTGCCAGGCAGCGCTGAGGGGTGGATCGGGTCTTTCTGTGACGTCACGACGTCGATGACGTCACGACGTTCATCGCCATGGCGACGGGGGAAGCCCTCAAGGAAATCCTGTTCAGAACGGGATTTCTGGACGGGCCATTGCGCCGGCGGCGATCAGAGGGCAGGGAGGGATACCGCAGGGAGGGGGGAATCGTGTAGCTAGCTCTAGGCTAGCTACATGGAAAAAAAAATGTGCAAAAAACGTTCCCGGGAATCAGAACGCCAGGCAGGTCGGCCACTGAGAAAAAACAACAAAACATTCATTCTACTTTGTAAATGGTTAAATATAAAATAAAACCATAGGATACCTAATAAAAAGTCATTTTTAGGAGTAGGAGGATAAATAAAATTGTTAATATCATTATTTTCTTTTCACTTCAGGTTCACTTTAACAACACATCCCTGGCACTGTGTAGGCTAAAAATATTGAGAATAAATGACGTTTTTGCATTTTAACATTACTTTACCTGTTTAAAAGTGTACAAACTTACCAGGCTGCCGCTGTGCTCCTTTCACTAATGTGACATTAAATAATTCAACAAACAGAGACTCTGATCTCTCAGGTTCGTTATCATCCAAAATTGGGAGGAGAATGTTGATTTCACTGACATTTGTAGTGAAAAGGACACTTCCAGAGATCGGCCAGTAGTCTTTCCCCTGAGTAGCTCTTGCAGTACTTGAAGAAATAAATGAGATTTTCTCAGAGTCCGGAAGTGTTTGATAATTAACCATGACCGTTCCCATCAGGCCATTTAACCGCTTGATTGTCAGAGAAACATTCTGATATTTTTCCTCAACTCTTATAGGCCGGTTCAACTCGGAAAACACAAAAAGACCATAGGGATCATCGTTAGCAAACAGAGTCAGGGAAGCATTGGTAAAATCGCCCAGCCGTCCATTGGAAACATTGGTGATTATAATGGAAAACACTTTATCCAGCTCTGGAGCATTATCCGGGGAGACTAGAACAGTAAAATTTCCTCTTTTCTGTCCAATTTCAAATGTCACATTGCCGGAGGTAAAAGCCAAATCTCCAAAAGGATCAGATTCTATTTTCCAAAAAACAGACACCACAGATAAGTCACCACGATAGCGCATAACCTAGAAAACAGAAATCACAATTTGCTAAGTAACTGTCATGCATAAACTGGAAATAACAGAACAAATGTGATTTTGCACGCTCTAAAACTGTAGTGACTGAACCTAAAGTGTAAATAATGCATTTTCCCTGTCTTTTCTTCTTCACATATTCCTCCTTATGCCTACTACTAGTCTTCCTACATTTTGGTTCCGGTTAAGAACAATAAACTACTTTTTCTGTGGTTGTGTTTTTATTTTTTTAACTCTTTGAGAAAATGGGTAAAGGGTACTTCAGTACCTCTATATCCATTTCTTCTGGGCGGGCGGGCATCTGGGGGTCACCTTATTAAAAGGGACACCAAGATGCCACCATGAACTCCCCAGGGCCTACACCACAGCGTGGGGGTACTTACCTCCACCCTCATTCTGGGCAGCGGAGGTGTGGATGAGCCCCTTGTCCATGGTACGGACAAGGGCTCTGGGGCAGAAGGGGAAGCTATGTTGTCCCTCTCTTCCAGAGTCCCCCCGTTATCATGGACTATGCGGTCTGTGCTCCGAATTCTGGCTATACCAGCCTGCATGGGTGACAAGGGGGTTATAGTGGCTTCGAAGTGGGAACCTCATGTCATCTTTTTTTTTTTACTTTTACTTTTATTGTGCCAAACAATAGGTATATTTGGCAGGGATCCTTATACAGAAGTATTGTGGCTGTACAGCAATCTCAGGCCAAAGCATTGCCACCCTGGCAGAAAATTCACTGCTCTTCTGCTTGATATATGTACATTTTCACTACAGATACATTATCTGTCATTTAACTGCATTTAATAAACATTTTGTTTACAATAATAACATTAAAGCGGATCCGAGATGAAAAACTAACTATAACAAGTAACTTGTCTATAAATCTTATCTAAAGTTTAGATAGTTTACACAGCAAATCTATCTGCAAACAGCTTTAATAGAATATGGTTATTTCTTCCTGTGATACAATGACAGTAGCCATGTTGTTTGTAAACATTACATAGAAGCAGGCTTATCTGCACCATCAGCACTCAGACTGAAAAAAACCTAATCCCTCCTCCTCCTCCCCTCTGCCTCTGAAATCTCTGGCTAGTAATACCTCCCCCTTCTTCTGCCCAGACTGAGCTCCCATGAGCCCTTGCTACTGCCAAGGCTCTCTGAAAAACTGTGGGTGGGGCTTTTTTAGTTTATAGGGAATTAGAGTATTAAAACAAAAACAAAAAGTATTTGGCTTGAGGAATGCCTTATAAACAATAGGAAAGGAACACAATTATGCAATGAGTAAACGTTCATCTCGGATCCACTTTAAAATCAAAAAGTCTTCTCAAAAACGACATTATTTTTTTGCCCTTGCTCACAAAATGTAATGTAATACACAAAAAAAGATTTTGAAGAATTTGTAGAATGGTACTCTCAAGGCATTTCCACTCATCCCTACTCAAGATGAATCCCCTTGTACCCATTGTAGTACTCAGCATTAAGTACAAACACTAGCAGCGTGGAATGTTCAGCTAGTGGGCACACAGATACCATGGCCATATAAAAAACACAAATATATGGCATTCTGCATGCAGACAAATTGCGTAGGAAATGTATAGCCTAATGTACTAAGGAGGATAGATTAAAATAAAATGAAAGTAAAAATACCTGAAACATTACGGCAGTGTATCCAACGTCAGGTTCAGTTGCATTCATAAACAGAGAATCACGGCTAAATTCAAAAACTCCATGAGCGTCATCCGAGGCTTCAATGATCACATTTATGTAGTAAGCTATGCCCAAGCTGGCTGTGTAATAAACCAATAAAACATCATTAGAATATGAAACTGGTAGGGCATAGAAACCTATATTACTGCTGAGCTAAGAGAGAGTGCTCAGGGATCGTCATCTTATATCATTACTATTATAAGGCAAGTGGAAGAGGAAGAATTGATTTCTGATTCATTTCTGTAAGCTCCACCTGCCTTTACTTACTACTACAATCTAATATAGCTACCATCTGTAAATACACATAGGCCCATATGCAATTAACTTTTTCTCCTGATTTTTTTTTTCGTAAGGAGATATTGTCAATCCTTGTCAATAAAATGCATTTTGAATCACCAGCAAGCAAGAAAATATTCAAAATTATTTTTCACCTGCATTTGCTACTTTTTCCACTGCAAAGTGCTAAACAGTTACTTAAAGAGAAGAATAAAAATTATTTCCCTATCTGATTACCTTTTCTCCTGAGTTTTCTCACCTTTGATGTTTTCACACCTTTGCCCCTATGCAATTAACTTTTTCTCCTGAGTTACAGTATCTCCTAAGGCCTCTTGCACACTGCAAGCAATTCCGATTCAGATTCCGCTTTTTAATCAGTTTTTTCATCCGATTCAGATTCAGATTTGTAGTTTGCTCCCTGCACACTGCAAATCTGAATCAGATGTAAAAACTGATTAAAAAACGGAATCTGAATCGGAATTGCTTGCAGTGTGCAAGAGGCCTAAGAGATCATTTTTATCTTCTCTTTAAACTACATTTTTAGCTTGAAAAAGTACCCACAAGTTGTAGAAAAAGTACTATCAAATGTATTCTTAGTATTTTCTTGTTAGCTGGTGGCTTCAAAGGCATTTTATGACAAGACTCCACATGCAATTATTTTTTTCTCCTACGTTATCTCCTTGGAGATAATTTTCATATTCTCTTTAGTATAACTTAAGCTTTTTACAATTGGAAAAAGAAATCAAAATACGGTTAAATAATGTACTATCAAAATAATTTAGAGTATTTTCTTGCTTGCTGGTGATTTAAAAGGCACTTTATGACAAGGGGAAAATTCGGGAGAAAAAGTTAATTGCATATGGGCCCTTATCAATTAAAAACCTTTAAAGCTGTCAGCATGCAAGTAAATGCTCAAAATACTTTGATATTATTACTTTGTCTACTTATTAGTACTTTTTCCATTTGTTAACAAGATGGGAGAAAACTCAGAAGTGTGAACTTCTTTAACAGTGGTTCATCTTCTCCACGATGAGAGCCACCAATCCCCAACCTATATAGCCCCCCAACAGCAAAAGCTACATGGACTCTAAGGACAATTAATTCATGTTTTAATATATTTAGTTATATTGAGTACATGAACAGTTACAAATATCTGCATGCAGAAGATTTTTCCATGGAGCTGTCTTTGCCTGAGGTCTCATTCCTGAATTCTGTTTTGCAATGAATAAGAGCTCCTTGGAAAGTTCTTCCTTTATCTTATAGTACCCTGTCGCTAGTCCGCTTGGTTCAAACTAGTGACAGGTGTAACTTCATAAGCTTTTTTTCACATCACATGTGTTTTGCTTTTGTGTGCTTCACACATTTGTGCAAGCAGCATTTCATGGTTTAGAAGCGTGCAATTTTCTGTGGAGGTTTCTTTAATTGAGTCCATTACACATCTGAAATTTCTGTACAACATGCACATGCACAATTATGTGTTAAAGGAAAAGTACAGTGGGTTGCTTCATTTGGTTATATTTACATGTTTACAGACTGTTTTATATTATTTGTATTGACAGATGTTTTATATTATTTTGTATTTATTTGTAACATTGCAATTCAGGGTGCAGCCATGTTATTCACTTTGCCAATAATTTAGCGAGCATACAAATCTAGATGCAAGCGTGGGTCAGTATTTGCCCACTGAACCACACCGCAAGTTTGCCTATCACAGTGCAGCTTCCCAAAACCTAGCTTGCACTTTTCTGCCCTTACCACTACCCTGTGTGCCCATCCATTCACATTGCAAGTGGGACGGGCTGACGTCACTGCAAAGTAAGAATAGGGAGCTGGATGGGCAGTGTGTATGAGGGCAGCCCTCTGTTTGTCTGTACCCCTTTGGGAGCCATAATAAATGAAGGTCTTGTTGTGTGGCTGGAGGGGGCGAACACTTGACCAAGCATTCTGGGACACAGTTTTGCGAACCCGCATATCCTGACGGATAAGTTGGTTCAAAAAATGCTGTCGCTAAGGGGATAGTACATAGAGTTAAAGATAGTGTAAGGATTAGAGGAAGAGTCAGAAATAGCATATACCAAGATTACATCCTCTAGTAGCACTAGTGTGTTTGAATGTTCCTTGAGCACAGTCCAAGAGAAGATAGAGCTCCAAGCACTCATGACAAGGCTTTATGTCATACATGTCCAGGTCCTTAAAGAGGAACTTTAACCAAGGATTGAACTTCTTTCTAATCAGTAGCTGATACCTTTTTTCCCATGAGAAATCTTGACCTTTTCTCAAATAGATCATAGTGATACATTTCTGAATGTAAACCAGGAAAAAGGTTTCCTGTGGGCAAACACTTTTATAGTGGGCAAACACTGACTAAATAATCTATAAATTAATATTTTAAAGACTAAGCAGTTTTATTAATTACCTTATTTTACTATAGTTCCTCTTTAAAAAAAGACTCCTTCATTTTGAAGGAGCACAAAAAGTATGTGAAAAATATTTGGTGTGAAGCAATGAAATAAAACCTTGTTATAAACTTGATGATGAGTGTAGAATATCTATCTTCTCTTGTACAACATCAAAAATGTGTTTTATGTGACCTTGCATCCTGCTTTGTGAAAGGTTTTGAGTCTACTGCTCTGATCTTTCCTGAAATTATTCTTCTTTAAAATTATAAATGTGATAAATAAAATTATAAATACGATACATAACCTAGAAACAAAAGAGCCAGATCAGCTATGGGGTACTTGTATATCTAATCTGGGAGTGTTTTCAGAGTAACTAAAGTTCCATATATACGCTAGACAGCAGTCATCAGAAACGAGTAATAAACAATGGGTCAGCCAATAATCATCTAAAAAAGGTGTCCCAATGATGGTAAAAGACAGTGATTATCATTCATGTTGGTCCGAATCCATCCTGGTGAATAAGTTTGGTGTTAATCGTTCACACTGCAAATGATCGATCCATTCAAAACACTCATTTGCACTTCTAGGTCCTCATTTTTGCACTTCCAGTAACAATCCAAACAGGAGACCATTGATGTGCCATTGCTGAATTCAAATATGTGCCGACATTGTTCGTTCATCGCTAACAGTCAGGCATCGCTCATTTTCTGACCCTGTGGTCTAGTGTGTGTATGGAGTTTTACAGCTGTCATCTTTCAGATCAGAGATTTCCAATCACTGATCTGGATGGTTACCAGGCTAACAGAGGAAAGAGGGAGAATGAAAGCTAGTAAGGGAGGAGAAAGCCTCTCACTATATGTAATGTGTCTCAGAAGGGGCTGCCAGAAAACACAGAAGTCCAGTGTCCAGATACATATGAGCTTCCCTGCTCTGCTTAATAGCACTGTACTCGCTTTAAGTAATTAGTTATGTTAAATGTCATTCAAAAACCTGTGAGCTTTAGGTTTGAAGGACTTAGGTGAGGTTTTTCGACTAAAAGTTTTGACCAAGATGTCAGTCAAGACACAACAGCAAGATGTAAGTGACACCCCTTATAATGTTGTATCTTCCAACTTGCAAAGGCAGGAAGTGCTGCTTTTTTGTTTTGTTTTAGTAAGAAAAAATATTTAAACATTTTTTCCTCAAAATGTTGTAGCAGTTCCACATTAAGGTTAAGATCACTACATATTGCTTCAGCTATTGCTTGTAAAGGTCCTATATTTTACAAGGTTAGCAGGGCCAAAGCTACCAAAGAGGCAATTTCCCCAGGTTCCCAGAGCCTGTAGGGGCCACAAAGGTGTCTCCCCCTAACTTAACGGTTGCTCCCCGGGGCCTCTGCAGAGTCGTTAGCAGAAAAGCGTCTCACCTTTGTTGGCGAGTGCACTCCTCTTTCAGATTCTGCCTCTGTGCGCTCCAGTCTTCATCCACTGCTGGCTGAACTTTCTCTGTGACCCATGGCATGATTATTATATAATAACATGCGCCTGGTCATGGAGGAGAGGTGCCCCTGCGAGGATCAAGTAGGGGAGTGTATAGAATTGGGTAATGGGGGTAAATTTGGCTGCAACAAAAGGCCCCTAATGCCGTTTTTTTGGTCGGAGGTGGGTTAATTTTAAGCATTTTTGTTAGAACTGTCCCTAAAGGTTAGGGTTAGAACTAGCTATCACAAAGGTATCCCTGTGTAATGGTTAGTGGCAGGAGGAGGGGAAGAAAGTAAAGAAACCGGCAGAGGTTCAGGATACTGAATGTTGAAGAATTAGAGTCTGAACAGAGGCTGCGGGAGGAACAAGTTTCTCCTCCTGTGAGCAATGCACAGGCAAGACGGCTCCAGATTATAATTCTGAAGATATAGAGCCTTAAATTGAATCATTGGAACATCACCTGTTGCCTGCAGTTATGCTAAATATGAAATATTTAGGCTGGGTGCACACATAACATAACGTGAAATGCTGCATTTTATGTCAAGTTTTATGTTAATGTTGTGTGCGTTTTTGCTGTGTCTTTGCTGTGTTTTATGTGTGTGCGCGCGCGCATTTTTTTTTTTACCGCAGATGCATTTTTCAAGCGTTTTGTATGCGTTTTTCATATTTACATTTATGCAAATCACTAGGAAGACAACAGGAAGCGGAAATACATAAAAACATATATTTTGGGGGGAAAAAAACTCATATAAAAACGTCTGGAAAACGCATGAAAAACGCATACCATTGTGTTTAGATTGACTTTCATCATGTGCGTTTTTGACGCATCTGTGAATATTATGCAACAAAACCTACGTTTTCAAAAACGCACGCATACAAAACGCATATGCATTTTTTATTTACGTTTTTTTCCTGCAGCCCATAGACTTCCATTAACGGCAAAAAATGCAGCATTTTTCGTAACGCTAGCGCTTCTGCCATGTGTGCACCCAGCCTTAAATATAATACTTCATACTGACCTAATAAAAAATGCAATCTAACTGATAGTAACTTTCCCTTTAAAACATTTACTGTGCAGCCTATGTTCCTTCACAATAGCAGAGGAGTGTTAGGAAAGTGCTTACCCCTCTGGTGTACAGCGGGAAGAAAGAGCTCCATGTCACCATCCCCGCTAGCAAAGCCATCATCCCTAAAGAGTTCAGCCACTTCAGGAAGAGACGTACAGAACACACATATACATGGATAGACACATAAGAAACACAGGAGACAGGTAGCACATTTTACAGTAAGCTGAGCAGAAAAAAAGCATACATTTAAACAAGAAAGGAATGACATATATAAGAACAATCAACTTTCAAATGAAACGGCAGGGAATATTATTCCCCACTGCACTGAAAGTTATACTTTACATCAACCGTAATAATAAAGTCAGGAATATACGGTAAATATCTGAACAAGCTTTATTGTATCCTTTGTTTCTTATTGTGAGCTTAAAGCCCCTGTTCATGGACCTTTTTTGTTTTTAAGATTCAAAATGAATTAAACCATATGGAATGATATATAATACTTGGAGCATTGGTTAATTGTTGCTGATCTCACTCCTCACTTCTTCACCCTACACTTTGTCAGAACTTAGCACCCTGTAACAGTCAGGGTAGCATGGCAAATGAGTGACTGCTCTCCCCCCCTGAAGCCATTGCCTCCCCACTGAGGGATTGCAGGAGGTGTGGCTTAGGTTGGAAAGGAGTTGCCCTTCCCTCCCTGTTATTCACATCTCTGCAGGCAGGTAGGTTCTGACTGAGAAAGGGGAGGGATAAACGTGAGCAGCAGCCAGAGGACCTCAATGAGATCAGCAGCAATGAACCATGTATTTACACTTTTGACACAATTTTTATGTCTGGAAAATCTAAAATACATTACTCATAATTGCATTCACAAACAAATCTGTCTGCTCTTGGGCTTTAAAGTGGACCCAAACCAAACATTTTGTTAATTCAAAATATTTAGTTGCACCACTCTGACACATACAAAGATAAATAAACACTCCTTCAAGCCTATGAGCATTTCAGTGCATGCTTTTCACCCTTCTCTTTTCATAACTAGGGTTATACAGGTGGCAGCCATTACCAATTTCTCCATTGCCAGACACTACCTACTCCACCAGTTTGCCGGATTCTGTCCAAGCAATATGAAAAGATGGAAGAGAGGGGTTCCTCCAATAAACGTAAAATATTTTATATTTGTCATCATGCAGCTGAGAAAAGGCTGCTATTTATTATTATAATTTAGAAAATAGATTTTATTTGTGAAATTATATATTATATAATGTATTTTTAATTTGGGTCAATTTTAAAGGGAAAATTCACTATTGCTGGAAAACATTTAATTATGTCCCTAACAGGGACTGTGATATGGGTTGTCCAAGTCTGTTGCCAGCCAATGGATTAGTCCATGCGTTGAAAACAAGTTCCTACTCTAGGCAGCTCCTACAGTCCGTACTCCACAAAGCGAGTGCAGATTCCAGGCTTGCAAAGAAAATCACTGTTAGCTTCAATAAGTTTGGAAATTCATATGACTGCTAACTAAAATATTTACGTGTACCTTAAAGTGAGAAAAAAAGCTGATATTTACTTACCCGGGGCTTCTTTCAGCCCACTGCAGTTTAACAGGTCCCTTGCTGTCCTTTCAGGCGTGCACAGCCAGGACAGCACATGGGGTGACAGTGACACAGTGCTGCGGACTGGGGGACAGCGAGGGACCTGATAGACTTGGGGGGGGGGGCTAATGCAAGCCCCAGGTAAGTAAAGATCCGCTTTTTTCTCTCGCTTGCTTTAGAATGCATTAAGACACATTTAAAAGAAACATTAGGTTACAAAAAGTCTTCCAGAGCATAGATATGTGTTTATAGTAGTTTAAGTGGAGTTTCACTTTATCTTACAAAACCGAATTTGAGCTCTAAAAAAACAAAAAAACCCTAGAGTCTGCTTTCCTTCGGAGTGAAACTCCTGCTTCCATTTTATGTGCACATAAATGTCAAAAAGCAAAGAGCTGCAACTCTTCTTTTTGCAGTTATTCTAAAACTGTCACCTGTACCAAACACTTATAATATAACAACTAGACTCCTATTTCATTAACATTATACTGTTCATTAAAGATGTTCACAAAGAGAAGACCTGCCGGTCGGGTTAAAGTGGACCTGAACTCTTGCACAGGACAGAATAAAAACAAAGAAACATGCACATAGTATGTACAGTATTTAGACAGTTTAGCCTATCTAACTCCCCCTCAACTGCGACTAATCACAACTGTAATTTAACCCCTTAGCTGTATCAGCTTCCTGCCATGGCAGAGAGCTAATTGGTAAACACAGGATATTAGCAATATGTCTGCTTCCATAAAAGCAGGAAGTAGGCATACTGCAGATGTATTGCAGAATTAGTATCAGCTGTAATAAAGAAATGTTTTTCTTTAAAGTTTATTATGCTGTTGCGTATATTCCAGAGAGGAAGTTCAGGTCTGCTCTACCAGAGACGATGGACACCTGACAGATGACAATGTATGGCTACACTAATCAGACACACTGATTGGCGCCTATAAATATAATCATCTATAAATATGGGATCAACAGAAACACCTCCACCAGTTGCTGTGCAGAGGACTGAAAACCACAGGGGCAGTACATTTATAAAATATATTGCTATATTAGATGAAAATCATTTTAAATCTGTAATGTAGCTCTCAAAATACAATATAACTGCAACATACTGATGTGCCATCCTGGAGGAGTACCTGTGCAACCTCTGTAGGGTTCAGATATCCCCTCATCCTACCAGTAGTCACACTGACTGTAGGCAAGTACGAAACTAATGAAAAAATAACAGAAAGGACGAGCAGGGAAAAATGTCAGTGGCCTCCACCTTTTAAGGTGACAAAAAAGTCTAAAATAAACTTGTCATGTACCATGTTCTCCAAAAACCTTATAAAGACTTTACCAGTGTTTCTTGTCTAAGACACCATCCCAGCCCCATGTGTGCCGACTTCCCTGCCCTTACAGACAAGTGCCATGGCACTCTCTGTATCAGAGACAGAGTGTGCCATGGAATATATCCACAGCATATATCTGTAAGGGGGCGGGGCTAAGCACCGGAAGACGGCACACATGTGGCTCGGAGGGTGAGTTAGACTTAAAAAAAACACTGGTTAAGTGATTATAACTTTTTAGAATAACACAATGTCATGTTTCTTTTTAAGCCCCATCTACATGATACGATTTTTTGTATGATTCTATTTACGATCCGATTAAATCCGACATGTCCGATCAGGATTCGATTAAATTCAATTCGATTATCCATTGTAAAACAATGGCAAATCGAATTGAATGGAATCAAATTCCGATCGGACATGTCGGATTTAATCGGATCGTAAATAGAATCGTACAAAGAATCGTATCGTGTAGATGGGGCTTTAGACTTAAAAGTCTCTTCAAGCATTCCTATTTTGGTGGGCGTCTCATTGTTGCGCCTACAGTACTTTATTTGTTAATTTCATTAACAACAAAGCAGCCAAAACTAATTAGCAACTCCATCTGTTAATTAACTGGCCAGTGCAATTTACCAGTTTACTTTTTTATGACACACCTACCTCCTCCATATGCTTTCTGCAACTCAACTTTAAAAGATTTAGCCAGTTCAGGTACAGAATCATCAGTGATGTTAACATAAATGTACTTAAATCGTTCACCAGGTTGGAATTGCAAAGAATCAGCTGTTTCCTTGAATTAAAACAAACAAAAAAATATATCAGTAATCAACAGTGACTTCAGACTATAACCCAGTATTTTCCCTTTGTATTACATTCCCATCTCATCACCTGATAGTCCTCCGGGGATAATGCTGTCACTGGAACTGTACTGTACTCAACCCTAACTGCACCCAAGAGACCTTGTGCTCGGACCACCAGCAACTTCACTTGGCCTATTTCTTCATTCACTCTAATAGTGGGCACGGATTTTGCTGGAATAGTCATACGGTCGCCTGTTTTTGGTGGGGGGTCCACAGAGAACTGAAGTAGCCCTGTGAAAACACACAGAAACATAATTTTTCACCCTAGACTTTTCTGGGTTTTCTCAAGTGCTCATATAAAACATCTAAAGCCTTTTACACTTCCACGACTTGCATAACAGAGTTCAGAATAAACAGGATGCGAAATGTACATTTCACAGCGCAGCAAGGAAAAATAGGGGTGAGATATTTCCAACAGTAAAATATAGCGTCTATGGGGGCACCCATTTCTCGGGCCGAGAATCACAGCACAGTCTTCCTCCCTACGATGATGTAATGGGAGCACAAAGCGCAGTTACTAAGTTGTTAAAGGTGGTGAGTTCAGTGAGAAACTGCAGTGTGTCCCCTTTACCTCTCTACACGTTGCACCCAAGCCTGGTGACTGCCTTACCTCTGTCTTGGCCCGACATTGAAAGCAAAAGGACTTTACACTACACTTTCATACTCTTCCATAATACCATACAAGATAACTGTAATTCTAAAGTTTTTTCTTTGAATAGATTTTTTATGGGCTTTCCACTCAAGAGGGCTGCTAGTATCAATTTACATCATGAGATCAGCAGCTCTTTTGCATCCGGTTATACAATCATAATTTTAAGAAATGATTTTGGCTTTAGAAAGGAAAAAACACTAAACTACATCTGAGCACTCTGAGTACTGAACTATGCATTGTTATTTTAAGATCTACTAGATAACACTAGTAGTATACATTGAAATGTGTTGTTGTGAGTTCACCAGTTATGTAAGAATACAGAGTCTCTCGGCTGTTATTCTTGTATACATTCATGTAAATGTTATCTTACCATAGGGGTGATCACTTGCATTGACTGTAATATCTTCAGAATCTTTTGTTGGATCTATACTGGCTCCGCTGGTTGGTGTAGATCCAACTTTTCCATCCGCAGACACAGCATGTGTGAGAATTACACGGAAGTGTTCTGTGAGTTCGGGAATGTCATCATCTAGAACATGCAGATTTAAAACCTACACCAAACAAGATTCAAATACGTAGTACATATATGTATATAATGCACTAGACCAGAAGCAGTATTTTATTTTACTCCATATATCTCATTTCTGCTTAGTTATAAGGGAGGGGTCTTCAATCAATCAACTGGTAAGTGTGCTGCAATGGAGATCAGTTAATAAAATGACATGTGTGCTGTAATGGAGGATGTTTTTACTAAAGGAGAACCACAGATGGATTGGGCACTGGAGAGAACATTTTGTAATTTCAACTTTTTTTTTTTTAAATTGTCCTAAAGTTATCAGTTTGAAGAGAAGATTCAAAACTCCTTTAATTATCTAATAACAAAATATAAGGCCTTTGCCGTATTCTATTCTGAGTGATGTTCTGAGTGATAGACTATGCCAACACTGTGAGCAGAAGACCCTGGAAGATGAGAATCACTTCCTGCTGCACTGCCCCAAATATACTGCAACCAGGGAAACCTTCTTTAAGAAATTGATGGAAATATTTCCAGACTTTCCACCACTTGAGAATGAGAGAAAACTATTCTACTAGGATAAGTGGATCCCACAGAGACAATCGCTGCACACTATGTCACAGCATGCCACAGACTGAGAGGAGCATAAATGAACTGTAAACCTATAAATGTCCACGGACTTTACTTCTTTTGTGGAATAACTGGTGTCCAGCTATTGCTGGCCTCTGAAGTACAGTGCTTTTAGTGAAATTCCCCCTGCACTGCTAGAGCATAACATTATGATCTATGGCGGTGCCCAAATGAGGTGAGACGTGACATGGTCTGGGCCTGAATAAGAACTGACACCCACTACCAGCCTTTTCTAAAAAGCTCTTGCTAATGCAATGCTATGGGGGATTTTTATAAAATCACATCGCTCAATTGGGATCACACCCATAGTATTCTATTAGCAAGAGCTTTTCAGATCACAAAGTGTTCTGAAAAGCGCTCCTAGTGGGTTCCAGGCCTATCCTCAGTTTCTGATTTTTTTTTTCTGTACATGACTGACCTTTTAATAGGTAAACATTTGAGTTCCTTAGTGCTTCATTTATAGGGGTTAGCTGTATAAATAATAATTCGAACATTTGTATAGCGCCTTTGTCTTAGTGGACTCAACGTACTTGCGAGGCAGCCACTAGTGTGCACTTAGTAGGCAGTGGCAGGGTTAGGGAGTCTTGCCCAAGTACTCTTTAACGAACAGGACTGGCTTACCAAATAGGAAGAGCTGAGATTTGAACCCAGGTCTCCTATGTCAGAAGCAGTGCCCTTAAGCATTACTCTAACCAAGAAGATGCAAAAGACTGATATGCAAAATTCAGCCCCGATTTGATCCTTTGTAGACACTCTCAGTTACCATTACCTTTTAATTCTTCCGTCTGACTTGTGTGGGGAAAGACAGCAACAAACAGGTGAACTATGGAATTACCGTACATTTGTTAAAAGCTTTAAAACGTATGCAGTTTGCATTTAGATGACATTTTGTCCAACAAACGAACAATTACACTTTAAGAACTTGTTGCACATTTAGTAAAAAATCTGTTATCAGATGACTTGTTACACATACTGTTCCTTAGTTGTTTTACAATAAAGCATAATCTATTGCTTACATATCGAAAATATGTAATATAGGAATATATAGGAAGGTCCAAAAGACAAAGCAGAACTCTACATGTCACTAGCCAGTAATGTACTTCAATGGTTCTATTGATATTTATGTTCCGTTATAAGCAGATTAAGGCTCCTTTTGCATTAACAAATGCAATCACATGCGCAATCCACTACCCGCGATTGTGCCGCTATCTATCAGTATGAGCACAAATACATGGAAGCCTGACAAAACCGGAAGCCAGCGAAACTGCGGCAGGAAGACGCTCTCTTTCATGGGCCGCCACATAGCAACATAGCACGGAGGTACTAGCTGAACTATTTACCATCTGCCATCCGTTCGGTGGCTTGTGGGCTAGGCATACCACCTCGCCGGTCCCAGCATCCTCCGTGCCCTCAGCTGGAGCATCCACACAAGGTGGGTGAACTGCACCACGCTCCATTGCAATTGACTGTCCTTGATACAGCGACCTCGTGAGTATATCTGGCTGGACACTTCTGAGACTATTTGCAACGAGGATTGTTGAGATACCGTGATACTATCTACCATCTGCTTATTATGCACTTGAGCATGGCTGAATGTATATGCTGGATATGATATACAGGGAGATCCTGTCTGCCACCTGTTATCTGGAAGGTGCTTTGCTGGAACTAAGTTGGCAATCTGGCTTATGCTTGCTGAGAACTCTCATTGCTGCTGTTTGTTTGGGGGCTTATGCTGCTGCAAACGCTGGATATAAGCTTATGCTGATTGGCTGCTTCTCATCCCTTCACCTGCTGCTGGAGCCTTTCCTTGCTTTTTGAAGTACTAGGTACTAAGGATGACTGAACATTGGAAATAATCATTAAAAACTACCTGTCCAATTAAGGATAGTACCAGCTCCTTTACCAACATAACGTATGTCTGTGTGGTGCACCGATGTGTGGCTTGTGATCTGCATGTGTGACGGGGTGGCCTACTGGCCATCCCATGTGCTTTTAGTCTGTAGCTTTTTACTTTGCAGTATTAATAAAGTAACATTTTGTAATTTTCCCATCAAGCTATGGTTGTTTCTCTTTTTTTGATTATGACACGTATGTCAGTCTAGTTGAACCATTTCAACAATTAGGTAAAAAGCACTTGGAATTTGCGCAGGCCAGCGAGTGCGATTTGGGGAAAACCAAATTGCATAAGTGGAAAAACAGCACTGCAATTTACATGTTAATAATGGTGCTGTTGTGATTGGTAAAACAGGTGCAATCCAATATTTTGGATTGGATTGTGCCCAGTGGAAAAGAGCCCTCAGCCTGAGCTATCTAATTTGTACCTGCTACAAGGTACACATGAACGGGAACAAATATAAATAATATTTACAAAAACATTATTAACCACAAGTGATCCGTCATCTCTGATGTCCATTAGTATGATATAGTCATGACTCATGATCTCACCTTTGATGTATGTGCTGGGAGAAATGTAATATTTCCACTGCTGCTACTGAAGTCAGCCACGGAGGCATTAGTGATACCGAAGTCCGTCTGAACAATTGTGAAGAACAGATAGACAGTGTCCAGTGCTCCTCTGGTGCGTTCCACAACACAAGATATGGTGGAACCCTCCTCTGATGACTAGAAATGAAAAGTTCAGAGGTCATCTCACATTACTGTTACACTATCAGGGAGAGCATGTTCATTCCAACAGCAGTGAAAGCACAGCTGAAGAAAGAGCGATATGGAGGCTGCCTTATTTATTTCCTTTTGAACAATGCACATTGCCCGGCTGTCCTGCTGATACACTACCTATAATACTTTTAGTCATAGAACCTGAGCGCATGCAGATATTTGACTTAAATTTTACTAAATTTGCTGCACGCCAAGCAATTTGCATTGTTTAAAAGGAAATAAATATGGCAGCCTTCATATCCCTCTCATTTCAGGTATCCATTTAAAAGTAATACTGAAGTGAGTGTAAGCAAAAAAAAAAAGTCAACCTGTGGAGAGGGAAGGCTATGGATCTCTTTCCAGCGCTGTCACCCCCGTTGGAAGTTATTCAACTAACTGTTCAAATACGCCTTCAAGGATCCTCAGAAAGCATCAAGCACTAAGTGCTTCCAAAGATGGGCAGCTACGTACTGCACATGCCCAAGTGTGCATTATCCCCGAGTGCTTCTAAAGTCTTACAAGGGATCCCGGAGGCAGCAAATTGGAATGAGGGACAGCGCTGGAGAGATGACATTGTAAGAGCACCGGAAAGGTTCTATGAGATCCAGAGGCTTACCTCTCCATTTGTGAGTATCTGACTCTTGTTTTTCTAAGTCACTTCAGTATTGCTTTAAGGAAAGATATGACTCAAACTTCTGAGACAGATTAAAAATGAACAAAATGGGCCATCTTTGGCCTGGTTGCATGCTTCTGATATTAACCATATAAAGCAGAAGGCGTTTATTTGCTATAAACCTGTCTGTTCCTGCGTCTTTCCATAATTCATGTTTTTTTTTCTTCTGTTTGAGAGCTGGAGAAACTCAGAAACATGAAGTACTATAATTACATAAAATATTCCTCTATGAAGTGATCTTCAGCCCACCACATTCTCAGTTTTATGGCTTCACGGTTTGTCAGGGAGATCACCAGTTTTAGTTATGAACGAAACAGGTAAAAAGCTGGCACATCTAAAGAAATATCTTTATTGGTTCCATGTAAAAGCATAGGGCCCTATGCTTAGTGGTCCTATGCTTTTACATGGAGCCAATAGATATTTCTTTGGATGTGCCAGCTCTTTACCTGTTTTGAAAATTGCATGAGGGTGTCATCCCTCTTTTCTAGCTAGAGCACTCCCTCCATGGGTTTGATCCTTTAGTGTGTGCTAGACACACTAAAGTCAGTGGTCAAGCATCCCTCACAGTTCTGGAATCCGTTCTTTTTGCACACTTCCCTACTCAGCACTAATTATACTGCCCACTTATGAAATTGCACAGTGCTTTCCAATTTTATTAAAAATGGTTCTTAATCATTTCAATGTTATAAAGCTGTCTGATGTCTATATTTATGATGACCTCAATTTTTCAATGAAGTCATAGATACATGCCCTATCACAATTTGTGGCCTCACATTGTCTAGCAGATGTTGGCACCCTAATTATGACTGCTTGGTCCTCTGATGAAGTAGGTTATTGACCACAAAAAAAATTGAACAATTTCTGAAGGTACATATTCAATACATGTTATAAGGAACTTGGTCAAGATGGCTGCTTGGGCCCGTCTCAGTCGAGAAATAAAGTGTGTATACAAGTGTCCTCCAAGCTGATTTAAACATTTCCAATCAGTGTTTAAGCATGCCAAATCTTTAAAGGACAAGGACTCTGAGGCACAGGAAGCAGCTTCATCGTGTGCCGTGCTGTCCTCCCCTCCTCATAGCAACAGTATACATCTGTACAGCATACATAATAACATATTTGTACAGCATCTATTGTCCACAGTGTCACTTGCAAGACAGCTCAATCCTGATGAGCAACACAAAAAGTTTGTGAGTACAAAGTCACAAGATGTCTTGTTACTAACCACCAAGCAGTCTACCTATCTATTGGAGACCCATCTTCCGGAGTCTGCAATTTGACTACTTACAAGCTAATGGTTTCTTTTGATATTTGCGTAGCACAGGGAGTCACAAGATTTACACATTAAAGGGCCCTTGGGGTTTGAGGTCCAGATAAAGATTTATTTCATCCTACCTGAGGAATGCATGATCCCGTGAAGCCAAACAAGCCATTGGCATTATCACTTTTTTGGATTGTAATGGTTGCTGTTGTATTGTTCTCTGGAATTCTGGCTCCTCCATACACAGACACCAGTTTCAGTATGTAGAGTTCCTCCCCCTCTTCCTCAGCATCATCCCGTGCATATACAACAAAGGACTTGTGTATTTCTCCCTGTCTGTACTCCAGGTAGCCAGACACGGGGTGGAGGTCACTTTTCGCTGGGGTGGCATGTAGTTCACTGATCTCTGCACGAGATAATCTCTGTTCATAGAGACGGACATCCTGCAGTAATCCAGTATATCTGCTGCTTCCATTTACTCCCGCACCAACTCGTAAAGTCCCTGGACCTGGGGGAGACAACAAATATTCATATAATAGCAAAGAGGACTATCTCCCATGGCCTTTTCATAGCAAGCCTTTTATATCTTAAGCAGCAATTTTTTTCTAGATTTTAAATTGGGTCCTGGGCACCACTTAGCTACCATGCTACCTGCTTGTTGATTTGAAACTGATGTTATGTGTGGTCAGCCTAGACTCAAACAGTGCTTGCCAGCGTTCTTCTTTAATGTCCAATTCTAAGCACAAATATTTTCCAAATTCTCTATAGGCATTTGGTGGAAGCACCTGTTTTAGCTTTTGTAGAATGACCTTAACTTACTGAGATCAAACGAATTACTTTTAAAGGTCCCAGTCACAAGCCACTTTACCAGTCACACCTGGGAGCGAAGCACACTAAGTCTGAGTAGTCTGTGCCTGTGCAGTGTCATGTAGCCACTCATGCACAGCTCTTGCTCAGCATGCATGAGGGCACCCATTGGCGCTTGCACGGTGCTGCCGCACTTCTACATGGAAGGGATGAAGAAGGTCCCTGATGGCAGAGGAGGGGTTGTGGAGGACCTTTTAAAGATAATTTACAAAAGCAACCAGTATGAGACGATTTCTTCGTAATTAAAATACTTGATATTGTTTTGCCATAAGAAGATTAAAAAAACCTAACCATTTATAAAAAAAAACATGCCATAAGTGCCACTTATCTGGAATTCAACAAACCAGCAGTCTCAACCAACCAGCACAAACTTGCCACCAATACTCACAGTGCTGAAGGCCAACTTCTTAGGCTTAAAGAGAAACTCCAACCAAGAATTGAACTTTATCCCAATCAGTAGCTCATACCCCCTTTTACATGACAATTCTATTGCATTTCACAAACAGACCATCAGGGGGCGCCGTATGACTGATTTTGTGATGAAACCCCTCCCACAAGAAACTCTGGTACTGCGGTACTCTGGGCAAACTGCCACAATGTAACAATGTTCACAGACAGGAAATAGCTGTTATTAGCTGTCTGTAACAGCCAAAACAGCTAGGAGCAGCTACATCACCTGCCTACAGTAAAAATGTCACCATGTAATAAATGTCAGAATGTAAATCTGGGAGAGGAAAGATTTTACAATGAGCAAACACTGACTAAATCATTTATACATAATTATTGTAAAAATGAAGCACTTTTTTTATTACATTATTTTCACTGGAGTTCCTCTTTAAAGATTGGGTTCCACTGCTCTTCCAAGATTAATATACTTTCAATTACTGTATTTTTATATTTAATATAGAGTTCATGATATGTATATAGAGTGGGGTATAGAGTTGTATTAGTTAAGCCTAATTTTAACAGAGTCTCAAGCAACCAGAAAGCACACTTATCCAGCATCAGCCGATCCCCTACGGTGCCGGATAACTGAGACTCTACTGTAAAATTAATTTCTATACCTTCAGTCTGAGGTAAGACTGTTTCAATATTCACTCAGAATCGATTGCATAAAACCTTTGGGGCCCCTCCTCCCAAAATGTGTACAGTTGCCCCCTCCCCCAAAGGTGTCCCTTGTGATAATTATTCAGCGAGCTCTTTGTTTTCTGGAGTGTGACCAAACCCCTCCCAGAGAAGATTCCCTGTCTGCCTGGAGACTGTATTCTCCACTTGCCTGACACTGTGGTCAGCAACCCAGTTTTGCAAGTAGTATTTGTCTCATTTGTTATCCCCTTGCCTGAAAATACTACACTATTTGATGCTCCTGAGTGTTCCCTGTCCCTTTTCATTCCTCCCAGTCCCTGAGGTTCATCACTCAAATTTCATCCATCGGATACCCTTCAATTTACTTTACAAAACTTGTTAGACATAATTCATATACAGCAAGTTCTCATTTATCCGGCACAGGTGAGGATTTCCTGCTGTGTGCTCTTGCCGGTTGCAGAAGAAGTCAAGCAACCGGCATTAAAATTAAAACTACCCCCCCTCCCCCGAATGACAGGCTGACTTGTGCGCAGCAGCGCCGATCACTTCCCGTTCCTCTGGGTGGCGGTCTGCTTCAGTCTCGTAGCTCCCAGCGGCATTCTGTCCTCTTCCGTACATGGCTCCGATGCGGATCAGGTGACACGCCAGGGAGTAGTACAAGGATGCTGGGAGTTACAGGAGTGAAGAAGATCGGCACACGAATAATCCATAATGTAGCTTCTGCTGCGCACAGCTCTGCAAATGTTGGAAGGAGCGCCCCCATTCTCTCCCGCCACGCATGCCGCTTGGTTGAGACTGCCGCATGCCTGAGTTCTGGTTTACCGGGACTTTACTGTAAAACAATTTATATTCAATGCATATAAAAACTGTGCCACAATTAGGGTTTCAATGGCAAATCCAGCCTGGGAAATGCAGAACAAATAATAAATGTTAATATACAGGCACTTAGTATATGCTGGACGAGGCAAACCAGCTGCAGTAGACTGATGAATGAATTTCAGCCCGAACAGGTGCCCTCTGGGTGCTTCCCCTGCACCCTCCCTACACTGGCAGTAATGTACACAATCTGTACCCTGTGTCACTGTGTCCACATCATGCAAATAGGAGAGCTCTCACAAAGGAAATTAAGCCAAACCACAGAAAGAACAAGTCAGGACTTTTCAAGCAAGCCGCTAGGGTGTAACAGATACAGAAGACTTGCAATGTAAAACACACTTACACACGACTGTATGTTAGAGTCACATGGGATTCTTTGGTTTAAGCTTAAAATATATATTGCTCTAAGAAATTCAGCCTCATGAGTTCAGAGGCCAGTAAAGGCCGCTGTGTAACGCATCCAAGACATTTATGAAATATTAATTGGCTTCTGCTCAGGTGTATCACAGTGCATCATGCATAATGTACTCCAGGTCACTGGGATCAGTCATCCAAGGGTCTCCAACACAGTCACAGATTTTCACAACATTTTTATAGAAAATCATAATTTTAGATGTTGGGAATATATATATATATATATATATATATATATATATATATATATATATATATATATATATATATACAGGATCTTCTCAAAAAGTTAGCATATTGTGATAAAGTTCATTATTTTCTGTAATGTATTGATAAACTTTAGACTTTCATACATTTTAGATTCATTACACACAACTGAAGTAGTTCAAAGCCTTTTATTGTTTTAATATTGATGATTTTGGCATACAGCTCATGAAAACCCAAAATTCCTATCTCAAAAAATGAGCATATCATGAAAAGGTTCTCTAAACGAGCTATTAACCTAATCATCTGAATCAACTTATTAACTCTAAGCACCTGCAAAAGATTCCTGAGGCTTTTAAAAACTCCCAGCCTGGTTCATTACTCAAAACCGCAATCATGGGTAAGACTGCCGACCTGACTGCTGTCCAGAAGGCCATCATTGACACCCTCAAGCAAGAGGGTAAGGCACAGAAAGAAATTTCTGAACGAATAGGCTGTTTCCAGAGTGCTGTATCAAGGCACCTCAATGGGAAGTCTGTGGGAAGGAAAAAGTAAGGCAGAAAACGCTGCACAACGAGAAGAGGTGACCGGACCCTGAGGAAGATTGTAGAGATGGATCGATTCCAGACCTTGGGGGACCTGTGGAAGCAGTGGACTGAGTCTGGAGTAGAAACATCCAGAGCCACCGTGTACAGGCATGTACAGGAAATGGGCTACAGGTGCCGCATTCCCCAGGTAAAGCCACTTTTGAACCAGAAACAGTGGCAGAAGCGCCTGACCTACAGAGAAGCAGCACTAGACTGTTGCTCAGTGGTCCAATGTACTTTTTTTTCGGATGAAAGCAACATTTGCACGTCATTCGGAAATCAAGGTGTCAGAGTCTGGAGGAAGACTGGGGAGAGGGAAATGCCAAAATGCCTGAAGTCCAGTGTCAAGTACAGCACTTCTGCCGCTGTTTCTGGTTCAAAAGTGGCTTTACCTGGGGAATGCGGCACCTGTAGCCCATTTCCTGTACATGCCTGTACACGGTGGCTCTGGATGTTTCTACTCCAGACTCAGTCCACTGCTTCCACAGGTCCCCCAAGGTCTGGAATCGATCCATCTCTACAATCTTCCTCAGGGTCCGGTCACCTCTTCTCGTTGTGCAGCGTTTTCTGCCACACTTTTTCCTTCCCACAGACTTCCCATTGAGGTGCCTTGATACAGCACTCTGGGAACAGCCTATTCGTTCAGAAATGTCTTTCTGTGTCTTACCCTCTTGCTTGAGGGTGTCAATGATGGCCTTCTGGACAGCAGTCAGGTCGGCAGTCTTACCCATGATTGCAGTTTTGAGTAATGAACCAAGCTGGGAGTTTTTAAAAGCCTCAGGAATCTTTTGCAGGTGTTTAGAGTTAATTAGTTGATTCAGATGATTAGGTTAATAGCTCATTTAGCGAACCTTTTCATGATATGCTCATTTTTTGAGATAGGAATTTTGGGTTTTCATGAGCTGTATGCCACAATCATCAATATTAAAACAATAAAAGGCTTTGAACTACTTCAGTTGTGTGTAATGAATCTAAAATATATGAAAGTCTAAAGTTTATCAGTACATTACAGAAAATAATGAACTTTATCACAATATGCTAATTTTTTTAAGAAAATCCTGTATATATACAGTATATATATATATATATATATATATATATATATATATATATATATATATATATATATATATATATATATTGTTTTCACCCCATTCCTTTTGTAAGCTCGTAAGGGCAGGGCTCTCACCCTTTTGTGTCATGGAATGTTATTTTAATTGCTTGCACTCTGTTAGACATTTAGGGCTCGTTTCCACTGTTGCGGCGCGGAATCGCCTGGATTCCACCGCGGACGAAATCGCATGCGGATGCGTTTCCGCATGCTGTTTTCCCCCGCGATTTCGCATGGCTAAGAAGCAGGCGAATTTAACCATGTCACTGCCTGTGTAAATTTCCATAACATTACATGCGAAATCGCACGCGAAATCGCGGGGAAAACTGCATGACAAAGCCGCATGCGAATTCCCTATTAAAAGCATTGCGGGCGATTCGCCCGCATTCCAGCCGCACGCGAAATCTGACAGCCCGTGCAGATTTCCCCCGCACACCAAAACGCACCCGCACGACGCACAAGTGGAAACAATCCCATCCACTTGTATTGCCTATGCGAATCCGCATGCAGTGCCCGCATGCTGATTCGCTATAGTGGAAACGAGCCCTTATAGTCATCATGTTAAATTTGCTATTGTAATCACCTGTTCTGAATTTTATACCAGTGTTCATATTTGATGTATATCATTGTCTGTATCATTATGTAACCCTTGTTTGTTTTCTTACATTGTACAGCACCACAGAATATTTTGGCGCTTTATAAATTAATAAATAAATAAATAATAATAATTATATATATACAGTGGTTGCAAAAGTATTCAGCACCCTTGAAGTTTTCCACATTTTCTCATATTACTGCCACAAACATAAATCAATTTTATTGGAATTCCACATGAAAGACCAACACAAAGTGGTGTACACATGAGAAGTGGAACGAAAATCATACATGATTCCAAACATTTTTTTACAAATAAATAACTGCAAAGTGGTTGTCTAAGAGAATATTGGGAGCAACAACACCATGAAGTCCAAAGAACACACAAGACAGGTCAGGGATCAAGTTATTGAGAAATTTAAAGCAGGCTTAGGCTACAAAAAGATTTCCAAAGCCTTGAACATCCCACGGAGCACTGTTCAAGCGATCATTCAGAAATGGAAGGAGTATGGCACAACTGTAAACCTACCAAGACAAGGCCATCCACCTAAACTCACAGGCCGAACAAGGAGAGCGCTGATCAAAAATGCAGTCAAGAGGCCCATGGTGACTTTGGACGAGCTGCAGAGATCTACAGCTCAGGTGGGAGACTCTGTCCATAGGACAACTATTAGTCATGCACTGTACAAAGTTGGCCTTTATGAAAGAGTGGCAAGAAGAAAGGCATTGTTAACAGAAAGCATAGGAAGTCCTATTTGCAGTTTGCCACAAGCTATGTGGGGGACACAGCAACCATGTGAAAGAAGGTGCTCTGGTCAGATGAGACCAAAATGGAACTTTTTGGCCAAAATGCAAAACACTATGTGTGGCAGAAAACTAACACTGCACATCACTCAGAACACACCATCCCCACTGTCAAATATGGTGGTGGCAGCATCATGCTCGGGGGGTGCATCTCTTCAGCAGGGACAGGGAAGCTGGTCAGAGTTGATGGGAAGATGGATGGAGCCAAATACAGGGCAATCTTGGAAGAAAACCTCTTGGAGACTGCAAAAGACTTGAGACTGGGACGGATGTTCACCTTCCAGCAGGACAATGACCCTAAACATAAAGCCAGGGCAACAATGGAATGGTTTAAAACACAACATATCTATGTGTTAGAATGGCCCAGTCAAAGTCCAGATCTAAATCCAATCGAGAATCCGTGGCAAGATCTGAAAACTGATGTTCACAAACGCTGTCCATCTAATCTGACTGAGCTGGAGCTGTTTTGCAAAGAAGAATGGGCAAGGATTTCAGTCTCTAGATGTGCAAAGCTGGTAGAGACATACCCTAAAAGACTGGCAGCTGTAATTGCAGCAAAAGGTGGTTCTACAAAGTATTGACTCAAGGGGCTGAATAATTACGCACACCCACTTTGCAGTTATTGATTTGTAAAAAGTGTTTGGAATTATGTATGATTTTCGATCCACTTCTCACGTGTACACCACTTTGTATTGGTCTTTCAAGTGGAATTCCAATAAAATTGATGCATGTTTGTGGCAGTAATGTGACAAAATGTGGAAAACTTCAAGGGGGCCGAATACTTTTGCAACCCACTGTATGTATGTATATATATATATATATATATATATATATATATATATATATATATATATATATATATATATATATATATATATATTTTTTTTTTTTATTATTTTTTTTTACTTAAAGTGACTCTGTAACAAAAATTACAACGTTTTTTCTACCATCCTACAAGTTCCTAAACCTATTCTAATCTGTTCTGGCTCACTGCAGCACTTTGTACTATCACAGTCTCTGTAATAAATCAATGTATCTTTCCCCTGTCAGACTTGTCGGCCTGTGTCTGGAAGGCTGCCAACTCTTCCGTGCTGGTCTGTTCCTCTATGCACACTCCAGTGTGTGTTTTATTTACATAAGCCAGCAGCGTCTCTGCTATCTTATCAGTGATAGAAGAGTGCTGGATAAAAATCCTCCTCTGTTAGGCTGTGAAAGTAGCTGGCTGACACATACTGAGGAATTACAAACACAGGCACAGGCAGAGCTGTCTGCAGGAAGCCTGTAATGTTCAGTGCATGAGAGAAGAAGGGGACAGAAGGTAAACACACAAATGATCTTTTGAGATTCAAAAGGAAAGCTGTATACAGCCTGCTTGTGTATGGATGTATTTTCTATGTGTGGACATACTGTACATCAATCTACTTCCTGTTTTGGTGGCCATTTTGTTTGTTTATAAACAAACTTTTTAAAACTGTTTTTGACTACTTTTAATGCGGCGGGGAGCAGCGAAATTGTGACAGAGGGTAATAGGAGATGTCCCCTAACACACTGGTATGTTTACTTTTGTGCGATTTTAACAATACAGATTCTCTTTAAAGAGTGCATGAACTTTGAATGGCAGCCCCCCTGAATCAGACAATACATTCCACAGCTCTAGCTAGTAAGGATAGGTGGCAATGTGCTTAGTAACACAATGTTATCTAGGTATGTAAAACATGGCAAAGGTAAAATCAAGCAAACACACACACACACACACACACACTTTTAGTACTGAGCATGATAAATGATTAAAAAAAAAAAAGAAAGAAAGAAAGAAAAAAAAAAAAAAAGGTGAAGAAAAACATCTCAATACAATACCAGTTGCCTACTGATCTTCCGTGTAACAGTAGTGTCTGGATCACGCACCTGAAACAAGCATGCAGCTAATCCAATCAGACTTCAGTCAGAAACACATTATTTGCATACTTGTTCAGAGTCTATGACTAAAAGTATTAGAGGCAGAGAATCAGTAGGACAGCCAGGAAATCTGCATTGTTTAAAATAAAATAAATATGGCAGTCCCCATATCCTTCTCACTTCAGGTAGGCTTTAAATAGCATTTTACAATGATTCTTTCATTTTGAAAGTTGAAGCAATACAATGGAGATTTTTGTCAGAACACATCTTCATAGCTGTTTCATGTAATTGGCATAATAACTAGAGACCGGGAACATTTAGTGGGACAGTACTAACAGCCTCCATGTTTCCTGCACTACATATGTAAAATAATTTATTTAGTCCAAACATTTTTGCAAAAAATTGGGCGTTTTTGGTAGGGAATAAGCAAGACTACATGCTAAAATAACCCCTTTAGAAGCAATTTTTGGCCTTTCATAAGAGGACCAAAATAATAGTATTGACCTACCGTACTAAAAGAGCTAGTTTTTCTGATCTCAAGAAATATGATTTAAAAAAATTGGAAGTTCGGAAATTCTGACATTGGGAGAATGGATTTTGAGATGCTGGGTTGGAGGAAGAATCTATGGAAATTCTGAAAACAACTAGTGAGAGCTATGATGCAAGCTAAACTGCAGACAAAGGATATTCTCAATTAAGTCATTATTGCTGTCTGGATATTGGAGAAAAAAAATAAGTTCTCAAACAAAAACAACAATACTTCATGAAACAGAAAGCAATTGCTGCCAGTACACCCAAGGGTACGAGAAATAATGCCATTGTAGCAGATAATGGCAAGTTATGGTCTTGGTGCCAATTTCCTTACACTGTAATTTATACAGTCCATAGCATCTAGTCAGCTGTCATTTTTCAAACTTGGCAGACCTGGCACATTTGATCTTTTTTAATGCTATTTTCAAAAGATTTAATAAAGTGTCTTGAACTGGATGGTGTGGAACCTTGCGTGAAGATATAGATTTACCTATGAGAGATAATTACCTATGAGAGATAATGATTAACACATTTTTATCTATTAATAAAATAGATACCAACTGAGGCTGTTCCATGTACATAATTAGTGATGTTCCTGTGTAAAAGAACTCATGGAGAAGCATGTGATCAGTTTGGTCAGGTGATAGATACCTGTATGTAAGTCTCTGATTTGCTATTCATGATCATGTGCTAAAGCAGGATGTGATCACAGCAAATCGGAGCTTTGTAAATCTACCAGCTGATCAAACAGATCACATGTTTCTCCATCTGTTCTCCTAGACATGACCATCTCTATACATAATATATACTTGACTTACCATTTAATATTCCTTCTCCCTTCAAACTCTTCACTCCACCCGGCACAGGATTTCCGTCAATGTAAAATTCAATGAACCCATCATCCAGTGTGATCAGAAGATGAGTCCAGGCGTTCTGTTGCATAATTTTTGGGACTCCAGCTTTAGCAAAATAAGTAGCATTAGATCCATATGTTACATAATAAAGAAGGACTGTGATATAGGAGTCATTTGTCTCCACTTTGACACCAAAGTACATTGTACCATTATCATTGTCCTTTGACAATATAAAGCCATTAGTGTTCAAGTGTGGTATGGTCCATGCAGAGAAAGTGAAGTTTGTTAAAGTGTCATTCCAATGCTGATAATACCGGGGCTCAATAATTCCGAATGCACCTTCATCACCGCTGAAAAGCAAAGCATCTGTTCCACTGTGGTGCCGTCGCATTTGAGACTGCAGCTGAACTGAAGATGGGAATGAAGCAAGGAGTATGAGGTCCAACATCGGAGGAAGACCAGCCTTAAAGGAATCAGAGAGAATTTCCCATCCAACTCGAACATCTCCAAAGGTGCCCTGGTGTCTCCAGACTGAAATGTTAGTAACATAGCTCATGTCATCTTCTGAAAGTACATCCTCAGCTATCTCCCGATCTCGACTCTCTGGACCAACCACAAACACTCCAAATGGGTCATCATTAAAAGGAATCATAACTGTAACATTAAGATTTGTGTCTGACAGTTGTCCTCCAGGACCTGGGGATCCACCTGTATAAAATATACAATTATGTGTTAGATGTGACAAAGTATTCTGGCACTTTGTCAATTGAGGAATGAAAATTAAGAAAGAACTCAAGCCTAAATGAGGATTAATTTAATTGACCATTAAAATCTACATATAACATATGATAATAATTTAGTTGCAGGTTGATTTTGAAGATTGAACGTGGGCTGATTTTTTAAAATATTTTCTACTACTGGTAGAACAATTTTGCAACCCTCACCTAGCTCAAATCAGGGAATAGGGAAATTATGGAAGGGTTGGTATATTTGCAGTTGCTATAGCAATCATGTGCTGCAGTGATATACATATATATATATATTTTTTTTTCAAATAAATGTAGTTTGTCCTAGGCCGATGAAAGATAAGTTGTAACGATTGGTGTCAGCAAGTAACAAAATTCTGATTATTAGGTGATCTGCAGTATCACCTATAATGCAGATATATACCTGATTATATGATGATCTGCAGAATCACCAATAATACAAGTATACAACCAGCTAATGTGATAGCAAGGTTAAGTGCTTGGTGCAACAGTAGTACTGATAGGTTAGCTATGCCACACCAGTGGAGCTGGTGGGCACTAACAGTACAAAACCCCTCACCAGAGACTAGGGCCCTCTGGTGAGAGTAGAGTGGTCATACTAAACGAGTTGGCAACAGACTGGCAGATACGGTACAAAGTCAGAAGGCAAAGGCAAGAAGGTTTTAACAGGCAGAGTCAGCAACAAGATCAGATGGGCAGAAGTGCAGAATCACTGAGAGTAAGAATAGTCAGAACGAGCAAGAGTCATACACAGATAATACAATATTCAATTATGATTATGGCTATCAAACAATCCTATCACTGTGTGAAATCCCTGATTTCCTCCCGGATCAAAGCACACCGAATCTATCTAAGGTCTGAACGCTAACACGAAGTGTTCGCAACAGCAGACAAGTTGCGAGTGATTCAGGGAAGCTTAAGAAGCATAGGAGACCCCTCCGGCACGCCCCCTCTCATCAACCTCCTCCCCGCATAAAGGTCTCGTCTGTGCGTGCGTGCACACGACATTGCAACCCTATGTACTGCTGACAAATCCGTCCTCAGCGTGCTAGACGTCCGAAGACTGGACAGATCGCTAGGCAGGGAGATGGAGGCAGCTGCGGTGGTATCGCTGTTCACCGCAGCTGTCTCTTCCGTGTTTGTTACATAAGTTCTTGCTCTGGGTATGTGCTTGCAACTGCAACAGCATAAACACCATGGATGACTGAACTACAGGCTTGTCAGACAGTCCAGCCTCCTATCTGCAGGCCACCAAGTGCCTTCAAGCTGCAATTTAATGGCAAAATTTGTAACCTCAATAGTGTCAGTGTTTGACATGTGGTGCAGTTACCCTGTATAAAAAAAACACATCATGGGTGCATCTCCACTGTTCAAGGGCAAAGAGGGATAATTTGCATATTCAGTAGCCGTGCATTGTGGGTAACCACAAATGTTCACTTATAGCTGAATTATTGCAGATTTGCTTCTGTTTTAAGAAGGAAAATTACACCAAGTTTTGCTTTTTTTTAGTAGGAGGGCTTTTTGGTCTCTTTTTTTTACCCTACTATACATTCTTAGTAGTCGCCTCCCAACCCCCTCCCCGCCGCTGTGCCCAATACCCCCTTCCTGCCCTCTACCCTCTTATGCGGCGTATGCTACGCCGCGGGTCGGCTAGTGATGAATAATACTACAGCAAATGTATTTTTGCTATATGCCTTGTAATATATACTGTACATACCAGAAATATTCACCAACTTTAAGATGTAAAACTCATTGAACTCTGGAACTTGATCAGGAACAGCATGGAGGGTTATATACTTGAACTCTTCTCTATTATTGAACAAGACTGAACCCCATGTTTCATAAAATTCTTGGCCTGGCTGAAGGATGGAGCCGTTCTGTAAGATTTGCCAGTGCAGAAGCACATTGCCAAAATGTCCTCTGTCTCTCACCACCCTGTAAAAACAACATAGTAAGAGCAGTACACTGCACAGAGACCACAGCCATGAACAAACAGGTCTTCAAAACAATATTTATAAATATTTTATAGATAGCACATACTATTAAACAGGATCTGTAACAAAAAAAGGGAGGTACTTAAAGAGGATCTTTAAAAAAACAAAAAAAAAAAAAAAACAGCCCCTGGGTAGTACTTACCTCGGGAGGGGGAAGCCTCTGGCTCCTAATGAAGCTTCCCACATCCACTTCACCAGCGCTGGATCCCTGAGGGTGTGGAGGATGGGAAGCCTCATTAGGAGCCAGAGGCTTCCCCCTCCCGAGGTAAGTACTACACAGGGGCTGTTTTTTGTTATTTTTAAAGACCCTCTTTAAGTACTAATTATATTATTTAGATTGTAAGCTTGCAAGGGCAGGGCTCTCTCCCGCTTTTGTGCCTTTTTTTATCATGTTACTGTTGTCACTGTCATTACCAATTTTGTATTTTGTATTGATTCTGTATTTTGACATCAATTATGTATTTTGTATTGGTATATTCCATTTGTCTGTATTATTATGTACCCCATGTTAGTTTCTTACTTTGTACGGCACCAGGGAATATGTTGGCGCTTTATAAACCAATAATAGTAATAATAATCCTACCTAATAAAATACAAGTGTCCCATGTCCCTGTGTCAGTGCTTTTGCGCTACTGCACATGTCCTGCACTGACACAGCCACTGGGACAGGACACAGGATGGGCCAGGGGGCGGGCGGGTGCGTGCGTGCTGTGGTGCCGGTGACAGACCTAGAGCCTGTTTTCAAACAAGCTTAGGTCACTAGTAATAACAATAATATTTAATTCTAACTTTGGCTCAGATCATATCTTATAAAAGCAATAGAGCAGGCTAATGTTTTAATGCATATTGTGCAGAATATATAACAGGAATGGCCTAAAGTTTTTTGCATTGTACATAAACATTACATTTTTGCAGTATACATTTTTTACTTACCTGGCTGGGTTTGTGATGCTGACTTCCTATGTCAATATTAGATCTTGCTTGGCTAGGCTAAAAAGCAGTCTGCTTTCTGTCAAACTTCTCCCCCTACCTTGTCATCATCCACATACTGCAATCAAGGAGGAGCTAGGAGTCTTTCCTATCCATATATGGCACTGACCTCACCAACCACCTTTGTGCCGCTGCTGAGATGAACTCTTTGTGGCCAGTACTGTAGCTACAACTCAAAGAGCCTTATCACTAATTCCTGTCTAGCTCCTCTATGCTATGTGTGTAATAAAGCATTTACTCTTTCCACAGCCTCCCCGGTGTATTTATAAAAAGATGGATAAGAGCAGGGAGAAATGGTTTCTTGTTGCAGGCTGGACAGAGGTTCATATGACTCTTATAAACACAGTAAGGAGTTTGTGAATGAGGTTACATGTTTTATTATAAATTGAACCAAATAGAAAGTTAGACTGACTATAGCCATTGATAGGGTGAATGCAACTAAGCTTTTCAATTGCTTATTTTATGCCTCATTGGGTAACACTGATAGGTTTTATTATTATTATTAAGTATTTATATAGCGCCGACATATTACGCAGCGCTGTACAGTGTATATATATATATATATATATATATATCTTGTCACTATCTGTCCCTCAAAGGAGCTCACAATCTAATCCCTACCATTGCCATATGTCTATATTATGTAGTGTAAGTACTGTAGTCTAGGGCCGATTTTAGGGGGAGCCAATTAACTTATCCGTTTTTGGAATGTGGGAGGAAACCGGAGTGCCTGGAGGAAACCCACGCAGACACGGAGAGAACATACAAACTCTTTGCAGATAGTGCCCTGGCTGGGATTCGAACTAGGGACCCAGCGCTGCAAGGCGAGAGAGCTAACCACTACGCCACCGTGCTGCCCAGGTTTGATCTTATTTGGGAAGAGTAGACTTCATATAGTTACAAGTTAGGCTGATTTTGCCTTATAACTCTGAACTATTTTGTTAAACCTGATATATGCAATATATATTTGGAAGTCTGTTTTTTTTTGTTTGTTTTTTTATATATATTCTGCTATGTTGTATAGATCTGAATTATTAGCCTAGGTCATACCAGTCCTTTTTCCTTGGATTTGTACAGTACGTTTTGTATTTGAATAAGGCCTTTCGAACTATAAAAAGTTAGACTGCATTCAGTGGACTTACTTGAATAGGTTTGTTCCACCTTCTTCAACAGACTTATCCACAGGTTCTATGTGAAATATCCCATTAGGGTCATCATTAGCTCTGATGACAATAGTAGCATTTCCATTTCCACTGACCACAGTGTCTCCTGGTGAACAAGGTAATATATTTTTAATTAAGTGTATATTTCTCAATAAGTAATCATTATAGCAATATATTTAGTTTTCATTGTGGAATCTGTACTCTAGACATAACTAAACACAACATAACTTATCTCTTAAGCAGGGGCATAACTGGAAGTCACTTGCCCCCCCTGCAAAACTTTAGATGGTGCCCCAACCCTCCCCCCCCCCCCAGTTACCTGTGTTAGGTAGGCTTTGCCCTTCCCAGCCCCCAGATGTCAGCATTAGATAGTATTTGAGCCTCCTCCCAGATAGAAGTGTTAGGTAGCTTTTATGTCCCCCACTCTCCCAACAACAGTATTAGGTGACCTTCATGCACTCCTCAGATTGCAGTACAGGGTGCCCCCCAGACAATACTATTAGTAGTCCTTATGCCCCTCCTCAGTGTCAAATTGCAGTTAAAAGAGAGGAGGAGCATGGACCCGACTGATGCTGGAGCAGTTAAAGTGTGTCCATTGCTGTGCTTCTTGGCAGCACAGGACAGTGTAGGAGAAGAGCCGGCCCTCCTGCCCCCATGCTCCCCCCGCAGGCTATAGTTATGACCCTGCTCCTACTGATTTGTAATTCTGTACAGTGAGTACTGTGATTCAGGCAGCTCAGCGGAACAGCATAGCAAGTAAAAGAAGCGGTGCCCACAACTCTCTCCACTCTAAAGCTGAGCACAGCCTACTTACATATGTCCACTCAATTCTGGTAGTTGGACTGTGCCACTGCCATTAAAGAAGTGTCTTTGAAAATAAAATCAATCATGAGAATAGCCATAAGGAGATGAACTAGTCCAGAACCTGTTGGTAGCGTACGTTAAAAAAGGGCGCCGGGAAAAAAGGGCGCAGGGTTTTAAAAGATAATCATGAATAACGTTTAAAAAAAATTGTGTTATATTTCGTTTAAAAATAATGTTTTATAAAGTTATAAATCATTAAATAATGTGTATAAAATCGGCAATTTTAAAAATGTTAATCTTCCCTGTTTAAAAATTGAAATTTATAATAACGTTTTATAAAACATTAATAAGAATTTTACTAAAGCTATACCTAACCCTACTCTCACACAGAACCCTCCCTGTACCTATCCCTAACCCCTAGACCCCCCTGTTGGTGCCTAACCCTAAGACCCCCCTGTTGGTGCCTAACCCTAAGACCCCCCTGGTGGTGCCTAAACCTACGACCCCCCTGTTGGTGCCTAACCCTAAGACCCCCTGTTGGTGCCTAACCCTAACACCCCCCTGTTGGTGCCTAACCCTAAGACCCCCCTGTTGGTGCCTAAACCTAAGACCCCCTGGTGGTGCCTAAACCTAAGACCCCCCCTGTGATAAGCATTAATAACGTTTTAAAAAAATATGGTGCGGTTTATCGTTTAAAAATGAAAAAAAAAAATATATATATATATTGTACGGTTTTTCGTTTAAAAGTAATGTTTTAAAAAATATTGTACTGTTTTTCGTTTAAAAATAATGTTTTAAAAATTATAAATCATTAAATAATGTGTAATCATGAGAAACAGTTATAAAACATTAAAAGTCTCCGGGCGCCGCTTTTAAAACGTTATTTTTCTCCGGCGCCCTTTTTTCCTGTTGGGCGCCGATTTAAAAGATATTTATTATGGGAGTGAATGGCGGCGCCCTTTTTGTCCACCTGCCTCATGCGCCCAAATTTCCTGCTTCCCTGTTGGTAAGATGTTTATAGTTGGTAGATTATAATACCTACTGTAAGTGACAGCTACATAGGAAGTAAACAAATTATAGTGGATTTAATCTGGGATAAATGTATATCTTATACGTATGTGTAATTTTGAATTTTTTTTTTTTTTTTGCCATAGGGTCCATTTAAGCTAAAGAGGCCTAACAACAGGATAGTAATAACGAACTGTAAGCATCTTGCAGTGAGTGCACCCCAAGCGCAAGATATCAGAACAGCATACGGATTCTATTGTCACCACAACTTTTATTGAAGTCATTTTGCTTTAATGGTAAGCACTGCATCAATATCATTCTAGGCTGGTTTGTGTACCCCCCAGTGCTAAATCTAACCTGTAGCATTGAGTAGTTGAAGGTAAAAAAATTCATCTGTCTCCGGAGTATCATCTTCATTTGTAGAAACAGACATTTTCTGCATTGTTTGCCCAATACCAAACACCAGGGTTTTTCCAGCTATGTAGTTGAAATCACCATCCTTTGCATTGGCAGTACCGCTGACAGTAATATAAGTGACAGAAGAGACAAAATCTGCCGATCCACTGCGCACAATTGTGAAGTTTGCAACTTGACCTTCATCAATCCACACTATAATTGGTTCTGGAATACAGAGAGTACTGGCAGTTAGGTACCAACATACAAAACTGTACTGTAAACAAACTGCACAAAACACACACACAAAATATTATTTAAAAAGCTCCTGAATGTTTGTTAGTGCCACAGGACTATATAACCCTTTTCTGTCTCTCTGTAAATAGTTGTATTGTGGCAGTTGCAGAAAAAGATGGGCTGGGAAAGTGATCGATTTGTATATGTATGTCTCAGATTTCTTTCATCTACACTGCTATTTTAAACCGCTCTGAGATTTTCATCTGAGGAAAGGTAGACCATGCTGAATTTTTGATGTTCCCCTAGAGGGGAGGGGTCAGGTAGGAAATAAAAGGCTAATTAACTCAGCCTGATCTGGGAGAGCACATGGGCAGGGTGCTATAGACTACAATGGTATTGTGAGTTTGAACTGATAAAGATTGCTATATTTGAGTTGCTTGGTTCAGGACAAGTACTAGGCTTGCACTATGTAGAAAGGAGTTCTCAGTGTTTAAGTTTAGTTAGTAGCACATGCAGTGGCAAGGGTTTGTTTATGTTTTATTCTGTATATATTCTGTATACCCTAACTTGCCTAATCTCCATGCTCCATCCAGTGACTGACTAAGCATTACCTGGTACTCATACTATGGTGTGTGTTCTGGTTTTCTTGTATTCCTGTATTGTCATATTGCTGTATGTCACCCCTAAATATTGTCTGTAACCTTAGCCAATGCCCAGCGCTGCGTAATATGTTGGCGCTTTATAAATACAATAAATAATAATAATAATATATTGTAAAGAGTGTAAATAATTTGAAGAGCAAAATAAAGCTTGGTGTTGGTGAACTACAAAGACCGTTTCTCCAGACTCCTACTATACCTGTCACAGAAGACAAAAGCACCTGCTATCTACCCCTTGACGTACAGTATATATCTTTGATCACAGTAGGCCAGAATTGCTTTTCGTGCGGCCAAGCTGAACACCAATACCGTAATATTATTAGAAGTAATTTTCAATATATCCTAAAAACTTGATGACAAATTGCCAACTTATAACAATCTTATAACCTCTTTGTTCATTTAAAGATTAGAAAAAAACTGTACATATTAGACAACAAAAAAAGAGCCCAAATCAACAGATAACACAAATTTTACATTCTCACTTTATGAAGGAGTAAAGCTATACAACACCCATATCATCCATGTGAAATAACAGTAAACACATATTCATATTAGTAACCAATAGTATCATTGTCCCTTTAGCATCAATAAATGCATCAAGTGCTTACTGTAATTTGATATCAAATTTTCACATTAATATTTATGAGCTTTAGGTCCCTCTTCCTTGCAGAGCTGCGAAATAGGATGTTGATTACTAGCAGCGGAGGCAGCACCCATATCTCCATACTTCCATTATGACAGCTTTACATTGTCACATTACTACTACATTGATGTATAATACTAAAGCTGGCCACTAATGGTCCAATTTCTAGCGAAAAATCGTTCGAGCGATCAGAAATTCTGATCGGATTGGTTGTAAATAATCTCCATTGGTGGACACAATCGATTATGAACGAGTGAAAAAAATGTCGCCCGAATGAATTTTCGTCGAACGTAAATTTGGATTTTCTTGGTGGTCGTGATAGATAGGAAGCAAAGATTGGTTAGTTGATGGTGTAGTGAACGATTTTTCATCCGATCAGAATCGCTCGAACGATTTTTCGCTAGAAATTGGACAGTTAGTGGCCACCTTTAGACATTCAGCAGAGTTATAGAGCTCAAAACATAAACCGAATATAAGACTGACTTAGGAAATGTCTCTATGAACAGAAGTAGAATGAGAGCTAGGGGAAATAGAGGGTAACCAGTGATAGGGAATGGGAAGGGAGAAAAAGTGATCAGGAAAAATCAGTAGGATTAGAACTTAACGAAACAACAATGGCCACCACACATAAGTTATATTAAAGCTAACTTATTAATGAGTTAAAAGAGATCATGAATCTAATATAAAGCCAAGACATTCTGAGTTCAGATCCGCTTTAATGTCTTGTTCTAGATAATCAGTTTAACAATAAAGCAAGTTAATTACCTGCAAAGAAAACCGCATCATCGTTCTTACTGATCACCAGGGTGGCGGTAGAGACATCTCCTATCCTGGCTCCGCCAACTGGGTTAAAAAGGATTACTGTGAATAGTTCTGTTTCCTCTGGAATCTGGAAAGCACAAAATAAGTAGCATTTATTGCAATGCAACATTTTCTTAAATTGTGTAACTTCCAGACCTCTGCAGTTAATTCCATGCAAAACTTTGGGCCTGATTTACTAAGCTGAAGACTTGATATTTGCAGTCCTACTGCTTAGTATTTTTTTTATGGTGCAATTGCTGGGCAAGATGTCACTGTATTCTGTGGCCACAATGCACCATGTGTAAAGACTAGTAGGGCATGTGGACGGTGCCGTGCCTGCTCAATCAGTGCAAATCGCAGTTGGGTTGCACATCTTACAGAATCGCCAGTTGCAACATAAAAGGAACCCAGAGGATTCAGAGGGGTCTCACGGACTATGGGGGGCTAGAGAAAGCACCAAGTAAGAGGCTACAAGTTTAAGCATGATTCATTGAGTTGTGCAGGGTAGACTATATGTAGTTCCCTGTTTGTAAACTTTTTTAAAGACTAAAACTGAATGGTTTGTCATGAGTAATCGTGCATGTTGAGTGGGACTTCCTGTTAAGGCTTCCCATTAAATAGGAGATAGAGGAGGGTGGTGATACACTTGAGGAAGGGTCTGTGTAGTGTGTTGCTTACTGAAATATAAATGCAAGCTTGACCCTGTGGAGTGCATATCTTCTATATAACTGTCTTGTTTGGCAGTAGTGGTGTACCTGCTGAAGAAGCTGCACTGGCTTCTATCCAGTTAGTTGCATTGGAGACACTTGGGTAGTAAGAGGCAACTGGATACAGTAAGTCTTTAAGCCATGCTAGCATTGTTATTCACATGAAAGCAGGTTGCAGAATCAATCACATTTCAAAATATCCATCTATTGTACCACAAGTTCTAGTGATGGGAAAACAAGAGAAAATTGAATGGCTCCCTGAATCAATTCCCTTTTTGCCTAGAATTATTATGGTTGTAATCATTTCTATAACCAGGATGAGGGAATGAAGAGGAGAAGGTCAATGTGTAGATGCAGCTGTAAGAAAGATATTCAACCTTTAGAAGCAGGAGATGGAATATTGTTACCTATGGATGAGCTTTTTAAAAGCAATTCAAGTGATTGGATGCCAATAAGCTTCTCTGAGCCTTTCAGCTGCTACAAAGAAGCCATTGCATACAGAAAACTAGTGAAAAGGCAAAATAAAAGGCAATGAAGTGCTTTGCTGATCAGTTACAGAGAATTCTGCAAGAAATACACTAAAATGTAGTAATCCTTTAGACTGTTTGCACACCTAAGATTAGCAGTGTGATGCGGCGCAATCAGCCTTCATATGACTCTGCACCGTGTTGCTGCTACAGGGACATATGCACAGCATCACCCTCATCTATTGATGTACTTCCTGTTTGGCAGGAAGTACATCACTGGGATCCCCTTTGGTCCGCACATACGTGCCGTGGAGCCCCACGCTCCTGTCATGCACACTTACTGTATCACCCATTGACTTGTATTACTATATAATCCATGTGGTAGGCACGGATCATGTGGTAGCACGCTACAAACCTTGCGTCAGGATTGTGGCGATTTTGATACTTCCAACACACCGCGTCTCATCGCAAAAACTGGGTAATTATTTTGGGCTGGAAACACAACTGTTATACCTTAATAAAAGATGCAATAAAAGTACCTCATCTGGAGTGGATGAAATAGATATGGTTTTCAACATTTCATCTTCTTTAAACTGTAGAATACCCCTTGTAGGAGAAACATCATATGTGGACTCATTGCTTATGGCCCAGGTCACACTAATGTTTCCAAAACGTCCTTGTTTCCTTATCACATCAAATGTAGCTGAAAAATACATATACACATTATTTCTACACAGAACTGTCATACAGTTGTATCAAGTGGGAGAATAGAAAGTTTAAAAAAAGTATTTTATATTGTTACAGAGTTTACTATTCCTGACGTTGAAGTGTGATTATTACAACGGACAACATACCGTATATAGAAGATATAATATATAATAATTATATAGCATAATCAACTTTTTTCAAACACATACTGCTTTCCCAATGTATCTCACAGTGATTATTGCTTGCAAGTTTCGCGTTCAAGTTTTTGCAAAACGTAAAAAAATAAATAAATGTCATACCGTGCTCTGGAGGAAGCTCCATTTGGCGCAAAAACTGTCGTCAGGCTATTTTCAGTGCCCACACCCAGTCTGAGTCTCTTCTCGAGCACTGTATGCCAACTTACTTTTTCACATTTTGTTACAACTTTTGCATGAAATTTTGAATAACCAAATTATTTTTGCAACAGTGCTATGTGTATATTGTCTCCAATAATTTTCCACATACCTTGCTGCATATAGTCACCTAGGACACGTTGCATTGAGCGTACCATGCAGTATATTGCTACCATTGTATTGCTGATCCCATCGCTCTATTGCTTGTTGCTTGCTGGTTGTTACATATGACCCATGCTATTTTCTGCTGGCACCACTACTGTAGTGCTATTACAGACTATAGAATTTTAATAACAGTATGGACAGGACAAGAGTTGAAGTCTTGCTCAACTAAATTTTACCTCACTCTGCAAGTTCATGAATAGCTTTGCTCTTGCTTCTGCTACGACTACCTACCTTGTGAGACTTGGACATTGAGCTCAGGATTAACCCTATGTTGGCAGAATAGGCCCTGGACTGTGTGATCCTGGTTATTAGCAATTAGGTTTGCAGGTCAGTTATGGGTCTATTGTGAGAGAATAGGTCATGTAGTTGCATGGAACATATGAATGAATGAGTTCGTATAATTTTGAGTTTTTACAAACTTTTGTATACATTTCTTATGAGCGATCTGAATATATTTCAACAGTAGGGAAAAAAATAAAGTTTACTTCAATCAAGTATAAAGAACATATAGAAAGGCATATATTTTGTGTTATACCATAACTAACTTTATTGCAAAATTTTTGCTTAGCAGCGTTAATCTAGTTTTTAAATTTTGTAATAAAATAATATATTTCAGTATAAAATAAAAAAAACAAAACAACAACTGTATTTTTACCATAGTGGATGTCCTCTCCTTTGCTTTCATTTATGGTTTTTACAGTTCCTGCAGCAACAAATTCAATCACACCATGAGGATCATCATTTTTTAAAATAGTAATGTTAACTCTAGTAGCATCTCCCAGTGTGATAGGAAATTCCCCTTGAGGGCTGAGCACCACCGAGTACATCTCATCCAACTGAAATAAAACAAGTAGAGAGATAGACCATAATCAGACATGCACTACATACAGTATATGCACAGAAACTACTCACTTCCTAATTCTGTAAGGCATGCAGAATAATTTGTAAATATATTGGTAAATCTGCTAGTCAGGTTCTTATGATGGCCACACACTTTAAGATGTCATTGCACAACAAAACTCCCTACAGAATTAGGAAGTTGTAATTTGTGTGTATATACACCCTAATTCTGTAAGGAGTTTAGAATACCTTAATTTCAGCTAAATTTTTCTATGTCAACTATAGAAGCCATTTACATTCTATTGTTCTTACAGATCTGTTCATTCCGAACAGCTCATCGCAACGCAAAGTCCTGAACAGTACTGCATGATTTTTCTGAAGACGTGGATGCATTCACAATAGAAGCCTATGGTGGAAACCTATTTGCTCTGGACCCCAAAAGTACCACAACAGACCACCGGAGCGGATCTTGCACTGTCCACTCCTGCTGGCCGTTTGGGATCCAGCCAAAGTGTGGCCTGAGCTTTAGTTGTTACGCCGAACTAGCACTACACTGCTTCCAACCTGCATTGCATGCAAAGTTGGATGCGATGGAAAGTTTTAGATAGGCCAGGTACCATACAGTTTACACCACTGGTATGCAGCCAGGGGCATAACTACAGGGGAGCAACCTTTGCGGCTGCGGGGGGAGGGGGCCTAGAGCTGTAAGTAGACCCCTAAATACAACTTTAATCCCTCCGATAAAGGAGTCCATCCTTAAGATGAACTAGTTAAAAACCCGTTGGAGGCAGAGGATCGTGGGCAAGTTTGTATGCTTGCATTAAACAGTCTGTATACTACTGCAGTTAAAGGAATATTGGAAATCAAGAATCAATTTATTTCCACTCCGGCTTCAAGTACATTGTACAAATACAATTGTGGTGAATGTCAAAAATGTGCTACACACTATCACATAACCAGTATCCATAAAGCAGCTTTACCCTAAACTAAGATAGTGGAATACAGTGCAGCTGAAATTCACATGCACCTCACATGTTCCAGCAGGAGCCAGTGACAAAGGAGCTGCGAGTCTCAGTCTCAGCTCTGTGCATAGCAAAGTGGTGTAATTGGCAAATGATTGGTGCTCTATGCTAAATAGGTGTCAGAGGATTTTCACACCATTATCAATCCTCTGTGACGTGAATGGTGGTTCACAGGTTCTTAATAACCACTTAATCATGTATTGCTCCCTTTGTAGAACATGGCAGTGTATACAAGCATTCCTTCAGCTCTTAAGTGTTAGTTGTGGACAAAGTTAACCTCTGCACAAAGGCTTCAGAAAGAAGTGCAGTCAGTGAGTAAAAACGTCTAATACCTCTGGTATCCCATCCGTCCTTGTTAACAATGTAATTACAATCTCCTTTTCACCAGTCTGGAACTCCAGGATGCCAGTATTTCCATAGAATTCATCGCTCTCCTTTGGTTCGATGGTGTAACGAAGAAACTGTTTAACAAGAGTACCCCTTGATCGAGAGATTCTGAGCTCTACGGATTCCCCCTCCTAGGGAACATAAAAATAGGTGATATCAATCCGCTGAAGAGAAATTGAGCCACATATGGACTGATACCGCATAAACATCCACAAGTGAATACATACAGGAGTCTTTGCCAGATATATTGTCCATTCAAGTGTTAAAAATAAGAACAGCATAGACCCAAATGTTTTGCTTTTAAAAACCCACCAGCTTTTAAACAGATATTTTAGGTGTCCTGATGTCTTTTTTATCTTTCTTACTTGAAGTGTGAAAGGCTTCAGGTTTTAAGTTTACTTCAGGACCCTTGGCTGCCTTGGTCAGTGTTAGTCAGCTGAAAACAGGCATCATATAGGCAATGTATATGATGGATGTATGTTGCTATTTACATACAATACATACACATTGCACAGTTTACGTAACTCCAGCTAAACTTCACATTGCTGTCAGCACGTGTAAAGTTCAATGTACTTTTGTGTATAAACTCTAATGTAACCGTAAGAACAGTTCCCAACTTCCTTCCATTACATCAAAAAATGTGCTCTCTATACAAGGATGCAAATGTGTAGCTTACAAGAAGTATGGTAAGTGCTGAGCAACTATAAAACCACATTTTGCTTATAGGAAACTAATCAGACTTTGTTAAAGTAAACCCGAGGTGAAAATAAACTGATGAAATAAACAATTTTATTTATCCTCCTACTCCTAAAAATGACTTTTTTTTAGATATCCCATGATTTTATGTTATATTAAACATTTACAAAGTAGAATAAATGTTTGTTGTCTCTGCTCACTGGCAGCCTATTAAGTGTCCTTAAATGAAAATATATGAACTGTTGACCTTTTTCTATCTCCCTCTGCTCTCAGAAGTTGTATTTTGCCAGGAAAACATACGGCTGTAATTTGCTTATCAGTGATGTTTGCTATATTCCTGACAAGCTACTGTCAAGACAGAAGCTGTTGCTTCCACACCTAAAAATGAATTAATTCAGGCAGCAAAATAAAACAAGTAAAATAGCCTGGTAATTTATATGCTTTGCACCATACATGTTTATCTCATCATGTCACATGTCACCTTGGGTACACTTTAAGTCTGTATGGACAGGTGCACAGCTGCAGACAAACACAGCTGCAAACAGATTTTGTACTTGGAAACTTTAGGTACTAAAGGTGAAAGCTTTTACCTTATTCTATTTTGGTTTTAAAACAAACCTGAACTGAAGATAAACTCAAATTGTATATGTAGTAGCAGGAGTATATAGAACATTTGTGGTTCTCATAATCTTATTTTCACTTTTAGGGGTTACATTTTAAATGTAATCTTTAGTAGCTAGCTTATTCTGTCGATTTCTGTGGATATAATTAAGGATTAATTTGTATTGGATATTATGCAGATACATCTGTTTCATTCAGCTTCCAACAAAAATAAATAATTATCTTTTACCTTTACATCACTTTGATCAGGATTGCTTACTCAGCCAGACTAAAGTGGTTTGTTTCTATTTACTTTTCAGGAGAGCTCAGGGTTCCATTCAACTGCAGTTTGACTGCCTCATTTGCATACATAAATACTAGTCTATTAACTCTTGCAATGTAAGAAAATAAAGAGTGAACACAGGCAAGTTCTAAGTAGGCTTAGTGCTACATGTACCCATGTTTATCTCATTGTGTCACGCTACAGTTTAGATATGCTTAAATTACATATTTTGTAAGCAACTTCTATACTTACTTTAACACTATATGGTCCTCTGGAAAAAGGGGAGAATCCAAACACTCCTCCGGGATCATCATTTCCTAGTATTGTGAGTGCACAGCTGGTAAATCCAGATTTGATAACCTGATTTTCTGCACTCACCCTTCAAAGAATTCAAATTGGATACTATTAGCTCTATGGATGAATTGAAACACCAACACCAAATAAACCAATAATCAAAGCGAAACTGAAGCTAAAAACAACGTATGATATAATGAATTGTCTGTGCAGTACGGGTAATTAATAGAACATTAGTAGCAAAGAAAAGAGTCTTCTATTTTCAGTTATATAGCCTTTTCTAAATAACATTGCACCATTCTCTAATATTTGCAGTTTACAAACTACACTCTGTATTTTAAATTATGAAACAGAGCAAAGCTAATGATCCTTTGAACTTCCCTGCAGTAAAAACCTTATCTGAAGTTGTCTTTCACTATTTCTTTGATGTATAAGTGTTTCAGAAAACAAGTTGGGTCAGAGAGCTCAGAGAAGCTCTTTTGCATAGATAACAACTGAAGTTTATTAACTCTTCTTGTACTGGAAACAAAATGAGACTCATGGTCTATTCCTTAGCTGTACTACACGTACAATTCATTATCTCATACGTTTATTTTCACTTCAGATTCCCTTGAAGCTTTAAGTAAATACTACTTTTACATACAAGGTTCTCAGCATGGTACATGGTACAGTTAGTGACAGGAGGGTTGGGGATCCTGTGAGCAGGGTGGGGGCACACAGTGGCATAGCAATATGGGGTGCAAAGGTAGTGACCGCATTGGGGCCCTTGGGCCAGAGATGTCCAATAGGGGCTTTCCTTATCCATCTTATTAGCTTTTTATTGGTGCTATTGGAAGTATCGGTCTGTATCCCAATGACTAATCTCATTAGTGGTTGTGAGGGTACTTGGCAATTTTTTTTAGTAGGAATACATGAGTTCACTTGTTATAAGGTGAAGATGGCAATACTTGTTATGGGACGGACATGGGCTTACTTATTTCCTATGTAGACCTATCCATAAAAGGAGGTGAGAGGTATATGGAGGATGCCATATTTATGCCATATTTATTTCCTGTTAAACAATACTAGTTGCCCGTCTGTCCTGTTAATGTTTCAAAGAAAACCTGTAACTAAAAAAACCCTCTGGGGGATACTTACCTCAGGAGGGGGAAGCCTCTGGATCCTAACGAGGCTTCCTTTGTCCTGGCAATCCAGTGCTGTGACACAATACCCCCCCCCCCCCCCCCCAAAATAGCTGCAAGGTAAATATTTACCTACCGCAACAGGCACAGTAGCGGCTCTTTGTTCAGGCTAGGCAGAAATGGGAGAGCCCAATCGTATCCATTCTACTGCGCAGACGCGAGTCTTTTGCACCTGCGCAGTAGAGAGAATACGATCGGGCTCGGCTATTTCTGCCTTCACCAAAACGAAAAGCTGCTACTGTGCCTGTAGGTAAATGTTGGCCGCGCAGGCACACCACTAGTCAGGAGATTTGGCGGGGGGTTTCGGGGGAGCCAGTACTGGATTCCCCAAAGCTACAGAGGATGGGGAAGCCTCATTGGGACCCTCCCGAAGGTAAGTACCCCCAGAGGGTTTTTTTTTATGTTCTCTTTCAGGCATCAGTAGCATTTGAATCACACATCTGAAACAAGCATGCAGCTTATCCAGTCAGACTTGATTGAGAGTTTTCTACTGAAAAATGTGTTTGATAGACTCTAAACATTATTTCTATCATTTAAATTGATATATTTATTATTTTCAAATGTTAAAATGAAGGAAAACTACTGATGATAGAAAGGGCCAGTGTAGTTTGCATGGAGGTGATCCTTGGATTCTAAAACTGCATCTTTTTCTTCAGATTTTTTTGTCAAATGCATGGTGAGGGATATGTTGGGTCATGGTTAGAGGTGTGGCGGGGGCATGACAAGGAATGTGGTGGGGCGTGGTTAGAGGTTGTGGGCGGCGGTGAGAGTACGCACCCCTTCTCCGTTATATGGCCCTGCTGCTCCCAAGCCAACGTTGCTAGCATGTTACCAAATCGTTGGGTGACGGGGACAGGCAAAAATGGCGCACAGCGCCAATAGTGTCAGAATGGCGCTGGCGCTGCACTTAAAACGATATTTATCGTTTTATATGTTAATATTTTTTTTGCAGTGATCGAGCTGGAGAGGCAGTGGGCTGGCAGCGGGGGTCGGGCTGGAGAGGCAGCGGGGTCAGAGTGGAGAGGCAGCGGGCAGTGGGCTGGCAGCGGGGGTCGGGCTGGAGAGACAGCGGGGTGGAGGGAGTAGGATTAGGTAGCATGCGTATACATTACCTCGGCCGGCGATCGCTCCTTCACTTCATAGCTTGCACGAGTCCTGCATCCAGCCAATCACCATGCGGAAACTGAAGCCGCATGGTGATTGGCTGGATGCAGGACTCGTGCAAGCTATAAAGTGAAGGAGCGATCGCCGGCCGGGACGAGGTAATGTATACACATGCTGCGTAATCCTCCCCCCACCCCGCTGTCTCTCCAGCCCGACCCCCGCTGCCAGCCCACTGCCCGCTGCCTCTCCACCCTGACCCCACTGCCTCTCCAGCCCGACCCCCGCTGCCTCTCCATCCTGACCTCGCTGCCAGCTCGCTGTCTCTCCAGCCCGACCCCCTCTGCCAGCCCGACCCCCTCTGCTAGCTCCCTGCATTGTTCAATGGCACACCGTTTTGCTGTTTTATAAAACGCTATTTACCATTTTAATGTATTTACAATAAAACGGTAAATAGCGTTTTATAATCGGCAGAACGGTGCGCCATTATTTCCTCCGCGCCATTTTTTACTGTATGCGATTTTAAATGTAAGTTAGGGTGGGGACCCCGAGAGAAGCCTGCACGTGGTTTTCCCTGCTAACATGCTTTGCAGCGTAGAACTGATGTCTCTCCCAAAAAGAGAAGGGTAAGGTTCCCCAATAATAAGTTGTATCAATGTGCAATGCATGTCTTCATGTGTCCCTCTTTCTTAACTTCATAAGTTGGGAGGTTTGTGTCAAACAGTGATCTACCACCATGCATGAATAAAAGAGATCACACGCAAAATGGATGCAGCTCATCTTCATGTATATAAGCATTATATGTGGCTTCCAACAAAGGTTGAGATTGGAATGAGAAGTGTTGAGCCCACTACAAACTCACTCAGATCAAACAAATTGTTATACTTACCCAATATAAACCACAAATCGTTCTGTTTCTACCCTGGCAAAAGCAGGAAGGGGTAGAGAAAAAGAGTGAGGGAACATCCTGCCAAAATCTCAACAAACAGGCTAAGAATATAAAAGCCACTTTTATTTGTTAAGCACACATAACACTGCTGACTTTATGGGAGCTCTATTTGCTGGGTGCTGCCCTGTTTACAAAGCCTTAAATAGAATTGTCAGTCCACTCTAATGAGGGATGACCCCACAACCAAACAGCATGTCAGCCTCCATTGACAGCATCTCTTGCCAGACCTCTCGCTGCACTGCTGCTGCCAAGCTCTAGCCTGTGGCTGCTGAGCTATTCTGTTCAGCTCTATGTGAAGCCAGACCAAGGACAGCTTATCAATGGATGGGTATGAAAGTCTTCTCTGGATTCTAGCAAGCATACCTTATAAATAAGTAAATCAATCAATAAAAAATGAAAACAAACTTCTCTTCAGTTTGTAATGGCTGGCGTATATGAAACTGTCCATTGTATTAGACTTCCTTATAAAACACAATGCAATTCACTTTTTCTCCTAAGTTTTGTCCGAGGAAATACGTTGTCATCTTGAGTTTCAAATAACTTTTCAGCACACAAAGTTTTCAGAATGTTAAGATGCAAAAAAGTGGGCGTGTTTTATATTCAAAATATACTGTAAAATGTTGTGCAGAGAGCGCAGGGAAGTCTTACCTGATCCTGCTGCAGCACTTCTCTCCCCCTCACTCCGGCTCTGTTGCAGCTGTGTATTTAGGTGTACACTGCAGCTGCCTGCCGCTATACAGCTCCAGGTACTCCATTCCACATGGCCTCCATACTCCCATATTGGTTTTGTTACTGTAACACCAGCGGTGCACGTCTATCAGCATTACCGGAGGGAGGGGGAGAGGAGCAAAGCGGTAGGATCAAGTGAGACCAGAGTGTACTGAACTGAAGTGTTAGTGTAGTGTAGTGCTAAATACTATTACAATAATACAATCGATTATGAAATATGACACATATACTGTAACAAATACAAAAAAAAATTACCTTTCCAAAGATATGATGACAGTTTCATTAAGTTCAGGTATGTCGTCAGCTTTAATGGTGACATTTATCACTGTATCGCTTTGCCCAGATCGGAAAGTTACAGAGCCATTAAAAGGGCTCAGATCACCGAGGGTGATGTCTTTAGCGTTGGGACCGGTGGGCTTCAGACTCCAGTAGACGACAGCATCCTCTCCAGTGCCATCGCGGTGAAGAGCTATCGATACCTAAAGAAGAATTATCCAATGAAGACCGAGAATACCATAGGGAAAGCATATAGAATTATTAGATTATTTCATCATTATGCATGTTATGCCTCAGGCCACTTTTACACTTGGGTTGGTCCGTTGTGTTGTGTCGTACAAAACCGCAACATCCAATTGCAGAAGTAGCGATAGCCCTATGGGAGGATCACACTGAATGTGCTGCAGCATGTTGTACCGGGTCCCGTCTCGGCAGGGCATTTGCGGTAACCCTAGAAGTGAGGCATACTTTCAATGTTAAATATTCCTAATTGATTTGGGCTATAATGTACACACTGACTTTTTGGGCATGGTGCGATTGTCAACAACTGCACCGCACCAAGTGTAAAAGGAGCCTTAGAAAAAGTTTACAGTACACTGTACATTGTATCGCTTGTGTTACAAAGATAGGTATGAAGGATTTATCCCCTACTACAGACAAACTGTTTGATAAAGTGCAAAGTCCACTTAACCTTTTCACACTAAGGGCCGGTTCACACTAGAGCGGATGCAAAACAGAAACGATAAGCGCATCCGCTAGGTGGATGTGTTCCATTCATTTTGCATCCGCTTGCCACAATTTTACCACCAGCTCCGTGTCCGCTCGTCCACTTCGATCACGTGTCCTGCATCGATCACGTCTGCCCATGCGCATTGCTGCTCACCTGTTCCACCGCTGCTCAGTCCATCTATATTCAGCCAGGGGCATGGGGCTCTACATAGGCTGCATTAGGAAAAAATCTCCCTAGCAACAGGGATAATTCTCATTGGTCCACCATTAACCAATGAGAATTCTCCTAGTTGTTGAGGATTCCCATTGGTATTTTGCAGCCAAATGGAGATTCCAATGCTTATGCCAGCAAACGTGCTCTGTACGAGGGACTGAGAAGCAACGGGACACGTGAGAGAATAGAGGCAAAGTGGTGGTCAGAATATCTATTTCATGGGTCAAAATAGCTTAGCAAGCTGCTCCACCACTTATTTCCTCTTCTCCCCAGATTTAGCTGGTAAACGGACTAATCAGGTGTGAGCTTGTCACATTAAAAGTAGGAAGAGCAGTAGATGGCAGCACCCCTTGTATTACAGTAGAAACCCTTGCTCTCTGTGTGAAGACAAATCACAAATAATTTCCCTCCTTTAGGGGATAAAACTTAATGTTTATTGTTTACATCTGAAATAGTACTGGTTACTGTAAAAAATTAGTTACTATAGAGAAAACTGACAAGTAGTTTTTTAGTATATGTAGAGTAAATCTCAACTACTTCAGCTTACTAGTCACATTAATAACTAAATACACATACCCCCCACCATAACTAAACTCAAAGCAGGGACAAGGTCCTCCAGCACCCAAGGCTGAGACACCAAAGTGCGCCCCTCCATCCCTCCACCCCAGCCGTCACACCCTGATTGCTCTTAGACTAAGAGGCACCCCAGGGCCCCCAACACCTTAATATCTAGTTATCTGGCTTGTAGTCACTTCCATGTATCTCCTTTTCTTATTTCTTTCTGCTTCATACACAATTAGGAATGACAGCTGAATGAATTGTGCGCCCCCTCCTACACTGCGCCCTGAGGCTGGAGCCTCTCCAGCCTATGCCTCGGCCCGGCCCTGACTAAACTACCCAACATGTTTCACTTCCTAACTGGAAGCTTTTTCAAGGGAAAAAGTGCAGTGCAAAAGTGCATATAGTGCCAAGGTGCATTATAAAGTCATTAAAATCAACACATTATATAAATAACGTAGCGTATAGGCCTCTGACAGTGTCAGAGGCTTATACGCTACGTTACTTATATAATGTGTTGATTTTAATGACTTTATAATGCACCTTGGCACTATATGCACTTTTGCACTGCACTTTTTCCCTTGAAAAAGCTTCCAGTTAGGAAGTGAAACATGTTGGGTAGTTTAGTTATGGTGGGGGGTATGTGTATTTAGTTATTAATGTGACTAGTAAGCTGAAGTAGTTGAGATTTACTCTACATATACTAAAAAACTACTTGTCAGTTTTCTCTATAGTAACTAATTTTTTACAGTAACCAGTATTATTTTAGATGTAAACAATAAACGTTAAGTTTTATCCCCTGAAGGAGGGAAAATATTTGTGATTTTTCTGAGTAATCAGGTTCTGTGTTGATTCTCTGTGTGAAGAGGCAGATTTGTGGCACAAAGCAAGTGGACAGAGAGACCTTAGTACTACCTCAGACTGCTAACAGGAAGTTGGACAAGAGGAGTCATTACTTTGGCCAGCGCTTCCATACAGGCAAAAGGGGAAATTGCAATACCAATTAGGAAGGACAAGAAACGTGAATGGTACACACCAAGAATGCACAAAGATTGCCCTCTGCACTCTGCTGGGATTTATTGTTATGCCTTTTCATATACCTAGAATGGCCGCTTAAGCTACCTTTATCTTTATAAGTGTTGGGGTGGCTCCTTATAGTGTCCTGTTTTTTACCCCCTTTTGATGGCACGATGCACCTAGGGAGGGGGGGGGGTGAGGCTTGGGGGAGGGGGGGGGGTTGGGGTTATTGTATGTTTTGTATTCTGTACTAAAAATCAATAAAAATTTGACTTTTAAAAAAAAGAATGCACAAAGATGTTTACTGAAAATTGTATACATTTTATTTATCAAAAAAATGTATATTTAAAAATTGTCCACAAAAGCCTTTACCCTATCACCACCCACCAGTCCCCCAAAAAAACACTCTCACACGCACACCGCATACATCACACCGAACATGCACAGCTGACGGAACAAGTGCACTTGTTGGGCATATTAGAGCTACAAGAATCCAACCTAGTTCAATGGCTTTAAATCATGGAATAGTATGATCCACTTGTCAGCAGCCCCTTGCAAAAAAAAAATGACAGTCTCTATGAAGCAGCAAAAAGCAATATGGAGCAGCAATGCAGCAAGCTTGAATCAGCAAAGTCCATACAAGGTCCATGCAAGGCAAGCAGCTCAGTTCTTTAGGTGCAGTATAAGAATGCTAGGGAAGCATATACGTAACAAAGCGTTCTCACACAGCAGCATAGAGCAGTAGAAGCGAGAGCCAGCAGGGTCCATGGATAAACAGGTAGCTTAATCCTTTAAATCTGTAGCATTCAGACAGACCATGGAGAGCAGTTGAGTACATCAAGTACAGGCAATAATGCCTTCAACCAATGTCTCTCAGTGTGTATAAACTGTAGTGTCTCACCAGTCCAATTGTCAGATCAGGCATCCATAATTCACCCCATGTGCTAATGGCTGCTGTAGCGCTGTGTTCGGTGCTGCTAGTCAAAGAGGTTGTGCGGGCAGGGGGGGTGCCTTGGTGGGGCAGAGCTGACAGGAGGCCGGACAAGCATGCGGTAACGCCAGCAGTAACCGCAACATGTTTCATGAGCTACCTTGCTCATTTCCTCAGGGGGCGAAATTGCCCCAGGACCCCAGAGCCTGTAGAGCCCCCCAAGGTGCCCCCCACCCCCAATTTACCTGTGCTTCCCAGGAACTCTACAATGGAGCAATAAAGGACTGACAGAGGAGCGCACCTGCTGGGAAAGGCAAGGCAATTCTCTGCCGAAGACATTGCAGGGGCTCAGAGGGCACAGTTAAGTTGGGGTGTGATCTAGGGGGAGGGGGTAGTTGGCTCAGGGGCCCTGTAGGGAAATGTGGCTGCAACAAAGGGCTGCTAATGCTGCTTTTTGTTTGTGGAAGGGGGGGGGGGAGGTCTGCCGGGGTCCCCATCGTTGCTAGAACTTGCCCTGTCTGAAAGAATATTTGCACAGCTGCAGGCAAGCACAGCTACACAAATCGTTTTTGAAATTGAACAGTTCAGGTCCAAATGGAATACTTATAGCTTACTTTAATTAATATGACTGCTTTCAGAGAATATGCTGTGCTCAGTTTTGGGCTTTGTTGCTCTTTATAGGTTTACTTTATGACTACCTGGGCTGTGATTCATAGATATGGGCTTGAAAATCAGATTTGGATATTCCCCATTGCACCTCCCTTTCCCCCTATACTGTATATGGTTTGAGTAGGATGAACACAGCTAGTTTGTATAGTGATGGGCTTGTCTAGTGATAGGCTTGTCTGTGATAATGGTATATACCGGTAAGTGTTGAAGGACAATGTTGATTTTATTTACAAAAGAAAATAATGTAATCACCTTTTTTTATATATAAATATATACAGTATATACAGTGGGATGCGAAAGTGTGGGCAACCTTGTTAATTTTCAGGATTTTCCTGTATAAATTGTTGGTTGTTACGATAAAAAATGTCAGTTAAATATATCATATAGGAGACACACACAGTGGTATTAGAGAAGTGAAATGAAGTTTATTGGATTTACAGAAAGTGTGCAATAACTGTTTAAACAAAATTAGGCAGGTGCATGAATTTGGGCACCCCCAAAAACAATTGAAATCAATATTTAGTAAATCCTCCTTTTGCAGAAATTACAGCCTCTAAACGCTTCCTGTAGGTTCCAATGAGAGTCTGAATTTTGGTTGAAGGTATTTTGGACCATTCCTCTTTACAAAACATCTCTAGCTCATTCAGGTTTGATAGCTTCCGAGCATGGACAGCTCTCTAACTCACACCACAGATTTTCAATTTTATTCAGGTCTGGGGACTGAGATGGCCATTCCAGAATGTTGTACTTGTTCCTCTGCATGAATGCCTTAGTGGATTTTCAGCAGTGTTTAGGGTCGTTGTCTTGTTGAAGGATCCAGCCCCGGTGCAGTTTCAGCTTTGTCACTGATTCCTGGACATTGGTTTCCAGAATCTGCTGATACTGAGAGGAATCCATGTGTCCCTCAACTTTGACCAGTCTCTGCACTGGCCACACAGCCCCACAGCATGATGGAACCACCACCATATTTTATTGTAGGTAGTGGGTGTTTTTCTTGAAATGCTGTGTTGTTTTTCCTTCATGCATAACGCCCAAATAACTCAATTTAGGTTTCATCAGTCAACAGCACCTTATTCCAAAAATAATCTGGCTTGTCCAAATGTGCTTTAGCGGCTCTGTTTGTGCTGTGGGCGGAGAAAAGGCTTCCTCAGCATCACTCTTGCATACAGCATCTCCTTATGTAAAGTGCGCTGAATGGTTGAACGATGCACAGTGACTCCATCTGCAGCAAGATGATGTTGTAGGTATTTGGTGCTGGTCTGTGGTTTGACTCTGACTGTTCTCACCATTCGTCGCTTCTGTTTATCCGAGATTTACCTTGGTCTGCCACTTCAAGCCTTAACTTGAACTGAGCCTGTGGTCTTCCATCTCCTCAATAGGTTCCTAAGTGTGGAAACAGACAGCTGAAATCTCTGAGACAGCTTTCTGTATCCTTCCCCTGAACCATGATGGTGAACAATCTTTGTCTTCAGGTAATATGAGAGTGGTTTTGAGACCCCCATGTTGCTACTCTTCAGAGAAAATGAAAAGAGGAGGGAAACTTAAAATTGACCCCCTTAACCATTTCAGCCGCCCAGACGTGAAGCTCACATCCGGGCAGCTGCTCTATTGCGCTCCAGCACTTGGGCGTGCTCCTTGCCCACGTGGTGTCCCCCGGTAGCCCTGGGATCAGTGAAAGGAAACATGGTTCCCGATCACCGATCCCTGTCCCCCGCAGAAAAACCGAAGCGCTCACCCGTGAGGCTTCAGTTCTTCTGCCCGGAAAAATGTCGCATCCCCCTTGTACTTCCGCTTAGCGAGAAGTACAAGGAGGAAAAACAAAAATGAAGGTGGCCATCCTGTGGCCAAATAGTAAAACTACATCTAAACATGTTTTACATTACAATTTACACATATAACAATATTAAAAATGAACTGTTTATGTCCCACACCAAAATATTACCCAAATAAAATGTTTAATGGGAAAAAAAAATTACAATAAAAAAAAAAAAGACATAAATAGTTACCTAAGGGTCTGAACTTTTTAAATATGCATTTGAAGGGGGTATACTACAAACATTTTTTAAATTATAAACTTGTAAATAGTGATGGACGCAAAATGGAAACAATGCACCTTTATTTCCAAATAAAATATTGGCGCCATACATTGTGATAGGGACAAAATTTAAATGGTATAATAACCGAGACAAAAGGGCAAATAAAATACATAGGTTTTAATTATGGTAGCATATATTATTTTAACGCTATAATGGCCGAAAACTGAGAAATAATGAATTGTTTCCATTTTTTTCTTATTAATCCTGTTAAAATGCATTTACAGTAAAGTGGATCTTAGCAAAATGTACCACCCAAAGTGTAACGGTTAGTGTCGGCAAGTGACAGAGTTCTGATTATTTGGTGATCTGCAGTATCACCAATAATACAGAAACTATCTCTGATTATGTGGTGATCTGCAGAATCACCAATAATACAGAAATAGCAACACGGTATAGCAATGGTCAGAGAACACTGCTGACCAGAGTGAGCTCAACAGACTAGTTAGCAAAGACAAACAGTATGAGGACAGCAATGTCAGTGTTTTAATAAAGGTGTGAACACACGTGTTTAGGTGCACAGTAGCTAAGTGATAGCCCCTTGGCTGTGGGGACTATCACTAATGCTAGAGAGGTCGTACAGGCAGGGTCGGTAACTGATCGGTCAGGTCGCAGTACAAAATCGGTAAACAGAATCATAGTCAGAGTAAAGCCAAGGTCGGCAACAATCAGATATGTGGAAGTACAGAATCAGAAGGCTAGAGCAGAATCGAGGTCGGGCCGGGGTCGGCAACAAGACAGATAGGCAGAGCACAGAATCGTGAGGCAAAGGATAGTCAGAAGTTCAGGCAAGGTTCATACACATAAAGGCAATAATATCAAATTATAATTATAGCTATCAAACAATTCCTAGCTATGTGTGAAATCCACAGGTTCCTGCCGGATCAAAGCACACTGGGATCTAACTAAGGCCTTTAATACAGACAGAGCATTCACAAGTTCCGCCCAGCAGATTCCAACCAATCAGTGCCAAAAGTCAGCCCAGCCCTGTCAGCTGACCGGCAGGTCAGCTGACCCGCCTCCTCAAAGCATGAAGGTCCTGTCTCCTGGTGCGCGCGAGTGCTGCCCTGCTTTGATGGACTCTGGAGATACCTGACCTGGTGGGAAGCGATGCCGAGGAGGCGGCGGCGGAATCCGCCGTGACGTCAGACGCGAGAGCGGCGGCCGCACCGCTCTCCGCTGCAGAGGTAATTTTGCGGTTACTGACACAAAGAAAGCCTAATTAGTGGCAGAAAAAACAAGATATAGAAAAATAAATTGTGACAAGTAGTGATAAAGTTATTAGCGAATGAATGGGAGGTGAAAATTGCTCTGATGCATAGCGGGCTGAAATGGCAAATACTCTTTCTCATAATTGGTTTCACCTGTGTATGTAGGTCAGGGGTCACTGAGCTTACCAAGCCCATTTTAATTATTTCTAAAGGTTTTGGAATCAATAAAATGACAACAATGCCCAAACTTATGCACCTGCCTAATTTTATTTGAACAATTATTGCGCACTTTCTGTAAATCCAATAAACTTGATTTCACATCTTAAATATCATTGTGTGTGTCTCCTATATGATATATTTAACTGACATTTTTCCTCGTAACATCCAACGATTTATGTAGGAAAATCATGACATTTAACAAGGTTGCCCAAACTTTCACATCACACTGTATGATTATGTCTGTGACTCACATATGAATGTCAGTATACAGCTTACCGTTTCAAAGGGAACGCTCTCAGGCTCTGACACAACGATTGTCTGGTTGGTTATGAAACCGATCTCTCCATTGGCAATGTCAGAAGTAACTTTGAGGGACACATTCTGCAGAGGGCCAAGTCGAGGGCTTATGGGTGGCACCAACGGTACCGGTCTCAACAATTCACAAGACTCAAGCTAAAATATTAAAAACAGAACATTTTAATTTGAAATTCAACTTAAACATCTTCATATGAAAAGTAGAGGAGCTTTCTGTGTCATATGCTATTTATGATATGTATGGCATTGCCTTCTTGCAACAAAACATAACGGGAGGTTTTGAGAAGGCAAAGCTATATGTTGTCCTGGTTTCGGAAGAAGACTTTTAGGATTTTTTTTTTATCCACTTCAGAAAATCTTGTCAATTCTCCATAGCTCTGTTTTCAATTATCTATTTCCACTCTGGTGGTCATTGTCTCTAGCAAGCTATTGTCTCAATACTCATCGTCTGAAAAGCTACTTAAAGGTGGCCATACATCTAGTGATTTGGCAGCCGATAAATTATTATAGATCATTATTATCGAACCGGGTGCAAATTGGTGCCACCACAAGCATCCCCGATCGACAATTTGACCAATTTGTTGAAAGTGATTGAATGTATCGATCAGACATGCTGGGAAATCTTGGACGATGTGGTCAATCTGGTACGTGGAAGTAACGGTGTGCAGTATCAGGACGAATGCAATGGAACCCCCGTCATTGTCTCTCCGAATGTAAATGTGTCCCCCCCACACACCACGCCTTTGCATTTATACTTAACCTGTCCGCTGTTGCCTGCCGTGCTCATTCATCATCCACATTCATGCCCAACTTACTGCCGGCGTATAACATGTGGCAAGTGTGTGACTTTACATACAAGTCCCACATGCTATATGCCGGTAGCCACGTGGGGCGGCAATGCGGAAGCGGAAGATGGATGGACAATGTAGTGGGCGACAGCGGACAGGTTAAGTATTTTAATGCATGGGGGCACATCACAAGGCTGATTTCATGGTGAAATTGATCGGAAACTAGCCTGCAGTGTATGCACTGCCAACAGATCCCTCTCTGATCAGATTCAGTCAGAGAGATATCTATCTCTTGGTCGAATCTGCCCATACATCGCTAGATGTACAGGCACCTTACTGTATCCTTCACCTGTTGATAAACAAGCTTGTGTTTACTAAAGTGTATTATCAGTTCTCTCATCGGCTTAACCTGCTGCTTAAAGTCATCCTGTGTTCAACTGCCCATTCAAACCAGGTGAATTCAAATATACTGTATGTAGCCAAAGAAGGTCTTACACATTTGCTAATGAATGCCACAGTATTTTATAAAGAAAGCACATGCTTAGCATATATTCATTTTAGGGATCTAGTATAATTTCAGTCCTAACATCGAGGATTTTGCTTTCAGTAGAGATCATTGCGTGATGCTAAGTAATAAATCCTTGGAATGAATAGTGGCGTATTCCAAGTTCTGTTTTGTGTGTGATTTACAAATATATTGGAACTTTTTCAAACTCTTTTGTTCCAGGTTGTGTAGTACAACAAAAGCCCGGGCTTTGCTTCTTAACACTTTGGCTCTGTATTTTTTCTTCTACACTGATCTTTTGGCTCATTTGTCCGAGCTAGACGAGTTGGTGGATAAAGAAGGCATCTAGTGTATGCCGAAGGTCACTTTTTTGTATAAGTAAAAGTAAGTCCTTTCTGGGAATGCAGCCAGCCACCTTCCAGAAGAGCCACACATCAAGAATCATCCATAAGATGCCAACCTGTCTGTGCTTCAGCAAATGTCTTTCTTTTTCATAAAAGGAAGACATTCTGTAAAAAGCCCTTTGTTTATCTTTTGACAATTGCAGTCTCTGTTTATTTTTTACTTCTTGTACAATTTTGTATTAGCCATGGATCAACTTGAAGGCTTCAGATGGCCAATGTCATTCAATAGCTGTTGAACTTCCGGAAACCATTTGGCCACCATAAACCTTCCCAAAGCAATAGTGACAAAAAAGGATGCTTGTGAATGCACCAGGCAGAAGCCTGTCTTCTCTTTATTCTCAAAGAGGGGGGAAACAATATAATTTCAAATGAGAATTTCAAAGTCAGTGGTGATGGGCAAATTTGGTCACTTCACTCAATGAACAACTCCACAAGGTCTTGTCTCAGTGATGGCTTTCACTATCGTCTTCCAATCATATATTTTTAGTTTGTTAATTCAAACTAGTGGTCTTATCTATTTGTCATGAATTAGCTAGCATCCCTGTAAGACCCTCCTGAAGTTGTAATTAAGGCATCTAATGACATTTACTTATGTTTGCAAAATAATGTTTCTCCTCCGGATGTCCAGTGTATATAAGCTGTGTGTTTTTATATCTTGTTAATATATAGGAACTAAGTCCAAAGAAGACTTATTAGCCGCAAGCTTGCTTTTTATTTACCTCTAAATTAGCTAATAAACAATATCATCCTGATTCAAAACTTCTTGTTAGTTCAAGAGGAAATCCAGTCTCCCAGAAAAGTTCCTAGAACCATTACTGATCCACTGCCTCCAGTAAATCTCCAATTACAGCTTTCTGTATGGTCCGGCTAAATCAAACAGTCCACTATTACATTTAATTATTTTAATTAGGTCCCACATTTACTGTGTGAAATTAAATTGGGGCAGATCCATTATTTTACTCTCAGAAAATAAAGCGCCGATTTTGTAGCTCATAGAAAGCAGGGCAGGAAGATAATCTTCCCACCTTCCTCCCCTCTCTAGAACTATTTGGATAACCTGTTTATCTTGTGATATGCCCTTGCTTTACCTTCCCACTCTCATCCACTATGAAATGTGCAAATACCGTAGGTGGAGTTTTAGAGTAGCACACAAGTACAGGCATAAAGGTTTTGAGACCATCATTTTGGGGTAAAAAGAAAAATGCACTTGGGAACACATAGGTCCATCGTGTTTGTCGGTCATTGTGATTACATTACCACCACACTTCCGATCGACCATGCTGGACCAAGATTTTCCAGCATGCTCAATCAATACATTCAACCAATTTCAGCCCAAAATTGGTTAAATCATTGGTCTGGCATGCTTGTCGCAGCACCAATTTTCTTCCAATTTCATAAAATGATCAAACTGGATGGTCAATTGGGCCAGAAAATTGCTGGAAGTATGGCCACCTTAATACTTCAATCTCTAAACAGCATGTCAGAGAACAGTCAAAGACCGGCCAAATAGTGGTGCTGTGAGGAAACGGGCATGGGGTCTGAGAATGACAACCTTGAATCATTATGTATGATGTCAGTTTGTAGCTCTGATGTCCATTTGCCTACGAAAGAAGGAGTAGATCACGGATAGCACTTGCAAGCCTCTAAATAAATTTACTGCTGAAGGGTTAAAAAGTGAATAAATATGGCAGCCTCCATATCACTCTCACATAGGGTTCACTTGAATGCAGGATCACATCTGAAATAGCCAACAGCATGAAGAGTCTGAATCATTGCAGTATTCTCCTAGGGCAGTTCGATTTAATACTTACCGTATATTTTTAATAGATAAACAACTTTTCAGTGAAAGAGTATTTATCACACATTATCAACTATACCTGTATAAGAAAATGAGCTCCATTCTGCAGAAAGGCATCATTTCTTATAGATAAATTCACAAGGATCAGCGAATTGTTCTCCAGAAAAGTAACGCTGTTTTTCAGCGACACAGCGAGAACTCCTTCCTTTGCTCTCGAGGGATCAATCGGACCAGCTGGAATATACATTGCTGTATAAATCAATTTCACGTCTCCTTTGGTTCCACTTTGCCTCACAAAACTTAAGGTCAAATATCGTCCTTCTCTAGTGCTCACTATTTTCTGCTTCTCTATAGCATGAAATTGAATTAGTCCGTACACATCATCGCTGTCTTGAATGTAAAACACAAGCTGCAAAAACAAATAACAAATAGTGAGGCAACTTTATGTAAAGGTTATATGATATTATGTAAACAATACAAAGTAATAATCATCCCACAGAGTCCTATCTTACAGGAAATGTGTAGTTTTTAAAAGGATAAGTGGTGAACTTATAACTTTAAAGTACTGTACACTTTGCATCAGGATAGAAAAAAAATTAAATAAGATAGCATGCTGCATATACTGTACTTATGCCGAGTATCATATCGGTGCAGCCAGGTAACAACGACGTTGGCAGAAGCTTGTGGCCAGCAGCCGGGAAGCTGAACTGCCCAATAAGCCTCCAGTTCAGCCTTCTGAGGAAGAGGCCTGTGTAGCAACTAACACAGTACAGCACTACTACTTTGTTCAAAGATTATAAAAGCCAGCTTCTGGTTTAGTGTGGCACTAATTACATTTTTTGTGATGACCCAAGGATAGATAGAGGTTTAAACCTTACCAATAAAATACCTTTAACCACTTAAAGAGAACCAGAGATGAAGCACCCTCTTGTATTTTACCTTATAAATCAGTGGGAACATGACAGTAAACACCTAATCTGCTCGTTGTTTCATTGTTCTCTGTTTAATCTGACTGTTATCACCTCTGATAAGAATCCCCGACTGAGCATTCAGTCTGGCTTTGCTACAGAAAGATTATAGCTGAGTCTGTCTTCTCTGGTGTCTTTTCAAGTCCAAGCCTGCCCCCTTGTGGCTCTGCTATAATGACTCAGCTATAATTATTCCCTGCAAAGCCAGACTGAATGCTCAGTCTGGGATTCTTATCACAGCTGATAACAGACACTTTTAGCAGTGAGGATGAAACAGAGAGCATGGTAAGTGTTTTCTCTAATGTTCTTACTGATATATATGGTAAAATACACAGGGGTGCTTCGTCTCTGGTTCCCTTTAAGAACCACAGGCTTACACCACCCTAGTGACCAGGCTATTTTTTACAATTCAGGACACTGCAGCTTTAAGGGCTAGCTGCAGGGCCATACAACTCAGCACACAAGTGATTCCCCGCTCCTTCTGTCCACCAACAGAGCTTGCTGTTGGTGGGCTCTCATCACTGCTGCAGGCATTTGTTTTTGTTTATTTTAATTAATTTTATTGTCTTTTTTTGAATAAAAGTGACTATTTTTTTGTTATTTTTCTATCCCTGTTACCCCTCCTCCCCCTCGCCAGCCAATGCCAGCGATTGGCTCTCACAGACATCAGCCTATGAGAGCCAATCGCTCTCTGAGCATCCCAGGGGGACAGTCGAGTGTCCCCAGTACAGCGCTGCCATAGATCACAGCGCTGTACAATGTAAATAGACGGCGGTTTCGCCATCTAACAGTCTCCTATTGGCAATCGCATCAGCACGCGTGATCCCCTGCAATCACTGCCCCAGGACTTCACGCCAATTGGCATTGAGCGGTCCGGGGGCTTCCGCCGCATTCACGCCAATAGGCGTGGAGTGGTAGGCAACTAGTTAAAGAGAGTCTGTGCGAAGAGAAAAAAAAAACTTACATACCTAAGAAGGGGGAAGGGTGTAGGTTTAGAGACGTTCCTCTCCTTGTCCCCTCATTCACCCACTGGCTCCCGCGTTACCAGTATTCAACCGATGGGTCGGAGACTGCTCTCTGCTGCTGCCTAAGTGCTCCTGAAGACTGGCCTTTCGTACTGCACATACGCATGCACGCTCTCTCACACAGTATGGAGCCGCCTGCCTTCAGGAGAACTCAGGCTCCCGAAAACTTTCAAAGCCTCCCCCAGTGGGAGATTTGAACGGAGAAGTCCGCGCTGGAACACAGGGATCATGAGAGGAATGGGAAGGCACTATAGGACCCATAGCCTTCCTTATCCTTAGGTAAGTATCTGTTTTTTGTTTTGTTTTTTTTGCTTGAGATAGTCCTTAACCTCCTTGCCGGTTATCCGGAGCTAGGGGTAACCTGCGTAGGAGGATTTCTCAGGCCCCGCTGGGCCGATTTTCACAATTTTTTTTCCTGCAAAGTGCTAGCTGCGTGCAGTTTCTGATCGCCGCAGATTCGCCGCTACCCGCCGCGCCGCCCCCCCCTCCAGACCCCTTGCGCAGCCTGGCCAATCAGTGCCAGGCAGTGCTGAGGGGTGGATCGGGATTCCCTCTGACGTCCCGACGTCCATGACGTCGGAGACGTCGTCCCGCCCGGTCGTCATGGCAACCGGGGAAGCCCAGCAGGAAATCCCGTTCTGAACGGGATTTCCTGCTTACTCTGATCGCCGAAGGCGATCAGAGTGGGTAGGGAGATGCCGCTTGTCAGCGGCTATCATGTAGCGAGCCATCGGCTCGCTACTTGATTTAAAAAATGTTTTTTTTTTTAAAGTGCTGCGCTGCCCCCTTGCCGCCAGAATTGTAACGGCAAGGGGGTTAAAGCTCCCACCATACAAAAAAATACCAAAAATATGTTTGGTATTATTTTATTACCTAATATTTTGTACGTTTTTAGTGCTGGGTAAATAAAAGTTATTTGTTAGATTAAAAATTCTCCTGGGAGAAAACTCCTTACAAAAAGTTAATTGGATAAGGGCCATTGCCTCTTTCACTCTTCTTCTGAACCAGTATTATTTTATGTTTAAAATGATGGGCCTTATCATGAAAAGGGCATCCTTTCTGCTAGGTGTGTAGATGGCCACAGAGTTAGCTCTGCTATCTTAGGCCATGTACAGTCATCCATACCTATAGCGCAAATCTGTGCATGTCTCAGTAAAGTGTGAGCCTAGAGTGGAAGAAAAGCTCACAGCCTGATGGGTAGCTGTAAAACACCCAAATGTGTTTCCTTGTGCCACTCTGCGTGAAAGTAGGAAATCTGGGCGCCTGCTAGCGGCAGAAGTTTGGGCGCTGTCATAGGGCTCACCAAATGTATTGGTAAGGAGGGGACAATTTGGTAAGGAGAGCAGCAAAATTTCCCCTCCTTACCGATAAGTTTAATGGGCCCCCTATGGTTTTGCCCGAAAATGTAAATTTTTTTGCAGATTTAAATGTATTATAGCGGCAGGGATGGTTAAGGTTAGCCCTGGGGAAGGAAGGGTTTAGGTCAGCTAGGTGTGAGATTTGTGGTGGCAGGGGTGGTTAAGGTAAAGCGTGTGGTAGGAAGCCTCAAATTTAGCTGGGGGGGGGAGGGACTTGCAGTGGCGGGGATGTATGCCTCTGCGAACTAGAAAGTAATGCATACTCAATTTTTATTAAGAAAATTAAGGTCATGTGTTCAAGTCAAACCATCAAACCCTGTTTACATAACATTCAGGCTGGGTGCAAAATACCTGACTACGTTTTGAGCATGTATTCTCTCCAGATTCTAATGCTAGTCCAATTGCATAATTATGTAGGCAGACAGGTAATTTTTCAGATTTGATTTTACCCTATATTGGTGTTACTGGACCACACAACAGTTATATACCTCCTGTGGTTATAGCTATTCTTTTTCTCTGCTTTATGTGGCTACCTGCTCCTCTAAACCTAAATGCTTGTCTTCCTTCTTCAAATGACAAGAACATGACAGATACAGAAATAAGGTGAAATACAAACCTCAGTAGGTGTCCCAACTTCAGCTCCCCCTTGAACTGTGCTTTGTAAAAGCTGGAAGAGATAAGCCTCAGCTTCTTCTGGATCATTATCTGCTATAACTGTTAGAGGGATCGCTGCCACCATCTCCCCCTGAGAGAATCGGAGCACTCCGGAATCCGGGAATATGTCTGAAGTGACACGGGAGGAATCGTTGTTGTTACGCTTGATGATCCAGCTCACTGAGACATTTCCATGTGTTCCTCCATTCCTGACAATGGATATTCCCTCATATCTATGCAGGTAGGGCACAAAGAAAATACAGAATGGTTTTACCTGAACATGTCATTAGAAGCAAACTAAATATACACCATACAGTATATCCTGAGTTGTTAGTTTGATGTGCCCCTAATTTACAAGCATCACATGAAGTGGTGTTCACTCGCGGTAATTCACAATCAGGGTAGTTGAAGCCACAATGGGACACCGGGACAAAATTAACCTCTGGGGCCTCCTGTCCCCCATATTCACCCCAAGGTCCCCAGGCCTGCTACCCCCCCCCCCCCCCCACACACACACACACACACACACACACACAACTTTACTGTGCTCCTCTTGGCCTTTGAGCTGTTTTAGTCAGTGAATCTATTTTTGATGCCAGGAAGGTAAAGCTGCATTGTAAAAAGTGTGCAGATTCAAATTACTGCACATGCCTGTTTATGACTAGGCCATTTCCTCTCAGTCCTCAATGTAAGATGCTGATGACTGTAGGTTTAGCACCTTTAGACTTAATTCAAAAGCGTAAGAATAGACTGAGGAATCAGCCTGTAATAGTTATGTAACTGCCATGTTTAGATGTACCATATGTCTGCAATCCTCCTTTCATAAGTCATCTTCTTCATCATTGTGTTTCAATATTTTCAGGCAAGGGCTGTTTGTGAATTTACGAGACATCTAATAAAATCCTAAAAATACTTAAAGGATAACTGAAGAAAAAGTCACATTTTTCAAGGAGTAATTATGAGGACCAAGGGGAGCAAGGAAAGGAATTGACAATGCACAAAGGTATACGGATGCAGAATCCATCTCAAGCCTTACCGTGATACTCGATCTTCATCGATAATAATTGTTTGAGCAAGAATGGCACTATTAATAGATAAAACTCCATAGGGTTTATCATTAGGTTCAATGGTTACATGGACAACGTTTGGATACTGCAATACAGCATCGCCTTGTAGAGTCTCTTCCATCAACACAATCTGAAAAGACTCTGCAATTTCTGGTGTTGCATCATCAATGATTTGGAATTTCAGAAAAACCTCCTGGACTCCTGGAGGAAAGACAATTGTTTTATTTGGCTGAAGGTCTCTAAAATCACTCTGAAGCTGAGCACTGGACGTTGTGTTTCCAGTTACAACTGTGTAGGTAACCGAGATTTCAGAGTCAACAGATCCAACAAGTGTGTCAGTAAGCGTCCTTCCTCGGAGGACCGGAATGGTTATTACATCATTATTCTCTGGCACCATGTATGAGCTCTGAAGGAACCGCACAGGACTATCATTCTTCCTTATAGTCAGCTGAAGGGTGGACCTCGTGACATTGATTTCTGCACCTCCATACACATTTGTAAGTTGCAGTGTGAAATTTTCATCATTTTCAGGGATCTCAAGAAAATAGACAAAAAACAACGGTTATGAGGCTTTCATAAGACCATGAATATTTACAATTTGCTGTCACATGATGTCCCACCTACCTGATCATCTAATACTGTCAGACTGTAAACCAGGAGAGACTGGCCAGCAGCAAATGTGATATTTCCTTTGGCTGGACAAATGTCTTCTTCAGCTGGATTTGGGCCTCCATCAATCTGCAATATCACAAACACATGATAAAACTGGGCATTACACACACCACTATAATGTTACCTTACTTATACATTTTCCTTTTGTGACCTTGCTAGCTTTCCCGCCCTCGAATGTACTCCGTCTGCCTTGACCATGCCCTGACTCTTGATTCTGATTGATTTCACCTGCCCAGACGTTGCCTGACCTGAGTAAACGTTTTGTCATAGGTCAGTGTTAGATATGAACTAAAAAAATTATACAAGCATTTTCAAATGCTTGTGACTAAAAGTATTAGAGGCAGTGGATCAGCAGGATAGCCAGGCAACTGACATTGCTTATAAGGAAATAAATATGGCAGCCTCCATATAGTGCTCACTTCAATTGTCCTTTATCGGCAAATACTGTGCAATTGTTTCACCAGGACGTATATAGCAAGAGCAAAATCTCTATCTCTTTTACTGTAAAAATGACTCACAGGTTACACATCTATTGCAATACATGTTATACAGAGGTGTCACATTTAGGCTGTCTCTTGTGCCCCTGTCCTAAGTGTTTGTACAATTAGTAAAAAAAAGAATTCTTCTAATTGATAGACCTGAACTTACCTCAAAGGTTACAGTCACACTTTCATATGTTCCTTTCTCCCTCACAAGAATGATGGGCAGGGACTGATTCCTCTTTTGCGGCTCACTTACTGTGATGTAAGATGTCTAAGGAAATAAGGAATACAGACAGTCAGGAACTGCTCAGACATGGAGAAAAACACAGGGAAGCCTCTGCTGGTGTACAGATTACTTACAACCAGGGTCGGACTGGGACACTAAGGGCCCACCAAGAAAGTTTCAGCCTGCCCCCCCTCCACGATCCCCTCTCCTCCCCCCCCCCCACATTTTGGGCTCACATACAGATGTACTGTACTCTAGACATTTTGCATGATTTTATGGTAGGGAATAGATTGTGAGCACTTCTGAGGACAGTCTCCAATAGGGATATGTGCTGCAGCAAAAATAAATGGGTGTCACCACGCACTGGAACATGGGCGTGGTCAAGATGGGTCGTGAGCAGACTTAAAAAAAAACACACACAAAATAAGTAGCGGTGTTATTCACAGAGATTAGGTCCGACCAGATACATTTTAGATAAAATAATCATTTTAGACAAAATAATTTTGGTTAGATGATCATCAATGTACCTAAATAATAGATTTTGTTTGTACAGAGTGCTACAGAGTAATAATGCTTACCTGTATTTGTTTTTACAATATTCACTTAATTATTTAGTCAGTGTTTGCCCATTGTAAAATCTGTCCTCCCCCAGTTTACATTCTGAAATGTATCAGTTGGCTACATCTTTAGCCCTGTCAGGTGATCTATGCTGAATGTTTATTATCTCAGCTCAGCTTATCTTTCTATGCTTGCCCAATTTTAAAAGAGCTATAATAAGGATTTTAGATAGTGTGTATCTTTCTGTTATTTATGAATGTTTATTTACTACGAGTTCTATGCACAGAGGGAGATACTGCGTTCTTGGAAGTTGGAAACAGACATGACTTCCCACAATGCAATGAGGTTCACATAGAGGAAACTGTCACGGCCATGGCTCTTCTATCACATTGTGGGAGGAGTTTCACCACAATATTAGCCCCCCCCCCCCCCCGCCGATCTAGTCAACAAAAGATAGCAGGTGTGCCCAGAGCTATAGGGGACCCCCAACTACTACTACACTCCCTCCGATAAACGGGCCCATTCTCCAGATCAGGTGTTTTTGTGGTTATACTTGTTATGGGTGTGAAGAGTACGATGTCCACACTTGTTTTATGACCCTTGTGAGATGGGCCCCCAGGCTGTGAGCGTAACCAGGGGCAAGGAAAATGGAGTGAACATTGGGGGGCCCATGATCTGTAGTTACGCCACTGCAGAAAGCTGCACCAGTGTGTTAGGTAGATCTGTAATTATCTCAGGAGTGAGGTTATTGAGTGCCTTGTTTTAAAAAGACTTCTTTAAAATACATTCTTTCATCTTTTCAATATCATACTTTGCAATTATTTCTAAGGATCTGGCTCTTGTAATATCTCTAGGCAATTCTATTTAATGTTACACTACCTTGAAGCTTGAGAACAAAACAACGTCGTGCTCAATATGCTGCTTCACTGAAAATGAAACTCATATGCCAATGCTTCAAAAGGAACCTCAGGTAAAATAAAATCAATCAAAGGACTGCTAATTCTTTCTAAAAGTCAGAAAATCCCCATTAGTTACCTTTCATCTGGCTGTGAGATAAACACTGCAGACTTTCTCACAAGACGTCTCAATGAAACTGAGTTTTTTTGTCGTACGGTTTCTGCCTTGAATTATTACAGAAGTGAACGTTCAGAAGCAGTAAGCATAAATATACAGAAAATATGGACAACTACTGGAATATGAACATGTTCTGCCGCACTTCCCTTCAGACCCTATACCCCAATCTCCACCACACTCTTCAAGTATAGCCAAACCACCCTCCACCCCCCGCTTGAATCTGACTTTGGTTGCCCCTAGGACTTAGCCTGCCAGGTATAGGATCTGAGGCCAGAGAGGCTAATGAAGTGCCTGAAGCCTGTGAGAGTCCAGGAACGATGCCATAATCTAAAACCGGGGTCAGAGGACTGTCAGTCTAGGAAGAAAGCAAAACTTGAAGTCAAAGACAAGTAAAAGGTCAAACAAAGGGAAAGCAGATAGCCAAGCGAATAAGCCAAAGGTCAGACGAAAACACAATCTCATACATGCCTATATGATCATATGGTCATTTTTCCTCATCAAATGCAATAAACTTTGATGACAAAATCAGACTTATAGCAGACGTTTAAAACTTAAAAGAGAAAACCTTAGCCCTGTTATTCAAGACGGTAGTTAAGTGTATCCCCTTAGCCTCTATGGATGGCAGGAGCAAGTCAGATGGGTCTAAAGCCACAGCGGGGGGAGAGGAAGAGAAGACAACTGGAAAAGTAAAAAATAACTGGATCCATCACAACCTTCCTGGACAAGCTAATGCTTAAAGAGAATCTGTACTTAAACGGCTTAAACCAGTACTAAGGAATACCCAGACAGCTCATGGTTATGTGTCACCAAGAGCTGTTTGGGTACTCCTCTGTTTAAAGAGAATCTGTACTCTAAAATTCTTACAATAAAAAGCATACCATTCTAATTATTATGTTCTCCTGGGCCCCTCTGTGCTGTTTCTGCCACTCCCTGCTGCAATCCTGGCTTGTAATTGCCAGTTTTAGGCAGTGTTTACAAACAAAAAAAAATGGCTGCTAACCAGCATGTGATAGGCTGAGAGAAGCTCAGTCTGTGACTCATACAGAGCCTGCAGGGGGCGTGGAGAGGGTGTGCATAACTTCTATCCTATCACAGCAGAGCAGTATATTCCTGCCTGAGCTGACAAAACAGAGATAATACAGCCACTGTGCAACTAGGAAAGGCTGCAGTAAGACAGACCACCTTAGAACAGGTATAGGAACTTATAGGATAGTAGAAATAAGGCTGAAAAATGTGTTACATAGTCTCTTTAATCTTGTGATTAAAAATGTATCACTGTATTAATTTTAGCTTAGACTGAAATTTTAAAAAGACTGCTAAGAGCGGTGAAATTTTTGGGCTAATTCCAAGCAGGAATAATTGTTAAAGAGGAACTTAAACTTCATTCCATACCCCCTTTCCCACGAGAAAGCTTTACCTTTTCTCAAATAGATTATCAGGAAGAGGAAAGACTTTACAATGGGCAAACACTGAGTAAATGATCTATAAATGAATATCGTAAAAAATAAACAATTTCATTATTTATGTTATTCTCACTACAGTTCCTCTTTATCTACAGATTTCATTTAAATTACAAAGCTGTTTGAGTAGGGGACAGAGGGCAGGGGTTACTGGGATTGTTCTATTGGGATGATAACTCATGGTTCATGACGTCCATGCATGCATTAATGCCTTGCAAATGGTTTAGAAATATTTTAAAAACGTATAAAACATTGTTTAAAAAAATCTGAATAGCTATGGCACAGAGAATGTAATACAACTTTCTCTATTAAAGTCCAGCTATACTTTAGCCCAAAGATATCTATCATTACAGTACACAGACTTTTTCAGCGGGATGCTGCCTTCAGAGAGGACGGTTTTATTGCCTTAACATCTGTGCCCTCTGCTCTGGCACCGTGGCACAATATGCAGAAAGACTGCAAGTGTCCATAATTCCATAATAAGAGGGATTTGTCAGTTTCCAGTAATGACCTAACAACAGCAAGAGCACAAGTGACAATTACTCTTGGGCCCGTGAGGTCAGGCCCATCAACCTTTACTGTTGCTTCCCTTTATTTAACAGCAGCATTCTCATGGAACTATCTGCACAGAATTAAGCAGAGCTTACCTCTTAGAAAGGCCTTGATCCTTCTTGTTACTCTATTTGAGCTTTTGGCAGACATGTACGGGTACTGAACAAAATGTAAAAATGTATCTAATGGTATTAAATGTCAGCAACTCAAGTGATAATTGACATTACATTATCTTAGGACTGAACGTTCAAGAGTTTAAATATGCATCATTGTAAGCAGTGAAAGACTGAACGCACACTGCCTTCCCATCCAGAGAAGCACACCGGTGACAGTGATTCTGGTTGAAACATTGTCAGTTTGAGCCGGGGTACAGCAACAGTCCATGGGACCCCCAGCTAAATTAGCATAGGGTTCCAGCCTTAGATCCAACCCCCCATGTGGCCATTAAAAACAACACCTACACACTTTTCCTTCCCTGGCACCCTTCCCCACTCCTGGCAGTTGTGCGTTTTATACTTGCATATCTCCAGCTCCTGATCCTGCATTGGGAACGAGGTATGCTGTGCAGCATATAGCATCTGACTGTCAGGAAGAACAGAGGAGTCCCAGAGTAGCACTGGTGCTGGTAATTATTCAACTACTCCAAAGAAGAGGAAAAAGTGGTCCCTTTTAGCCCTCAGATCCCCCCCCCCCCCCCACCACCACCACCACTCCCTGTTACTAAAGTTACACCATTTAGTTTGAGACTGTTCAATAAATGTTGAACTACACTTTGTTTTAGATTTTGGTCCCTTACATGATTGAGTTTGACATCCCTGCTGTAAATGTTTACAGACATCTGAGATTGGACTTGAGGTTCAACTATAGCATGGGCAGAATTGCTATGCTAATCAGTCTTTATGTTAACTCCCACCTCATACCCCCCTTCTGATGAGATTTTACATCTGCTGTACAAGGGTAAAAAACTGTGAAACTGTTCACACACTTTAAAGCAATCCTTTCACCATTCACATTATAACCTCCCAAGTTTGCTAACTTCAACCCTGATTTGGTCACCTAAAGAATGAGTAGGAAATCCCAACAACAATAAAGGAACACTAAAAGAAAAGCATATTTGAATCTTCTACTGGGGCTTCCAATTGGTAGTTCAATCTGACCAATGAGAATCTTCCTCAGGAAGGGATCTTACTGATAAGTGCAATAGGATATCCCAGCGATAGATTCAAAGATAAAAGTGGGCAGCGAGATGGTAGCCCCAACATAAAACATCTTTGAACCTGCCAACAGATTTCCTGTTGGACTTTTAAGCTAAACAATGGACATTTTTCTCAGGAAGTGATTTACACTGGCCCAGGTCTATATACCAATGAGAAGCCCCTGTAGGGGATGCAAATCCTTTTGCTGGGGCTCTGTTATTACTGGGAGGGGTGCAGTGATATTGTGTTGGGTCTTGTCATGCAGCAGGTGACTCTGCAATCCAGTTTTTAGAAGATGGCAGAGGAACAGAAGAATAAAAGAAAGCTAGAAGAATATTTTTTTTAAAGAAGACAAAAGTTTATAGCTGAAAAAGAAGATGCAAGTAATCAAGTATACAGAAGAAGAAAGAAATTTAGAGCAAAGAAGATAGAAGAATACAGGTGAAAGAAAGAGACTGAGAAGATCAGCAAGAACAGTCATGCTTTTTTGGAGACTTTTTCTGTAGATTGGCCATTTAATAAGTAGAATGGCCATAATGAAAGTCAAAGGTCTGCCTACTGCTATTCTTTATTGTGAGAAGAAACAACTGGCAATCAGTTACCACTGGCAATCACTTTCTCCATTCATGTGAATAGAGTAGTGGATTGCCAGTTAAGGTGAACCGAGGTACTATTTGCCAGTGAAATATTAAAAACACAGCAATAAAATTCAAATGTTGACTTTTTTGTCTTTCTTTCTTAACAAATAGGCCCCATTATAAAATATTACTAAACAAAAATGTAACTGTGGTGGTAACGGAAGTGGAAATAGAGACCTTGTGTAAATAATGTATTACATTCAGCAGATATTTAATGTATACTGTACCATGTTAAGGGATATGATTCCAAAGGCATTATCATTTGAAAGAATAGCAACAGTTGCTACTTTCTTCGTTCCAAGATCAGTATTCAGTGGTGGGTTCTGGGAAAAAAAAGAGAGTACATACAGTATAACGTGAATTTTACTTATACCCAAGACACAGTGAGATCTAAAAGGCAATGCAAACAGTCTAAGGTGACTATCGTTATGGAGTGGAATCATGTCTTCTGTCTAGACATGTATGAGGACATCCAAAGGACATTAATCATAGGCTGACAGACTATTAATGACACCATATAAATAGGGAATTGGAAATAAAATATTCAGAAGCTGTGATGACATTAAAGGTTTCTAGCAATGAGCTCAGTGTGCCATCTGTGATTCTGTCTTTTGTTCAAGTAAGCTGTTCTCATGGCCTGAAAAGTAATGCACAGAATTTCTGGCAGGCGAACATAAACATCCCATACACTAGACTGCAGGGATAATCCTGATAAATATTGACTTTACCACAGAGAGAGCAATCTAAAAAGCTGAAAAAGTGAGAGAAATACTAAAGACCATCACATGCCTGTAATAGTTCATTTAAGTCAGTGGATACATTTTAATATTAATTTTGGATTATGGCTTCAATTCATCAGAGGCTGTTCGATAAAAAAAAAAAAACAAGTAGGAAAATACCGCATTCGTTATTTTAGACTTTTTTTCCTAATTCATCAAGATTCGGTAGAAGTTCGGTAATTTACTGAAACCCATGGCTTCAATTCACAAAAAAAAACTGTTTGGTAACAGCAAAAGAGTGTGTAGTTGTCTTTTTTGTTAAATGCTGTTCCCTGCAGCGATGGAATTCAACAGTAAGAGGCATCCCCTACATCCCTTTAGAATGTACATGTTTGTTATATTGCCTCTGCTTGCTCTGAAGCTGTCTATTAGTCTTTCTTAAAGTGAACCTCCGGACTAAAAATCTACTCAGCAGAACTGAAAAGGATTGGTGTTTCTTTAACAGTTTCACAGCATCAGAACTTTGTTTTTCTTACCAAAGCATCATTTTTAGCTGCATTTTTAGCTAAGCTCCACCCATCAAAGAAAACTGCCCAAGCGTTTTTTTCCCCCTGATGCTGTGCAAAGCATGATGGGATTTCCTATGTTGTTATTCATGTTGCCTAGCAACTGGGAGGAGTGATCAGCACACAGGACAGTTGGAACTGTGTCTCATGCTCCCCGTCACCTCCTTTCAACCAAAAAGATGGCTGCCCTTATGAAATCAAACATTTGCCTGTTCTTTTAAAACAGGACAATTTGTAAAATCAAAACGCTCAAACCCCCTGCTAGTTCAACCAATGGGTGCAGGATCTGGGAAGCCAGGCCAGTCCAAGATATATACAGAAAGATCTGCAAACCAAGCAGTGGTAGAAAAACGCTGGTATTCTTTATTCAAAAATTCCACATGGCAAATGTGATTTTACTGCAATTGCCATGTGGAATTTTTGAATAAAGAATACCAGCGTTTTTCTACCACTGCTTGGTTTGCGGATCCCTCTGTATATATCTTTTAAAACAGGGTGGGTAAGAGATTATATTACCTATCTATTTTAATTAGCATAACTAATGTAACTTAATGACAGTATGTTTGCTTAGGCTGAAGTTCCTCTTTAACATTTTATTTAATTGCCACAGCTTAGATTAACTTCCAATCGACCTTATACATGCCATGCTTATGTGATTTCCGCACTAGCTCCTCCGCATCTTCCAACAGGAACCTAAAAGGTTAAACATCCGAAGGGCTGCAGGGGAAATCTCTTTTGTTTCACTCTCTCTCTCCTCCGCTGCCTAGGAGTTGGAAAAGCTTGTTCCTCCCGAGAAGCGATCGCATCCTATTAGCATCTGATCAGCGGGATTTGCAGGAGACAGGGGCTGTTTCTACTGGCTCTCTGCTCCTGTCAGTCATAGGTAATCCCTATCTGTGAGTCACATCTCCCGCACAGTCTCCGCAATGTTTTCGACATACAAGAGCTGCCGGTAATCACAGAACATATTTCTGGGCTTTACCGCATGTTGTAACCTTCATGAATTTACATTTGCTAACATTTGTTGAGGTGTTTACAGCATGAGTCGGTAATTTACCTCACTGCTCAGTAACTTCAGCTTGCCATGCGGTAACAGCCTTGATGAATTGACATTTTACAAAATGTTCAGAAAAATAAGCTGTTTTCATCATTACCAAATGCGATAATGCTTGATGAATTGAAGCCATTGTCATTATAAAATAGAGTTATAATGCCCTCAGACAGTGCTACAGAATTGTTACAAAAATACCTTAATGTATCATCTATATTTCAAAACAAAAACAAAATTCATCACACAAATAAAGACAAAAAAAGACATAGCAGCACATCCTCCTCTGCAATCTACCTTTAAAGGGATACTTAAGCCATTGATAAAAAAAAAATCAGTTTTACTCACCTGGGGCTTCTACCAGCCCCCTGCAGCCGTCCCGTGCCCTCACAGTCACTCACAGATTCTCCTGTCCCCCGCCGCCAGCTAGTTTTGTTTTCGCAGGCACAGGCACAGGACACTGTTGCGGACGGGAATGTGAAGAAGGCTACATGTGGCCAGGCCTGACGGCGAAACAAAACTAGATAGTGCTGGGGGACAGGAGGATCTGTGAGTGACTGCGAGGGCAAACATATTTCATTAGAAATATATACAGTAAATATATCAGTACAGTCAGATACTTCAAACTAATTATCTCAGCAAATTTCAAGTATTTTATGCTGGCGGTTTCCTTGATCACTGCTCAACTTTAACTACATCTACAGTGATGTGCTTTATTGTGAAAACTGCCTATATCAGCTGTTATTAAGAGGGAGATGATTATATCTAATGGTGCATACACCGAGTCAGCATCCCCACGGACATGTAGAATCACTCCTAACAGTGGAATGAATGTGTAAAGTTGAAAAAGAATGTGGTAAGTTTTACTTCCTGCTTTGTGCAGACTTGTGAACCAACAAGGCAGAAAGGGAGGGGGCTCTATATATGTAGCACTAAACTGTACAATGTTGCCATAACTCCTAGCACGTTTTATAAAATAGTTCTAGCAACTACACACTGCGGTTAAGATAGAGCATTTAATGTCTTGTATAGTGTTAATGTAGCGGCCAGGTTGCAGAATGTAGGTACCTACTGGGGTATTCGTAAAAGTAGGGTAGGTTGCACAGATAATCTGTTGGTACTTTTGTATATGAAATCTGTACGGTAGCCACTGTCACTGCTTACCTGTAGTTTTATTATAAAGTGGAATGTCTCATCTGCCTCTGGCAAGTCATCATCACACACAGAGATGTAGACAGTGCGGCTTGTCTCCCAGTCAGGTATGAAGGCAGCAGTGGCTGTAGATATAAAATCTCCCGTATCTTTTTCCACCAGCTAAAACAACAACCAAAAAAGAAGTACAATAAAGATGGGAAAGATTTTACTAATACTTATTTCGTAGACACAGCAAAACATTCTTTTTGTAATTACATTACAGAGAGAATGCCTACCTGCTTACTAAAAAAATGAATCTTGCACGTTTGATTACAGCCAGTGCTCGGCCATTTTGATTGACGCCTTTTAGGCCTGTGGCCCACTAGAGCACTTTTAGCAGCAATTTGTGCTTTTTAGGAATTGCAAGTGATTCCAAAAGGGCTTCGCTACTGAAAGTGAATGTCCATGATCCTATTGAAGCAATTTACCGACATTGCAATCGCTCTGCATGCAGCATTTCCAGAGCAATATCATAGGAGAAAACTGGGTCCAAAACGGTTTCCCCCTAAAATTGCTCAGGAAATCGTTCCACATTTAAAGGAATACTATTGATTAAAACAACTTTTCTTTTTTAATGCTGTATGTTAAGACACACATTACCACAAGTACTTGGAGCAATTTCCTTCCTCACACAGCTCTGCCTCTCTGTTGTAAAATCTTCCATCAGTTTTAGATTCAAAAGTGTCGGCCTCTTACAGGGCTAGACCAGGTTCCTGCACGGGGGAAGGGGGGGGGGGGGGGGGACAGACGGACCTTGCTGAAAGAATCTTCTTATTCAGAACTACAGCAATGGATGAATGACAACTGGCTGAAACTAAATGCAGACAAAACTGAAGTCCTTCTGATAGGAGGGCAGAGCATGATAACAAAACAACTTAACTTGCAGTCTTCACCACTGGGAATAGGAGGCACGGATCTGCGCAGCTCTGATCATGTGCGTAGCCTGGGAGTTCTAATTGATTGGGATTTAAACTTCAGAACTCAAATCTCTGCTATGGTGAAATCATCCTATTTTCACCTGAAGAACATTGCAAAAATCAAGCACCTCATACCCCCAGAAGATCTGCCAACCTTAGTCCACGCCTTCATCACATCCCGACTGGACTACTGCAATGCTCTCTACACTGGCCTTCCAAAAAAAGGTCTTATACCGACTACAGCTGATACAGAATACTGCTGCCAGACTGCTAACCAACCAACCCCGTTACTGACACATAACGCCAGTCCTGCACTCCCTTCACTGGCTACCTATAGAATGGAGGGTCCTATTCAAGATCGGCCTACTGACATTTAAATCCCTGAATAATTTAGGCCCTGGATACATGAAAGATATGTTGCAGCTGCGTAGCAATCCCCGCATTCTCAGATCAACAGGTTCTAATAATCTAGTCATACCCAGAGTCCACTTGGAAACTTTTGGTCCCAGAGCCTTCTGTCATGCTGCCCCTACGTTTTGGAACTCCTTACCTCAACAGATCAGGACAGCTCCATCCCTGGACGTGTTTAAATCCAGACTGAAAACCCACCTGTTCAGTTTGGCATTTGCAGAAATATAACTTTTGTTGTGTGAATACTTCATCCTACTAATTACAGAATCTGAGAGAGCCTAAGCGCTTTGAGTCCTATGGGAGAAAAGCCCTATAGAAATGTTATTGTATTGTATTGTATTGTATAAGGGGTTAAAGATTCCAGTAATGTGTGTTTATTATCTTTGCTTCTCTGACTGATAAAGATCCTAATAATGCCTATGTTAACAGTGTCTCTCCCTCTAAGCACAGCACCACATAGCAGCAAAGTAGATGCAGCCTGGAGTGAAAAGTCACAAGCCAGTCAGTCAGTCAGTCAGTCAGGAATAATGTATACACATCTCCCTGCTAGTTACATTACAGCAATATTACAGCACATCTAGCTACATGTTACCTCCTCAGATCAGCCTCCTCCTCATGTCTCCTGCATGCTGTGACATAGTGAAGTATATTTGTGAGCTGTGTGAGGAATGAAGGATGATTTTTAAGCAGGGAGAGAGAACTGGGGGAATAAATAAAGTGCCCCTAGCACTAGTGGTAGTGTGTACCCTAATATAGAGTATTAAAAAAAAAAGTCATTTTAATTGATAGTGCTCCCTTAAGTGGCAAAATCACTTTCTAAAAAACTACAGTGTTTTTGAGAGAGTTTTGCAATTATAAGTAGGTTTTAGACCTTGTGCTGATTGGAGAGATGCTGGGGGCACCATCCATTCTCTTTGGCCCTGTTTACAGAGGTCGGTTGCGTTGCAGAATAATTCTGCATGTCAACTCACTGCCCATACAACTCTATGGGCTTGATTCAGTAAACGGGGCTAACCTACTTAGCACGCCTAAAGAGCTTAGGCGTGTTAACCAGGGTGCTAAGTAGGTTAGCGCTGTTTCTACAATCAGATCGCGCACAAAGTCCCACGCGCAAATCTTTGCACGCGTAAAGTCTGGTGCGCGCAAAACGTTGCATAGATGTGAATGGGCACTTCGCGCGCACCGCACTGTGTGCGCGGCAAGGTTTTGCACACGTGTCTTTGCTCGCGATCTAAGTTTAACATGCCCAAACTGAGTTTAGGCGTGATAATGGCCTTTTCAGAAGCGTGCTAACAGTTAGCACTGCTTACTGAATCAAGCCCTATGAGTCTGTTCGCAGTTCTGCATTGTGACTGATCCTGTTATTCTAACTCAACTGACCACTGTGAACCTAGCCTAAGAGCTCTTCTTTTGAGTTGATGCAGTCCCATCAGCCCCATCACTGCAGAACCATGGGTTAGGCCTCGATCACATCATATGCGCTTCCGTGTGGATATGGAAGCGCATATGATGTGCTGAAACGCAGGAACGGCAGAAGGGCATAGACTGCCCTTCTACCGTTCACATCTACTGCGCTCTGCAGCAGTATGATGCGCTGGGAAGCGCTTGCGTACTACTGGCTGCATTTTGCCCGGAAGCGCAGAGCTGATCCCATCACTGTCAATGGATGGGATCAGCAGCGCAGCGGGCAGCGGCGCAGATGGCGTGCGATCGGATGCGATGCATTCGGATCACACGGCCATCTGCGCTCCTCAGATGTGAACGAGGCCTTAATCACACATCAGCTCTAGATTTGTATCCAAAATCAATATAAAGCCTTATTCTAAAATTACTGTTCTTTTTTCTCTCCTATTTTGGTATGCAAAGTGCAAATAACCAAAAGAGGAGAAAAAATAAAACAGTCATTTTAGAATAAGGCCTTCTCCCAGTCATAACACCAAAGCGTCCTACACAATACATTATCAGATTGGAATGCAACTGTCAATTTGGTTTGCAATCACAATTGTGATCATTATTACTCAGGGTTCTCTGGTGACAGCCTTGCCAAAATTTGTAGACTTAGTGGGATCGTGTGGCAGGGTAATATCATTAAATTACATAAGAAGTATCCAGAAATGTGAAAAAAATGATGTGGTTTATTTGTCACCTTGCAGCATTATCTGGATTGAAGTGTACCAGAGACAAAAAAAAGTGTTATACATACCTGGGGCTTCTTGCAGCCCCATGCACACGGATCACTCCCTATGTATAAAACTTTTTGGTTTCTTTTAACCATTTCAGCCCGCAGGTATTTTTCAGCTTATGGAATTTTCACATTTCAGCGCGCCTCCCTTTCATTCCGCAATAACTTTATCACAAAGAAAAGATCTATACTTTTGTTTTTTCCTCCACCAATTAGGCTTTCTTTTGGTGGTACATTATGTTAAGAATTATTTTATTCTAAATGCATTTTAATGGGAATAATAAAAAAAAATGGAAAAAATCATTATTTCTCGGTTTCGGTCATTAGTTTTAAAATAATACATACTACCGTAATTAAAATCCACACACTTTATTTGCCCATTTGTCCCAGTTATTGATACGTTAAAATGATATCGTGAAAATATTTTATTTGGAAATAAAGGTGCATTTTTTCATTTTTACATCCATCACTAATTTTTAGCCCATAAATGAATAATAATATGCCCTCTTGACATACATATTAAAAAATGTTTATTCCCTAAACACAGTAGGTGTCATTTTACTATCTGGCCACAAGATGTCCCTATTGAGTACTTCCTATTCACGTACAATGAGTACGCTATAGGAAACAATGTGTAGCTACACTGTAACTAGGGAAGTGACGCAGGCATCAATGGATGCCTGCAGGGAGATTAATGAATGGAAACTCTGTTCCCATTCATAAGTTTAACGATCAGCAGCGGTAAGCGGTGGAAATCAGTGGCGGGAGGAAGCACGGCGGCTCTATTTAAGAATAAACACAGTTTTAGAACAAAAACAGTGTTCATTCCCAGGGAACGATAATGGATTGGCTCAGGGGACTTTTGTCCCCAGCAGCCAATCCTCCCCGCTCCTGACAACATCGCGATCACGGGCATCCGCCCGCACGATCGCCCACACAGCCCCCTAAGTTGCATGGACATGACTATCGCGTCCCTGCGCCTGTAGCAGCTGCCGCTGCGGACGATAGTCTCACGCCCCAGCAGCAGAAATGGTTAAAGGACACCTGAAGTGAGAGGGATATGGAGGCTGCCATATTTATTTCCTTTTAAGCAATACCATTTGCCTGCTTGTCCTGCTGATGCTCTGCCTCTAATACTTTTAGCCATAGGCCCTGAACAAGCATGCAGCAGATCAGGTGTTTCTGACAATATTGTCAGATCTGACAAGATTAGATGCTTGCCTATTCCTGGTGTTATTGAGCTACTACTTTAGCCAAACAGATCAGTAGGGCTGCCAGGCAACTGGAATCATGTAAAAGGAAATAAATATGGCAGCCTCTATACTATTCTTACTTCAGTTGTCTTTTAAAGCGGACCCAAACCAAATCTGTCTGCTCTTGGGCTTGAAAATGGACCCAAACCAAACTATTTAGCTGCACCACTCTGACACATACAAAGATAAACACTCCTTCAAGCCTATGAGCATTTCAGTGCATTCTTTTCACCCTTCTCTTTGCCACCTGTTTAACTAGGGTTATACAGGTGGCAGCCATTACTTCTGAGCTTAGTAGGAAGTTTTAGATCATGGGTGTGTTTGTCATCAGCTACCCTCCCTCACACGGGCGTCGTCTATGTGAAATCTCATACAAGCTGAGATCACCTCCCCTGTGACATCATCAGTAGCAGCCGGTGTTTTGTTTTTTATCTCCTCCACCAGTCTGCAGGATTCTGTCCTGGCAATATGAAAGGAAGGGAGGGGTTCCTCCAATAAATGTAAAATATTTTATATTTGTCATCATGCAGCTGAAAAAAGGCTGCTTTTTATTATTATAAGTTAGAAAATAGATTTTATTTCTGAAATCTTGTATTTTTAATTTGGGTCCACTTTAAGTCTTTAAACTGAAAATAGAATGGCACATATACAGTGGCTTGCAAAAGTATTCGGCCCCCTTGAAGTTTTCCACATTTTGTCACATTACTGCCACAAACATGAATCAATTTTATTGGAATTTCACGTGAAAGACCAATATAAAGTGGTGTACACGTGAGAAGTGGAACGAAAATCATACATGATTCCAAACATTTTTTACAAGTCAATAACTGCAAAGTGGGGTGTGCGTAATTATTCAGCCCCCTTTGGTCTGAGTGCAGTTAGTTGCCCATAGACATTGCCTAATGAGTGCTAATGACTAAATAGAGTGCACCTGTGTTTAATCTAATGTCAGTACAAATACAGCTGCTCTGTGACGGCCTCATAGGTTGTCTAAGAGAATCTTGTTAGCAACAACACCATGAAGTCCAAAGAACACACCAGACAGGTCAGGGATAAAGTTATTGAGAAATTTAAAACAGGCTTAGGCTACAAAAAGATTTCCAAAGCCTTGAACATGCCACGTAGCACTGTTCAAGTGATCATTGAGAAATGGAAGGAGTATGGCACAACTGTAAACCTACCAAAACAAGGTCGTCCACCTAAACTCACAGGCCGAACAAGGATAGGCTAATCAGAAATGCAATCAAGAGGCCCATGGTGACTCTGGACGAGCTGCAGAGATCTACAGCTCAGGTGGGGGAATCTGTCCATAGGACAACTATTAGTCGTGCACTGCACAAAGTGGGCCTTAATGGAAGAGTGGCAAGAAGAAAGCCATTATTAACAGAAAGCATAAGAAGTCCCGTTTGCAGTTTGCCAAAAGCCATGTGGGGGACACAGCAAACATGTGGAAGAAGGTCCTCTGGTCGGATGAGACCAAAATGGAATTTTTTGGCCAAAATGTAAAACGCTATGTGTGGCAGAAAACTAACACTGCACATCACTCAAAACACACCATCCCCACTGTCAAATATGGTGGTGGCAGCATCATGCTCTGGGGGTGCTTCTCTTCAGCAGGGACAGGGAAGCTGGTCAAAGTTGATAGGAAGATGGATGGAGCCAAATACAGGGCAATCTTGGAAGAAAACCTCTTGGAGACAGCAAAAGACTTGAGACTGGGGCGGAGGTTCACCTTCCAGCAGGACAACGACCCTAAACATAAAGCTAGGGCAACAATGGAATGGTCCAGATCTAAATCCAATCGAGAATCTGTGGCAAGATCTGAAAACTGCTGTTTACAAACGCTGTCCATCTAATCTGACTGAGCTGGAGCTGTTTTGCAAAGAAGAAAGGGCAAGGATTTCAGTCTCTAGATATGCAAAGCTGGTAGAGACATACCCTAAAAGACTGGCAGCTGTAATTGCAGCAAAAGGTGGTTCTACAAAGTATTGACTCAGGGGGCTGAATAGTTACGCACACCCCACTTTGCAGTTATTGATTTGTAAAACATGTTTGGAATAATGTATGATTTTCGTTCCACTTCTCACATGTACACCACTGTGTATTTGTCTTTCACGTGGAATTACAATAAGATTGATTCATGTTTGTGGCAGTAATGTGACAAAATGTGGAAAACTTCAAGGGGGCCGTATACTTTTGCAAGCCACTGTATATTACATATACTTGTAGAGGATGGACGCTGCTACCAGCATCTCTTCAGTCATTTTCAAATATTTCAAGCAACATGGAGGAGCACAAGCTGCAAATAACAGGATAAGATTCTCCAAGCAACATAGAAGAATGTTATCTCCGGAGGAAACAGTGGATCAAGCTGGGGGTGAACCCTGAATATGTTTATTAACATTTAAAAGATAATAAAATATTACATCAGTGTGGTGTATAGAGTGAGCGTTTATATATAAAGTAAATAGGTAAGGGGTCTGCTGAAAGACCCCTTCCAGCAATTTACCCAAATTAAGGTTGCAATTTAGTTACTTCTTTATTAAAGGGGGTTATCATGGTTACCAGGGTGCATTATAAGCCCCTTCATTGTATTACCCTCCTTTTGGGGGGAATCCAGAGGCATGGAAGGGTCCCATAGCCTTATCAATTGGACAAGAGAGGAGGTGAACTTCTACCCAAGTTTGTAAAGTAACACCCACATTAAACTCCTAGGCGGTAATCCTGAGCTAGGGTCAGGGTGGAAAACTGCAGCTCAGAGCGGTAATCCCGACCTGTGCTCGGGGTAGCCGCCGGAGGCTGTGTGCAGAGCAATGCGCGCAGCGGGCGTTTCAACATACCTCCCAGGGGATCACGACGTCGGCCGCCATTCTTCTTCCGCTCCTCTGAGGCTCTGCTTCCCCCTAGTGAGATCACCGGCTGTCATCATGACGACCGATAGCCAGCAATCTCACTTTAGGGTTTCAGCGCAACCCGGAGGATGGAGGGAAAACTGCAGCGCTGTAGCCAGGGAGGTGAGTGAATGCTGGAACTGCTGCAGATCTTCCTGGCAGCATGACTTTTTCCAGGTTATAGGGTCTGAAAGGCAGTGGTGCTCAGCAGAGCTCGAATATTCGAGTAGCTCGAATATTCGAGCTCTTTTCCAGCTATTCGAGCTCGGTATTCGAGCTCCGAATAGCTGTAGCTATTCGAATGGGCTATTCGAGTACACTCGAATAGCCCATTCACTATTCGAGCTATTCGAGCAAACGGCGCTATTCGAGCTCGGTACCGAGCTCGAATAGCGTCATAGCCCAGATTGATGTCCTTAGAGCCAATCAGAGGGCTCCCAGGCCCTCTGACGGCAGCCAATCACAGAGGGGGACCCTGGCCAGCCCCTACCCTATAAATAGCGGCCGCCATGTTCCGTTTCTCCGTGCTTGCCTGAGACTTGTACAGAGAGAGAGTTGCTCCTTTGTGCTTTGGCTTAGCAAGAGCTCTATTGTGGTCATTTACCTAGCGTTTTTGCTCACATACACCTCCTATACACACCTATATTGTTGTTAGTTAGTTAGACATTGTATTTTAGTTAGTAGCTTTTGTGTTACATAGAGACAGGCCAGCTGCTGCAGGCTTACAGCTTTAGGCCTCAGGGCCTTGCCTGTGTGGGCAGCTGTCCTCCTGTCCTCTGTTTATTTCTCTCTATTCTATACCAGTATTTCTGCTGTCCTTTACTACTGATTGTATTAGTATTGTAGTTATATACTGTAACTGTACTAGGACACTCACTGTCACTGTTCATAGGCTACTAGCTGCTCCTGCGTGTGTGCACTCACTTTCTGTGTACAAACTACACACACTCTATTTCCTTCTGATAACTGATTGATTATTGTAATTAGTTAGTTGTTTGTACTTACTGTTACTACTTACTCTTACTGTACTAGGAGTCTAGGACACTCAGTCACTGTTCATAGGCTACTAGCTCCTGCGTGTGTGCACTCACTGTCTGTGTACACACACTACACACACTCTATTTCCTTCTGATAACTGATTGCTTATTGTAATTAGTTAGTTGTACTTACTGTTACTACTTACTCTTACTGTACTAGGAGTCTAGGACACTCAGTCACTGTTCATAGGCTACTAGCTCCTGCGTGTGTGCACTCACTGTCTGTGTACACACACTACACACACTCTATTTCCTTCTGATAACTGATTGATTATTGTAATTAGTTAGTTGTTTGTACTTACTGTTACTACTTACTCTTACTGTACTAGGAGTCTAGGACACTCAGTCACTGTTCATAGGCTACTAGCTCCTGCGTGTGTGCACTCACTTTCTGTGTACACACTACACACACTCTATTTCCTTCTGATAACTGATTGGATATTGTAATTGATTATTGTAATTAGTTAGTTGTACTTACTGTTACTACTTACTGTACTAGGAGTCTAGGACACTCAGTCACTGTTCATAGGCTACTAGCTCCTGCGTGTGTGCACTCACTGTCTGTGTACACACACTACACACACTCTATTTCCTTCTGATAACTGATTGCTTATTGTAATTAGTTAGTTGTACTTACTGTTACTACTTACTCTTACTGTACTAGGAGTCTAGGACACTCAGTCACTGTTCATAGTCTACTAGCTCCTGCGTGTGTGCACTCACTGTCTGTGTACACACACTACACACACTCTATTTCCTTCTGATAACTGATTGATTATTGTAATTAGTTAGTTGTTTGTACTTACTGTTACTACTTACTCTTACTGTACTAGGAGTCTAGGACACTCAGTCACTGTTCATAGGCTACTAGCTCCTGCGTGTGTGCACTCACTTTCTGTGTACACACTACACACACTCTATTTCCTTCTGATAACTGATTGATTATTGTAATTGATTATTGTAATTAGTTAGTTGTACTTACTGTTACTACTTACTGTACTAGGAGTCTAGGACACTCAGTCACTGTTCATAGGCTACTAGCTCCTGCGTGTGTGCACTCACTGTCTGTGTACACACACTACACACACTCTATTTCCTTCTGATAACTGATTGCTTATTGTAATTAGTTAGTTGTACTTACTGTTACTACTTACTCTTACTGTACTAGGAGTCTAGGACACTCAGTCACTGTTCATAGTCTACTAGCTCCTGCGTGTGTGCACTCACTGTCTGTGTACACACACTACACACACTCTATTTCCTTCTGATAACTGATTGATTATTGTAATTAGTTAGTTGTTTGTACTTACTGTTACTACTTACTCTTACTGTACTAGGAGTCTAGGACACTCAGTCACTGTTCATAGGCTACTAGCTCCTGCGTGTGTGCACTCACTTTCTGTGTACACACTACACACACTCTATTTCCTTCTGATAACTGATTGATTATTGTAATTGATTATTGTAATTAGTTAGTTGTACTTACTGTTACTACTTACTGTACTAGGAGTCTAGGACACTCAGTCACTGTTCATAGGCTACTAGCTCCTGCGTGTGTGCACTCACTGTCTGTGTACACACACTACACACACTCTATTTCCTTCTGATAACTGATTGCTTATTGTAATTAGTTAGTTGTACTTACTGTTACTACTTACTCTTACTGTACTAGGAGTCTAGGACACTCAGTCACTGTTCATAGTCTACTAGCTCCTGCGTGTGTGCACTCACTGTCTGTGTACACACACTACACACACTCTATTTCCTTCTGATAACTGATTGATTATTGTAATTAGTTAGTTGTTTGTACTTACTGTTACTACTTACTCTTACTGTACTAGGAGTCTAGGACACTCAGTCACTGTTCATAGGCTACTAGCTCCTGCGTGTGTGCACTCACTTTCTGTGTACACACTACACACACTCTATTTCCTTCTGATAACTGATTGATTATTGTAATTGATTATTGTAATTAGTTAGTTGTACTTACTGTTACTACTTACTGTACTAGGAGTCTAGGACACTCAGTCACTGTTCATAGGCTACTAGCTCCTGCGTGTGTGCACTCACTGTCTGTGTACACACACTACACACACTCTATTTCCTTCTGATAACTGATTGCTTATTGTAATTAGGTAGTTGTACTTACTGTTACTACTTACTCTTACTGTACTAGGAGTCTAGGACACTCAGTCACTGTTCATAGTCTACTAGCTCCTGCGTGTGTGCACTCACTGTCTGTGTACACACACTACACACACTCTATTTCCTTCTGATAACTGATTGATTATTGTAATTAGTTAGTTGTTTGTACTTACTGTTACTACTTACTCTTACTGTACTAGGAGTCTAGGACACTCAGTCACTGTTCATAGGCTACTAGCTCCTGCGTGTGTGCACTCACTTTCTGTGTACACACTACACACACTCTATTTCCTTCTGATAACTGATTGATTATTGTAATTGATTATTGTAATTAGTTAGTTGTACTTACTGTTACTACTTACTGTACTAGGAGTCTAGGACACTCAGTCACTGTTCATAGGCTACTAGCTCCTGCGTGTGTGCACTCACTGTCTGTGTACACACACTACACACACTCTATTTCCTTCTGATAACTGATTGCTTATTGTAATTAGTTAGTTGTACTTACTGTTACTACTTACTCTTACTGTACTAGGAGTCTAGGACACTCAGTCACTGTTCATAGTCTACTAGCTCCTGCGTGTGTGCACTCACTGTCTGTGTACACACACTACACACACTCTATTTCCTTCTGATAACTGATTGATTATTGTAATTAGTTAGTTGTTTGTACTTACTGTTACTACTTACTCTTACTGTACTAGGAGTCTAGGACACTCAGTCACTGTTCATAGGCTACTAGCTCCTGCGTGTGTGCACTCACTGTCTGTGTACACACACTACACACACTCTATTTCCTTCTGATAACTGATTCATTATTGTAATTAGTTAGTTGTACTTACTGACTGTTACTACTTACTTACTTACTGTACTAGGGACACTCACTCAGTCACTGTTCATAGGCTAGCTCCTGCGCGTGTTTGCGCGTGCGTGCACTCACTGTCTGTAGTGTACACACACTAAATTTACTTGTGATTACTACTGATTATTGTAACTGCTAGTTGTACTTCCTGACTGTTACTACTTACTTACTGTACTAGGGACACTCACTCAGTCACCTCACCCACCAACCCACTCCATTAAAGTACCCCACTTTTCACCCGCCCTTTTAAAAAACTTTTGTCTATACGCCCAAAACATCGAAGATGTCTGGAAGTGGCAGCCAGCGCGGTTTGGGCAAGGGGAAGGGCAGCAAGGGAATCAGGAGGAGAGGGAGCAGCATTGTGGCAGGCCGCGGCCGCGCCACCATGCACAGTTCCGCAGCAGCAGCACCAGCGTCAGTGGCTAACATTCCTCCCATAGCCACTGGCCGTGGACGCCTTGGGCGCCGCCCAGCAGGAGCATCTGCAACTCACGCTGCAGAGACACAGCAGCAGCAGCGTGTAGCACCTGCTCCGATTTTCCTCCAGCCGGGTCGGAAACGTCCCATTGAGGAAAAGCATGCAGACACTGTGGTGCAACTCATGACGGAGGATGAGCAGCCCGCCATCAGCTCTGCATCCGAGGCCTCCACCCTCACCACCACCACCACCACCACCCCTGTTCGCAGCAGCCGCCCAGCAGGGTCTGGGGAGGAGGCCAGTTCACCGTCACAAGTTGGCGACCTGTCACTCAGCAGTATTTTTACCCCAGGCACCATCAGGGTATTGTCTGCTGTTGTTGGCGATTTTGAGGAGGAGATGCTGATGGGCACTTTGGGGGATGAGGGATTGGACAGCAAGACTGTGGCGACAGTCAAGCAGCCCATCCATGCATCAGGAGAGGAGTTTGGGGGGTCATCATCCCAGCAGGACATGTTTCAGGAGGGGGAGGATGATGATGACCCGGTGACAGACAGAGACTGGGTGCCACCACCTCCAGGGGATGTCGTCCTCAGCAGCTCTGAGGAGGAGGAGGAGGATGCTCTTGTGGGCCTTGCAAGGAGGCACATCATTGCAAGCACTGGCAGCAGTAGGCAGGTCCCACAGCCTGCTGGTGTCTCAGGCTCAGCAGCAGCAGCAGCAGCATCTGCCAGTACCACCACCAGCCGCACCCAAGCCCCCCAAGCCCCCCCCCCCAACCACCACAGGGAGACAGGCAGCAGCGCTTCCATGCCGTAGGGGGATGTTTCTGTCACCAATCTGGCGATATTTCACCATGCCCACTGTGTACAGCAAGTACGCCACTTGCAACCACTGTCAGCGGAAGTTGAGCAGAGGTGCAGACCCCTTAAAGTTCAGCACCAGCTCGCTCATCAACCACCTTGCTGCGAAACATTTCCACCAGCATGAGGAGTTCCAGAGGCTGAAGGCATCTGGTGCTGGCAGTGGCACCACACCCATCACTGCACAGCCTTCAGCAGCAGCAGCAACAGCAGCCACCCGCCCTCCTGCTCCTCCAGCAGCACCAGCAGGAGTGCGGAAACGCACTGCTCCTCCCCCCTCTGCAACTCCTGCCGCCGACACTGAGGCCTGTTCTGGCAGCCAGTCCTCAGTGGCCTCCTCCGCTGTGTCTGCTGATTCCCGTGCCAGCAAAAGGCCACGCCAGAGCCTTTTGAGCGAGTCCTTCCAGGGGGTGGTTAGGGCTCTGCCTCCCAGCAGCCGTCGCGTGCGGCAGCTGAACGGCTTGCTGGCACGGGCCATGTGCTCCCAACTCCTGCCGTACACGCTCATGCAGGAGGGGAGCGACATTCGTGCGCTGCTTGCTTGCGCAGCCCCAGACTGGCAGCTCCCCAGCAGACACTTTTTCTCCCGCAAGGCCATTCCTGCACTGCACCGCTTTGTGATGGCCAATGTGGAGCGAGGGCTGGAGCACGCGGTTGGTGAAAGGGTCCACGTCACCATGGACTCCTGGAGCAGCCGCTTCGGGACAGGCCGCTACCTGTCCTTCACTGTCCACTGGGTCAGCTTGGTGGAAGGGGGTGAGGATGGGAGAGCAGCAGCGGGCACAGCAGCAGCAGCAACACAGTGGGTGGTGCCACCCCGCAGGGTCAGGGGAACTGCAGCAGGTTCCTCCGATCCTCTGCCATCCTCCGGCACACCTGGCCAAACCCCCCGCCTCAGCAGCAGCGTGAAGGCCCGCCACTGCCAAGCGCTGCTGCACTTGGTCAGCCTTGGGAAGACCAAGCTGACGGCAACCCATGTGTTGGCCAAACTCCAGGAGCAGGAGAGGATTTGGCTGACCCCCAGAGGCCTCAGAGTCGGAGAGGTGGTGGCCGACAATGGGGCCAATCTGGTTGCCGCAATAGACAGGGGAAACCTGACCCACATCCCCTGTCTTGCCCACGTGCTGAACCTGGTGGTGCAGAAGTTCTTGCGCACCTACCAGGGGATGGGCGAACTGCTGGAAACGGCAAGGAACGTTGTGCGTCACTTCCGGCGCTCGGCTGCAGCCTGTGCGAGCCTGGAAGACGTGCAAAAGGAGCTGGATCTGCCACGCCATCGGCTGATCCTTGACGTTCCGACTCGCTGGAACTCCACCCTGGCGATGTTGGAGCGTCTGGTTGAACAGAAGCGCGCTGTCAAACAGTACCTTGCCCTGGCCACTGTTTCCGCCGCTCAGAGAAGGGACAAGACCAGCAACATCCCGTCCATCGTCCCCGATGATGACTGGAGGCACATGCAGCAGGTGTGCTTAGTGCTGGCTCCCTTTCTGCAGGCCACTAACATGGTGAGCAGGGACCATGCTATGGTCTGCGAGTGGGTGCCCCTGGTTTGTCTGCTGAACAGGGCCCTCGATGCTTTGCTGGAACAGGGAGCGGCAGCCTTGGACCAGCAGGAGCGGCAAGCAGCTGCACAGTCCACCTCTGAGGGGGAGGAGGAGGAGGACTTGGTGGAGGTCCCTGACCTTGCTGCTGATGAGGGGGAGCAGCACAGTGCAGCTGAGTTGGTGCGGGGGTGGAGAGAGGATGAGGCTGACGAGGCAGAGGAGGAGGATGAGGACAGCAGCACTGCCGTCGATGTGCCAGCAGACGTGGCCCGCCTCTTCCCAATGGCAGCGCACATGCTGACGTGCCTGCGCAGAGACCCCAGGGTGATCCAGATGAAGCAGAGGGAGGACATCTGGATCAGCATGATGTTGGACCCACGCCTCAAGGGGAAGTTGAGCCAGTTCCTGCCGCCTGCAGGAGGAGACCCAGCGCAACAAATAAGGAGCTTGCAGCAGGCCCTTGTTGAGCGCTTGGAGGAAGCCTTCCCCCAGCCTTCCACCCCCACTGTCCAGCAGCCAGCACAGAGGCAGCAGCAGGTGCCTGCATCCAGCAGCAAGCGCCCCACAGACCTGCTGTCTCTCAGCCACGAGCTCTACAGGACTGTAGAGGCTCCGGCAGCAGTGACTAGAGAGGAGGTGCATGCAGCAGCATCCTCCACCGGTCACAGCCAGCGCCTGACCCGCATGGTGGCTGACTACATGGGGTCCTATAGCGGGCTTGACAGCGATGCCCCTGTTGATCCCATGGAGTATTGGGTCAAGCGCCTGGAGATCTGGAGCGAGCTGGCGCAGTACGCCCTGGAAGTGCTGTCCTGCCCCCCTTCCAGCGTGCTGTCCGAGCGCTGCTTCAGTGCAGCTGGTGGTGTGGTCACCGAGAAACGCTCACGTCTGTCTCACAAGTCTGTGGACAGACTGACGTTTCTCAAGATGAACCAGGCGTGGGTGGAAGGCGAGTTCCTGGCCCCTGTTGTCGGCGAGAGGGGGACATGAACTGGCTAAGAACCATCGTTAATGTGCCTTACCACCCTTTACCACCTCCTGGCTCCTGCTCACTAAGCCAGCCTGGTTCACTTTGACTATTACGTCGCCTGCAGCCACACATTTTACACCTACAGTGGGCTGCTGTGTACTGCCCTTCTGCTGTCTGTCTGTGTTTCCCACTGCCAGGGTACACAGATTTACCTTCTGCTGCCACTCTGCCACCAGCTATTACGTCAAACAATAGCTATATATCTGTGTAATTTGTTTTACAAACAAAACCAAAAAACCATAAAAAAAAAAAAAAGGTTTAATTTTTCTGAGGTGCCCGGGTTGAAAACTGTGTTGTCCCAGTTGTGTATTGGACACGATGTGGGCTGCACGACCGCTGTCTGGGACCTCCTGTTGTGTTCATTTACGGCCTGGTATCACCGCTAGGTACCAGGGCTATTATGTCACGCTGCCTGCCTGCTGCCACACTCACACTACTCCTCCATTCCTCCTGCTGATGCTGCTGTCTGTCTGTGTTTCCCAACGCCAGGGTACACAGATTTACCTTCTGCTGCCACTCTGCCACCAGCTATTACGTCAAAAAATAGCTATATCTGTGTAATTGGTTGTAAAACCAAAACTACAAAACCATAAAAAAAAAAAAAAAAGGTTTAATTTTTCTGAGGTGCCCGGGTTGAAAACTGTGTTGTCCCAGTTGTGTATTGGACACAATGTGGGCTACACGACCGCTGTCTGGGACCTCCTGCCTGCTGTGTTTATTTACAGCCCTGGTATCACCGCTAGGTACCAGGGCTATTATGTCACGCTGCCTGCCTGCTGCCACACTCACACTACTCCTCCATTCCTCCTGCTGATGCTGCTGTCTGTCTGTGTTTCCCAACGCCAGGGTACACAGATTTACCTTCTGCTGCCACTCTGCCACCAGCTATTACGTCAAAAAATAGCTATATCTGTGTAATTGGTTGTAAAACCAAAACTACAAAACCATAAAAAAAAAAAAGGTTTAATTTTTCTGAGGTGCCCGGGTTGAAAACTGTGTTGTCCCAGTTGTGTATTGGACACAATGTGGGCTACACGACCGCTGTCTGGGACCTCCTGCCTGCTGTGTTTATTTACAGCCCTGGTATCACCGCTAGGTACCAGGGCTATTATGTCACGCTGCCTGCCTGCTGCCACACTCACACTACTCCTCCATTCCTCCTGCTGATGCTGCTGTCTGTCTGTGTTTCCCAACGCCAGGGTACACAGATTTACCTTCTGCTGCCACTCTGCCACCAGCTATTACGTCAAAAAATAGCTATATCTGTGTAATTGGTTGTAAAACCAAAACTACAAAACCATAAAAAAAAAAAAAGGTTTAATTTTTCTGAGGTGCCCGGGTTGAAAACTGTGTTGTCCCAGTTGTGTATTGGACACAATGTGGGCTACACGACCGCTGTCTGGGACCTCCTGCCTGCTGTGTTTATTTACAGCCCTGGTATCACCGCTAGGTACCAGGGCTATTATGTCACGCTGCCTGCCTGCTGCCACACTCACACTACTCCTCCATTCCTCCTGCTGATGCTGCTGTCTGTCTGTTTTTCCCACTGCCAGGGTACACAGAATTAGCTTCTGCTGCCACTCTGCCACCAGCTATTACGTCAAACAATAGCTGCTCACATTACTCCTCCATTCCTCCTGCTGCTGCTGCTGCTGTCTGTCTGTCTGTGTTTCCCAACGCCAGGTTACACAGATTTACCTTCTGCTGCCACTCTGCCACCAGCTATTATGTCAAAAAATAGCTATATCTGTCTGTGTAATTTGTTGTAAAAACAAAACTACAAAACCATACAAAAAAAAAAAAGGTTTAATTTTTCTGAGGTGCCCGGGTTGAAAACTGTGTTGTCCCAGTTGTGTATTGGACACAATGTGGGCTGCACGACCGCTGTCTGGGACCTCCTGCCTGCTGTGTTTATTTACAGCCCTGGTATCACCGCTAGGTACCAGGGCTATTATGTCACGCTGCCTGGCTCATTGACTGCCTGCTGCCACACACTCCTCCTCCTCCTCCTGCTGCTGAATTTACCTCCTGCTGTCTGTGTGTTTCCACTGCCAGGGAGCACATACAATGGCGCTTCCAACATGCGTGCGCCACCAGCTATTTGTTACGCTCAAAAATAGCTGCATTTCTTTAAAAAAAAAATTTGAAAAGAGAAATAAGTGAAGAAGAAGACGATATAGAAGAAGATGAAGAAGATGAAGAAGAAGAAGATGAAGAAGAAGAAGATGAAGAAGAAGATGAAGATGATGAAGAAGAAGAAGATGAAGAAGATGAAGAAGATGAAGATGAAGAAGATGAAGAAGATGAAGAAGAAGAAGATGATGAAGAAGAAGAAGAAGATGAAGAAGATGAAGAAGATGAAGAAGAAGAAGAAGATGAAGAAGATGAAGATGAAGAAGATGAAGAAGAAGAAGATGAAGATGATGAAGAAGAAGAAGATGAAGAAGATGAAGATGATGAAGAAGAAGAAGATGAAGAAGATGAAGAAGATGAAGATGAAGAAGATGAAGAAGAAGAAGATGATGAAGAAGAAGAAGAAGATGAAGAAGAAGATGAAGAAGATGAAGAAGAAGAAGAAGATGAAGAAGATGAAGAAGATGATGAAGAAGAAGAAGAAGAAGATGAAGAAGATGAAGAAGAAGATGAAGAAGATGAAGAAGAAGATGAAGAAGATGAAGAAAAAGAAGATGAAGAAGAAGAAGAAGATGATGATGAAGAAGATGAAGAAGAAGAAGAAGAAGACAATATAAAAGAAGAAGAAGATATAGAAGAAGATATAGAAGAAGAAGATATAGAAGAAGAAGATATAGAAGAAGAAGAAGAAGAAGATATAGAAGATAAAGAAGAAGAAGAAGAAGTATATACAGTACTGAACAAATTTCTGGACACAACTTCTCTTTTCAACTTTTTTTTTTTAAAGGAACATCCCCACATAATCACTTGCTGTTGTTACTTGGAAAAAAAGAGGTTTCTTGCATCATTCACCCTCAAAACAAGTGTTGGAAGCTATTTAAGGCCATTTCGAATAGTCAGCTCGAATAATGAGCTCGAATACCGACTCGAGTAGTGAGCTCGAATTCCGAGGTCGAATCGAATAGTAAAAATTATTCGACTCGAATATTCGACTGATCTCGAATAATTTACTATTCGAATTCGACCTAACTCGAATTTTGAAAAGGGGTATTTGAGCACCACTACTGAAAGGGTGCAAAAAAAATTGCAACACTTTTAGACCCTAAAATCTGGAAAGAATCATAACGCCAAGGGGGTTAAAAGCCATGTAAGTTAGCCCTAACTAGGGGCACAATTTCATACTCATGGGTTTTGTCTTCCTGGCCACCCAAATCTGCACAATTAAAAATGGGTTGATAAGGCTTGAGAGGAAAACCACAATATTATTATTTTATTATTTTTTATTTATATAGTGCCAACATCTTCCACAGCGATGTATATCCACTTCAGCCTTCAGTCATTTTCACTTTATGCATCCGAGCAATTTTCACCTATCATTCATTAGATTATAACTTTATCACTACTTATCACAATGAACTCAGGGGTCGAGTGGTGCGTGGACGCGGGTGAACGGCGTCCACTTACTATTTCCCTGGGGTGGATGCCGTTCACCCTGCCATGTTCAGAGGGGAGCAGCGCAGTGGAAAGAGAGCTGTGAGCAGCGGTGGAGAAGGGGGGCCATTTCCACCCCCTCCCCTCACCTTAGGTGCTCTCTTTCCCTCGCTCTCCCCTCCTGAAGTAAAGTGCAGGCAGCCGGCAGCGGGCAGGACTTACCTCTCCTCGTTCCGGCGTCGGATCTGCGTGCAGCTGCTCTGGTCTGTATCAGACCAGACTTGCGGCACGCAGATCCGGAGATCCGACGACCAGGAGAGGTAAGTCCCGCCCGCTGCCGGCTGCGCGCACACTACTTCAGGAGGGGAGAGCGAGGAAAGGAGAGCACCCTAAGGTGCTGCTCACAGCTCTCCTTCCACAGCGCTGCTCCCCTCCTGCTGGGGGACACCTATTCTGGGAACATATACCCCTGGCTACATATGGGCACATATACCCCTGGCTACATATGGGCACATATACCCCTGCCTACATATACTAGGCACATATACCCCTGCCTACATATACTGGGCACATATACCCCTGGCTACATATGGGCACATATACCCCTGGCTACATATGGGCACATATACCCCTGCCTACATATACTAGGCACATATACCCCTGCCTACATATACTGGGCATATATACCCCTGGCTACATATACTGGGCATATATACCCCTGGCTACATATACTGGGCATATATACACCTGGCTACATATACTGGGCATATATACCCCTGATATATACCCCTGGCTACATATACTGGGCATATATACCCCCTGACTACATATACTGGGCATATATACCCCTGGCTACATATACTGGGCACATATACCCCCCTGACTACATATAGTGGGCACGTATACCCCTGGCTAAATATACTGGGCACGTATACCCCTGGCTACATATACTGGGCACGTATACCCCTGGATACATATACTGGGCACGTATACCCCTGGCTACATATACTAGGGATATATACCCCTGGCTACATATACTAGGCACATATTCCTCTGGCTACATATACTGGGGACTACTATACTCATGGCTACTTATACTGGGGACACCTATAGACCTGGCTACCTATGCTGGGGGTACCTATTTTGGGGGAACTGCTGTCAGATTATCTGCTGTTATGTATTTTAGGGAACAGCTGCCAGATTATGTGTATGTTAGAGGAACAGCTGCTGCTAGATTACGTGTATTTTGGGGAACAGCTGCCAGATTATGTGTATGTTAGGGGAACGACTGCTGCCAGATTATGTGTATTTTGGGGAACTGCTGCCAGATTGTGTATGTTTGGGGGACCACTGCTGCCAGATTATATGTATTTTGGGTGTTACGTGTATTTTGGGTGATCCGCTGCCAGGTTTCGCGTATTTTGGGGAACTGCTTCCAAATTATGTGTATGTTGGGGGAACTGCTGCTGCCACACTGTCTATTTTGGGGAACCACTTCCATATTATCTGTATTTTGGAGGAACTTCTACCAGATTATGTGTCTTTTTGGTGAAATGCTGTCAGATTACATCTATTTTGGGGGGATACACTACGGCAGAGCTCAAACTTCCCTGGCAGACCTTTTACATCACTGCTAAGGTCATGTATATTTGTCCCCACCCATGACCACGCCCACATTATGCTTGACCACGCCCACTTTTTGGCGCACCGCGCTGCGCGCGGCGCAGAGGTTTTCCGGGTACGTCCACTCACTTCTTTTTCCAGGACTAGACCCCTGAATGAACTGATCTATATCTTGTTTTTTCCGCCACCAATTAGGCTTTCTTTGGGGGGTACATTTTGCTAAGAGCCACTTTACTGTAAATGCATTTTAACAGGAAGAATAAGAAAAAAACTGAAAAAATTCATTATTTCTCAGTTTTCAGCCATTATAGTTTTAAAATAATACATGCCTCCATAATTAAAACTCACGTATTGTATTTGCCCATATGTCCCGGTTATTACACCGTTAAAATTATGTCCCTATCACAATGTATGGCGACAATATTTTATTTGGAAATAACGGTACATTTTTTCCGTTTTGCATCTATCACTATTTACAAGTTTAAAATAAAAAAAAATTAGAAATATTTCATCTTTACATTGATATTTAAAAAGTTTAGACCCTTAGGTAAATATTTACATGTTTTTTTTTATTGTAATGTTTGTTTTTTTTTTTTTTGTATTAAAGAGTAACTGTCAGGCTGCAGAAGCTAATTTAAACCTCTAGTCTCCTGTGTTAAACAGTTTAGAAGGAAGCCAAAAAGACATTACTGAAGATAAAGATCTATCTTACCTTTGATGTATGCTTATCAGCAAAGCTTAGAGCTAAGCTGGACGCAAGCCGCATAACATACTGCAAAGCATTCTGGGGCCCTCCCCTCGGCTGCTAAGGAGAAGACGGGATCAAGTTTCAGCAGCTTCTAAAACTCAGTCCAGCCACAGCACAGATAAATCTCGGGGCAGCGTAGACTGCAGGAGTCCGCTATTGTTCCTAGCCACATGGCTCATTAATATTCACTGCAAACTAGTGTTATTCAGTATGAGCTGTTCTGTGATCAGAAGCAGGCAGGACATGACGACACATTTGGCTTCACAAACATGGAACCTGCCATGAGCTGTCAGGAGCATCATTCTCTGCATATACTATATACAAATTCTGTGAAATCCAAACGTGGACAGTGAAATGCATATGTAATGTAAGTACAGCCAATCTTTAGCTACTGATATATGTGTTTATTTTCTCTGAGACCCTATACCTAACAGCTCCTCTTTAAACATTTTATTTGGGTATTTTTGGGAGGGTGGGATGTAAACCATAGTTTTATAATGTAAATGTGTCTTGAGTTTTATTTTTTTCACTTTTAGTTGTAGTTTTACTTTTTGGCCACAAGATGGCGGCCATGAGTTTGTTTACATGACGTCACTCTAAGCGTAACATACGCTTAGAGCGACGCAGGGGGGACGTTACAGCCAGAAAAAGCGAAGCTTCCGAGAGACGCTGTCGCTTTTTCAGCGGGGGAGAGGAATCAGTGATCGGGCACCATAGCCCGATTCAATGATTGCCAGGCTAACTAACCACGCCCGGGAGCGCGCGTGCACGCGCGCGATCGGCCGCGGGAGAGCGCGGACGCGCACATGGCCTCCTGGGCGTAGCTAGTACGTCCAGGAGGCCAAAGTAGATATAGTACAAAGCAAATAGTGGGAAGCATAGATACATGAGACGTTCAAAGCTCTGTACAATCGGGACATCCAGCAATACAAGTACATACATTGTTGATATGAGGCCTGACACATCATCATCAATACTGGTACATGTTCATATGATAAATTACAGCAGAATAAGAAACACTAGGAGGCAGTCCCTGCCCTTGAGAGCTTACAATCTAATATTAACTTGTAATTATTAATATGCAGCTATTTGAATTTGTAGGAATGTTTTACAGCAAAGTCCCCATTATCCATCTCATAGGGACCCTGAGGCTTCTCCCTCCCGAGCTGAGTACCCCCAGGGGAACTGTTTTTTGTTACAGAGTCTATTTAAGCAACCAGCAAGCAAATGTGTCCAGCATCAGGCAATCCCCGCTGGTGCCGGATACTGGGAACTTTGCTGTTATGCTGCATAAGAGAAAATGTTCTTAAAACATCCCTGCATATAAGTGTAAACAGCAGAATTGCTATCTGTTTGCTTGCAGTTACTGTAGCCATCACCTGAAGCATAAAGCTTCTTGGTAATGGTAGGAAATAAAGTTGTGCCTTCACAATGTGCCATCACAGGTGCCATGTGAGCAGCTCTGCTATCTTAGCTCTGCAATTGCAAATGAACATATTTGACCATATAAAATGCATCAATTGTATTTCTTACCTCCACTACTGCAGTGATGTTGACAGGCACTCCGGTTCTCTCTATAACAAAACGTATCACTGTGGTGGCTGTTTCATTTACAAAGAATTCAGTTTGACCAGCAAACTGCACTTGTGTTTCTCCAGAAATTACAATGACGAGTAATGCAAAGAAAATAAAGACAGAGGAGGAAGTGAAGGGCATCCCTGTAAAAAGAAAGAATTATTATTGAATGTATACTAAGACACAGTAGGCTTGTTTACAATTACATAAGAAACTGGTACTTTACTATAAAGGGAGCACTGTGATGAAAACTGTAACATTTTAAGCACATGAGCCTATAACATGTACATTTGTTCCACAATGCACTGTAAAATGCAAGTAAATGAATGGTTTCCCATGAAGCTGCCACTTACTATGCATATGATTGACAGCTCTGAACCTCTTTCGGACAGGTTTTGGATTAGTCTATCTCATCACAAGGGAACCTCAAGGTATGGCAGGCAAAGGGTGTATGACCGTGCACCTGATTGGCTGACTGGCACCTGCTGACCAGATAGAGGTAGGGAATTGCCTGAACTGGTAGTGAGCAATTGTGTGTGTGTTGCAGTTAGCATTCAGTTTGGAGGTGATAGGGGTGAAGTCCCTGGAGGTGAGAGAGCCAGGGCTCGCCTGGGTATCGCATGATGGTTTGGGGGCCCCAGCAAGTGAGAGAGGCTGGGGCCCCCGGCTGTCGTGCGAACCAGTGTTTGTAATAATAATAGCATGACAGAATATATAAAAATACAAGCAAACAAAACAGGTGCTATACAGTTGTTGCTTTAAAAAATTATCTAATTTTACAGGGAATATCTGTCATCATTATTATAATTACTACATGTTAACACCCCTGGCGGTCTATTAAGAACCGCCAGGGGGCAGCAGAGCAGTTTTTTTAATTTTTTTTTTTTAAATCATGTGCTACATGATAGCCGCTGTGCAGCGGCATCCCCCCACCCTCTTCGATCGCCTCCGGCGATCTCTGATCAGGAAATCCTGTTCAAAGAACGGGATTTCCTGGAGGGCCTGCCCCGTCGCCATGGTGACGGGCGGCATGATGTCATCGACATCATGACGTCATTGGGAGTCCCGATCTACCCCTCAGCGCTGCCTGGCACTGATTGGCCAGGCAGCGCACGGGGTCTGGGGGGGCGCGAGTGGCGGACAATCGGCGCAGATCGGCAGCGATCAGAGTGCACACGCAGCTAACAAAGTGCTAGCTGCGTGTTGCAAAAAAAAAATTTTGAAAATCGGCCCGGCAGGGCCTGAGAAATCCTCCTGCGCGGCATAGCTCGTGCTCAGGGCTTACCGGGGAGGTTAATATAGTAGTGACACATTTCTCACAGTGCTTTACAGAGTATACTGAGCAGTTTACATCAGTATCTACTCCAACTCCAAGGTGCTCACGATATATTATGCAAAGTGACACGATTTGCCGGCGATTTTTCCGACGACCGGAAAGTTTTTCCGACGTGGTTACAAGTCCACGATCACGCAAACAACATTTAGCGACATGCGGCAACAATGAATGTCACAGCAGATCAGCTCTTTAAGAACCCAGATGACAAAGTACCGCAATCGCTTGACATTCCGCTTGTGCCAAATGTGTACCATCATGTGACCTTGCATGTACTGCCGGCCAGAAGATGGATCATGGAACGCTCGTTGTCAGGGAGACGTCACTGGATCCATCTTCCTCCGTCAGGTGGTGAGTATTTAGCTTTAAAGAAAGTAAAGTCTCAGGCAGGGGTCACACTTGTCTGCTTTCGTGCGCGTACTGTGCACAGAAAAACTTATTTCAACTGAGAACTCATATTAGGGCCATTTCACTGTCAATTTTCAGCCAAATGGATCTGGTAAAACAGATCCGTAAGGCTTGGTTCACACTGGCAAATGGATCCATAAAAACTAATCTGATCAACGGTCGATCGGATCCGTTTTCACTCCGGTCTGCAGAGCGGGTGGGTGAGGGAGGGTTTCTTACCAAGACTTCCGTCTCTTCCCCTTGCATACCACGTCGCGTCACGTGACTACCACGCTTCCTCCTTCAACCCAGAAGGAGGGCACATGATAGTCACATGACGTGACGTGGGACAGAATTGAAGGGGAAGAAGACTGAAGCCTGGGTAAGAAATCCTCCCTCCTACACCCGCCAGCTCAGGTGCACTTTGTCCCCCCAGACCTCCACCCCCAGTGGATCATCCCCACATCCCCCCCCCCCAGACCCCCAACCCCAGTGGATTTTGCCTTTAGAATGGTCAATTTCTTCACCAGTGTGAAGAAACATTCCGTTCTCTAATTGCCCCTAATGCGGCGTTTTAGCTTCCAGAAAAATTGGTCCAGCAGCAAACTTGCGGTCCGTTTAGCGGATCGTGAGGAATAGATCCATTTGAACGGATGGATGTGATTGTATCCATAGGTTAACATTGGATCCTTTCGCATCCGTTCTGTTCCAATCCGCAAACAGACCGTTTTTTAATGCCAGTGTGAAATGAGCCTTAATCAATAGGCTAGGTCACACTTGCATGCAGATTTCTAATGCAGAAAAAAACTAACATCCTGCAGGATAATTCTGCACATTTTATTATTATTATTATTTATATAGCACCAACATCTTCCATAGCACTGTACATAGTATAAAACAAATATTGGGGAACATATATACTGTACATGAGAAGTTCAAGACACTGTACAATCATTACATTCAGTAATACAATACAAGTACAAATACATACATAGTTGGTGTGTGGATTGAAATATCACTTAAAAAGAAACCCCGACCAAGAATTGAACTTTATCCCAATCAGTAGCTGATACCCCCTTTTACATGAGAAATCTATTCCTTTTCACAAACAGACCATCAGGGGGCGCTGTATGGCTGATATTGTGGTGAAACCCCTCCCACAAGAAACTCTGAGGACCTTGGTACTCCTGGCAGTTTCCTGTCTGTGAACCTTGTTGCATTGTGAGAAATAGCTGTTTACAGCTGTTTCCAACTGCCAAAAAAACATGCAGCAGCTACATCACCTGCCAACAGTAAAAATGTCACCATGTAATAAATGTCAAAATGTAAATCAGGGATTTAAAAGATTTTACAATGGCTAAATCATTTATACATAATTATTGTAAAAATGAAGCACTTTTTTATTACATTATTTTCTCTTTAAATTGGTACACATTCATATGGTGAATTACAGGAAAATAAGAAACTATAGGAGGAAGTCCCTGCCCTTTGCGAGCTGACAATCTAGAGGGTAGTGGGGTGGAGTTATGTCAGTTTTCTCAATTACATTAGCTTCTGTGAAAAAAACACACTTTTTTTCTGCATTCAAACAAACATAGTGGGCAGAAAAAAAATCGCGGGCAAAAAGCGAAAGATAAGTGTGACCCCGGACTCAAAGTCAGCTCACAGAGTGATCACTCCCATAAGCACAGCAATAGCATATGTAGAGACATTTCTGATATACTTACGCTACGCTACACAAGTCTTCCTTCAGTGAGCACAGAAAGTAATTAATACCCGCAATTGGACCCTTTCCAAGTATGTTAACAAAGGGTCATATTACAAGTCTTGTGTTTCGAAGACGAATGTTGTTTCAGACTATGCAATTACTCTTGTGGGCCTAGAGTGGTTGTGTAATATTATTATCAATAATTAAATATAGCCTTCTCCTGCAGAGCATCCACTTATGATTTTAACCTATGGCGCATTTTTTTTTAACTCAATGTTAATCTGCGGTTTACAGTCTTATATACTATTGCTAAGCAAAGTGCAATTCTGAAGTGTTCAGTAAACTATAGAAACCAATAGTACCTCAGCCATAGACCCTGAACAAGCATGCAGATCAGGTGCTCTGACTGTAGTCTGATTGGATTTGCTGCATGCTTGTTTCAGGTGTGTGATTCACACACTGCTGCAGCCAAAGAGAATAGCAGGACTGTCAGGCAACTAGCAGCCACCGTTTGACTCTCAGCCACCATCCAAGGTGAGAGACATATGGAAGCTGCCATATTTATTATATTTTAAACAATAACAGTTGCCTGGCAGTCCTGCTGTTCTTTTGTCAAAAACAATGTGATCTTCATGCTAATTCAGGGTAGGGGTGGACTGACCATTAGGGCACTTGGGCATGGACCGAGGTCCTGCCCCTGGTACAATTGAGAGGCAGGGAAGGGGAGGGTGCAGTGGCAGCAGACATTGTAGTTACAACTCACCTTCCGCCGCCGATTCCCCGCAGCCTCTACCTCCTTCCTCTCTCCCAGGCATCCATCGTGTTGGTAACAGCACATCCCTGTAATGACGTGACAGCATGTCATCACAGGGTGCGCTGTTACCAATGCGACAGATGACGGGAGAGGAAGGAGATAGAGGCTGCGGGGGATCGTCGGTGGAAGGTGAGTTGTAACTACTATGTCTGCTCCCCCCGCTGCTGCTGGGCACCTACCTATCTAACCTATACTGCAGCACCTATCTATCTAACCTATACTGGGGGCAACTGTACTGGCTACCTGTATTGGAGGCACCTCCACCGCGCAGGTGTGGTGTGCAGTTGTATGGGGTCCCATAATCTCCTGGGGCCCCATGAGTTGTCAGTCCGCCGCTGATTCAGAGTCTATGGCTAAAAGTATTAGAGGCAGTGGATCAGCAGGACAGTCAGGCAAAGTGCATTGTACACCTGAAGTGAGAGAGAAATGGGGACTGACATATGTATTTCCTGTTAAACAAGGCAGATTGCCTGGCTGTCCTGCTGAGCCTCTGTCTCTAATAATCAAAGCCATAGACCCCAAACAAGCACGCTGATCAGATGTTAATGACTGAAGTCTGACTGGATTAGCCACATGCTTGTTTCGGGTGTGTGATTCAGACACTACTACAGCCAAAAAGATCAGCAGGGCTGACAGGCAACTGGTATTGTTTAAAAGGAAATCAATATTTCAGCCTCCATATATCTGTCACCTCGGGTTCGCTTTACAGCGAACCCCAGCCAAAGCTCCGGTTCAAAATTAGTAATTACCCTGCATAGAGGGAAGCATCAGGATCCGATTGAGGCTTCCCTAGGTGGTCCGCAGTTGCTGAGCGCAGCCACATCATAGCCCGCAGCTCCTCTTCCGCTTTCATGACAACGCATTGGAAGCTCGAATCCACCCGCGCTGTAGGACGGAGCTGCGAGCTTCTAAATGCACCAATCCACTGTGACCGGGAACAGCAGACCACTAAGGAAAGCCTCAATAGTATCCTGAGGCTTCCCTCTCTTTAGGTATCTGATTTTGTACACAAGCTTCGGCTCAGGTACACTTTAAGCTCCCCATTTCAGAAAGCAAAAGCACTTTTTTTCAATAACCTGTGAGGGTACCAACAAATTTGTCCACAGCTCTAGATGAGAACTGGGCAAATGAAAATATTGACCCATGCCTCACCAGGCATTTAGTTTGTACTTTCATTCTGTGTTAAAACATACCAAGATGAAAAAGTGTGAATGGATCCTGAGCCAAAGCAAACCTGAAGCGAAAATAAACTTATGATAATGAATTGCATGTACAGTAAATCTAGAAATAGAACATTAGCAAAGAAAAGAGTCTCATATTGTTTTCTAGTACTGGAAGAGTTAAGAAACTTCAATTGTTATCTATGCAAAAGAGCTTCTCTGAGCTCTTCCACCCAAATTGGGTCGAAGGCAGTTCTGTTTTCTGAAACACTTACACAGTCATGAAACAGTGAAAGACAGCTTCTTACAAGGTTTTACTGCAGGGAAGTTCAAAGGGTCATTAGCTCTGCTTTGTTTTATAGTTTAAATTAAAGTATGGTTTGTAAAGTGAAAATGTGACAGAATGATGCAATGTTATAAAAAAAAAAGCTTTATAACTGAAAACAAAAATAAGAGACTATTGTTCTATTCATTATCCATACTACACATACAATTCATTATCTCATAAGGTTTTTTTTTGGCTTCAAGTGTGCTTTATTAAGCATACTATGGTTTGCAGAAAACATCTGTTTCCTCATCGTTTCAGTAGCAGCCTAATAGCTCAATTGGCTAAAATTGTAAAATTCTTAAAATCTTCAGCTCTGTAAACAATTCGAACTGCAGATCCCCACAGTCATGAGTTCAGCGGACCATCGCAATAATTGAAATGTAATAAGTGTAATAATTTCCTTATTAACAAGTTATCACATCTCGTCCGCTGGTCCCCCATAGCTTGATGTACAGCGATGTCTTTGTTGATTCATTCTGTAGGACCCACAAACAATAGCGACTATGCTGGAAATGGAGCTACTCCGGCCAGATCACACAATAGCCAGTTCTCAGCAGCATCAAGCAGAGAGCAGCAAATTACACACCCATGCACTTCATTGCATCAAACCAAATTGCTTAGTTGAAATGCTAATTGCTATTGAGGCTTGAGGATAGACGGCCAGGAGATCTTGTGCTTCAGAGAATGACGCACATTTTTTATTCCACTCCTGGTCCATTGTCTTGATGAGAATTATTCAAAACCCATTCAGAAAGGTAGCTCCTTGTATAACCTTTAAAAATGTGGGAAATTTCTAAAGCGCAGACGGGCATTACAAATCGGATGGCCTATGCGAGTCCCAACCAGATGGCTGGATTAAGGCCATGTTAATTCTTTAATAAAATAATGCTTGAAGCTGGTAAGGAAAAAAGATTCTTTAGAAACGCAGGCAAGCAGTCTAGGAGGACCAGCTTTGTCTCAGGAAAATATTCCTTTTAGAGGCTGCTCGAGGAAAGACTTAAGATGTGTTTGTGTGACTTGTTAAGCCGTAAATGATCTTGCACTTTTTCTATTGAGGCCTGTAAATAAAGAATTTAACTTTGCTTTAATTGTACAAGTAAAGTTTGATTTCCTGACGATGTAAACAAACTAGTGTTTGAAAAACACTTTAGGAGATTAGTGCTGATGGAAACCTGGAGAGAATGCTTAGTTGTGAAAATCTGGTGACAAGGAAAGGAAATATAAACAGTAACATTTAGTTTATTCCATATAATGGTATTTATAAGCAAAGGACGTATAATCAAAATGTGCTACTTCTGACAACTGGAACAACAGTTGTTTTGTTTTGATTAAAAGTCACATTTTTATTTGTTCATGTGGATTTGATGTGTTTATACCTTAGTATAATGATAATTAAATGTAGGTTAGGAGTTAAACTAAGTAGCTTAACAGTTAAAACTAAAGCTCAACCTAGCATTAAAAATGGAGACCAAAATCTGCTGGCACTGAATATTCATCTCTTTTCCTAAAAGGTTTTGTTGGTAAGTGTGTGTCTGTGTGTGCATGTGTGCGTGCGTGTGTCTGTGTGTGTGTGCATGTGTGTGTGTGTGTGTGTGTGTGTGTGTGTGTGTGTGTGTGTGTGTGTGTGTGTGTGTGTGTGTGTGTGTGTGTGTGTGTGTGTGTGTGTGTGTGTGTACTGTGTGTGTGTACTGTGTGTGTGTGTGTGTGTACTGTGTGTGTACTGTGTGTGTGTGTGTGTGTGTGTGTGTGTGTGCGTGCGTGTGTGAGTGTACTGTGTGTGTGTGTGTGTGTGTGTGTGTACTGTGTGTGTGTGTGTGTGTGTACACTGTGTGTGTACTGTGTGTGTGTGTGTGTGTGTGTGTACTGTGTGTAGATAAAGAGAGAGAGAGAGAGAGAGAGAGAGAGAGAGAGAGAGAAGATAGTCTTGTCACTAGCTGTCCCTCAGAGGGGCTCACATTGTGGTCCATGCCATAGTCCTAAGTCAGTGGTAGTCTAGGGCCAATTTTAGTATGAAACCAGTTGACTAATCTGTATGTTTTTGGGATGTATGAGAAAACCAGAGTGCCTGCAGATACACGGAGAACATACAATCTCCATGCAGAAAGTACTCTGGCTGGGATTTGAACCGGAGACTCAGCGCAGCAAGGCTAGAGGAAAACTGCCAGGGCACTGGATAGTAAAAGTTTATACCATTATTTCCATGAGAACATAAACATTTACAAAAACCAGTCAGCAGTAGGTGCATCTAGATATCAGCCTGACAGTCATTTTTCAAGATGCCCTATAGTAATAATAATTCTAACATTTGTATGGCGCTTTTCTCCTGTTGGACTCAAAGTATTCAAGAGCTGCAGCAACTAAGGGTGCACTCAACCTCAAACCTCAAACCCTCAAACCCTGGTCTCCCATGTCTAAGACAAAGCCCTTAGCCAGTACACTATCCAGCCACTACTTTGTCAGAGGCCTATACAACCATGCATATAAAGAAGGGAAACCCATAAAATAGCTGTCAGGCCCCTATCTTGCACACACTGCTGTTTGTTGTCATTTTTAACACGTTAATGCTAAACGGATGTTTTAAAATGTCCTGTTTTTGCAATTTTCAGTGCAGAACAAACATATTAAAACAATTCGTTTTGCTGCTTGGAGGATCGGAATACACCCACAGGTGCCCCAGTGGTGAGCGAATGTACACATGCGAACACACGCGTGCACACTCATGAGTGCCCGCTTTCCGCCACCAATGGGCGGTATAGGGAGGTTGTTAAAGTTGTTTTTGAAAATCAAAAGGTATGAATTTTTACTATCCAGTGTCCATCGTTTTTCTTTAATGTATATACTAACTTATAATCATATTATTTGACATTAAAGTGAACCCCAGGTGAAAATAAACTCATGAGATAAACAATCGAATTTATCCTCCTACTCCTAAAAAAAATCCTTTTTTTTTTTTTTTTTTTTTTTTTTTTTTTTTTAGATATCCCATTGTTTTATTTTATATTTTAACACTTACAAAGTGGAGTTAATGTTTTGTTGCCTCTGCTCAGTGGCAGTCTATTAAGTACCCCAGAGTTAAAATACATGAACTACTGATATTTGAATCTCCTGCAACTATCAGAAGTTGTAGGAAAACTTGCCAGGAAAACTTTTTTGGGTGTAATCTGCTTATCAGTGGGGTTTACATCATTCCCGACAAGGTACCGACAAGACAAGCTGTCACTTCCATGCCTAAAAATTAGCTCTTTCAAGCAGCAAAATACAAGTAAACAGCCTGGTTATTAATATGTTTTGTACTGTACATACGCATGTTTATATCTTCATGTCACATGTCGCCTCGAGTACATTTTAACTATAAACCCTTATCCTAGATGGTAAACCTTAATTATCAACATAATTCTGAAATAGCCATAATTTTACCACCAAAATTACTTTCCAGACTAGGGGTGTTGCTGGAATCCCAGAGGGTCTGGGGCAACCTGGAACTGCAATAAAGAGAGGAATGATTGGCAGGCTAAATATACTGTGGTGTGGAGTGGGCGTGCTTACGACAGCTCATGGGTGAGGCTAAATTTACATGAACTAAGCATGTGTAGCTCAAAATCAGTAGTCTCGCTCAAGGGCCCTTTTCCACTAGCAATCACAATCACAAATCACAAACGCCAGCGATTGCGATTTTTCATTACTTTTGTTATGCGATTGCGATTTTTCATTTGCATTGCATTATCCCTCTTAAAATCGCTCCAGAAAGCGACTGATTTGCGATTTGCAAATTGAATCACTATAGTGGAAAATACTTCTCGTGATTACTATGATAATGTAGCAACCCTAGCGATTTAAAAATCACTAGCGATTTGCGATTTTGTGATTCCGCTGTGCAATGGAAAAAGGCCCGCATTTTGGATGAATCCCCTTCTCCTGGAAATAAAAGCAAAGCCCTAATAACTATAGAAACAGCGATATAAAACATGATTATTGTACAGTTTGTGTACTTTGTATACCTCACGTTAAACACACAGCACATGTGCTGCTTGTAGTATGCGTAGTGTTTATTACACAAGCAATGAATATTACCGGCCATAAATGAATACACCCCATTGACAAGGATTACAGTTTTTTTTGCAAGTATACATTTTTGAATGAATGACTTCAGCCACATGATGTTTTTAATCTCATGTGATCTTGTTGTCACAGAGTGTGAGAATATCAAGTTCAATATTCAACTCCCTGATGGGAGGAGCTTCCTAAAAGAGCATCTAAACCTGTCCTCCTAGGCCAGGCAAGAAGTCAGGTTGTACAAAAAATTATCCATATTTAATACCAGGCAGGATGTGAGGGGGAGAAAATAAGAAACCAACCTTGGTGATGAAGACAGTTTGCATTGAAAGGATGCCAGTGCAGTCACCATGTTAAAGCGGCATTGTCAACATAAAAAAATCTAATTTCAAACAGTAACTGGTCTGAGTGTATTAAGTGATAAAGATGCTAATCCTGCATTAAAAACTTGCAAAACGTTTTCTGCTGTTATGGTTTGTAGTTATCACATACTTTAGGAGCACTGGCCCTAGTGCCAAACAGTGCAAAGAGTTGAATGCTGGGAGTTCTTTTTATCTATAATATATTCCTCCTCTTCCATTTATTTCCCTATCTAGCTGCTTATCAGAAACACCCTCTGATGACTTGTGTTTACAAGCAAGGCTGAGGTGGCTCAGTGATTGGATGTGTAAATAGAACAAAGACAGTGCAGTTGTTAGTATACACCTCAGTGGGAGTGTCTGAAGACTCTGGGAGGAGGGCAGCTAATGAATACACAATGAGCAAGAGAAGGGAGGGGGGAAAACAAGAGTCAGGGAGGATATGATGTCAGCATTAGCTTGGCAAGATGGCCACTGCCTAGAATAGGATTTTCTGCTTTTCCTTTATAAAATTCACAGGAATCATTATGTGGATAGCACAATACATCTGTTACGTAAGTAGAAGTAGTATTTATCTACTTATATATGTGTTTTTTCTAGGTTAGCATGGGTGTCGCTTGTTCTTTAAAGAGGAGCTGTCAACCATACTATCTCAGAAAACAAAACAAAACAAAACATATATATGTAGATAAATATTTGCTCTACTTACATAACATATGTATTGCACTGTCCACATTTTGATTTTAGTAATTTTTCTACAGTAAAAAAATAGGAATTCCTTCTTAGCGTTTCCCATATTAACTGTGGCTATTTTGAAGCCAATCCTGATGTAATTTCCTCCCTTACTCTCCTCTGCCTGATTTGCCTGCCCTTCACTATAGAAAGCGCATTGTCTTAGCATGATAAATATTGGCCAAAAGGTTCAGAGATCAAATGAAAGGATTACTTATTTTTTACAGTGATGTTAAAGGCTAAAAATCAATGCATAGTCAAACAGTGCCATCCTTCTTCTTAAAGTGGATCTAAACTCAAAACTTCCTCTCTGCTCTAAAAGATTAGCCACAGCAAGATAACCTTTACAGAAAAATAATTCTCAATACAATTTTAAAAACCTGAAGTTTTAATAGGTTTCACTTTTGCAGGGAGCACTGAAAGGGTTGGACCTCAGTGTTTGCTGCATGCCAGAGCTGCCTTGGCAGAGCTCTCCTGCAGTCTATTCACAGTTGCTGTGAAACACAGAGAAGATAATTCTTCAGCAACTGTTTATGTGGAATGAAGACTTTTCATTACGTGCTGTGCAAAGGTTTAGGTGTGCTTTAACAAAGAACAAACCTGCTCCATCAGGTAAGATAAACACCTATCCAAGCTACCTTAATGTAGCTAGACATGGCCTGCATCTAAGGAGCACATGTAGTTTTGTGACTGTGTCATGCCAAGCAAGGAAGCGGCTATACAGCCTATGTGAAGGTAAAGGCTGCATTCATCAGTTTTAGTATGTACTTGAACGTTAAGTGACTTATGCATTAATAAAGGAGAAACCTTAGGGAATAAGTGCTGGGAGTTAATAGAATCCTAAGCCATAACACCACCTTAAAGTCAGTCCATTAAACAGCCACATGCACAAAGCCACCGCAGGCCCAGAAAAACTAGGTTATAGGTGATAAACTTGGTCTAAACATGAACTTTCTGTGACAAACTCTTACTAAGTTACCTCCTTCAATGAAAAGGATGGTGAATGCCATAGTGATCCCTGTCCTCTTCCCCCAAGGTGATGGCTTTTGAGGGTATTTGATGACATTTCTTTCAACTTCCCCAACCCAGCAAAATACAGGCAACGATAATAGGTTTTAAGATTAATCATTAATCCACAGAAACCGTGGAAACTCGTTCAACCACCATAGGCTATTCTGGTGGAATTAGATGGTAACGAGACCTGGGAGGAACACAGATAAAACACTAAGCAAACTAGTGTTCCTAGGGCCACTTTTGGAAATTAATATAGACTAGACATAATTTATAATGCGAATCATTTGTGCCACCGTCAAAGACAAGGGATCAAAAAAGAGCTAAGGTTGGTTTGTCTGAAGAGGTATACTGTTTTTTTCCAGACTATCCTAGAAAGTGTAATAGAAATTTCACAGTGGACCTCTTCTTGCAGTGGTCCTATGACTTGCCAATCTTGTAATGGCTAAAAACCAGCAGAAAACAAAACCTTAGGGCTCTTAACATTAGACAACGCGTGCAGGAGCCGTTCTCCTGCTCGCGTTGAATGGCCTGTGGCGTATTGTCGGGATGCTGTGGTGCGACGCAATCAGCCGTGGTAGCTATTAATTGAACCCGACGGGAAAACGCTGGCTCCCGGCGGTTCAACGCACCGAAATGCAGCGTCGGGTGTGAAAGGTAAAATGAAAGTCTATAGACTTTCATTTTATCTTGGTTAACGCAAAGCTTGGACTTTGCGTTAAAACGCAGGAAAAGGGCTCTAGTGTGAAAGAGCCCTAATAGCCACATTTTCGAGTTTTTGTAGTAAAAAATGCAGCAGAAGTTCGGGAATTGGAACAAGAGCAAGAGAAAAGCAAGTATGATGAAACTCAGAGTAACTTGGTTCCCATTAAAAAACAGGCTATGACATTTTACTCAACACAATCATATTCAGCAGGCAATAGCTGGATGTTCTCTTTGAATTCCACATTGTGGATGTCATGTCAGTTATAACTATAGTCATTAAATGTGCTTGTTGGGCAAACAAAGGGAATTATAATTATTAGATTGTTATTACTGAATTCTATAGTGCCATCATTTTGACATAGACACATAATACAAAAGCAGCGTGCAACATAAATTTGATTAGTGTATTTAAATGTGACTTAGATCACTTAACCTCCCTGGCATTCTATTGAGATCACTATCAGGATAAAACTAGTAATAATGTGGTTCCACCCCTATGTAATAATTCCACACTCCAATATGCAACCAGGCGGGGCTTTCTTTGAACCAAAGTTCTCTTTTTATTTCTTCATTATAGTCTTTCCAGAAAGCAGATGGTAAGTGTAGACATAAACAAACAGGCCTCCACTTCATAAAACAATGCCTAGACTATAATGAAGAAATAAAAAGAGAACTTTGGTTCAAAGAAAGCCCCGCCTGGTTGCATATTGGAGTGTGGGATTCTATTGAGATCGCCAGGGAGGCTGCGGGAGGGGTTTTTTTTAATTAAAAAAAAACTATTTCATGCAGCCAACTGAAAGTTGGCTGCATGAAAGCCCACTAGAGGGCGCTCCGGAGGCGTTCTTCCGATCGCCTCCGGCGCCCAGAATAAACAAGGAAGGCCGCAATGAGCGGCCTTCCTTGTTTTGCTTAGATCGTCGCCATAGCGACGAGCGGAGTGACGTCATGGACGTCAGCCGACGTCCTGACGTCAGCCGCCTCCGATCCAGCCCTTAGCGCTGGCCGGAACTTTTTGTTCCGGCTACGCTGGGCTCAGGCGGCTGGGGGGACCCTCTTTCGCCGCTGCTCGCGGCGGATCGCCGCAGAGCGGCGGCGATCAGGCAGCACACGCGGCTGGCAAAGTGCCGGCTGCGTGTGCTGCACTTTATTTGAAGAAAATCGGCCCAGCAGGGCCTGAGCGGCAGCCTCCGGCGGTGATGGACGAGCTGAGCTCGTCCATACCGCTCAGGAGGTTAATAAACAGACAGCCATTGTATAGTCAATGCCAAAAGTCAAGCTCTTAAAAACACTTTATGATCCATTGATCTCAGTGATTGATGTTATTGTGGTTGCATTAGCTGGTTTAGATATTAGTCAAGAGTAGCAGTAATAGCTAATAACGAGTGATTTAAAAGGAACCTGAACTGACAACTGAGTACAATTATTTAAAATAAACACATGATGTACCTGCAAATAAATATTGCATACTTACCTCAGGTTTTCTCAGAAGCTCACCATTTTCTCCTCACAACGATTCCTTCCTGTTCTGACAAGATTTTGTCTGAACTAAAATATATCAGTTGCTGCCAGTTATATATCAGTTGTTGTCAGTTACAACTGAAAGGACAACTTATGTACAAGGTAGTGTCCATGTCTACCTATGGCTCATGTGGGCGATATTACAGTTCAACAGTGTGCTGACCCGGAAGCTGTTACAGGGTATTGCCATTTTTAAAATGGAGGATGGAGATTTCCCTTCGATTACAGTGAACAAACAGGACACGGTAGAGGAGAACGAAATTGATAGGTAGATTATGCGGGAGGTACCATATGTTTGACGTGTGTATGTTTATTTTGACTCTTAATTTTCAGTTCAGGTTTGCTGTAAGCATGTAGCAGCAGTTGCTTTACTGTCTCCGTGCACAAATGTATATTCAGTCTCCTTCTTGGCCAGGTGTTTTATACCATGCCATGAAAGTTGGGAATATATTTTTAAACTCATCTTTAAGTTCAGCTAAGAAATAGCTACATTTGACTTCTTGTCTGAGGTCCTTCAATGAAATGTGTGTTACCAGTAAAAAATGCAACCTCTTTCTATTTTGAAAAAGTAGTTTTTCGTTAAGGAAAAAAAGAAATGCATTTTTTTTGCTCAAGATTTATTATACTGACACAGCAAGATCTCCCTTCCCTTTATCCCATCTAAAACTAATTCAGCCAATTATTTTTTTAGAATGCCCGGTATTTCAGCCAATTTGTGTTCCTCCTGGTTAATTCTGAATAGCTTGTGCACAGCAAGAAGGTATAACAATGCCCCCACCTGGATTATTCTGAATGATCAGACACAGCACAGCTTACTATTTATCCCCAGACTCCAGTCTCTATTCATTAGAACTAACTCAAGTTGCCATGACCAAAGGGAACCCTTTCCAATTTCCCTGCTCTGGTCCAGCACAGTGGAGACACAGTCCACTAAGCCGAGTATTGACAATGAGAAAGAGTTGTCACATAAAAGCTGTGGCCCGGCTACTTCACACAGGAGAGATGCCAACTAGCTTTGAAGGAGCAAAGTCTCCCTCTGCAGTCATACAATTATGAAGGTTACATAAGATCTTTGATTTGAATGACCGACTTAGTATCTCAGTTATGGGAAACTACAACTGAAAATGAGATCTTATTTAAATAAACAATAGGCATTTCTTTAAAAAAATGAAAAATAAACTTTTTTTCAATTTTGTTATTGGTATGGAGCAGTTGATATCTCAAAGGGAAGGGAAGGGGCGGGGGGGGGGGGGGGGGAGAGGGGGGATACTTCAGCTATGCATTGAGGGCTGTCACGGAACACTCCTGATTTGCAGCTGTTTATGGTTGTTCATGCTCTCTCCATTGGTGATACCCTCAAGGCTTCTAATAATCATCCCAGGGCTGGCCTTCTCCACAGGGTCTATGTCCACTGTCCTCACTGTCCTCCTGTACCACCACTATGCATATCTATGTCCACTGTCCTCCTCCTGTATCACCACTATGCATTTCTATGTCCACCGTCCTCCTCCTGTATCACCACTATGCATGTCTATGTCCACTGTCCTCCTGCATGTCTATGTCCACTGTCCTCCTCCTGTATCACCACTATGCATGTCTATGTCCACTGTCCTCCTCCTGTATCACCACTATGCATGTCTATGTCCACTGTCCTCCTGCATGTCTATGTCCACTGTCCTCCTCCTGTATCACCACTATGCATGTCTATGTCCACTGTCTTCCTGCATGTCTATGTCCACTGTCCTCCTCCTGTATCACCACTATGCATGTCTATGTCCGCTGTTCTCCTCCTGTATCACCACTATGCATGTCTATGTCCACTGTCCTCCTGCATGTCTATGTCCACTGTCCTCCTCCTGTATCACCACTATGCATATCAATGTCCACCGTAGTCCTCCTGTATCAACACTATGCATGTCTATGTCCACTGTCCTCCTGTATCACCACTATGCATGTCTATGTCCACTGTCCTCCTGTATCACCACTATGCATGTCTATGTCCACTGTCCTCCTCCTGTATCACCACTATGCATGTCTATGTCCACTGTCCTCCTGCATGTCTATGTCCACTGTCCTCCTCCTGTATCACCACTATGCATGTCTATGTCCACTGTCCTCCTGCATGTCTATGTCCACTGTCCTCCTCCTGTATCACCACTATGCATGTCAATGTCCACCGTCCTCCTCCTGTATCACCACTATGCATGTCTATGTCCACTGTCCTCCTGTATCACCACTATGCATGTCTATGTCCACTGTCCTCCTGTATCACCATTATGCATGTCTATGTCCACTGTCCTCCTGTATCACCACTATGCATGTCTATCTGCACTGTCCTCCTGTATCACCACTATTCATGTCTATGGCCACTGTCCTCCTGTATCACCACTATGCATGTCTATGTCCACTGTCCTCCTGTATTACCACTATGCATGTCTATGTCCACTGTCCTCCTGTATGTCTATGTCCACTGTCCTCCTCCTGTATCACCACTATGCATGTCAATGTCCACCGTCCTCCTCCCGTATCACCACTATGCATGTCTATGTCCACTGTCCTCCTGTATCACCTCTATGCATGTCTATGTCCACTGTCCTCCTGTATCACCACTATGCATGTCTATGTCCACTGTCCTCCTCCTGTATCACCACTATGCATGTCTATGTCCACTGTCCTCCTGCATGTCTATGTCCACTGTCCTCCTCCTGTATCACCACTATGCATGTCTATGTCCATTGTCCTCCTGTATCACCATTATGCATGTCTATGTCAACTGTCCTCCTGTATCACCACTATGCATGTCTATGTCAACTGTCCTCCTGTATCACCATTATGCATGTCTATGTCCACTGTCCTCCTGTATCACCACTATTCATGTCTATGTCCACTGTCCTCCTGTATCACCATTATGCATGTCTATGTCCACTGTCCTCCTGTATCACCACTATGCATGTCTATGTGCACTGTCCTCCTATATCACCACTATTCATGTCTATGTCCACTGTCCTCCTGTATCACCATTATGCATGTCTATGTCCACTGTCCTCCTGTATTACCACTATGCATGTCCATGTCCACAGTCCTCCTCCTGTATCACCACTATGCATGTCGATGCCCACTGTCCTCCTATATCACTATTATGCATGTCTATGTCCACTGTCCTCCAGTATCACCACTATGCATGGCTATGTCCACTGTCCTCCTGTATCACCACTATGCATGTCTATGTGCACTGTCCTCCTATATCACCACTATTCATGTCTATGTCCACTGTCCTCCTGTATTACCACTATGCATGTCTATGTCCACTGTCCTCCTGTATGTCTATGTCCACTGTCCTCCTGTATCACCATTATGCATGTCTATGTCCACTGTCCTCCTGTATTACCACTATGCATGTCTATGTCCACAGTCCTCCTCCTGTATCACCACTATGCATGTCGATGCCCACTGTCCTCCTATATCACTATTATGCATGTCTATGTCCACTGTCCTCCAGTATCACCACTATGCATGGCTATGTCCACTGTCCTCCTGTATCACCACTATGCATGTCTATGTCCACTGTCCTCCTCCTGTATCACCACTATGCATGTTGATGCCCACTGTCCTCCTGTATCACCGCTATGCATGTCTATGTCCACTGTCCTCTTCCTGTATCATCACTATGCATGTCTATGTCCACTGTCCTCCTGTATCACCACTATGCATGTCTATGTCCACTGTCCTCCTCCTGTATCACCACTATGCATGTCTATGTCCACTGTCCTCCTGCATGTTTATGTCCACTGTCCTCCTCCTGTATCACCACTATGCATGTCTATGTCCGCTGTTCTCCTCCTGTATCACCTATATGCATGTCTATGTCCACTGTCCTCCTGCATGTCTATGTCCACTGTCCTCCTCCTGTATCACCACTATGCATGTCAATGTCCACCGTCCTCCTCCTGTATCACCACTATGCATGTCTATGTCCACTGTCCTCCTGTATCACCACTATGCATGTCTATGTCCACTGTCCTCCTGTATCACCACTATGCATGTCTATGTCCACTGTCCTCCTGTATTACCACTATGCATGTCTATGCCCACTGTCCTCCTGTATCACCACTATGCATGTCTATGCCCACTGTCCTCCTGTATCACCACTATGCATGTCTATGCCCACTGTCCTCCTGTATCACCACTATGCATGTCTATGTCCACTGTCTTCCTGTATCACCACTATGCATGTCTATGTCCACTGTCCTCCTGTATCACCACCATGCATGTCTATGTCCACTGTCCTCCTGTATTACCACTATGCATGTCTATGTCCACTGTCCTCCTGCATGTCTTTGTCCACTGTCCTCCTGTATCACTCATATGCATGTCTATGAAGTCAAGATACAATTTCTGCAACCAGAAGTCTAGCTTGACAGAGATCTATTTTTTACACGTCTAATGATGATTGTTCTTGACATCTGTGACCTTAAATTCCACAAGGAAAGGAACATAAGCTCAGCAGACTTCTGAAAGTTCATTATAAACCTTAGCATTATATGCTGTATATCTATTAATCAACATTGCAAATTAGCACTATATTAAACAATAGTTTTGATATCTCAATCGCATGACATTATACATATTAACAAATATAATTTCCCATCCGGCAGGGCCCTAGCCAAATGTAGAAATCAAATCCATCAATTATATATCATTTGATTAAAATGTCAAAACATCTAATATATAACAGCGCAAAAGTCCATTTATTTCAGTAATTCAACTTAAAAGGTAAAACTAATATATGAAGTAGACCAGTGGTTCCCAACCTTTTCCGGCCCGGGGAACACTTTCTGACCAAATTTTTCTCCGGGGAACGGCGGGGGTGGGGGGGGGGGGGCGGGTGTTTGCGCGACCTAGTGGACAGTGCCGTGCGCAGGAGGCTATGGGGGGGGGGGGGCTGGGGTGCGGCTGCATAGCTAGCATAGTTGCCCCAGTGTAGGAGGGAGTTTAGTTGCCTCACTATAGCTAGTATAGTGCCCTAGTATAGCCAGTATAGTGCCCCCAGTATAGCCGGTATAGTGCCCCAGTATAGCCAGAATAGTGCCCCAGTATAGCTAGTATAGTGCCCCAGTATAGTGCCCCAGTATAGCCAGAATACTGCCCCAGTATAGCTAGTATAGTGCCCCAGTATAGCCAGTATAGTGCCCCAGTATAGCCAGAATAGTGCCCCAGTATAGCTAGTATAGTGCCCCAGTATAGTGCCCCAGTATAGCCAGAATAGTGCCCCAGTATAGCTAGTATAGTGCCCCAGTATAGCCAGTATAGTGCCCCAGTATAGCCAGAATAGTGCCCCAGTATAGCCAGTATAGTGCCCCAGTATAGCAAGAATAGTGCCCCAGTATAGCCAGAATAGTGCCCCCAGTATAGTGCCCCCAGTATAGCCAGAATAGTGCCCCAGTATAGCCAGAATAGTGCCCCAGTATAGCCAGAATAGTGCCCCAGTATAGCTAGTATAGTGCCCCAGTATAGTGCCCCCAGTATAGTGTCCCAGTATAGCCAGAATAGTGCCCCAGTATAGCCAGAATAGTGCCCCAGTATAGCTAGTATAGTGCCCCAGTATAGCCAGTATAGTGCCCCAGTATAGCCAGAATAGTGCCCCAGTATAGCCAGTATAGTGCCCCAGTATAGCCAGAATAGTGCCCCAGTATAGCCAGAATAGTGCCCCAGTATAGCCAGAATAGTGCCCCCAGTATAGCCAGTATAGTGCCCCCAGTATAGCCAGAATAGTGCCCCAGTATAGCCAGAATAGTGCCCCAGTATAGCCAGAATAGTGCCCCAGTATAGCTAGTATAGTGCCCCAGTATAGCCAGTATAGTGCCCCCAGTATAGTGCCCCAGTATAGCCAGAATAGTGCCCCAGTATAGCCAGAATAGTGCCCCAGTATAGCCAGAATAGTGCCCCCAGTATAGCCAGTATAGTGCCCCCAGTATAGCCAGAATAGTGCCCCAGTATAGCCAGTATAGTGCCCCAGTATAGCCAGAATAGTGCCCCAGTATAGCCAGAATAGTGCCCCAGTATAGCCAGAATAGTGCCCCAGTATAGCTAGTATAGTGCCCCAGTATAGCCAGTATAGTGCCCCCAGTATAGTGCCCCAGTATAGCCAGAATAGTGCCCCAGTATAGCCAGAATAGTGCCCCAGTATAGCCAGAATAGTGCCCCCAGTATAGCCAGTATAGTGCCCCCAGTATAGCCAGAATAGTGCCCCAGTATAGCCAGTATAGTGCCCCAGTATAGCCAGAATAGTGCCCCAGTATAGCCAGAATAGTGCCCCAGTATAGCCAGAATAGTGCCCCCAGTATAGCCAGTATAGTGCCCCCAGTATAGCCAGAATAGTGCCCCAGTATAGCCAGAATAGTGCCCCAGTATAGCCAGAATAGTGCCCCAGTATAGCTAATATAGTGCCCCAGTATAGCCAGAATAGTGCCCCAGTATAGCCAGAATAGTGCCCCAGTATAGCCAGAATAGTGCCCCCAGTATAAACAGAATAGTGCCCCCAGTATAGCCAGAATAGTGCCCCCAGTATAGCCAGTATAGTGCCCCCAGTATAGCCAGAATAGTGCCCCTAGTATAGCCAGTATAGTGCCCCCAGTATAGCCAGAATAGTGCCCCCAGTATAGTGCCCCCAGTATAGCCAGTATAGTGCCCCCAGTATAGTGCCCCAGTATAGCCAGAATATTGCCCCAGTATAGCCAGAATAGTGCCCCAGTATAGCCAGAATAGTGCCCCAGTATAGCCAGTATAGTGCCCCAGTATAGCCAGTATAGTGCCCCAGAATAGTGCCCCAGTATGGGTAGGTGGTGCCCCCCGCCCGTCTCCGCCGCTGTTATTACCTTAACAGCTGCCGCTCTCCCCTCTCCAGTGCATGTGTTTATTTAAGGCAAGCAGCGTATCTCCCGGCTGCTCTGTGATGCGACAGGAAGCAGGGCAGCGGCTTCCTGTAGCGGCGATATGTATCGCCGTTACTATGGTAACCGAGCCCTGATTCCTGCGCATCACAGAGCAGCCGGAAGATACGCTGCTTGCCTTAAATAAACACATGCGCTGGAGAGGGGAGAGCGGCCGCTGCTAAGGTAATAGCAGCGGCGGCCGCGGGGACGTGCGGGAGGGGGGGGGGGGGGGGAGAGGACGGCACACCAGGCAACATGCCGCGGCACACTGGTTGAAAACGCTGAAGTAGACTCATTACATGCACAGCAAGATATTTCAAGCCTGTATTTGTTTATGAGAACCCCAAAATCTCAGACCATTACAATTTTGTGAAAAGGTTAAATATTCTAGGCTCAAAGTTTCAGACTAATCAGCTAATTCATCCAAAACACCTGCAAAGGGTTTCTATTTCATATACCATATAAACTCGAGTATAAGCCGACCCCAGTGTAAGCCGACTCCCCAACTTTTACCCCCCAAAAAATGTGGAACATATGATTGACTCGAATATAAGCCTAGGGTAGAAAATGCAGCAGGTACCTGATAAACTGTGTTAGGCTGGAAGAAGTCCCAGGTACATAGATCACAACTTGTTGCTGTTGCTGGGCGGAATGTAGCAGTGATGGCTGATCAGATAGGGTGGTGTAGGCAAAAAGATGCTGTAGGCAACAGATTCAGATACTTTCATGAATGTAATTTTGATGTATAAAATCCACAAATCCACAAGTGGGGGACATGTAGTTATGATGAGTGTGACCCACTCCATTTGCTCTGCATAAGCTAAGTGTTCCGGGTAGCTTGTAGCATGTAAATATGATGACCGTTTCCCCCTCGATTGGTTCTGCATCAGGCCATCAGCTACTGTAAGTGACCGATGAGAGTGCTGACTGCTGAGTGAAAGGAGCCCCCTTTGCTGTGCAGCATTCTACTTAAAGAGGAACCATCACGGAAATCTTAAAATTTAAAACACATACAAATAAGAAGTACATTTCTCCCAGAGTAAAATGAGCCATAAATTACTTTTCTCCTATGTTGCTGGCATTTACGCTAGGTAGTAGAAATCTGACATTACCAACAGATTTTGGGCTAGTCCATCTCTCTATAGGGGATTCTCAGCCTAGCCTTTATTCTTTATAAAAACATTCCCTGAAAATGATTAATACAAACATGCTGGCTAGCCTCCCTGCTCGCTGTACACTATTTTGGCAGTTGGACGGAACAACTGCCATTCACTAAGTGCTTTTAAAAATAAAGAAAACCCTGAGAACCCCCTATTAGAAGATGGGCTAGTCCAAAATCTGTCGGCAGAGAATTAATCGGGGAAACCACACTAAGCAAAGAAAAAGTTTTATATTTTACCCACTACCTGGAACACTTACAGTAGCTGATGGCCTGATGCAGAACCAATCGAGGGGGGAAACGGTCATCATATTTACATGCCACACGCTACCCAGAACACTTAGCTTATGCAGAGCCATTGTAGCGGGTCACAATCATCATAATTAAATGTCCCCCACTGCCCGGAACACTTAATTTATGCAGAGCTACTGGCGGGGGGTTACGGTCATCATAATTATATTCCTCCTGCTGCCTACAACACTTTGCTTATGCCAAGGGCTACCCGGGGGAGAGCTGCAGATACATCAGAGGGGTACTCAGGAAATGTGACTCGAGTATAAGCCGAGACCCCCACTTTTGGGCCACTTTTTGGGCCCAAAATCTCGGCTTATATCAGAATATATACGGTATTAGTTTTACCTTTTAGGTTGGATTACTGAAATAAATGAACTTTTGCATGCCATTAAAAAAATTTAAGTTTTACCTGTAGATCCCTCTGTGATCAGATTTAAATCAGAGTGGGATCGATTATTTTGGCACATTGGCTGGCAATCTATGTATAATTGTGAACCTTAAGACATATTCAAGACAGACATAATCCACAAAGCAAGTTGCACTTAAAATAAGTGCTCTACTCTAGAAGAAGTTTTTTTTTTCTTGTGGTAGTTTCTAGGAAGATTTATGATCCATACTGTAATGTTGATTGAGAATGGATTTCACAAAATCACTGCGAGGGAGAAGGCACCCCAAAAAATAACCAAGGATGTAATAAATGTAACATGGTTTACACGTAAGCAGAAAGGGCAACGCCAACATTAGAAACAAATTTTTCTTTTAGGCGCTCCAAGCTCTGCACCTTGGCTAATCAGACACTGCTTTATTTGACCTGAGGAAGCAGACTGTGCTCCACGAAACGCGTTATCGTTTTTGTGTCTGATTGTTAAAATTTCTTTCCAATATCAGCGTTGCCCTTACTTCTAACATGTAAGCCATTTTACATTTATTACATCCTTGGTTATTTTTTGGGGCGCCTTCTCCCTCCCAGTGATATTGTTTACAGGCCCCTAGCTATTAGAGGTTGCTGTCAATTGTTTGTTTTGTGTACCCAAACAATCGTTTTTTTCTGGAGGGCGACCCATACATTTGAAGACAAAGAACCTGAGTGGGGGCGGGATTTCCTCACTTAATTTTTTTTCATACTGTGGTTGCTGGTCTTACAACTCACCTTTGTGAGTACCTCATCACTTATAATATGCTGCACTCGTCTCTCTCTGTGTTTTTCCTGTATCCATAGGAAGTCTCAGGACTACACACCTCCCCGGATTTCACAAAATGGACACTAAGGTTTTTGTCTTGACAGCAAGACTGCATTGCATTCCATACCTTACTACCTCAGAATTGCAGGCTGCTCTAACTAATGATGCTCAACTATGCACGGCTCCGCCATGCCCACTTCTGCCCCTGATACTCCTCTGCCTGCCTCTTGCTACTTCCCTACTCTCCCTTGTCACACTTCTGCCTTGTGAAACCCTGTGATGAAATCAGTGCTGGCTGCTACAACAGTACTGAGGAAGAGAGATACAGTGAGACTCTGATCTGACAGTGGTGACTGACAGGCTTAGTAGATCCCTATCTATGGCAGCAGCAACTGCTGCCGAGGTAGTAAGACTGTAGTAACTGCCAAACAAAGAGTTAGTTAATATTTGTGCCACCTGTAGCTATCGCCTCCTTATTATTTATGCTACCCACCCCACACAACGTCCCCAGCAGGGCCGGATTTAAGCCAAGGCCCCATAGGCTATGGCCTAGGACACCACAGGATCAAGGGCAGGTGGGTGGCAGGCTATACTGGGGGGTCATCTGGCTTCTTATACTAGAGAGCGGGGGGGTGGTCATTAGGCTATATAAACTGGAGGGCAGGGGGGAGGGTTATCTGGCTACCTATACCATCTAGAGCATTTCAATGGCACCGTTATATCTGCAATTTGAAGTAAAACACATTCAGTAGCACTTTGCAGGATTCATGGTAATTAATGCACTGTATGCTATACAGTACACCATTCTAGCCAGAGGTCTGTGGGCCTGTGTCACAATAATGTGCAAATAAGCCCTTGAAATTGTACCTGCTTTCTTCATAACAGTGTGGGCACTGGTAAGGCAATCTGGATAACATTCCTTATGAGGGAAAGGATATGAATCTGCAAATCAACCATATGTAATTTTCCTGAGAGGTGCAGTTGTTGGAAGCCTCTAAATACAGAAACAATGGCAAAGTGCATGACATCACAAAGCAAAGAAAATCATCATCAGTTGAATCATGGTCAACATATAAAAGAGTTGAGAGCAGCTAAAAATGGGTGAGTTGGTAATGAATGTTTGTTATATTCTCCTGTATTTTTATATATATTATAATTGTCAGCACAAACTCTCTCTGGCATTTCTGAATGAAGCTGCAGCACATGATGACAAGGGAACTCCAGTAGGCTTACTATAAATGCAGAATTACATCATGAATTAATAATTAAAATGTGATAGTGCTTTGTAATTCCTTAGTGGCCAGAGACACTAATCCACATACATTGTAATTGAAGTCTATTTCTAATGCCAATTCTACTTTTTCCAAATAGATATTTATGATTCATATGATTGCAGGCAAATTAAATCACAAGCTGGCTTCTCTCATGTGCTGTGCCAACATATGAGCACCGCAATTTTCAGCTCTGTGTAAGTGTGTATATATATATATATATATATATATATATATATATATATATATATATATATATATATATATATATTCCCCCGTTAATGAACGAGATATGGAATGTAGATTAGTTCTTAACCTGAAGCAATTCTTAAGTTGGAACATTGTGCCATCTCTGTCCCCTGTACCTCCTCTATGCCCTCCTGTGCCTCCAGTGTCCCCTCTGTCCCTTCAGTGTTACTCCACTGTGCCACCTCTGTCCCCCCACTGTGTCACCTCTGTTCCCCCACTGTGTCACCTCTGCCCCCCCACGGTGTCACCTCTGCCCCCCTGTGCCCTCAGAGTACCACAGCAAAATTTCATCTTACCAGTTCAAAAAACACTTTTTCTTTGAGTTCTTTAAAATTGATTTTCTCAAAAACTGCAAGGTCATTTTGGAAAAAAGTTGGTGTGGTATATTCACACTGCTTAATCACTTAAATATTAATTTCTCATAAGTGCCTACTTATATTACAGCTGTTAAAAATAGCACTATTTCTGTAAACATTTTTAGGGGAGATGTGGCTGCGTCTGAGGATAGTTTCCCTGCAAACATAGGACATCAAACCTGACATATAGTATTGTGGTCCCCCTGTAACCATTCATATTTGGAGGATCGCATGTCCACGGGATCCCTTATGGCAAACCAAGAAATATATACCACATTTGGAATATCCTGCAGGACATTTTACATGTATCAAGTCAGGAGCAAAGCTAAATACAACAAAAGAAGAGCAATTGGCCATAGCATAAGATTCTAAATTAAACTAGGATCCACATTTTCTACAATTTTTGTTTACAACTTTCTTCATAAATCAGGTCACTCAGTGTGGTGACTGCAATCATCTTTTGCTCACCGAGTACTGCGTAGGGACAATGTTGCACAAAACTCCTTCCACAACACTGCTTGTGGCTTTGACTGCACACAGAACTCACAAAGCAACAAAGAACACGTGAAAAAGCCTATGACAATTTACGTGCCATTGTCTTTCAGAAAAAAATAAATGGTACATAAAAATTTGGAGAATAACAATTTTGAGAGTCAGTTTTAACTATTTGTGTAAATGTACTGTATGCAATAAAGCGTAAGAAAAAAATAAATAAATATGGAAGAATGACAGAAAAAAAAATATCAGGCATTCTTTATAAACAGGTTCCATGAAAAGCGTTGTGCCCAGTGCATGTAGGTCCGTACGCCTCAGACACAAAACACTGCTATTCTGTAGAAGGCCCTTCCTAATAAGTAGCCACTTGTTGCACTAAGAAACTATTGTCTCCCACCAGGGTAAAACAAAGCAAGTGTTAATAATTGAATATCAACACCTGGCCAAACTCTGCATATCGGAGAACAAAGGAAAGCTGAAATATTGTAACGTAATACAGGTTCAGGCTACACCCGAAGCAGCTCTGTGACAGTTACTTCTCAACAGGCCAACATAGCTATCAGGTGAACAACATGGCTTGAGATCAGGTAGTACGAGCTGTCCGCAGCACCCTCTATTCCAAATCATTAGGCTGTCAAATGAGTCACATCTAGAAATAGTTTAGAATTCAAAATTATTACAACACATAGAAACAAAGACCCTCTAATTTCTCATAAAAAAAACCCAAAACAAAACAAAAACAATATTAAATATCTGCTGAACCCGCTTTATTAAGAATTGTTTTTCATAAGGTATCTTAATATCAGCAAACAAAGTAGACAAAGCACTCCTGAATGTTCTTCTGAATTAGGAATGGGATAAAGTAGAATTAGTATTTATGCATCACTAATCCTGTCTCTTACACAGCCTTCTGTCTCCACGTAAAGTTACTAAAGCACATGTGATCAGAGTGTTCAGACAGAATCACTTACCTAAACCATGGGGCTGAGAGCCTAGAGCGGCTAGCTGTCCTGTGCGATGTGATGATGGTCAGTGGGACATGTCTTATGGTGTTCCTTGCAAGATGTTACACACTGTCAGTCTCTTTCTACCCTCAGAGCATGTGGGGGGAGGAGCTGTGCAGCCTGATACTAATCTAGTTCTCATCACTGCAACCTGTCACCTAGCACAGCACTATCGTCCTACACACTGATAGCTTCAGATCAGCTGATCCATGACTCAAACCCACAGCTGAAAAATTCCCCCTATGTGGAGCCTATATGCAAATGTGCGACTGTAATTATATTTTAATGAACTTGGCTAATTCTCCAAGAGGGAATGCATGTCTGGCAGCTGGCAGGTAGGAGCTCTTCAGAGCAATCCTGTGGTTTCAATGTTCAGGAATGTACCTGGTAACAGAAAAGTTTTTTTCTGACATCTTACATCTATTAAAGAGACTCCGTAACAAAAATTGCATCCTGTTTTTTATCATCCTACAAGTTCCAAAAGCTATTCTAATAGCTGTAACCTGTGTGTCGACCCGGTCACAATAAAGGGTATTTTTATGCAGCAGTGCCCTTCTCTCTTCCTTGATTGACTTAGCTATTCTAATGTGTTCTGGCTTACTGCAGCACGTTTTACTATCACCATCTCTGTAATAAATCAACTTATCTCTCTCTTGTCAGGCTTGTCAGCCTGTGTCTGGAAGGCTGCCAAGTTCTTCAGTGTTGTGGTTCTGTGATGCATCTCCCCCTCCAGGCCCCTCTCTGCACACTGCCTGTGTATTATTTAGATTAGGGCAGCTTCTCTCTTCTCTCTTATCTTTTACAAGCTGGATAAATCCTCCTCTGAGCTGGCTGGGCTTTCACATACTGAGGAATTACATACAGGCAGAGCTGTCTGCACTCTGCAGGAAGAAATAGCCTGACACTTCAGTGGAAGATAGCTGCAGGGGGAAAGAAACACACAAATGATCTCTTGAGATTCAAAAGGAAGGGTGTATACAGCCTGCTTGTGTATGAATGTATTTTCTATATGTGGACATACTGTACATCAACCTACTTCCTGTTTTGGTGGCCATTTTGTTTGTTTATAAACAAACTTTTTAAAACTGTTTTTAACCACTTTTAATGCGACGAGGAGCGGCGAAATTGTGACAGAGGGTAATAGGAGATGTCCCCTAACGCACTGGTATGTTTACTTTTGCACGATTTTAACAATACAGATTCTCTTTAAGTTGTTTAGAATGACATAACACTCTCCACCTAATGAGGCACCTTAAGTCAGACAACCAGCTGTAGGGTTACAGGCTTCATCTATGGTCAAGCGAGATTGGGAATGATATTGGGCAGGGTTCTATAATGACAGCAATAAAGGCTAACTAATGAAGGGCATGTGAAAAATGTCATGCATTATGCTTAAAAAAAATAAAAATAAAATAAAAGCTTGCCCCAAATGTGAAATAAAAAGGCCTGGTAATCTTTTCTGTGGATTCAGTTATTGCAAAAAAGAAAAAGAAAAAAAAAAAAGTAAAAATTAGTAAAAAGTTTCATCTGCTGTATCTTGGTGGAAAAAAAAATTGTCCTATATCTTACCATGGAGCCTTTTGCATCATCAAATGCAGTTCTTCTGGTTGCATTTGATGCCACCTTGCCTAGGCTGGGGTGGGCCCTCCGTGTTAAGTGCATAGAGCCACATTGCGTTACTTTGGAATAAGCCATTGTAAGCTAGAAAGACTGCCCATTTCTGAAAAGTCGGTTGAGACACAAGTTATTCTGTTAGGACTAAGTAGCTGCCACTTATGGTAGGTGTTCTGACAGGTTTTAGACTAGTCCATCCCCTTAAACTGGATCCTCAAACTTCTTTAAGGCTTGGTTCACAGTGGTCAGTTGCATAAAGCACGTGTTATAATGTGTTATAATGACTGTGAACTGCAACGGAGAGTGGACATGGATAAACACTAAGGCCTGGTGCACACCAGAAGAGTTTTTCTGAGCGTTTTGAGTTTTTAAATCTGCTGCTAATGTTATCCTATGTGTCTGTGCACACTGGAGCAATGAGGTTTTGTAAAAAACCCCACAGCATTACATTGGGAAGAGCTTTTAGAGGTTTCGAAAGCTCTTCCCAATGTAATGCTACGTTTTTTTTTACAAAACCCCATTGCTCCAGTGTACATAGACACATAGGATAACATTAGCAGCAGATTTAAAAACTCAAAAAGCTCAGAAAAACTCCTCTGGTGTGCACCAGGCCTAAGTCTGCATGCAGCGATGTACATCATGCCGAAATATGTCATGCAGAAATCTACTGAATAAAATCTATTGAAATTCTATGTGCAGAGTGCAGAAGGAATCAATCAGAGAAGGATCCATTATTTTGCCACATTGGGTGGAAATCTACTAATGTGTGGCTAGCTTTTCTGCCAGATCAAGCAGAAAAAAACTAAGGAAGTCTAAGAATAAATACTACTGATCGTTGGACAACATGCATACACTTCTGACTAATAACCTTAAAAATAGTAAGACACTTATAAGTACAAACTCGTCATGGAGCTCACCTCTGAACCCAGTAAGATGGTGCAATTATTTCAAGACTTGCTAGCTGATTTACCGTGTATAAGAACTCCACCCCTTTTTCGGTGAAGGCAGCTGAGAGTTTCTTTGTTTACCTACTCCTCCCTCAGGACCCTCCTCTTAAGCCGCATCTACACACGTAGATGCGGCTGCGATGTTCCTTATCAATCGAGCCGCTGATGGCGGTGCACGCGCGGCGAGCGGGGACGCGGAAGAGGCGATCCGGCGGCTAATCGAGCTGCCGGATCGCAGCCTCATCTACGCGTGTAGATTAGCCGCCGGATCGCCTCTTCCGTGTCCCCGCGCGTGCCCGCCGCGTCCCGGCTCGCCGCTGGTGCGCCGCATTCGATTCCCCGCTCGTACCCGCTCATCCCCGCCGGCTCCGCTTATCTTCCACTCGATTCCCTGCCATTGTCCCCTCGCGGGGAGCGAGCAGGGAATCGGCGGAAGCAAGATCCGTCCTGTTGGATCTTATCAATCGAGCCGCATCAGCGGCTCGATTGATAAGGAACATCGCGGCCGCATCTACGTGTGTAGATGCGGCTTTAGTCTCCTCCCTCATAGGAGACTCAGAGCTCCCTGAATGCAAACATTACCCTAGAACAGGGGTGGCCAAACTTTTTAGACCAAGGCCCGTTCTTGAATGTACTACTAAAGGGCCGAACTAGCAAAATTAAACAGTTTTTGCAGATTGCCGTTAGGTACACTATGCCTGTGACATTTCCATGGGAAATATCTCCGTGTGAAGTAAGCACAGTGGCAGCTGCAAATCAGCGGTTGTTATTACTACTGGCACAGTGATAGCTGCTAATCAGTACCTGTTAAGGTCCGTACACACGCCGGACTGGAGGCAACGACGGGTCCGTCGTCACCTCCCGCTGGGTGGGCGTTCCAGCGACAGTCCGGCGTGTGTACAGTCTGTCGGCGGACTGATACGGCTGTTTCTGAGCGATCTGCCGGGCGGATCGCTCAGAAACAGCCGTATCAGTCTGCAGACATACTGTACACACACCGGACTGTCGCTGGAACGCCCACCCAGCGGGAGGTGACGACGGACCCGTCGTTGCCTCCAGTCCGGCGTGTGTACGGACCTTTACTGCTGCTGCTGGCATAGTGATAGCTGCTAATCATTGTCTGCTACGGCTACACAGGTGGCTGATAGCAAAGGGGGAGGCAGAGCAGCAACAAAAGGTAGCCCCAGCATCTGGCACTACAGCTACAGCCAGTCTCATGGAATTATAGAGAGCTTTGGGGGCCACCAGAAAAGGCTTGGGGGGGGGTGCATTTGGTCCCCAGGACGGTCTTTGGATGTGTCTGCACTAGAGGAAGTGCTCAAAGCAATCAAAAGTTTAAAAATACACAAATTCTGGGTCTGATGACATTCCTATAATACTTTATAGGAAGGACTCAAGATTTGCAAAAAATAGGAAATTGAATGCCGTTTTCTGGTACAAAAAACTTTTTCATATAAACTTTATTGATACATATAGCAAAAAATAGCAAAAAACGTTAAAAACTATATCTTTGGTTCCACATAGTCAGTCTTTGTGTAATCAACAATATCAAAACACCAATGACTAAGACTGATAGTGACAATACTCTGGCTTGGCTTGATATTTTAGTTGCGACCCTTGATGTGTTAAAAGTGGCAACGACACATGTTCGTTTCGGGCAGTTTTACTAAACAATTATCCCCTTCGTCAGGCCATAACACACAGCTCTAGAAAAATAGACAATAACAAATATTAAAATCACAGTCCCATTAAAAACCAAAACATCTCAAACCGAAGAGGAAAAGGAGCCACCAAGATTATCGAGTGATGGAATGTATTTCACCTGGTTCAAATAAAATTCCTATAATATACATGCAATCTAAGAGTTAAGTATGGACAGACTCCATATAGGTCAACACTGCAAGTTATCCTAAAGCTGGCAACTAACGGTCCAATTTCTAGCGAAAAATCGTTTGAGCGATCACAAATTCTGATCGGTTGTAAATAATCTCAGTTGATGGGCACAATCGATAATGAACAATTATAAAAACAATCATCCGATTGAATTTTCATCGAACCAAAATTTGGATTTTCTTGTTGGTCATGATAGATAGGAAGCAATGATTGGTTAGTTGATGGTGTAGTGAACTATTTTTCGTCCGATCAGAATTTCTGATCGCTCGAACGATTTTTTGATAGAAATTGGACCGTTAGTGGCCACCCTAACAATGTTCCCTAAATCAAATATAATGCTAACATTTGTATAGTGCTTTTCTCCAGTCAGACTCAAAGCACTTGAGAGCTGCAGCTGCTAAGGGTGCGCTCAATAGGCCACCCTGCAGTGTTATTAAGTCTTGCCCAAGGACTCCATACAGACGATTAAACCCTTGAATAACATACATGTCAGTCAATGTCTTTACTGAATATACAGTAGCAATATGTGAATCGTTTGGAATTATATGGATTTCTGCAAAATTGGCCATAAAATGTGATCTAATTTTCATCTTAGCTACAGCAATAGACAATAGTTTGATACACTGTAAGAACCCTGTAAATAAAATGTAAGCAACATTAGCTGGGTTACTACCACAATCCCACCACAACCACTGTATCCTACATAGAATTTATCTCCATGCCGTTTAATAGTAAGTGGAGCACATGACAGGGTTGTCTCCTTCCCCTAGTACTGGTTGAACTCGATGGACATATGTCTTTTTCAACCCAAATAACTGTGTAACTACTTTTAATTCCGGACAAAGAGTACATAGCATAGGAAGTTCACCTCCATCCCAACATTCAAGGGTTGGATATAGCTGGGATCCCTCACAAACCAAACCTTTTTGCAGATAACCTCCTGATATTCACTGCTAACCCCCATTTCTCACTTCTTCATCTATTTGATGGCCTTGATAAAAGTAACCAAATTTCAGGCTAATCCTTAAACCTGTGGAGTCATCTCTGGTGAATGTTAAACTAGACAATCCCTTCTGGATCTTATTGCAGAACAAGTACCTAACAATCCATCCAGTGAAAATGCCTCCAATACCTAAGCATTACCTTGGCCTCTTCCTACGAATTGATATACAGGACTGTGGAGTCGGTACCAAAATCTTCCGACTCCAACTCCAGGTACCCAAAATGGTTCAGACGCCTGAGTCTAATACTTACCAGGGCTGTGTATTTTGTACAAAAATTATCCGACTCCGACTCCCAAGTTTATGAAATCACCGACTCCGACTACCCAAAATTGCTCCGACGCCTCAACTCCGACTCCACAGCCCTGTTGATATATATATATATATATATATATATATATATATATACATATATGTATATATATATATATATATATATATATATATATATATATATATATATATATATATATATATATATAGTCCAAGGGGGTCAGCAGCTCCCACGATCCCAACAGGCTTTTGTGTGCACGCAACTGGGGTGGCCCAATTCCCACAGGATTAGATAAAGAACAACAAGGAGTTGCAGCACACTGTATAACCTGTGTGAAGCTCAAATAAAAGAGCAGTGTGCTGCAACTCCTTGTTGTTCTTCGTTCTCTCTCTCTCTCTCTCTATATATATATATATACTGTATATACTGTATATATATATATATATATATATATATATACAGTATATATATATATATATATATACACATATATATATATATATATATATATATATATATATATATATATACATATATATATATATATAGATATGTATACACATATATATATATATATATATATATATATATATATATATATATATATATATATATATAATACATTTACATATATAAGACTTTTGAAGCCACAGAAGATTCAGTCGTTTCTGAAGTATCTTTTCTTTTGATAACCAGGTGCCTTTGTAGGACATCTATCACACAATACAATATTATTTGTAAAGTGATTTTCTCCCATAAGACTTAAAGAGTACTGAAATGACTTAAAGCAAAAAATATATATATACCTGGGGCTTCCTCCTGCGCCCTTCAGGCTGATTGGTCCCTCAACGTCCTTCTTCACTCCCTGGATATTCCGCATTTCAGCTTGGTAATTCAGCCACTTGGCGCAGTCTGGCCACACACATTCCCCATCATGCTCCCGCAGCCAGGAGCATACTGCACAGATGCCGAACTCTCCTGGCAACAAGGGTGCAACGAGGCACGCAACCGGGCCGCGCTTGTGCTGACTGGCCAAATTGCCAGGTTGAATTGCGGAAGATCCAGTGGAAAAGGACAGCGAGGGACCGATCAGCCTGAAGGGGGCTGGAGGAAACCCCATGTATGTAAACTGCACATTAAACAGGTGAATTTTATGTTTGCACTGGTAATGCTTCAAAATGTTTTACCAATCTTTTGACTAATTGGGCCAAAGGTATTATTACCTGGCTTGGACGAATACATTGAATAAAAATGACTCTCATTCCCAAAACTTTATATTACTTTCAACTTCTACTGAGAGTCCCTCCTCATATCTTTAGGGTAATGCAATCTAAACATGTCTTTAACTTGGAGGATATCCAGACCATGCTAACCCATGAACATAACTGAGGGCTAGATGTACCCAACATTACTAAGCTCTACAAGCCCTCTCAAATAGCACCCTCATAGGCCATTTTAAGGGCAGTGAAAGGCTACTTAGACCCGAGCTGCACCGTCACTACACCTTGGAGACATGTGAGAGATGTGGTTACTAGAAAAACACCATTGTCTCTTCTAAAGCTCAGTCTCCACAAATATTTTACAAGTTGGGGACTCATATCCTCTCATCTCCCTTTCCTTGCCTTGTGCATAACCCCCTGTTTCCTCTAGGCCACAATGATCCCCACTCTAATTCAATATCAATTTAGTGTACAACATGCTTGACCACACAGGTATTGAGCCTTCTTTGAGAGAAAACCTCTATGCCCTCACCTCTGAACACTTTTGATACATACAGCTGCAATACTGGATAGCAGATTTACTGAGACCAATAGCTGACTTCCCAGCTCATGTTACACAATTCAAGACCAATAAGTTGAGACAACCCCAATACCAAAGGTCTAGGTCAGTTATGGCTAACCTTAGCACTCCAGCTGTGACAAAACTACAAATCCCTTCATGCCTCTGTCTCCCCGAGTTATGCTTAGAGCTGTTAGAGTATTGCAATGCATCATGGGACCAATGCCTCATGGGAGCCATCACTGGTCTAGGTTAAACACTATATAGTCACATAAATACTGAAGTACAGAACATCAAACATCCATATTTGCATAAATGACCTAAATGACCTTAAAGCGTAGGAGGCCTGGTGGATATCTGGAGTAATATACAGTATCCAATATCTCAATCAATAAACATACTCGAGAGTCAGCTTACATAGCATTACATTACTGATTTGGTCTTGGGTGCTGGCCAGGTTGTCCAGAAAAGGCTTCCCTGGCTCTGACCGTTGTCTCAGAAGTTGTGGAGGTAGAGGAGATATGTTGCATACTTTCCGGTCTTGTGCCAAACTACACCTAACTGTGATCAGAGCCTTATTTTCTCTCAATTTGGTGTGCAATTCCCAAAGAGGCCCTAAGGTAGTCCTTTTGAACCATAGAACTCCACTACTTCCTAAAACCCAACTAAACAGTAAATTGCACGAGCCTGGAACAATAGCAGTAGAACAGATTGAGGAAGGCAGAGCCAGAATTTCCAACGTTATGGTTCATGAGAGAATGGTCAGTATGGTTCTAGACTCACAAGCAAAATTCGAACAAATTTTGGGGTTGCATATTTCAATTTCTACATCCAATGAAGTGCTCCAAGGTATCCTAGCAAAGGAATAAGATCACATAGAACCTGCCTTTAGCAACCAATAGGAATTGGGACATCCTCTTATAAGTGAGAGAATGGAGGGTTTCATTCTGTTTCCTGCTTTTACTTTGGCTGTAAAGAGAAAGGGATTCATGGAGAGATGTATTAGATTGACAGGATCAGTGAGTGTACAGGGGCAGTAGTAGTAAACAGTTTTTGACAGTACACAGACTACAAAGAGAAGACTGTCATTCACTAATATTGCTGATATTTCACTGTGTGGATTTTATTTATTTTTAAAGGGATACTGTAGGGGGGTCGGGGGAAAATTAGTTGAAGTTACCCGGGGCTTCTAATGGTCCCCCGCAGGCATCCTGTGCCCGCGCAGCCACTCACCGATGCTCCGGCCCCGCCTCCAGTTCACTTCTAGAATTTCAGACTTTAAAGTCTGAAAACCACTGTGCCTGCGTTGCCGTGTCCTCACTTCCCCTGATGTCATCAGGAGCGCACGGCACAGGCACAGACCATACTGGGCCTGCGCAGTACGCTCCTGGTGCCATCAGCAGGAGTGAGGACACGGCAACGCAGGCACAGTGGTTTTCAGACTTTAAAATCTGAAATTCCAGAAGTGAACCGGAGGCAGGGCCGGAGCATTGGGGAGTGGCTGCGCGGGCACAGGATGCCTGCGGGGGACCATTAGAAGCTCCGGGTAACTTCAACTCATTTTCCCCTGACCCCCCTACAGTGTCCCTTAAAATGTGGTTTTCCCCATGTTATAAATAGAAGGGTAATATTGTGCACATTTGTAAATAATTAACCATCTAAGGACCGCAGTGATTGAAATCTACACCCTGTTTTGGTGGGCTTTTGGCTGGCAGGGCGTAGATCTTAATCACTGTTTCCGCCGCTCAAACCCGACGATTCTCGCCGCATCTCACAGGCTCTGCCTGTCTCTATGACGGCAGAGTCATGTGAGCCGGTCAGGAGCCGATTTCATTGGCTCCTGGCCCTGTCTTTCAATGTAAGCCGTTCCCATTGGCTTACATTGAAAAACAGGGTCAGGAGTCAATGAAAGCGGCTCCTGACCGGCTCACCTGACTCTGCCGTCATAGAGACGGCAAAGTCTATCTCCTGGGGGTCCTGGCTTGCGGCGCTGACGGCAGTTGCGGCGGGTATGTGCGGCGATTCGTCGGGATTCCGTCGGGATTGGACCAGCGGTCTCCGGTCCTTAAGTGCCCAGAGACTGCTGGTCCTTAAGTGATTAATAATAATAATAATCCTAACATTTGTAAAGCGCTTTTCTCCTGTTGAACTCAATGCACTCAAGAGCTGCAGCCACTAAGTGGCTCAAGGGGCCACCCTGCAGCGTTAGGAAGTCTTGCCCAAGGACTTCTTACTGAATAGGTACTGACCCTAGCCAGGATTAGAACCCAGGTCTCCCATGCCAAAGGCAGAGCCCTAATTCAGTATTTGTACTGTTACCGTAAACGTTATGCACATTTTCACACAATTGTGTGCTATTCCAGTTACTGTATGAACACTTCCTTGGGTTACAGTTAAAACAAAGGTTATGTTGTGCACATTTCTATGTTATTGTGCATTATTACAGTTACCATAAAGGTTATCCATTCAGTTTGTGGTATCTCATGCATATATTTGCACACAAACTCTGCCTACAGATTACCAAGGTTTTTGAAGATGGGGTAGTTTTCCAAATACAGTAAAGTTCTAGGAAACACCTCCTTCTTGTTTGCAGTAGTTTTCATAAATTAGTCTTGATAACTCTTTTTGATAAATACACATAAAACAGCAGGGACAGCCATACTATCCCAGGAAAAAAAACACATATATAAGTAGATAACTACTTGTTCTACTTACATAACAGATGTATTGTACTGTCCACATTTTGATTTCAGTGAATTTTATATAGTAAAAAAGAGAATTCTGTTCCTGGCATTTTCCATCTTGATTCCCTCTGACTGAAGCCAATCCTTGTGTCATTTCCCACCTTACTCTTTTTTTTTCTCCTACAAATAGCACCGTCATAGATAGCTTGGTTTGCAAACACATGTGAGTAAAGCATAGATCAGATTTCAGTAGCTCACTGAACTTCCCTCAGCCAATCAGTGAGGAGCAGGAATGTGGGAGGGGTGATGACAAGCTTCCTTATTGTCAGCAATGTACCAAATAGAGCCTGGCTGACTGAGATAAGATTTATTACAGCAGAAACATTTCTGAAGATTGGAATGCTTGTAATGCAGGCTGCATATTAAACTTAGAGCAGTGGGTAAATGGAATTTAATTTTGTGGCTAACAATCCCTCTTTAACAACAGTATTACCCTATATTGCGGTGTATAAACCGACTGGGCGTATAAGACGACCCCCCAACTTTTCCAGTTAAAATATAGAGTTTGGGACATACTCGCCTTATAAGACTACCCCTCTTCCAACGCACACCAAATAGAAGTTAAATAAACATCATATACTGGTATGTATGAACAGATACTGGTGCTGTACTGTATGTGGTTCCCAGTATATTACAGTATATAGGCAATTGACTGGTTGGATTGGTCAACTTTCCCTCTGCCTAAGTGGATTGGTCAGCTCTCCTTATCTAGCTGTTTATCAGCATGGTATGGAAGAATAGATTGCGCTGTACCCATAAAACACGCCTCTTTCACCCCTCCGGCCTACCCTTGTATCCTATTTACCTACTTCTCTGCCACTCAGATCTCGCACACATGCGCCTGCGCCGCTTCACTACAGTCCTTAGCAGCGAGATCTGAGAGTCGGTAACAGGGTAGGGCATATCAATGACACTCAGCATATAAGAAGACTCCTGATTTTTCAGATAATTTTCAAGGGTTGGAAAGTAGTCTTATACGCCAGAATATACAGTATATCCTTGCACACTAAGTGTTCAGCATTTTGGGTGAGAAATCCCCATACAAACATGCTGCTCGGCTCTCTGCTGAGAAGACTGTGCTGCCCTATTGAGAGGGAAGGGGGTTATGATATACTGGTTGAACTCGATGGACGTATGTCTTTTTTCAACCAAAATAACTATGTAACTATGTAACTATGATGAAAATTAACAACCTGCTAAGGAAAATAATTATAGTAGGTGGGAAAGGCTTTACAGCATGTCTGACCACCAAAGACCAGTGTGCAAATGTTGGGGGACATCTGTACACACAGTGGACAGTCACCCAAATCAATCATGAACGGCCATCCTACAGTGGACATCACAGCACATGTATTATATGTCCATGCATTCTAACCCAAAATATGTTGGTTGTTACTGTTTGTGGCCTCTGGAGCAGCGGTAGAGACCACGAAACAGCTGTCAGGCTGGAGGCTGTTTAACCCTATATTGTCTGAACATGTGCTGTCACTAGTGTGGAATACGTTGCTGACTTGGTGGATTGGGGCCCTGCTTGTCTTTCCTTGTTGGACTGCCGTTTGCTGGAACACAGAGAGCACATCACCTAACAGCCACTAGTACATCCCTGCCAGTGCATCTAGTGCCAACCTCCTTTCTCTGCTTACATTAACTAGAAATGTGCATTATTGTTGGATAAATCAGCACAAACTGCAGCTTTGGAAGGAGAAAGCAAATCAAGGGTTCTTTTCAAGTTATGTTAAACATACTTCAATTGTAAAATTTAAAATAAAGGCATATACATGTCCAATTCTCCCAGAGTAAAATACACTATAAATTACTTTTTTTCCTGTGTTGCTGTCACTCGCAGTAAATAGTAAAATGCTCCCAGATGTGACAGATTTTGGACTAGTCCTTTACTCATACGGTATTCCCAGTATTATCTTTATTCTTTACAAAAGCACTCCCTGGAAAAAGATCTGTACAAAGATGTCAGCCAGCTTTCCAACTTGTTTGCACACTAGTTTGGCAGTTGGACTGAGTAACTGCAGTAAGTGCTTTTGTTGGAATGAGTGACATGACAGTAAGTGCTTTTGTAAATAAAGAAATATATTAGAATCCCCCATGTTGAGATGGACTAGTCCAAAACCTGTCAGTTCTGTCAGATTTTCACTGCCAACTGTAAGTGACAGCAAAATGGGAGAAAAGTTGCTTATAGTACATTTTACTCTGGAAGAAGTGTACATTTACATGTATGAAGTTTACATTTTACAATTTGTTTGTGAGTTGTCATTTAACTATAAATACACTAGCACTTTTATAAACCAGTCCAAAAAACAGTTATTAAATGCAGGATGTAATAAAAACCAATCAAATTGTAGTTTATGATTTATAGTTCATACATTAGACGATTATTGATGATGGTGTGTTGTTGGTGTGGGTCACATCTCTTCACTAGTTTAGTAAATCAGCCCATAATAGCGTATTTGGACAAAGTACTAATGGAGCATTAACGTTTCCCACATAAGCCAAAATCTACAAACAAAAACCAACGCTCAAAAACCTCGGCCAAAAAGCTATTTGCCAAGTCAAACAAGGGTGCACTCAGGCAGAACAAACAGCAAATAAATAATGTTTATATACTTAGCAGCATGAAAATTAGTGAAGATAAGCCCTGGCTAAATATTGGAAATGTGACAACTTCAAGTAACAAAATCCAAATACCTTATACAAGACAATTTAGTTATATGTGAGACTGCTTTCAAATTGCGACTGTTATGGTACATTTTCCCACAGTGGACAGCAGATCCCAGCACATATATAATGCATCCATACTGAATACTGTATGTTAGTTGCACTACAGTACAGCAGTGTACATTTTTCCACACATAGGAGTGCATAACCATTCATTAAATGAATGGCACACCTCTGAACCTGGACATAGTGGAAGTACAGTATATATACTGTGTATATACAGTGGCTTGTAAAAGTATTCTGCCCCCTTGACGTTTTCCACATTTTGTCACTTTACTGCCAAACATGAATCAATTTTATTGGAATTTCATGTGAAAGACCAATACAAAGTGGTGTACACGTGAGAAGTGGAACGAAAATCATACAGGATTCCAAACATTTTTTTACAAATCAATAACTGCAAAGTGTGGGGTGTGCGTAATTATTCGACCCCCTGAGTCAATACTTTGTAGAACCACCTTTTGCTGCAATTACAGCTGCCAGTCTTTTAGGGTATGTCTCTACCAGCTTTGCACATCTAGAGGCTGAAATCTTTGACCATTCTTCTTTGCAAAACAGCTCCAGCTCAGTCAGATTAGATGGACAGCATTTGTGAACAGCAGTTTTCAGATCTTGCCACAGATTTTTGATTGGATTTAGATCTGGAATTTGTCTGGGCCATTCTAATACATAGATATGTTTTGTTTTAAACCATTCCATTATTGCCCTGGCTTTATGTTTAGAGTCGCTGTCCTGCTGGAAGGTGAACCTCCGCCCCAGTCTCAAGTCTTTTGCAGTCTCCAAGAGGTTTTCTTCCAAGATTGCCCTGTATTTGGCTCCATCCATCTTCCCATCAACTCTGACCATCTTCCCTGTCCCTGCTGAAGAGAAGCACCCCCAGAACATGATACTGCCACCACCATATTTGACAGTGGGGATGGTGTGTTCAGTGATGTGCGGTGTTAGTTTTCCGCCACACATAGCGTTTTGTATTTTGGCCAAAAAGTTCCATTTTGGTCTCATCTGACCAGAGCACCTTCTTTCACATGGTTGCTGTGTCCCCCACATGGCTTGTGGCAAACTGCAAACAGGACTTCTTATGCTTTTCTGTTAACAATGGCTTTCTTCTTGCCACTCTTCCATAAAGGCCAACTTTGTGCAGTGCATGACTAATAGTTGCCCTATAGACAGATTCCCCCACCTGAGCTGTAGATCTCTGCAGTTCATCGAGAGTCACTATGGGCCTCTTGACTGCATTTCTGATCAGCGCTCTCCTTGTTCGGCCTGTGAGTTTAGGTGGACGGCCTTGTCTTGGTCGGTTTACAGTTGTGCCATACTCCTTCCATTTCTGAATGATTGCTTGAACAGTGCTCCGTGGGATGTTCAAGGCTTTGGAAATCTTTTTGAAGCCTAAGCCTGCTTTAAATTTCTCAATAACTTTATCCCTGACCTGTCTGGTGTGTTCTTTGGACTTCATGGTGTTGTTGCTCCCAATATTATCTTAGACAACCTCTGAGGCCATCACAGAGCAACTGTATTTGTACTGACATTAGATTACACACAGGTGCACTCTTATTTAGCCATTAGCACTCATTACATAGTTACATAGTTACATAGTTACTTTGGTTGAAAAAAGACATACGTCCATCGAGCTCAACCAGTACAAAGCACAACTCCAGCCCGCTCCCCCACACATCCCCGCCGATCCAGAGGAAGGCGAAAAAACCCCCACGAGGTAAAAATTCCCTCCCGACTCCAGACGGCAATCAGACAAAATCCCTGGATCAACATCATTGGCATTACCTAGTAATTGTAGCCATGGATGTCATTCAACGCAAGGAAAGCATCTAAGCCCCCTTTAAATGCAGGTATAGAGTTTGCCATAACGACTTCCTGTGGCAATGCATTCCACATCTTAATCACTCTTACTGTAAAGAACCCTTTCCTAAATAAATGGCTAAAACGTTTTTCCTCCATGCGCAGATCATGTCCTCTAGTCCTTTGAGAAGGCCTAGGGACAAAAAGCTCATCCGCCAAGCTATTATATTGCCCTCTGATGTATTTATACATGTTAATTAGATATCCTCTAAGGCGTCTTTTCTCTAGACTAAATAAACCCAGTTTATCTAACCTTTCTTGGTAAGTGAGACCTTCCATCCCACGTATCAATTTTGTTGCTCGTCTCTGCACCTGCTCTAAAACTGCAATATCTTTTTTGTAATGTGGTGCCCAGAACTGAATTCCATATTCCAGATGTGGCCTTACTAGAGAGTTAAACAGGGGCAATATTATGCTAGCATCTCGAGTTTTTATTTCCCTTTTAATGCATCCCAAAATTAGGCAATGTCTATGGGCAACTGACTGCACTCAGACCAAAGGGGGCTGAATAATTACGCACACCCCACTTTGCAGTTATTTATTTGTAAAAAATGTTTGGAATCATGTATGATTTTCGTTCCACTTCTCGCGTGTACACCACTTTGTGTTGGTCTTTCATGTGGAATTCCAATAAAATTAATTAATGTTTGTGGCAGTAATGTGACAAAATGTGGAAAACTTCAAGGGGGCCGAATACTTTTGCAAGCCACTGTATATATATTGTACAGGACTCCAGGGATCGGTACTGGATGGGCGATATATATCGCCAGCGTTTCACGTGTGTTTTTTTTAGACAGCCCCAATGCTGGGAAATAGGGATCCAGGGTTTTGTTGGTAACCAGCAGGTTGCCAACATCTCTTATTTCTTTTCCCAGGGCCTGGATCCTGGAATAGATGGAAGGTTGGGTGGGTCCATCTATTCCTCCCAGCAATGGGGGCTGGACAATGAAGGTTGGTGGGAGAGGTTATTAATGCACAGGTCTCACACTGGGCGTTGGCTTTTTCCTGAGTCAGTTTGTGAGCTGTGAGGATATGTGAGCTAAGGCTGGAGTCTGTGCTGTACTGCCCAGAGACCTGTGGATTACAAAGACCTCTTCAGACTGGTAAAGAGTACCCATGCAAGGGTGCTGGACTGTATTGTGTATTTTGTACTGAAGAGAATCTATTTTGTTGCATTACTGCTGAAGATAAACTGCTGTTTTGTTTGCTGGCAAGAAGCCAAAGTTTTTGTTTGCTGGCAGGAAGCCAGTTTTGGTTTGACAAGCAATAAATAGACTGTGTTTTTGAAACTTTACGGCTGCCTCCCTGTGGTTGCATTGATCCCCAAAACCCCCGCATATCACAAGTGGTGGAGGATGCGGGCAAGCCGTTAAAGAGAGGGAAAAAAAAAAAAATTTTTTTTTGAAAAACTGACATTTAAAGGGCCAGTATCATACTTGCAATGGAGGAGTTAGTGCGACAGCTGGCCTTAGCTACCGTGCAGTTGCAGCAAAGCATGGCAGTACAGCAGCAAGCAACGGAGGCACAGTTGTCAGCGCTCCGAGAGACTACTGAAGCACAAGCAACTGCCTTGCGGAAATCCACAGAGGCTCAGTCCAAGATGCTGGCCGAGGCAGTGCAGCAGCTATCTCAGGGGCGGAGTCAACCTGTTGTTGCCCCTAGCAACCAGACCTCTATCCGGGCTAGTCATTTCCTGCAAAAGCTCGCACCCTCTGATGATGTTGAGGCATTCCTAACCACTTTTGAGAGAACTGCAGAGCGGGAGCAGTGGCCTAAAGAGCAGTGGGCAGGCATCATAGCGCCTTTTCTAACTGGGGACTCACAGAAAGCCTACTTTGACCTACCACCAGAAAAGGCTAAGGAGTATGATGCCCTCAAGATAGAGATCTTAGCCCGCCTGGGCGTAACCACAGCGGTCAGAGCACAGCGTGTACACAGCTGGAGGTATATTCCGGATATGCCACCTCGATCCCAAATGCATGATTTAATCCAGCTAGTGAAAAAGTGGCTACAGCCGGAGACCCTGACCGGACCCCAGATGGTGGAGCGCATTGTCATGGACCGATACCTGAGGTCCCTTCCTGGTGCATTGCAGCGGTGGGTCAGCCACGGGGATCCCCAGTCTGCAGATCAGCTGGTCGACATGGTGGAAAGATTCACGGTTGTGGAGGAGTTGCTGGGACCTACCAGACACCGGGACTCTCCTGCTACACGGAGGACAAAGCCATCCACCGTATATAAGGAAGGACCTCCACAGAATCCTGATCTGGGCATGCGGCCTGGAAGCCGTGAGGATCCTCAGGCATTTGTTTTACCCAGGAAAGCTGGCCCTGTGCAGTGCTGGAAGTGCCAGGCCTGGGGACATACTAGGGCTCAGTGCCCCTTGCAGGAAGTGCCAATGCAGTGTGATGCTGCTCGCCGTGTTTCTTTCTTTGCAAAGTTAGCTTGCACTGCATGTCCTGTATATGAAGGGCAGTTTGAGTGTGCTGCATTAATTAATGACTTGCCTGTAAATGCCTTACTAGATTCGGGGAGCATGGTAACTCTGGTACATGCCCGACTAGTGAGGAAAACTGAACCAGCAGGAAAGACCCTCCGGGTCATTTGCATACACGGTGACACTAGGGCATACCCTCTGGTGTCAATCTCTGTCTCCACTGCTTGTGGAAGTGTGACTCATGAAGTAGGGGTGGTGCCTTCCCTAATGTATGATTTGATAATAGGGCGTGACTTTCCTTTGTTTCAGGAACTCTGGGGAGTGTCCAAAAATGTCTTAAATGATGTGGGTTGTTGTGATGATGTAAACGACACTTCCCCGGTTCCTAGGCTAGACCGGCAGGAACTGTCAACCTCGAATGACATAAGTGAGGTTGGTCAAGAGGTTGTGTTATCCTCTGAGGATGAGGAAATTTCCCCATTACAGGTGATGGTTGGGGAGGAGGAGGAGGAAGCCTTCCCCAATCTCATATGTCCAGGTCTAGATGTATCTAGAGGGGCCTTTGGCACAGCTCAAATGCGGGATCCCACTTTAGTTCACGCTCGTGAACAGGTTTCTGTAGTGAATGGGGTACCACAGGAGCCTGGGGCTGAGCAGAGGTACCCCCACTTCTCTATGGATTCTGACTTGTTATATCGTGTCACTCAGGGGCGCTCAGAGGTGGTGCAACAATTACTGGTTCCTCAGCCCTACCGAAAGATAGTCCTAGAAATGGCCCACAATGAGGTATTAGGGGGACACCTAGGGGCAGAAAAGACAGAGGCAAGAATTGCTGACAGATTCTACTGGCCAGGATTGAAGGCTGATGTTAAAGGGATACTGTAGGGGGGTCGGGGGAAAATGAGCTGAACTTACCCGGGGCTTCTAATGGTCCCCCGCAGACATCCTGTGCCCGCGCAGCCGCTCACCGATGCTCCGGCCCCGCCTCCAGTTCACTTCAGGAATTTCTGACTTTAAAGTCAGAAAACCACTGCACCTGCGTTGCCATGTCCTCGATCCCGCTGATGTCATCAAGAGCGCACAGCGCAGGCCCAGTATGGTCTGTGTCTGCGCAGTGCACTCCTGGTGACATCAGCGGGAGCGAGGACATGGCAACGCAGGCGCAGTGGTTTTCTGACTTTAAAGTCAGAGATTCCAGAAGTGAACCGGAGGCGGGGCCGGAGCATTGGGGAGTGGCTGCGCCAACACAGGATGTCTGCGGGGGACCATTAGAAGCCCCGGGTAAGTTCAGCTCATTTTCCCCCGACCCCCTACAGTATCCCTTTAAGAGGTATTGTGCTTCCTGCCCTACATGCCAATTAACTGCCCCGGTGTCTCACTTCCGTAACCCCTTAGTGCCACTTCCCATAATTGAGGTGCCCTTTGAGCGCATTGCGATGGACCTGGTAGGCCCCCTAGTTAAATCAGCTAGAGGTCATCAGTATATCCTAGTGGTTTTGGATTATGCCACTAGGTACCCAGAAGCAGTACCCCTGAGGAATACAGCTTCTAAAACTATTGCCCGGGAGTTATTTCATATGTTCAGCAGGACTGGGTTCCCCAAAGAAATCCTTACTGATCAGGGCACCCCTTTCATGTCTAGGTTGATGGCAGACCTCTGCAAGCTTTTCCAAATCAAACAGCTGCGGACGTCTGTCTATCACCCACAGACAGACGGATTGGTGGAGAGATTTAATAAAACCCTTAAGTCCATGTTAAAGAGGGTGGTGCAAGTGGATGGTAAGGATTGGGACTGTTTGCTACCGGCCCTGTTATTTTCTATACGAGAGGTTCCTCAAGCATCCACTGGGTTTTCACCATTCGAGTTGCTGTACGGACGAAGACCCCGTGGATTGCTTGACATAGTAAAGGAGACTTGGGAGAATGAGATCACTCCACATAAGACTGTTGTGGAACATGTCTCCTTAATGCGTGACAGGATTGATAAAGTGATGCCCTTAGTCAGGGAGCATCTCCAGAGTGCTCAGGAGGCACAAAGGAGGGTATATAATAGGTCGGCCAGAGTTCGTCAGTTTCAAGTGGGAGACCGGGTGGCCGTCTTAATACCCACTGTGGAGAGCAAGTTCCTGGCCAAGTGGCAAGGGCCATTTGAGGTGGTAGAAAAAGTAGGTGAAGTAAACTATCGGGTGCATCAACCAGGGAAACGGAAGCCATACCAAATCTACCATGTGAACTTGTTGAAGCCTTGGAGAGATTGGGAACCAGAGCCTGCCCTGGCAAGTACAAGCTCTGAGCCCAAAGTTGGGCTGGAACACATAAAGGTGTCAGCAACGTTGTCCACTCCTCAGGTTCAACAGGTTAAAGAGTTCTTACAGAGAAATAGGGGAGTTTTCTCAGAATTGCCAGGTATTACTCATGTCATTGAACATGACATCATTACTGAGCCAGGTGTGAAGGTATGTGTCAAGCCCTACCGCATCCCAGAAGCCCGCAGGAAGGCTGTCTCGGATGAGATAAAAAAGATGCTGGAATTGGACATCATTGAGGAATCGCAGAGTGAGTGGTCAAGTCCAATTGTATTGGTCCCAAAGCCAAATGGAACTCTGCGATTTTGCAATGATTTCCGAAAACTGAATGAGGTTTCAAAGTTTGATGCCTACCCCATGCCCCGGGTAGATGAACTGATAGAGAAGCTAGGTCCAGCCCGGTTCATTACCACTCTAGATTTAACAAAGGGGTATTGGCAAGTACCCTTAACCCCAGGAGCTAGGGAGAAAACCGCGTTTTCCACCCCGGATGGCCTTTTTCAGTATAAGAGGATGCCTTTTGGTTTGCATACCGCCCCAGCCACCTTTCAAAGGGCTATGGATAAATTACTTCGCCCCCATCAGAAGTACACTTCCGTCTATCTTGATGACATAGTCATTTTCAGCACAGATTGGGACTCTCACCTGCCCAGAGTACAGGCAGTCTTAGACTCCCTTAGGTCAGGGGGTTTCACTGTAAACCCCGAGAAGTGTGCCATCGGGATGGAGGAAGCTAAGTACTTGGGGTACACTGTTGGTAGGGGTTTGGTGAAACCTCAGCTTAACAAAATTGAAGCCATACAGAGTTGGCCCCGCCCACTTACAAAGAGACAGGTAAGGGCGTTTTTAGGCCTTGTCGGGTATTACCGGCGGTTCGTACCCAACTTTGCCACTCTGGCTGCCCCTTTGACTGATTTGACAAAAGGTCACAAATCAGTCATGGTGAAATGGAATGAAGGTGCAGAATACTCCTTCCAGAAATTAAAGTCTGCGTTATGTCAGCACCCAGTACTTGTAGCACCAGATTTTTCCCGGGAATTTGTTGTCCAGACGGACGCATCTGATGTAGGACTGGGTGCAGTCCTGTCACAGGAAATCAATGGGGAAGAACATCCCATTGTTTTCCTTAGTCGAAAGTTGACAGCAGCGGAGAGAAATTACGCAGTCGTGGAGCGGGAATGTTTAGCCATAAAATGGGCTCTTGACTCCCTGAGGTATTTTCTGCTAGGCAGAAAATTTCGCCTCGTCTCTGATCATGCCCCTCTGACATGGATGAAAAAAAATAAACACACCAATGCCAGGGTGACCAGATGGTTCCTTGCTCTCCAGGAGTTCAGCTTCATGGTAGAGCATAGACCCGGGAGACTGCATCAAAACGCTGATGCCCTCTCCCGTGTACACTGTATGGTTTCCCAAGGTGCCTCCACTTCCTCCGGGTTGAGGCAAAGGGGGGGGATATGTACAGGACTCCAGGGATCGGTACTGGATGGGCGATATATATCGCCAGCGTTTCACGTGTGTTTTTTTTAGACAGCCCCAATGCTGGGAAATAGGGATCCAGGGTTTTGTTGGTAACCAGCAGGTTGCCAACATCTCTTATTTCTTTTCCCAGGGCCTGGATCCTGGAATAGATGGAAGGTTGGGTGGGTCCATCTATTCCTCCCAGCAATGGGGGCTGGACAATGAAGGTTGGTGGGAGAGGTTATTAATGCACAGGTCTCACACTGGGCGTTGGCTTTTTCCTGAGTCAGTTTGTGAGCTGTGAGGATATGTGAGCTAAGGCTGGAGTCTGTGCTGTACTGCCCAGAGACCTGTGGATTACAAAGACCTCTTCAGACTGGTAAAGAGTACCCATGCAAGGGTGCTGGACTGTATTGTGTATTTTGTACTGAAGAGAATCTATTTTGTTGCATTACTGCTGAAGATAAACTGCTGTTTTGTTTGCTGGCAAGAAGCCAAAGTTTTTGTTTGCTGGCAGGAAGCCAGTTTTGGTTTGACAAGCAATAAATAGACTGTGTTTTTGAAACTTTACGGCTGCCTCCCTGTGGTTGCATTGATCCCCAAAACCCCCGCATATCACAATATATATATATATATATATATATATATATATATATATATATATAGGGTCATCTATAGATGCAGTAATTGATAACAATGAGATCATTTGCCACATCAGCCTAACTACGGTACAAGTGGCTCCTGGTATCAGATGTCTCCTCATCTCATTTGGCTCTTTTAATGACATAAAACTGTCACTGACAAAGAGGTGCACACTTGTTTTGATCTCTAATATGTGATATGCCCTACAGCGGTTAACTGTACTACTGCATAAGAAAGTTTTAGGACATCAGAAAAGAAATATGTTCAGCTACTGTTTCCTGGGACCATGTGCACATACTCGAAAAACTGATGGAAAGCAAATACCTCAATCCACAATGCCAATGAACATACGCCTAATTCTAATGGGCAGAGGAATAAAAGAAAATATTGAATTTATTTTAAAATTAGGACTCATCTTTTCAGATACATCAGATACTCTGCAAATATATACCTAAACTGTGGAATCACATTATAGTAAACTCTGATATAGTAAACTCAGTCCTCAGGTCCCAGCAAATAAAATAAGAATACAATGTATGACCAACTCTGATATAGTAAAGTTCTGATATTTTTAACTACCATGTTCTTCCAATATTACTATTCAATTGTAGAAAGTATAAAGACCAGCTTTACTCCTACTGCAGTTTTTGAATTCAAAAGTTCAGCTACTTGTCTGTAGAGGACTTTTATATCTATTTTACGCCTACATGAAGCTGCCAACATTATATACTAAGAAATAACAGCAACAAACAGCATGGACAAAACTACAAAAACGAACAAAGAAGCACACCGGTTTGATAGCCCATCTCTCTACACGCAGTTTGGTATTTTAAAGACATTTTCATTGCATGGCAAAATCCTTCTTACGCCTCGCTGCATAAAAGTGATTTCATACATTTATAGGGAGCATTTAAAATGAATAAAGTTGTTACCTTACTTGGAAGTGTAACTAGCACAAGGCGTAAAAAAAACGAGGAAAGGATGATGCCCGAAGCATAAAAAAATGGATGTAACGTTGTTCCACTTGTTCCGCTTCTGCTCCTCCCGTCCAGAGACAACATGAGATGCTGGCTACAGCTTTATTTGGGTGCACGATGAAATGTGTCTATCCATCAAAACCTGATGTGCCGACAAGATCTCCCCCCTTCCTTCTCCTTTGAAGCATAAATTAAAAAGGAGTCTGAGTCTGGAGCAAGACTTGTTCCTGACCGGTCAGCTTGGTCTTTTAAAGTTGCTCCTGGATGATGCTCACCATGTGTGGCAGGGTCTCCTGTGGTTTGTTATTTTACTTCAATGGAGGGGGGAGGAACCCAACAAAGCATACTGACCACACTGCATATCAAAATGTAACCATGGAAGCAATTGTCCAGTTGTCAGAGCCTCCCAGAAATGATCCGGCCATTCACTCCATTGAATCAATATTGAAGCTTTTAAGATTTATTAGGCTGGGGAATACTAAATGCAGCTCCTTCCACTATAGAGTTTATGGCCAGGCTCAGAACAAGTTATTTACTAGTCATGTAATATTGATTAATCTAACGCCCTTTTTATTGTTTTATTTATTTACAACCTGCATTCCTCTCGCGCCTTCTAGACTGAAGACAGGAGCTGAGTTTAACAGCTGAAGGAAACTGCAACTAATAAATGTAGAGTAAAATGTTTAATAAAGAATGTATTTCTCCTGAAAATTCACAAAATGTAAGCAATTGAACAAAGACACGCTCATCTGGTAGCCCACTGATCAGGCACTATAGTCATCACTTGCTGCACTGCATGGTTTCTCTCTGTGGAAGTAGTTACTTTTTACAGTCACCAGGGGGCGCCCTTTCCATATCAGGTGCTTCAGGGAGCTCTTATTTGGCAACTGAGGGTTATTAGAAAGCTTTAAAAGAAGCCTAAAGATTGTTTAATATGCTGTGCTAATTGATTGTATAAATGCTACCTAACCAGCTTTTAAACTGATCCCTTGCTTCTAACTCCTTCTGAACTAGGCATGCTTCACTTAGGAGCTGGATGCAACTGTTCAACTAGTAGTGAGTGGACGTCTGACATGACGATATAAACATGTGTATGTACAGTACAAAACATATTAATGACCAGGCTGTTTTACTTGTTTTATTTTGCTGCCTGAAAGAATGAATTTTTAGGCATGGAAGTGACGGCTCCTGTCTTGTCAGGCAGGACAACCCGGCCTTGTTGGGAATATAGTACAATGATAAGCAAATTACAACCATAAAGGCTTTCCGGGCAGAATACAACTTCTGAGGGCAGGGAGAGATAAAATACATGAACTATTGACCTTTTTCTAACTCTGGGACACTTAATAGGCTGCTACTGATTAGCGACAGTAAAACATTCAACCTACTTTCTAAATGTTTAAATATAAAAGAAAAACCTGGGGTACTTAAAAAAGTCATTTTTAGAAGTAGGAGGATAAATATATTTGTTTATGTCATCAGTTTATTTTCACCTCGGTTTCACTGTTATGTTTAAAGGGACACTTAAGCCAGGAAAAAAAATGAGTTTTACTCACCTGGGGCTTCTACCAGCCCCCTGCAGCAGTCCTGTGCCCTCGCAGCCACTCACTAATCCTCTGGTCCCCCGTTGCCAGCTAGTTTAGTTTTTGTCGACAGGCCCGTCAGGACTGGCCACGCTTAGCTTTTTCCTCATTCCCGACTGTAATTAGCGCTATTGCGGGCCGCAACTCGTACAAAAATACGCGTTGCCGCATTACGCACGCATAGGTATTTTTGTACGCGTTGCGCCCCGCAATAGCGCTAATTGCAGTCGGGAATGAGGAAAAAGCTATGCGTGGCCAGTCCTGACGGGCCTGTCGGTAAAAACGAAACTAGCTGGCAACGGGGGACTAGAGGATTAGTGAGTGGCTGCGAGGGCACAGGACTGCTGCAGGGGGCTGGTAGAAGCCCTAGGTGAGTAAAACTCTTTTTTTTTCCTGACTTAAGGTTCACTTTAAAGGACTTACGAGGCCAAAATGTCTAAAAAAAGCAAAGTACCTGTAAGCTGTTTAAATGCATGGAGGACGCCGTCCGCGCCCTCCGTGCAGTTCCGCCGGGTCCCCTTCCTGAGATCGCCCCCCGCGCCGACCCCGACCCCCCAGGCCGGGTCGGGCTCTCGTGCCGCTCTCAATATGGCCGCTTCCATTGGCCGCGGCTGCGCAGTCCGCCTGGCCGCGAGTGCGGCTGCGCAGCTCTACGGCCAACCCCCCGAACCACGCACTGTAGCGTGGATCGGAGGGGTTGGCCGTAGAGCTGCGCAGCCGCACTCGCGGCCAGGCGGACTGCGCAGCCGCGGCCAATGGAAGCGGCCATATTGAGAGCGGCACGAGAGCCCGACCCGGCCTGGGGGGTCGGGGTCGGCGCGGGGGGCGATCTCAGGAAGGGGACCCGGCGGAACAGCACGGAGGGCGCGGACGGCGTCCTCCGTGCATTTAAACAGCTTACAGGTACTTTGCTTTTTTAGACATTTTGGCCTCGTAAGTCCTTTAAGTCTATTCCATCACATATAAAGAGCCCCCTACTGGCCCATCTGCGATTGCAACCTATGCATTTTTGCTGAACCACTGCCTAGTGCAAATATTGCTGTGAGCAGTACAGAAATACTGCCTTAGTACTTCAGCCACACCACAGTACTACCGCCAGTTCAGACTCACACCCCCAGTAATGGACCTCAGCTAAGTAGTGTTCACAGAGGCTTAGCAATAGGGGGTGCAGAGGTTGCGACCCTCCCTCAACTGCAGTATTAGCTCTCTATTGGTCTTGTGCTCATAATAATCACTTCTATAGATACTTTGAATAGTGGTAATCATTAACAAACTGTTCCCCATCCCCTTCTTGCACCTCGGACACTGTAGTTGCCATTGGCAGGCTTTGGTGTGCCGTAACAATTGTTATTTATATAGAATGCTTGGGAAGCCCCATTGTAAAACTTGCATCGGGGCCCACAGCTCCTTGGCTACGCCACTAAGGGCTCTATTCACAAAGCGATGCTAACCCAGTTAGAGACTTTAGGCGTGATAACCATTGCACCACGCTGGTGAAAAGCCAGTTTAGGCGTGATAAGTTTAGGTGTGATAAGTTTAGGCATGATAAATATAGATTCAGGCCCTAAGAGGATAGCTCCAATGTAACGTACCCTTCCTAGTTCTGTAGTGTGACTGTCAGAGAACAACCCCTTTAATATCCAATAGGAGAAATGCATTTGATATAAGAAGGGCAGTGCAAGACACTTTTATCAATGTCAGACGCTATGTGATGCTTGCATAGAGTTAACTACTATTACTAGTATACGTGTTGCTCTTCTGTCAGTTAGTGTATGGTGAGTTCTGTCTTGCGGTAACAGCACAAAAGCTACAGTAAGAGCTCTAACAATAAATATGAGGACCTGGGAAGAGCAGAGTATGCGGACCCCTCCACCAGCACCACTACCACAGATAAGACATGAGCTAATCAGCACTAACATTGCTGTCTGTTTTTTCTTTTAGCCTTTAGTTGGGCATGACACCGTACCGACTGCTTGAGTCTGTTAGTCTCACAACTGGAGCTGGTCCTATTCTTGACCTAGGCATTACATCTCCAAAAGTAAATAAGTATTATTACCCCTTCTTGTCCTATCACTTTACCCTTAACTACCCCTAACCTTCCCCATACCCAAAGGTAAAAAATACAATAAATAAAACCCCTAAAATGACCAAAATACTAAGCTAAGAAAGAAGCCGAGTACTAACATGGGCAGTGCTGAAATTAACAGGGCCACTGGTTGCTGAGCAACTTCGGAGCTTAGTGTTTGGCAGGTGGGAAAGGTCCGCCATAGTTAATATCACTGTTTGTTCATGTTTGGATCTACTGGCTACAATGTACCGCTCAAATACATGGCAAACATGGTTCTAAGATCTAGTAATAAAACTAAACCAACAGAGCATCAAATAGACCTTTGTTTTTTCAGTTTGTTTTGTAAATGTAAGTATGTCTCAAAAAATCGTATTACCCTTTAAAGGGAATCTGAAGTTAAAATAAATATAATTATGATATAATGATTTGTATGTGTAGAACAGCTAAGAAACTAAACATTATCAGCACAGATATTGATTCCAGTACAGGAAGAGTTAAGAGACGTCAGTTGTTGGTATCTATGCAAAAGGACCAAAAAAAGTCATGGACAGCACTGTCTTTTGAAGAGCTTATCTCAAATGTCTCTTGTTTCTTGTTTGATTATGGTTTTCCTGCAGAGGAAAGTTCAAAAGGTCATTATCTCTGCTTTGTGAAATCATTTAAAATGCAGAGTGTAATGAGTAAACTGCAAATATTAGTGAATGATGCATTGTTATAAAAAAAACTATATAACTGAAAATAAAAATATGAGACTCTTTTCTTTGCTACTAATGTTCTATTAATTATCCGTACTACACATACAATTCATTATATCATAAGTTTTTTTCCCGCTTCAGTGTCACTTTAAGGATAACGACTGCCCCCCTAGGCTGAAAACACGACTAACGTCTGTACAAGGCTTAGTGTTATTTCAGTCAGGTCTCTATTATCAGGTACAGACGAGGATTGCCTGATGCTGGATAGACTGTATAAAAATTCAGGTTGCTTGAGAGTTTAAGCAGTCGGAGGCCTCAGCGTAACACAGCAGAACACTTACCAGAGATCCAAGCGCTGGTCCTCTTCACTTCTTACAGCTGCTAGCTGTTCTGCTGCATCCTCCATAGACTTTCAATGTGTCACCTGACACACATTGGTTCACATGCACACATTAGGGGCCAAATGGAGCATGCAGCAGAGCAGCTGTAAGAAGTGGAGAAGACTGGCGCCCGGAGATCTGGTGTTTTCTGCAGTGCGCTGCTATGCATTAGAGGCAGAGAGGCACGCCCCCATAGCCTCCATAAGTGATGGCTAGTTGAAAGTCCTGGTTGCCTGAGTTCAAGTTAACTGGGACTCTACTCAATTACCTTCTTCCCTTTTTAGGTAAAGTGTGAGCAGAACTTCTACACAAAATAAAGACTAGTGTGTAAAGTGCCTAAGCTCAACAGCAGCAACCACATTACTGAGCATGTGGAGAAGCATGCATGCTAAAATAACCTGTGCTCAAACCATTCAGCAATTTCCCTTTGACAGGAAGTGATGTGAGGGGTGTGACCGCAGCCTATTGCATCACACATACCAAATGTAACCCTCTACTTTCCACTATATTTTGACTGCTTTGCTTGTCTGCTTTATGTATGTCTGCGTAATAAAAGGAATCCATCCGTTATTGTGGTTGAGCTCAGGTCATATCTGCTTTTACGGTTATCTGACAGCTGCCTCTGCATAAATCAGAGACTGTAGAAGTACTTCTGTTCAAAAGCAGATATTTTTGGTATTAGCTAAAGAGCTGGCTTTGCATAAAATTAGGGACTGTCCAAACACATCTGTTCCAAAAAAGGAATTTTTAGTTATATTTACTCTCACCAATGTCCCACTCCACTAATGAGTCACATGACCCGTGACAAAACTAGTAGGGAGGAGTCCAGAGCAGCATCATGGAACTATAGGAAGTAGGAGGCTGGGCTGTTGGGGACGGATGCTCGGGCGGTCGGACCGGGAGACTGCGGGGAAGGGGAGAGCCCGCTGTCAAAACATAAGGCCTTATTTTAACACGCAAGTGCAATCTATGAATAAATTCATGTTTATAGCAAATTGGTTGCACTATGAACCTTTTTTTTATTGGTCTGAGGTAAACTTTTAATGCATGCTGGCATGAAGAAAGCTGCAGCAAAGATCTGAAGTGGTATATTGCAGAGAAGCGGGGGGAGCCCACTGAACAGGGCTGCCCTTAGGTTCCACAGCGCCCTGAGCGTAACCAGATTTTGGTCCTCCCCATTCATCCTCATCACACGCACGCGCACACACACGCCCATGTGCAAGATCCCCTTTAGTGTATAAACACAGATTTCTCCCTTTAGTGTATATAGGCAGACCCTCCCCCCCTTTTAGTGTATATAGGGAGATATCCCCCTTTTAGTGTATATGGGCAGATCACCCCCTTTAGTGTGTATAGGCAGATCCCCCCCCTTTAGTGTATATAGGCAGATCCCCCCTTTAGTATATATAGCTACTAGGAAGATAAATAGTGTATAGTATACAAGCAGATCCCCCTTTGGCATATATAGCCCCCCCCCCCCCTCCCCAATCGGGAGGCAGTTGGGGAATCTTACTTTACTGCCTGTAGCTGGGGACAGTAGATGGCCAGGAGTCAGGAGTGACAAGCAGGTCTCTCTCTGATTAGTGCACAGCGCAGACATCACTGTGAGCGAGGGGCGGTGCTACTGGTACACACGGCTCACACAGACTCAGCAAGAGGCAGCAGCAGGTTCCTGGAGTCTTCACCCCCATCACCCCCAGGGGGTAGAGCTACCACTCGCAGGAGCCACAGATGGACCCGGAGCCCGCAGCCAGCAGGTAGAAATGTGCCCAAGGCCAGTTGAATGCACATCATGTGCGCCCCCCTGGAAGCCGGCGCCTTGAGTGACGTCTCCGGTCACTCAGGTCAGAGGCCGGCCATGCCACTGAATGCCCCACATGTGATTAAGTCAATTGTGATGGTGGTTCTACCGACTCGGTGAGTCAGAACCACAAGGGTGTGGTGGTGGTGGTGTAGAATGACGGTTTGAAGTGCTGGCATTGAGATTTTTCATATTGGCATACTGTGTGAGGGCACCTCTACCGACATCTCCAGTGATCCGGTCAATGAAATCCAGGACACCCCCACATGAACTCATATTATTTATTTATTTACTGTATTTATAAAGCGCCAACATATTACGCAGCGCTGAACATTAATTTAGGATACAGACAATATTTAGGGGTGACATACAGCAATATGACAATACAGGAATAATAAAAAACCAGATCACACGGCACAGTATGAGTGCCAGGTAATGCTTAGTCAGTCACTGGAGGGGAGCATGGAGATTAGGCAAGTTAGGTTCACTCAGATGCATAGCATGGGTTCACAGTAATGGAGGTGCATGATCAGGTAGGACACAAAAGGAGGAGGACCCTGCCCAAAGGCTTACAATCTAGAGGGAGAGGTAAGGACACGAACGATAGGGGACCAGAGTTCAGCTGTAGGTTTAGAGCACTTGTGAGGGGTAGTAGGCCAGAGTGAAAAGGTGAGTTTTGAGGGCTTTCTTGAAGATGTTGAAGGAGGGGGCTGCCCTAATGGGTGGAGGTAGGGAGTTCCATAGTGTTGGAGCAGCTCTTGAGAAGTCCTGGAGGCGTGCATGGGACTGGGTGATGCGGGGGGCGGTTAGGCGAAGTTCATTGGAAGAGCGGAGTGAGCGGCTAGGTGTGTACCTCTGAGTAAGATCGGAAATGTAGGTTGGACAGGTTTTGTGGACAGATGTGTAGGTCAGACACAGTATCTTGAATTTGATTCTGGACTGGATAGGAAGCCAGTGGAGGGATTCTAGGAGGGGATCTGCCGTGGTGGAGCGATGGGAGCAGTGGATAATTCTGGCTGCCGCATTCATGATGGACTGCAGTGGGGCTGTTCGGGTCATAGGGAGACCAGACAGCAGGGCATTGCAGTAGTCAAGGCGGGAAATTATGAGGGCATGGATGAGGAGTTTGGTGGTGGCAGAGGTCAGGAAAGGGCGAATCTTACAGATGTTACGAAGGTGGAAGTTGCAGGACTTTGTGAGGTTTTGGATGTGGGAAGTGAAGGAGAGTGCGGAGTCCAGGGTGACACCCAGACAACGGGCTTGAGAGGTAGGGCGAATGGTAGTGTGGTTAACAGTGACATGCACATCTGGGAGGTTCGTGGATGGCCCGGGTGGGAAGATCATAAATTCCGTTTTGTCTAGATTTCGTTTCAGGAACCTAGCGGACATCCAGGAGGAGATGGCTGATAGGCAGGAGGATACCTTGTCCATGGTAGTGGTGGATATGTTAGGGGTGTGGAGGTAGATCTGGGTGTCATCTGCATACAGATAATAGTTAAAACCCATGGAGGAGATAACCTTGCCAATGGAGGATGTGTATAGGGTGAACAGTAGGGGGCCAAGGACCGAACCTTGGGGGACTCCCACCGAGAGGTGGTTGGGGGTGGACGAGGACTCATTGAAGGCGGTCGTGAAGGAGCGGTTGGAGAGGTAGGATGAAAACCAGGACAGGGCGAGATCATGAATGCCCAAGGACTGGAGGGACTGGAGGAGTAGGGGATGATCTACTGTGTCAAAAGCTGCTGAAAGGTCAAGGAGGAGGAGAATGGAGTATTTACCTTCAGCTTTAGCTAAGGCAAGGTCATTGACCACTTTGGTGAGAGCAGTTTCGGTTGAGTGGGCAGGCCGAAATCCAGATTGCAGTGGGTCTAGGAGTGAGTTGGCATTGAGGTACTGGGTCAGGCGTTTGTGAACCAGACGCTCCAGGAGTTTTGAGGCAAAGGGGAGGAGGGAGATAGGACGGTAGTTGGAGGGTAGCGAGGGGTCGAGTGAGGGTTTCTTGAGCAGGGGTAGTACAGTGGCCTGCTTGAAGTCTGAGGGGAAGGTGCCTGTGGATAGGGAGAGGTTGAACAGGGTAGTGAGGACTGGGGCCAATTTCGTGAAGTGAGGCTGGAGTAAATCAGAGGGATGGATCCTATAATATTTAATAGAGACTGTTATAAGCTCTCTTTAGCTGGGCTTTCTTCCTTCCTTCCTTTATACATATACGTGTGTAATCTGTCATTTTAGCATATTGATTTTATTTGTACTGGAACATGTGCACTTGGAGGAGTTGTTGAAATGATATACTTGTATTGCTGGATGTCCTGATTGTACAGATTTTTTAACTTCTCATTGATCTATGTTCCCCAATGTATGCTCTGTACAGATAATGTTGGTAGTATATCAACCCATTAGAAGCTTCAAATCTTGTGCAGGAAAATGAGCGGGCGGTAGGTATCAGTTATAGATACCTGTTCCGGATGGTTCTTCTCTTCCTCCACCATCAGCTCTAAACTTCCAAAATGCCTTCTGGTTCCCGATCACTTCCCATCACATGATACGATATGTGATCGGGATCCAGGAGACCTTGGCAGTGTTACAGCGCCACCCGGTGGTGGTACTGGAAGAGACGGAGGAGACTTAACTATCACTCCTCTTTAACCACCGGGTGGCGCTGTAATGCTGATATGGTCTCCAGGATCCCAATCACATGTTGTATCATGTGATCGGAACCGAGAAGACATGTTGGGGTTACATCGGCGCCATGGTGGAGGAAGAAGAAGACGATCCAGCAGTCTGGACATGTAATAAAAGCTCTCTGTCACCCGCTCTGCATACCCTGCCAGGCTGGAGAAGGCACACTCCCCCAGCGGCAGGAAAAAAGTTTTACTTTATTTGGCTGCTAAAAGGTTAATAAAAATAATGTCATGCAAATTGCATGCAGCTAAGTTGGGCTATGTCACGGTCAGTTACCTGTCCAGAGGAGGCGGCCAGTACACACAAATGCTGGCGGTCGTCCTGGTGGGTCTCGGCGGGGCGACCTGTCGGTGCTCACCAGTGTGCGTTGCATCCCACGGCGTAAGCGTTGGCGTCAGGAAGCGCTGGCGTGAGCGTTATGTGGCGTTGCGTGCACAGGGGCGGCTGCTGTGTATGTTTATTCTGGCGTTTGCGCACGCGGGCGTCGCGCGTGCGTTTTTGCGTTTGCGCATGCGTGCGCAGCACAGTGCGTTGTGCGCATGCGCGCGGTGCGTCGTGCTGTGTGCGCCAAAGAAGGCCTATTTAAACCTGGAGAGTGCATTGCTTCCTTGCTGTAGTATTGCAGCTAGTGTTGTACTCCCGTGCCGTGACCTAGTGTCTGCCTGCTTGTTTGTTCTGGAACCTGACCTCGGCCTGTCTGACTGCCCGCTTGTTGATGACCTTTGCCTGCCTGACTACCCGCTCTGTTGTCGAACCCTGCTTGTCTGAGAACCCGCTCCGTTGCCGACCTCTGCCTGTTCCGACTACCCGCTCTGTTGCCGAATCCTGCCCGTCTGAGAACCTGCTCCGCTGGCGACTTCTGCTTGTCCTGGGATTTGCCCTACTACTATCCATACTGGTCATTGAGTCCTTGCACTACCAGACTCAGGCCAGGGGAGTGCCGTGGTTCCAGTCTGCTCTGCTCACTTCCGGATCCTGCGAGCACTCCTGCCTCTTGCACACCTTAGTACTCCTGTTCCCACTCCAGGAGTGCTGGGTGTCAAGCTGCAAGAGTTGCTACCCTCAGCACAACGGTCTCCTCCACTACAAGGTTCGTGACATAATACTACAGCCAGCAATGGAGACCGCTGAGGTAGCAACTGTACTAACCACCCTCTGCAATCAGATGGCCGCATTGACAGACGCCCTGAAGGAGCTCCAAGCAGGTCACCAACGGCTAGAAGGCCGCATGGACACCCTCTCAGCAGCTGCACCCAGTCAGCCGCCTGCCCCTGCCGCAGTACCGCCAGTACAACTACCAGCAACCAGCAACCTTGCCCCCTGCACCTGCTCTGCTAGTTCCTGAGCCACGGGTTCCCACGCCAGAGCGGTTTTCAGGAGATAGATCAAAATTCCAAGCTTTCAAACATGCCTGTCAACTATATTTTTCTCTTCAGCCACGTACCTTCCCTCATGAAGAGATAAAGGTGGGTTACGTCATTTCTTTACTCCAAGGAGATCCTCAAACCTGGGCTCACCGGCTGATGGATCAAAAGCACCCCGCTCTAGCATCAACAGAAACCTTTTTCACTCACATGGCCACCTCGTATGATGATCCACAGCGACAGGTCACAGCGGAAATGGGACTAAGTAAGCTACGCCAGGGTCGGAGACCGGTAGAAGAGTATACATCCGAATTCCGCAGATGGTCAGCTGACACTGACTGGAACGAGGGTGCATTGAAGCAGCAGTACCGCCTCGGGCTATCCGAAACTTTGAAGGATGAACTAGCCCGGGTGGGAGTACAAGCTACCCTTGATGGCCTGATTGACTTGGCAATCCAGATTGACCGGCGGTTACTGGAGCGACTGATGGAGAAATCGGCAGGCAGCTTCTCCCGTGCACCCTGGGTCCCTATCTTCCCTTCAGCCTCAGGCACAGCCCCTACTGCAACAGTGGATCAGGATGAACCAATGCAGTTAGGGGTTATGCGTTCCCCCGTATCAGCAGAGGAAAAGAACAGAAGAAGGCAAGGGAACCTAAGCTTCTACAGTGGAGCTGCTGGCCACATGATCAGGACTTGCCCGGTCCGACCCACGGGTAAGGAGTTTTCGTCTAGAAGTTCATTCTCTAGTTACCCTCCCAAGCCAACTAATCACTTGACCATTCCTATCTCGTCTCAGTTTCCAGGAAGAACCATTAGGACCACCGCCATCATCGACTCCGGAGCCTGCAGTTGCTTCATGGACATTTCATTCGCCACTCATCATCAGTTTCCGATACAGCCTCGCAAAGAACCACTCCACATCCATTAAGCCGATGGATCAACTGTCTGTTCAGGCCCGGTTACCATGGAAATTGTTCCCACCAGTACCCTTATCCTTGAAACTCACCAAGAATTACTCAGATTCGATCTTCTAGCTTCTCCAATGTTTCCAGTAATTCTAGGACTACCCTGGCTACAAGCACACAACCCACTCATCAATTGGTCGTCAGGAGTCGTCTCTTTCAATTCAGTTTACTGTGGAAGTTGCTGTTCATCCATTAATCCGATCACCTCCGGCCCATTGCTATGCACATCAAAAGCACTTCAAGAAATTGTTCCGTCTCAGTACCATGAATACCTTGATGTATTTGATAAAAAAGGGGCAGATTGTTTACCACCTCACCGACCGTATGATTGCCCGATTGATTTAGTTCCAGGATCCAGGATTTCGTTTGGACGTATGTTTCCCCTCTCCGACCCTGAACAACTCTCAGGCAATACATTGAAAAAAATCTCAAGAAAGGATTTATCCGGCCATCCATCTCTCCAGCCGGAGCAGGAATTTTTTTGTGCAAAAGAAAGATAAAACACTAAGACCCTGCATAGATTACCGAGAGCTTAATAAAGTGACCATCAAGAATCGCTACCCGCTACCTCTAGTTCCAGAACTCTTCCAGAAGCTCCGTGAAGCCAGAATTTTTTCTAAACTGGACTTAAGGGGAGCCTATAACTTGGTCAGAATAAGAGCTGGAGACAAACGGAAGACTGCCTTCAGATCCCGTTACGGACACTTTGAATACTTGGTAATGCCGTTTGGGCTCTGCAACGCCCCGGCCACATTCCAGTATTTCATTAATGATGTCCTGAAAGACTTTATCGATCAATTTATCATAGTTTATTTAGACGACATTCTAGTCTTCTCAGCATCATTGGAGGACCATCGCCATCAGGTCTGTCAGGTACTGGCTCGCCTCAGACAACACAAGCTATTCGTCAAAGCCGAGAAGCGCGAGTTCGAGAAGAAGGTCATCCAGTTCCTGGGACTTATCATTTCTGATGAGGGATCTACAATGGACCCACAGAAGATTCAGGCAATCCTGGATTGGCCAGCTCCCACTAACCGAAAGGCAGTCCAGAGGTTTGTGGGATTTGCCAACTTCTACCGCAGATTTATTAAAAACTTTTCCGCAATCATTCTGCCCATCACTTAACTTACACGTCAGAACAGTCACTTCGTATGGAATGAGGGGGCTCAGGCAGCATTTGACAAGCTGAAACAACACTTCACATCTGCTCCTGTTCTCAGACATCCGGATCCTGCATTGGCCTTTGTATTAGAAGTGGACGCATCTGATTCTGCGGTAGGGGCAGTGCTATCACAAAGACAGGAAATCAAGGCTTTGTTACACCCAGTGGCATTCTATTCAAGGAAGCTGTCGGAGGCGGAGAAAAACTACAATGTGGGGGACAGAGAATTGCTGGCTATCAAGGTTGCATTAGAGGAGTGGAGATACCTTCTGGTCAGCCTATACTTATCTTCACGGACCACCATAACCTCGAATATCTAAAGACCGCCAAGAGGTTGAATCCGAGGCAGGCCAGATGGGCCCTTTTCTTTTCGAAATTTACATTCCACATCACCTGCAGACCAGGATCAAAAAACACAAAACCAGACGCCTTATCCCGTATGTTTCCAGAGGATGAGAATCCAAGCACACCCGACACAATTTTGTCTGACCAGAACTTTTTAATTATTCAGCCAGCCCTGATCAGTCAACTCCGTCAGGCATCAACCCGACCCACCCGAAGTCATCAAGGGCTCTCTGGAAGAGAGGGAGGGCCTGTGGTGGTTTGACAACAAGATGTTTGTGCCAGAAAAATTGCGTCACATAGTTCTCGAATCCTGTCACGACCACAAGTTGGCAGGCCACTTTGGTGTCCCAAAGACTCAGGATCTGGTGCAACGCTCATTCTGGTGGCCCAAACTTAAAAGGGATTGCAAGTTATACGTAACGTCCTGCCCCATATGCTGCCGATTTAAAGGATCAAAGTTCAAACCTTGGGGACTACTTAATCCGCTGCCAGTACCACCCAGGCCCTGGCACTCCATTTCTATGGATTTTATTGTGGAATTACCAAGATCAGAGGGGTGTTGTGATGATCCGCTCAGCTGGCTGCACAGGCAGACAGTTGTTTGACCATTTCTCTAGTCTGTGGGCTGCAGGTCTCTGGAAGAGAGACCTGTTTTTCCATTGCAAGTTTCTGGTCTGTTCTGCTGCTGAGGAATTTGCATACATTCGTTATGCAAATCCCCTACCTGCCTCCTTTGATGACTGGCACTATAAGAGCTTTCTGCTCCCAGAATGCTTTGCTGGTCATTCCTTCAGGGTTTGTAGTAAACACTCCTAGAGTGTCAGCCAAGCTACTTCTTGTTAAAGTTATCTTAGAGTAATTCTTGGGACTGCACTAGGCAGTTTCCCTAGTGCAGTTAGGATTGCATATCTGTTTGTCTGTTGCGATTGTCCTGTCCCAGCGGTGGTCGACAGGAAATCGTTCTGTTTGTCTGGGGTGCTAACCGGCGCTGCGGTAGTTACTGGTAGCCCCTTCTGATCTGTCTTGTCTGGATCGCAATAGCCTCTAGCGGTAGTGGCTGTGGATCCTTCTGATCTAGTTTCTGGAGTGTAAGCTGGAGCTGCGGTCGCTTCTGGCTACCTCGTCTAATCTGTCTTGCCTGGATCGCAATAGCCTCTAGCGTTAGTGGCTATGGATCCTTCTGATCTAGTTTCTGGAGTGTAAACTGGAGCTGCGGTTGCTTCCGGCTACCTCATCTGATCTGTCTTGTTTAGATCGCACTAGCCGCTAGCGTTAGTGGCTGTGGATCTTTCTGATCTGTGTTCCTGCTTGGATCACACTTGCTCTGGCGGAAGAGCGGTGGATTCTTTCTGCCTAGTTCCTGTTTCTCGTTTGTCTGTCTTGTCTGATACGAACGCTTGCTGTAGGCTCGGTGAGGTAACCGTTAAGCAAGCGTTCACGTTCTTTGTTTCGTGTTTGTCTGTCGGTGGTTAGTTAGGGGTGCTTGTCTCTGTTGTGCTTAACACGCGGAGACCGCGCTATAAACGCGTTCGCTGTTGTGCATGAGTGCGGTGTTCGCGTTTAGTTAGCGTTTGTTATTTTCTTTATCATTCTCATTGTATTATTTGCTGTGCCTTTGCTCCTCTTGTGTTCTGTTCTAGTCTGTCTTGTGTCACTTCTGGCGATCGCCTTTTTCGCAATCGCGTTCCTACTTTTGTTTCTGCTGATGTGTGTTCACCGTCGCAGGGTCGCGACTAGATTGGTGAACACACATTCGTCCTGTCCCTGTACTCTTTCTCTTTATGGGCTGTTCAGCCCCGCATTGTCTTGATCTGTACAATCCCCATCTGGCATCTGTGGCCGTGCAGCGATTGTACTCGTCTGCACTCCACAGCGCCATCTGCCAGTGGGAATTGCCCTCTGCTGGTGCATTGCACCTAGCCAGGGTTCACGCAATTATACGCTTGTGGAAGGTTTTTGCTGTGTCAGTGCGCATCTCGTGCGCTGACCACGAAAACGATTCCGCAAACGTTACAGGTGTAATACCATCTTCGTTGTAGTAGACCGTCTGTCTAAAATGGCACACTTCCTACCTATGGAAGGGACTCCCTCAGCGCAAACAACGGCCAAGGCTTTTATTAAAGAGATTGTACGCCTTCATGGGGTCCCAGCCGACATCGTCTCGGACAGAGGGACGCAGTTCACATCCCTATTCTGGAAAGCTTTGTGTGAATCCTTGAACATTCAACTACATTTCTCATCTGCTTATCATCCACAGTCAAACGGTCAGACAGAACGCACCAATCAAACGTTAGAACAGTACTTGAGATGTTTCTTATCATCAGCACAAGACAACTGGGTCCAGCTCCTGCCATTAGCCGAATTTGCCTATAACAACTCTGTTCATTCAAGCACACAACAGTCTCCATTCTTTGCAAATTATGGGTTCCATCCGTCATTTCTGCCAAACACTCTCTCAGAGACATCAGTACCTGCCTCCGACAACCTGGTCAAAACGTTACAAGAAAATAACCTGACTCTGCAACGAACCATGTCCCAAGCTCAAAGGATTTACAAGAGGAAGGCTTATCTTCACAGAAGAGACAATCCGGATTTTAAAGTGGAGGACTCGGTCTGGCTGTCTACTGTGAATCTCAAGATGGCCTGCCCTTCCAAAAAACTGGGTCCCAAGTTTATTGGACCATTCCCCATCAAAAGGAGGATAGGACAGGTGGCTTTTGAATTAGATCTCCCTGATAACCTAAGGATTCATCCTGTATTCCATACCGCGCTGCTAAAACCTACCACTTTGGATTCCTTTCCGGGTAAAAGAACAAACCCACCACCACCGATCTTGGTTGAAGGAGAGGAGGAGTATGAGGTGGAGGCAATCTTGGACTCCAGAAGAAGGTACAATCAGATCCAGTATCTTATCAAGTGGAAGGGATATGGCATAGAGGAAAGTACCTGGGAACCAGCAGCCAACGTCCATGCCACCCGCCTGGTCAATCAGTTCCACAGGGATTTCTCGGAGAAGCCAGCTACTGAGGGCATCCGGAGGCTGCCCCTTAGGGGGGGGGGGGGGGGGCATTGTCACGGTCAGTTACCTGTCCAGAGGAGGCGGCCAGTACGCACGAATGCTGGCGGTCGTCCTGGTGGGTCTCGGCGGGGCGACCTGTCGGTGCTCACCAGTGTGAGCACGGCGTAAGCGTTGGCGTCAGGAGGCGCTGGCGTGAGCGTTGTGTGACGTTGCGTGCACAGGGGCGGCTGCTGTGTATGTTTATTCTGGGCGTTGCGCGTGCGTTTTAGCGTTTGTGCGTTGTGCGCATGCGCGCGGTGCGTCGTGCTGTGCGCGCCAAAGGCGGCCTATTTAAACCTGGAGAGTGCATTGCTTCCTTGCTGTAGTATTGCAGCTAGTGTTGTACTCCCGTGCCGTGACCTAGTGTCTGCCTGCTTGTTTGTTCTGGAACCTGACCTCGGCCTGTCTGACTGCCCGCTTGTTGATGACCTTTGCCTGCCTGACTACCTGCTCTATTGCCAAACCCTGCTTGTCTGAGAACCCGCTCCGTTGCCGACCTCTGCCTGTTCCGACTACCCGCTCTGTTGCCGAATCCTGCCCGCCTGAGAACCCGCTCCGCTGGCGACTTCTGCTTGTCCTGGGATTTGCCCTACTACAATCCATACTGGTCATTGAGTCCTTGCACTACCAGACTCAGGCCAGGGGAGTGCCGTGGTTCCAGTCTGCGCAGCTCACTGCCGGATCCTGCGAGCACTCCTGCCTCTTGCACACCTTAGTACTCCTGTTCCCACTCCAGGAGTGCTGGGTGTCAAGCTGCAAGAGTTGCTACCCTCAGCACAACGGTCTCTCGTGACATAATACTACAGCCAGCAATGGAGACCGCTGAGGTAGCAACTGTACTAACCACCCTCTGCAATCAGATGGCCGCATTGACAGACGCCCTGAAGGAGCTCCAAGCAGGTCACCAACGGCTAGAAGGCCGCATGGACACCCTCTCAGCAGCTGCACCCAGTCAGCCGCCTGCCCCTGCCGCAGTACCGTGAGCACAACGGTCTCCTCCACTACAAGGTTCGTGACAGGCTAATCAAACCCACTTTTAGGCGATTTGGATTGGGCCAATTTAAAGCTGTATACAATTTGCATTTTATTTGCATTCAAGTCAAACTACTTAGCATCTCATTGACCATTTCTATTGCCTCTAGACTATTTTTCCTGTCTATTGAGGTAGAGTCACTGAATCAGTGAATATATACTGGAAAAGTGTGTATATTTAACTACAGGTAGTCCCTTACAAACGCCTGACTTATGATTGGCCCGCCGATACGAACGGCATGGATTCTGTGATTTTTTGGGTACATGTAAAAAAAAACAAAAAGCGAACCTACAGTCCCTATCTCGTTCGTTAACCAGGGACCACCTGTACATATTTTGTGTGTAGCATCTGCAATAGACTCTGGAAATTATGTTATACACATATTAAAGAAACGTGGCATTATACTGAAATGATGGGCTGGTATTTTTCTCTTAAATTTCTCCAATAAAACACTAACTGACTGAAACATTTGCACAGCTTGGCCTCCAGGCTTGTATTTCAGACTGGCACTTGGACAGTGATAAAAGGAATGCCACCATGGATTAGCCCGGCTAACAGACAATGTGGTGCTCTCAAGCAAAGAAAAGAAGATGCCTGATTACTTGCTAAAGACAAAAATCACTATAACCTCCCCCAGCATTATCAGCCATGTACAAATCTTACTGAAGAGTCTGCAAAATTGAGGCTGCTGCTGTTATGTGGCAACTTCAAAAAACGGTCGGGCACATACTCAGCTGTGGTATACGGCCACACAGATCTGGAGCCTGAAACCATACATGCAAAGTGGCTGCAAGGGCACACCAATGCCATAGAAATAAAAAGAAGAGCTCAAATTTATTTTTTTAAATTAATATGCCAGATTGTTGGCAAGCATATTTAGAGGAGGATTCACTATAACAAATAGCGTGCCTTATCAGAATTAACATGCCTTATCAGAGTTAGTGTGCCTTATCAGAGTAGCATAGCGAGGTCTACCAACTTATGCCTGCTAATTGGCAATGACGAGAGCTTCACTCATCCTGCCCGGAGCCCCTGAGGGTCCAATCACTTTAATGGACATTTTCCCCACACTTTGATCCAATAGGCTGCCTGTCAAGTTTCCTGTCAATCAAAGTGTGGGGATAATGTCCTGTAAAGTGATTGGACCCGCAGGGGCTCAGGGCAGGACAAGTGGAGCTCTTGTCATTGCCAATTAGAAGGCATAAGTTTGTAGCGCTCGCTATGCTACTCTGATAAGGTATGTTAACTCTGATAAAGCATGTTAACTCTGATAAGGCACTCTATTTGTTATAGTGAATCAACCCCTTAATGTGCTGTTGAGATGGACTGGGTGCTAAAAATGGTGCTCGCTTCCCTTTAACCCCCATGCCTAACCTTAACCTCCCACACTTGTGCCTAACCTTAACCCCCACTCTTGTGCCTAACCTTAACACCACCCCTCCCCGATGCCTAACCATAACCCCTAAGGAAGGCACGCACTCCTAATACTAAAGACCCCCGCCTCCTAACCTTAACGTGCAATGTTAAAAGCCATGATTAGAGGTTATAAATGGTGAATAGCAGCTATAAAGAGTAAACAGCAGCTATAAATACCGGGCGCCCAAAGTACCATTTATAGTCGCTAACATGAAACATTTCCCCATTTTTAACAACGTGCCTATGGTGCCCTTTTTACCTTCTTTGACACCAATAACTCCAAGAGAAAGGATTGATTAAATAAGTTGGCAACAAGTAAATAGATGCCAGCGGAAACAGTTTACTTAATATACTTGATTTGTAAAATCGCACCTTTATTTAAAGCAGGACTGAAGTCAAAAGAATCACCTGTAGGAACAGACCATGATACTGACCTCCACTGCTCAGCAGCCTTCTTCTTCTTTACATCACTGGTATCTTTGCCCACGCCATGGTGGCAACGATGAAGATCCCTTTACTCCTCTTCTGGGGATATAAACTATGGGAAGGGAAGAAAAGCACCTTTGAGTGGCAGAAACATTACTCTTAGGATGGATGGTAACTGAAGACATAGTGAATGGCTCAGTCACTTGTGTCACAATTACCACCGAGGAAGAAAATAGGTTCAGATTAAAAAGAAAAAGGAGGAGCAATACTCAACAGCAGCCTTATTAGAGACTCTTTTAATTGTTGCCTGGAGTTATGTTTAAAGAGACTCATGGAACTTGCTAGGTAAAAGTACTTCCACAATTAGAGCTAGCTGGCTATATGGAGCGATTAAAATTTTGCAGCTGATAAATTCTGAAGCACTTAACCACTTCGCATCCAGACCTTTTTTTCCCACTTATTGACCAGAGCAGTTTTGACAGTTTAGCTATGTCCTTATTTAATCAGAAATAACTTTATCCCTACTTAGGACATAGAAATGAAATATATATTGTTTTTTTCAAGACAAACTAGGCTTTCATTGTATGACATTTTTTTCCCTCGAACAATTTTGTTTTCTATGAATTTTAATGGGAAAACAAAGAAAAAAAATAGAAAAAACATTTCTCAGTTTTACCAATTCTAGGTTAAAAACAAAAAGTGCTACTGTAGATAAAAAACACAAATTTTGTTTGGCTATTCTTACTGCTTATCACAAAACTTAGATTATGTTCCGGTCACAATTTATGGTGAAGATATTTGATTCTGAAATAATGCTACAGAGTGTATTTTTCACTATGAAATGAGAAAGGGAAAGTATTTTTAATAGTAAAAATCAATCTCATTAGCTCAGGAAACATATATTCCCATTCACCAATTAGTGCTGCATCAGATAGTGCCAGAAATGTGCACAGGAGCAAGCCCAATCGTGCACAGCACTGCTTCTGTACAAGTCAGTAGATCTACTGACTTGTGGCTTAGATGAAGTCACAGAGGACGTATATCTACTGACTTGTGGTTAAAGTCTGAGAACATGTTAGTGGATGATGCAGAATATGTCTCCTTGCCTTGTATGGTACAGCAACTGTCAGCTTCTGTGCTATAGGGCAACTCATCGTGCCCCAGCATGTGCTGGTGGACACGGGTCTAGTTGGGCAACGGGAGCATGTTAGAGGGAGTTTTATTTTATGAGTCAGGTCATTTTGGCGCCGTATCTGATTTGACATAGCAGCACAGACGGAATTCAGTACATATTCACCGTAATTTGGGTGCCAGCAATAGCCAGGCCCTAATTACGTAGTCATGGGTAAAATTAGGTAATAAGTAGGGAAATATATTTGTTACATTCCCAAGATTACATAGCGCAGGGAGAGTCGTCTTTCTGGTTTTATCTGCACCCAAATTACTACGTGGCCAGATCATATGTACTCACAATTTACAAGTCAGGCCTGAGTCTCACTCCATAAACATTTGGACGCAGGTTCACTTTAACTATTTCCCTCTTCTGAGTATATGATATGTCATCAAATGATGCTATACAAACACCCACATTGTTCAAGTTTCAGATGTACAGCTTACACAACATGGTAAATGGCATAATTTTACAGACATAATTACAAACAAGAAAAACAGGTTATAGAATGTTCTTATTGGTTTTGACAGAATAGAGTAGTGTGCTTTATGATATGGGTACACTGTAGATGCCATAACAGAATACTAGAATGTGGTAACTTGATCCACTGGAGATCTTTGGGAACACCAGTTTGACCGAATGCCTATAAACTGCAAAAGGACATGTGCAGTGACAAATACTGTACGGGAACAACTGCCATCAGTAAATAGCTAGTGTGAAGCAAGTGTAAGCCGGCCTCATGTGAGTGTAGAATCACGGGGAATCCTAGTGGAGTGAGAGGTCCATCACACCTCTCTAAGCATTCTAAATGTACAGCAAACAAATTATCCACAGTGGACTCAACCCTTCCTTGGATGAATATCCAGCTTTTTTTTATTGCATTTCAATGCGGATGCAGCATACAAATAGCACAACGTTTCGGGCTATCCGCCCTTCCTCAAGCACTTGAAAAAGGGCTGATAGCCCGAAACGTTGTGCTATTTGTATGCTGCATCCGCACTGAAATGCAATAAAAAAAGTTGGATATTCATCCAAGGAAGGGTTGAGTCCACTGTGGATAATTTGTTTGCTGTACATCAGTAAATAGCTAAACATGATCGGACTCAGTGTAGGTCATGATCGGACTCATTAGGCCTTATGGTGCATACAAACATGCAATTTTGATTGGCCAATCACTGACCAATGTTACTACCTCCATGTAGCATGGGGGCCAACAGATTTTGAATACTATGGACAGACTGTGTAGGTAAGCTCTCATACTACGTAGTACAATTGTGCAATCATTAGGCAAGCAAGCAATGAGTTGACTAACTATACATACAGTAAGATGGAAAAGTCCTACACCAAGTGGAGTATTTATTTCATAATTTATTTTCAAAAATGTCAAGTTTGACGCAGGAAGGAAAGGAAATTCACTTTATCAAAGCCAGCAGCTGCTGATCAATCAGATGGCAGTGGGAATCAACGGGAATCTAAAGTGGGTGGTATATGAAGGCTGCCATATTTATTTTCATTGCCTGTCAGTCGTGCTAAACTTTTTGGCTGCAGTACTGTCTGAATCGCACATGTGAAACAAGCATGTGGCTAATCTTGTCAGATTTGTGTCAGAAACATATTATCTGCATTCTTGTTTAGAGTCTATGGCTACACTTACCTTTCTAGGGTAAGAAAGAATGCCACCTTTAAGACACGCCCCTTCACATCTCTAGGCGGTCTGGTAACAATATGGCCCCTGGGCAAAATTAGCCTTCCCCCGACAGACACCCCTCCCTGGGGGGTGCTATTGGGGCCCTTTGTTGCTGCCAAATTTCCTCAAGGGCCCCTAAGCAGCTGCTGACCAATCCCCCCCCCCCCCACACCATTTAACTGTGCTCCCTACAAAGCCTTTTGGCAGAGTAGCGTCTTACCTGTGCTGGCGGACACACTCCTCTCAGTCTGTGGCTCCATGGATAAAGACTGTAGCGCACAGAGCCACAAACTGACAGGAGTACGCCCGCTGGGACAGTAATCTGTCAAAGACTCTGCAGAGGGGGGGAGCAACAATTAAGTTGGGGGAGAGACACCTTGGGTGTCCCTACAGGCTCTGGGGCCCTAGGGCAGGCATGCCCAAAGTCCATCCTGGGAGCCAAATGCGGCCCCAAGTTTTTTCTGGTGGCCCGGAAAGCTCTCTACAGTTGTTAATCCCATGTGGCCTGCAAGCCACCTAGTTTTGCTGCTCTGCCTCCCCCTTTGCTCTTCTGTAGGTTATCAGCCACCACTGTAAAAGCAAATGAATAGCAGCTGCCACTATGCCAGCAGCAGTAACTGCCACTAATCAGTAGCTGCCATTGTGCTAACTAAGTACACACGGTACATGAAAAAATTTTATTTTACAAAATGCCACAGGCATTGTGTATCTAACGACAATCAGCATTGTGTAGAATTTCACTACTTTGGTGGCCCCAATTAGACACATTTTTCAATAGAAAAAATACATATATTTTCCTAAATTTGTACATAAGCACTGTAAGGTCTCTTGCACACTGCATGCGATTCCGATTCAGATTCCGCTTTTTTAATCAGTTTTTACATCCGATTCTGATTCCGATTTGCAGTGTGCAGGGAGCAAACTGCAAATCAGAATCTGAATCGGATGTAAAAACTGATTGAAAAGCGGAATCTGAATCGGAATCGCTTGCAGTGTGCAAGAGGCCTAAGAGGAACAAATGAGGAAATAATTGGGATAGGGGGACTCACAAAGACGGATTGTCCCTTCAAGAATTGGACTGCTGAGATACAGTGAGCAGATTTTTCTTGGCTCAACCTGGGACAGGGGGGCATGTCCATGACAACGATGGAAAAATGGGCGTGCCCATGACATGGTGTGGGCGGAGCGAACTGTAATGTAACTCTGAGGCAGTGGGCCAGAGTTTCCTCCCAAAACACAGATGGGCAAAGGGATCCTAAAGGAAATTAGGCAATGTTCCCCAAACACATAAGAAAGCAGTGTTCCCACAATGGTGTAGTGAAATGGGAGATTTGCATCATGGATGTCAGTCCATGACATGACTATGTGCTCTGTAAAGTGCTGCAAAAGATGTCAGTTCTATATAAATACATAATAATAATATGGTAGAACATTAGACTATGACTATGGGGGGGGGGGGGGGGGGGATTAGACTGTGAGCTCCTCCAAGGACAATCAGTGACATGACTATGTGCTCTGTAAAGTGCTGCAGAAGATGCCAGTTCTATATAAATACATATTAATAATTTTGTAGGACATTAGACTATAACTATATGGTAGGATTAGATTGTGAGCTCCTCTGAGGACAGTCAGTGACATGACTATGTACTCTGTAAAGTGCTGCAGAAGATGTCAGAGCAATGCGCTATTAGGCCCCGTTCACATCTAAAACCGCCGGCAAACCGATGCATGTAACACGTTTGCGGTTAACGCTAACCGCAAATGCGGCAGTGTGAACACTGCCATGTGTTACATGTTGTAGCGTTTTTTTAAAAACCGCTAGCAGTTTGCCTTGAGTGGGAAGAAGTGCGATTCAGGCTCAAGTGAGAACTGGCCCTTAGAGGCAGAGGATCAGCAGGTAATTCACATTATTTAAAAGGTAATACATATGGTAGACTCCATATCACTCTCGCTTGAAGTGCTCATATTTTCATCTTAAAGGGGCACTACAGCGAAAAACTGTAAAATTTAAAATATGTACAAACATATACAAATAAGAAGTACGCTTATATTAATTTTCTCCTATGTTGCTGTCACTTACAGTAGGCAGTACAAATCTGACATAAGTGACAGGTTTTGGACGAGTCCATCTCTTCATGGGGGATTCTCAGCAAGGCTTTTATTCTTTATAAAAATATTCCCTAAAAAGGATTTATACAAAGATGCTGGCCAGCTTCCCTGCTCCCTACACAGTTTTTTGGCAGTTGGACAGAGCAACTGCCATTCACTAAGAGCTTTTGAAAATAAATATATCCCTGAGAATCCCCTATAAAGAGATGGACTAGCCCAAAACCTGTCACTTCTTTCAGATTTCTACCACCTACTGTAAGGCGCGGTTCACATTAGCGTTCCAGGTCCGGCTTCCCCGGACCCGGAACGCTCCGTACACAGCGGATGGTGAATGGATACATTGTTAATCAATGTATCCATTCACACTCGCGCGCCGTCCAGATCCAATCCGGGAACGCAGCTCCGGGACGATCCGGCTTTTTTTCCAACATGCACTATTTTTCAGTCCGTCCCGGTGCGGACCCGGGCCGGATCCTGACCCTTCGCATGCGGCCATGCTGTGCAATGAGAAACGGATGTTTCTCATCACACTGGCAATAGAACCGGATGCTTCCAGCTACCGGTCCTATGCCACTTGGGGGGCCCGGACTACACGCCGGTATCCCCCATGCTTGCGGTGCCTTTCTGGCACTGCAATGTATCTAGTTCCGGCTACTTTATTGTAGCCGGAACTGATACATTCCGGATCCGCAACTTTTGCCGCCTTGTGGCCCCCGCAGAGACCCGTACGGTCTCTTTGCGACCCCCGAGCCCCTGGACACTTGCGGACTCGAACTAAGTAAAAGCAACATAGGAGAAAAGTAATTCATGGCTCATTTTACTCTGAAAAAAATTTACTTCTCATTTGTATATGTTTGTACATATTTTAAATTATAGTTTTTCGCTGCAGTGCCCCTTTAAATTGTTTCTAAACATGACGTAAGCAATTCCCACTATTACATTGCTTGCTTTAGCGTGATCATGCTGACAACTGTGCTGTCCCATTCCTGTGAACTGAGATATGCTCCCAAGCTCACTGTTCACTGCTTTAATTTGAATTCCCAAAAAAAAGACAGAACAACCTCCACATTTCTCTCCTCTCTTCTCACTCTGCCTGCCACCAGTTAGCATGGCTCCCGTAGTTGCCGTGCGTAGTGACGTCCTGCGTACATGAAGTGAGGGCGTGGCCTCCGCTGCCTGCGGACGTGGCTTTGGTACCGAGCGCGCTCTCTGTACGCTGTCGGGGTTGCGCAGGTTGTTGGACACCTGTAGTGGACGGTGGCCGAGATGAGCCAGAGATACAGAGCAAAGGGCAGCACAAGAAGGTGAGAATGGGCAGGACCTCCACAAGTGGCACAAGTGAGTGGAGTGCCAGGAGCAGGCTGGTGGGAGTCATGTGACTGGAGATTCTATAGATAAGCATAAAGTGAAGAAAATGACGTCAGCATAGAACTCCAGTGGGATTATTACTGTATGGCAGTGTGACAGGCTGCTTAGTGTCACCTGTGGATCACACTAGTGGCCTGTGTGTCCAGCATCAGTGGCTACATCAGTGTGCCCAGTACACAAATTAGATGTTTTCACAAGTAAGGGCTGGAACCCACTAGAGCGATTTTCTGAGTGTTTAGGAAGCGGTTCAAACCGCTAGCGACTTCCCTAAACGCTCAGCTAATGTTAATGGATGGGCCAAATTCCACTGGAGTGATTACTAAATCGCAAAACGCTGGACATGCAGCATTTTTAGCGTTTCTGCAATGTAAAGTATATAAATGCTGGCCTAATCGCTCATCAGAATCTACACAGAGCAATTTTGCAAGCGTTTTTACATTACTGCACACTGTAACAAAATGAAAATTAATTGAAAGGACCAATCAGAATTAAAAACGCTAATCGCTACACATTCGCTGGCAAATTGATAACACTTTTGAAAATCACTCCCGAAAACGCTCATGAAATCGCTTACAAACCGCTCATACAAAGCGATTGCGATTAGCGATAGCGTTTTATAGTGGGTTCCAAGCCTAAAGCTGACTACTACACGGCTGACACAGCTTTATCACTCATAGACTGCCTGTCAACATCTAAACCAGCTGTTTGAAGAACAGAAAAAAGAGGGATTTTACATTTCAGTTTGAAGTGAAATTATCAGACTGTCTTTACCTTACTGTTTTACTGTAGTTATGTTGCTATTAGAAAAACAGAATACATGTATGGTATACATTGTTTATGTTGAGGGTGTTATTCAGTATATTTCATCCCTTTATTGGACCTATCTTTAATGACTAGACATGTCATCTACAATTTTGGCTGAACTGGAAGCACAGAGCTAATCAATTTGAAAAGTTACTTGACATGTTTTATTAGTTAATTAAGCTGTCAAATAATTAATGTATACACTTTCTAATCTAAATAGCCACACACAAAGTTTTAGTTTGCCCCCTGCAATTTCTGATCCCTGAAGAGCACACAATGGACAAAATGCTATTAAAGTGGACCTGAACTCTTGCACAACACAGAAGGAAAACATAGAAATGCACTCTGTGTGTACTTAGAGAGTTTAGCCTCTATTATTCCCCCTCATCTGTGTCTAATCACAAGTTGTAATTTGATCCCTCAGCTGTGTCACGGCAGAGAGATTATTTGTAAACACAGGATGTTAATATGTCTGCTTCCGTGAAAGAAGGAAAGTAGACAAACTGCAAATTTATTGCAGGATTTAAAGGGGTCTTGCACCTTTTAAAAAACAAACTGACACTTACTTGGGGCTTTTATCAACCCCCTGCAGCTGTCATGTCCCGCACTGTCTTCATCCGCTGCTCCGTTCCCCGTCGCCGGCACCGAGGTAATTATTCATCTAACTAGACAAATACAACTGCGGCTGCGCGTGTCATTGATAGCTTACTGCACACGCGCAGTACAGGAAAACTTCGTACTGCGCCTGTGCAGTAAACTCCCGATGACCGCGCAGCCGCAGTTGTATTCGTCTAGTTAGACAAATAATTACACCAGTGGCGGTGGCAGGGAACGGAGCATCGAGGTTAGACAGTGCGGGACATTACGGCTGCAGGGGGTCGATAGAAGCCCCAGGTAAGTGGCAGTTTTTGTTTTTTAAAAGGTGCAAGAGATCCCCTTTAAGCTGTAACCAAGAAATGTTTTTCTTTAAAGGTTATTATGTTGTTGCTTATTTTTTAGAACTGAGATGAAGTTCTGCGTTCAGGTCTGCTGTAACTTTTAGGCCCCTTTCAGACGAGAGGCTGAACTGTGCGTTTGCCGAGCATTGCAGTCTCCCATCTGCCACCCCCCAGTGTAATCTCCCATCTGCCACGCCCCAGTGCAATTTGGGTGCAATTTAAATGCAGCTGAATCGCAGCAGTAGTAACACTGAGCATGTCAAGAACTGACGTGGTGGTGTTACAGGGCAGCAGAGAAATGTGACATGTCGAACCTGAGCACAGCTGTGCTCAGATCTGACTGCATGGGGGCGGGAGGCACCTGTACAGCACCGTACTGAACACTAACAAACTATCAGCGAGTGCAGGATAGCAACTGACAGGCCGTGACTTCACTGCCTGGCAGTTGCCCATGTAAAAGGGGCCTTAAAATGTAACTGTTGGGCATAAAATAAAAAATCAATTCTTTATTTTTATCTGGTAAACTAGTAATAAGGATGCTAACCAGGCAATCCAAAAGTCAATCTCTCTATTACTTTTCTGTTGATAAATGATCATTCCCCAGTTTACCTGACTCCTATTTGATACACACACAGTTTGGTACACAAAAAGGAAGTTGCAGGGCATGCTGGGTTGTCGTTTTTTGCTTCTCTATTTCCCCTCAGACTTAACTAATGCAGCCTGATTGGCTGAAGCCTCTTTCCCTCCTGTTTTCCCCTCCCACACCTCTGTTCCTCTTTGATTGGCCAATATTTCTCATGCTGAGACAATGCACTTTCTATAGTTAATAATAATAATAATAATAATAATAATTGCAGTATTTGTATAGCGCCTTTCTCCTGTCGGACTCAAAGCGCTTGCGAGGCAGCCACTAGAGCGCACTCAGTAGGCAGTAGCAGTGTTAAGGAGACTTGCCCAAGAAACTCCTTACTGAAATAGGTGTTGGCTTACTGAACAGGCAGAGCCGAGATTTGAACCCAGGTCTCCTGTGTCAGAGGCAGAGCCCTTAACCATTACACTATCCAGCCACTGCTGGATAGTGTAGTTAAGGGCAAATCAGGCAGAGGAGACTAAGGGAGGAAATTACATCAGGATTGGCTTCAAAATAGTCACAGTTAAAATGGGAAATGCTTTTTTTTTTCTGTAGAAAAATTACTAAATTCAAAACACGGACAGTGCAATACATATGTAAGTAGAGAAAGTATTTATCTACTTACTGTATATATGTGTTTTTGTTTTCTGAGATAGTATGGCTGACAGCTCTTCTTTAAGCCTGGTACACACGTTCAATTATTACTGGCCAATCAGTTACCAATTCTGCCACCTCCATGCACAGGGTGTTTCAAATAGGTTGTAGTAAACTATGCCCACACTACTCAGCAAATCACAAAGCTTCGTGCAGTAGAGGGTGCTGTGATTGAAAAACTGTTCCTTATGAGGTTTCCTGCTGGGTCCCCTCAAATAGACTTATGCCATCAGTACATCACTACTGTACATTATAACCCTACATGGATGGAAGCTTATCTAGACTAGGCTTAAGATTTGCTGTTTCTGCGTATTTTTAATTGTTCTTAGTTTCTTGCTGAATCCAATATATATTGTTTTTTCCAAATTACAGAGAGTGCAGCGAGATAAGTGAGACTGTGTGGTGAGAGGGGAGGGCCCTTAGTACAATGAAAAAAAAAAAAAAGCTAGCAGATGATTCAAAACATCTTGTTGAGAAAATGTCATTTTTTTGTGGACTGAATTGCAGTGTTTGTGTGTATATTGGTTCTGTGATTCGTAAACATAACCCTATATTGTGAAACTTTTGGGTGAAAGAAAATGTTTTGTTTCTAGAAGTGCCAGGGGAAAAAAGTCCAACGCCATCCAAGGTTTTATAAACTGAACCATGGATGGATTGGCAAAGCATTTGAGAATCTACCCTCCCTCCCTCCCTCCCTCTCCTCACCTCCTGCAGGTTTACATTTTTATATACAGTACTATTAAAAAGTGTTTTTGCCTACTAACTGTAAAGATTAACCATGATAAGGCCATTATAAAAACAACTACAGTTGGCTTTTGCATTACAAATGGTGCTCCTGGAACATAGTTTATGCAATATATTATGATTATTTACTATATGTTGCTGATCTATGCTCTCCTATAAAACTATGAGGCTGGGAGCACACTTGTCTGTGCGGAAAACCATTAGTTTTTTGCTGTGAGGGGCTCTACATGTTTTTTTTTCGGGATTTGTGGTTTTTTTTATTGTGTGTTTGCCACACTCGTGTTTTCATGTTTGTGTTTTTTTTTAATTACCATTTTTTCCAATGGAGAAAAATACAGGGCTGTGGAGTCGGGACAAAAATCTTCCGACTCCGACTCCTCAGTTTATGAAACCACGACTCAGACTCCAACTCCGGGTACCCAAAATGGCTCCGACTCCTCGACTCCGACTCCTTAGCCTAAACAGGGCTGTGGATTTTTTACAAAAATTATCCGACTCCTGACTCCGACTCCTCCGTTTATGAAATCAACGACTCCGGGTGCCCAAAATTGCCCCGACTGCTCGACTCCGACTCCACAGCCCTGGAAAAATACAGTATCATTTATTTTGTGATGGAAAACAAACATTTGCTTTCTTAAACCAGAAATTATTTGCAATAATTCAGGTTGGAGTGAGCTCTGAGATTTCTCCCAGCGCATCAATGCTGAATTATGCAAATTTCCTATGGTTGTTCCTGTGAGCTAAACACACCTCCAGATCCGCTGGAATGCAATAAAGTGTCAGTTTTTTAATATTACAGAGCCATATTAATCAAACATGCATACAGACTGTTTTGGATTGATTGATCCTCATCAGTGCATGGCACGGATTAATGTGGCTCTAAGGAGTAGGACTTGAAACACCCAGTGTTACAGACTACCCAGGAAGCTCCTGGTGAACCAGAACTCATTGGAGTGTGTAAGGGGCTACAATGGACCAAAAAGCCCCCTTACTAAAATGCTATGGAAAACAAAAAGTTTGCCTTCTTCAAACAGAAAGAATTTGCAATAATTCAGGTTGAAGTGAGCTCTGAGATTTCTCCCAGTGCAGCACTGCTGAAATATGCAAATCAACTATTGTTGTCCCTGCGAGCTAAACATACTTCCAGATCTGTTGGAATGCAATGATGCGCCAGCGAACCGCATGCTTTTCCCCCATAGGAAAGCATTGTATGCAATTCACATACAATATGCAGAAAGTTCCAACATACTGTGTTTTTTTTAACCTTTTGGGAACCAGGTATGTTGAATCAACATCCAGCAGGTGGTGCTACCGTTCTGACCAGACGTTGATTCAACGTCCGCGCTAATGAACCGTCCCAACGTTATCGTGCGCACCGGAGAGGGGAGATTAAAGGGAAGGTTCAGGGACTATCCGAAAAAAATAAAAATCCCCATCCACTTACCTGGGGCTTCCTCCAGCCCGTGGCAGGCAGGAGGTGCCCTCGGCCCCGCTCCGCAGGCTTCCGGTGGTCTCCGGTGGCCAGGCCGGGCTCTTCTGCGCTCCAAGGCCCGGCACTTCTGTGTCCCACGCCGGCGCGCTGACGTCATCGGACGTCCTCCGGGCTGTACTGCGCAGTAGTAGGTCGGGCGCGCCACCGGAGACCACCGGGAGCCTGCGGAGCGGCGCCGAGGGCACCTCCTGCCTGCCACGGGCTGGAGGAAGCCCCTGGTAAGTGGATGGGGATTTTTATTTTTTTCGGATAGTCCCTGAACCTTCCCTTTAACCACTTGAGGACCCACCCTTTACCCCCCCTTAAGGACCAGCGCTGGTTTGATTGATCTGTGCTGGGTGGGCTCTGCAGCCCCCAGCACAGATCAGGGTGCAGGCAGGGAGATCAGATTGCCCCCCTTTTTTCCCCCCTATGGGGATGATGTGCTGGGGGGGTCTGATCTCTCCTGCCTGCTGTGGGTGGCGGGGGGGGCACCTCAAAGCCCCCCTCCGCGGCGAAATTCCCCCCTCCCTCTCCTACCTGCTCCCCCCCCTGAGATCCGGGCTGCACAGGACGCTATCCGTCCTGTGCAGCCAGTGACAGGACGTCCCCTGTCACATGGCGGCGATCCCCGGCCGCTGATTGGCCGGGGATCGCCGATCTGCCTTACGGCGCTGCTGCGCAGCAGCGCCGTACAAATGTAAACAAAGCGGATTATTTCCGCTTGTGTTTACATCTAGCCTGCGAGCCGCCATCGGCGGCCCGCAGGCTATTCACGGAGCCCCCCGCAGTGATTTGACAGGAAGCAGCCGCTCGTACGAGCGGCTGCTTCCTGATTAATTAGGCTGCAGCTGGCGACGCAGTACTGCGTCGCTGGTCCTGCAGCTGCCACTTTGCCGACGCACGTTATGAGTGTGCGGTCGGCAAGTGGTTAAGCTGTCATATGACAGCTGGCATCTCTCCTCAGTGATCACCAGCCATTGCGTATGGCTGTTGATCATGTGATCACTAAAATCACCATCGGATCGTAGTGATCAATTTGACAGCTGCAACGGTAGGGGGGAAAGAAGAGGATCCAGTCACCTCCCTGCCGTTCCCGCGACGATCGGCACCCCCCACCGCTCTTACCGGCATCGCTGCTCTTTCTGACATCAGCACCTGGTCCCGACTTGATGACATCATCAAGCCGCGACCCGGAACTAAGCAGCAGTAGGAGCTGAGATGCCAGCCGGAGCGGAGGGATCTGCTGCGGCTCGTCGCTGGAGCCTGGAGGTGAGTGAAGGCTGCTGCACACAGGGGGGACACCTGGCCACACAGGGGAGAGAGCCCAGCCAGACCCTGCAGGGATCCGGCTGCCTCACCCCCCAAACGTGCCCCCCCCCCTTCTGCAAAAATGCCTGGTCCTGAAGGGGGGGTTAGGCGGCCGGTCCCGAAAGGGTTAAGTGTTGCATTACAAAATGCAGCTATCTGCATGAGCAGGCCCATAGACTTTCATTATGTTCGATTTTGCATGCGTTTCCCGCTCCTGCATTTGATTTAAACAAGTGTGCTCCCAGCCTAAAGTTGACTCATTGCTGCAGTTGACTGTATATCAATTTGAAGATGTTAGATCGATGGCAGGAATTTTCAGGATGTTCCCAATGCTTATTCCCTTATGGATACAAAGCTGTTTTTATGTGTAGACAATTAAAGTGAACCAGAGGTGAGAATGATATGTAGGTTACCATATTTCTTTCCTTTTAAACAATACCAGTTGCCTGGCAGCCCTGCTGGTCTATTTCTCTGCAGTAGTATCTGAATAACACCAGAAACAAGCATGCAGCTAGTCTTGTCAGATCTGACTTTAAAGTCTGAAACACCTGATCTGCTGCATCCTTGTTCAGGGGCTATGGCTAATAGTATTAGAGGCAGAGGATCAGCAGGGCTTCCCGGCAACTAGTATTGCCTCAAAGGAAATAAACATGGCAGCCTCTATATCACTCTCACCTCGGGTTCACTTTGTGACTATCAGTGACAGAAGAAAGGGACCTACTGGGTTCAAACCACATGGATCAAAAACTGATCCTGTAAAAATGGATCCATTTTTGGTTTCAAATGGTTCAGTTTGTTACATTAGGCATCGGTTTTCCACCAGTGTGTTTCCTTCTCCGTCGCCACCAGCCCAGTATACCCATTTGGCACCTGCTTTGCCCGGCAGATACATGATTATTGTGCAGGACATAAACTTGCGTTCCAGTATAGTCAAATTTGTAGAGGGCTCCTTGGTTTACTTTACCACTCTGCAGTGCAGTCAAAGCGTTCACCTAGGAATATCACACGTAAAGTTCAGCAGCTAGCAGAATCCTTATTCCTAATAAGTCACTCTAATCCAGGCATGGGCAAACTTGGCCCTCCAGCTGTTAAGGAACTACAAGTCCCACAATGCATGGCAGGCGTCTGAGAGCTACAGTCATGACTCATAAAGGCAAATGCATTGTGGGACTTGTAGTTCCGTAACAGCTGGAGGGCCGAGTTTGCCCATGCCTACTCTAATCCTTCATACAAGTTAGTAGTGCTGATACACTTACACTTTTTATCAGTTAAGGGTCAAATGCCAAGGACCCCGAATGTGAGTACTGGCTAGTGTTGATTTTACAGAGTAGCTATGTACTCTTAGCTACTGTGAAGCAAAATTTAAATGAGACATCTATGACCGTGGGAGAGTGGGATTAGCACACCCATGTGGCCATCTGAGCCAATGCATCCCACGGTGCATCTTTTGTTGCATTACATGTCACTCCCACGCTTCATTCTTCAACCCAGAAGAAGGAAACGTAGGAGTGACATGGAATGCGACGTGGGATGCATCGGAGCAGATGGACGCATGGGTATGCACACACACACACACACACACACACACACACACACACACACACACACACACACACACACACACACACACACACACACACACACACACACACACACACACACACACACACACACACACACACACACACACACACACACACACACACACACACACACACACACCTCCCTTGGTCACAGCTGTCTCATTTAAATTTCGATTCCGAGTGCGTATCTACTTGGTAAAATCAACACTAGTGCTAAGATCTTTATGGTTATGTGGATCATGTTATCTAAATAAATAGTTATTGGTGATTGCCACTGGATTCCACTTGTTTCATTCCACAATCCTTGGAGTGATGAACAGGAGATGAAGAGGATGCAGGATTCCCTTGATTGACCAAAAGTGTATCGGCGTTCCTCAGAATGAACAGATCAGTTTTAAACAAACTGATCTAAACAGATCCTATTGCTTTGCCTAGGATCCATTCACATCCATTTGGATCTGTTTTCTTCCGCTAATTGGAACTTATTTGTGTCAATATGAACCCAGCCTTATGAATATGGAAGACATAACACAGAAACTCTTTAGCAGGTGTTAAATGTGATATTTTAATGCCTTCCAAAACATGAGCCTGGTTGCACAGCCTCTCCCACTCAGGCTGTTCTTCAGCCAACCACCAGCCTTCAGTGATAGTGATCATTTACAAAATAAAAAACAAAACAGTACATCATTGTTCACTTTTATGTTGTTCCCAACAGGTTTTGTAATGATTACTGGCAAGCACGCTTCTCGAAGTTACCAGAAACCAGCCACTGTATCCTCCACGGCAGCTGGTCATAGCTATCACTTTACGCCCATGGCCAACTCTGAAAATGACTTATCAGAGGAGGACACCGAAGAGTTTGAACTGCGCCCACGTGGGCGAGAGAAGACGAGGAGGAGCACTTCCAGAGAGCGTCTTGATGACATCATTTTCATAAGCAAGGACGTTACAGAAGGAGACACATTGAATTCAATAGCCCTTCAACACTGCTGTACTGTAAGTACTTATTTTTCTTTGTATTTTGTTTGCAAATGACCACTGCAGGCAGCTATCAAGATACAATGTACAGTAGGTTTGGAGAAACAAGGACGACTTGAAACTTCTGCCTCTGTCCTTAGGAGGCAGATTTGGCCTATTAGAATTTCATGAATTTCCTCTGGCAGTGTGTTTAAAGATGTGTGCTGTTGTTAGATAGATAGATTGCATGGTAGTGCCTTACGGTTCCTAATTGGACCTCACTGGCTGAGGGAGAGCTCTGTGCAGTAGAACCTGTTTGACTCACAGAACTGGACATCCTTGTCACAACCTGCTGTGAAGGGGATTAAAGTATAAAGCAAATGAAGAAAGCAGCTCAGCTCTCTAACAGTATGTAAAGTCTTTCTAATTTAAAGTAACTACATTTCTGGAATATTGTTTAGAAATGTGTTGAACATGTCCTGAATTCTTACCTCCTAGTAGGGTGAGGGACACTGCTTAAAGGACATGTCCGAGCAATTAAAAAAAAATTATTAAAGGACCTCTGTCACAAAAATCATAACATTTTTAAAATAATTATTAAAAATAAGAAGTCCATTTCTTCCTGAGTAAAATGAGCCATAAATTACTTTTCTCCTATGATGCTGTCACTTACAGTAAGTAGTAGAAATGTGACAGAACCGACAGGTTTTGGACCAGCCCATCTTATGGGAGGTTCTCAGGTTTTTTGTTTTTTATTTAAAGCAGTTAGTGAATGGCAGTTGCTCCTTCCAAGTGCCAAAAAAGTGTGCTGCGAGCAGGGAGGCTGGCCAGCATCTTTATATAAATCTTTTTCAGGGAGTGTCCTTATAAAGAATAAAGGCCATGCTGAGAATCCCCCATGAAGAGATGGACTAACCCAAAACTTGTCGGTAATGTCAGATTTCTACTACCTACTGTAAGTGACAGCAACATAGGAGAAAAGTAATTAATGACTCATTTTACTCTGACAGAAATGTACTTCTTTTTTGTATGTGTTTTAAATTTTAAGATTTTCGCTACAGTTCCTCTTTTAACTTGTTAGGTCATATCATTATGATTTAATGATATGTCCCTCGCCGCAGCTCCAGTGTCCCAGGATCACCTCTGTTGGAGATGCCAACCTAGCTGGGTCGAAACTACTGCTCCTGCGCAGAACACTCCAAACAACGTGAGCATGATCGCAAGCCGCACAGAAAATGCAAACCTGGCGAGGTTGGCATCCCCAGCGGAGGGGATCCCGGGACACTGGCTGTCAGGCCTATCGGCTGCCAGGGGCTGGATGAAGTCCCGGGTAAGTAGATCCTCTTTTTTTTTCATTTTATTTATTTTATTTATTTTTTTTGTCGGATATGGCCTTTTAAGCCTAAGTACATACATAGGAATAGATGGTTAACCATAATTAAGAATAGGTCTTTTACCACTGCTCTATTTATGTATTGGGCACATTTTTAAACGGTTTTGTACGCTGATATAAGGCCATGTTCATACGGGTGGTTAGTCACCACAGTTTCCATACAGTGACCATATAGCTTACGTCTGATCTAGTAGGATCTCTAGTAGAATCTGTGTTGCTGTATTACATGTGTTGTGGTTTGCGGGCAATAGATCAAAACTGCTTGCAGCTTCTGAAAGGTCAGATGTGCCTGCATGAGTCCCACCACACCTCTTCTGAATGATGCAACTAACTACAAATCTCTGAGGGCTCAGTTGGCAAGCTGAGGACTGCTTCACATGCTAACTTTCTATGTGAACTCAAAGGGAACCTTAACCACTTGCCGACCAGGGGTGGTTTGCCTGATCTGTGCTGCGTGGGCTCTCCAGCCCGCAGCACAGATCATTATTATGGCAGGGCGATCAGACTTCCTCCCCCCCCTTTTTTCCCCACTAGGGGGATGTCCTGCCGGGGGGGTCTGATCGCCGCCGGCCATCTGCATTTTGCGGGGGGGCTCCTCAAAGCCCCCCTCCGCAGCCATTTCCGCCCTCTGCCTCCTTACCTCCCTCCCTCCCTCTCTCCGTAATGCGCAGGACGGAAAGCATTGAAGGATAGGCTTCCGCCTATCAGATGCCGGCGATCCCCGGCCAATCAGAGGCCGGGGATCGCCGATCTGCCCTACGGCGCTGCTGCGCAGCAGCGCCGTATGATGTAAACAGCAGGGATTTCTTCCCCGCGTGTTTACATTTTGCCGGCGAGCCGCGATCGGCGGCTCTCCGGCTGTTCACGGAGACACCCTCCGTGAACTGACATGGAGGTTTCCATGGTAACCCGCAGACGACCAGTTTACGCCAATCGGCGTTAGCTGGTCGTCAAGAGGTTAATCATAAAAAAATAAATAAATAAAAAAGTTTAACTTACCTGAAGCTTCTACTAGCCCCCTGCAGCTGCCCTGTGCCTGCGCCATCAATGAATGATCCTCCAGTCCCCCGCAGAGCCCTGTCAACGGCCACTGCTGTTCTTGATCGCGCTCTTGTCAAGGGGAGCAATTTTTGCATGTGCAGAGGAGATGTGGAGATTTCCCTGTACTGCAACATGTGCAGAGCGCTCCCATCCACGGGACCGCGACCAGGAAGCACGCGGACTGAGGCTGCGTATCTAAATGAAAGAGGGGAGCTGCAGGGGGCCGGAGGATCGTTTAGTGATGGCACAGGGTGGCTGCAGGGGACTGGTAAGAAGCCCCAGGTAAGTTAAACTCATTTTAGGTTCACCTTAAAGGGAACCTTAACTGAGAGGGATATGGATGTTTGCTTTTAACCACTTGAGGACCGCAGTGTTGAACCCCCCTAGTGACCAGGCCAGTTTTAGTAAAATAGGCCACTGCAGCTTTAAAGAAAACCTGAACTGAACATTAACCTCCTTGGCGGTAATCCCGAGCTGAGCTCGGGGTATGCCGCCGGAGGTCGCCGCTCAGGCCCTGCTGGGCCGATTTTCATTCTGAAAAAAGCAGCACACGCAGCCGGCACTTTGCCAGCCGCGTGTGCTGCCCGATCGCCGCCGCTCCGCGGCGATCCGCCGCGTGCAGCGGCGAAAGAGGGTCCCCCCAGCCGCCCGAGCCCAGCGCAGCCGGAACAAACAGTTCCGGCTGGCGCTAGGGGCTGGATCGGGCGGCTCTGACGTCAGGACGTCGACTGACGTCCATGACGTCACTCCGCTCGTCGCCATGGCGACGAGGAAAGCGAAACAAGATAGGCCGCTCATTGCGGCCTATCTTGTTACTTTCGATTGCCGAAGGCGATCGAAAGTACGCTTCCGGAGCGCCCTCTAGTGGGCTTTCATGCAGCCAACTTTCAGTTGGCTGCATGAAATATTTTTTTTTTAATTTAAAAAAAAACCCTCCCGCAGCCTCCCTGGCAAAATAAATAAACCGCCAGGGAGGTTAAATGTCAAAATTAACAAACACAAGTCATACTTACCTCCTGTGTAGTCTACTCCTCAATCTATTTTTCCTCTCCTGCATCCTGTTTGTCCACTGTGATCAATGGAATTCTCCGTCCTCCATTTTGAAAATGGCCATTACCCCATAACAGCTTCCTGGTCAGCACACTGTTAAACTGTAACATCGCCCACTTGAGCCATAGGGAAACATGGACACATCAGTTCTCCTCTCAGCTGTAACTGACAGCAACTGATATATAACTGACAGCAACTGATATATTTCAATTCTGACAAAATGACTATGTAATATTCATTTGAAGTTACCTCATGTGTTAATTTTAAATAATTTTACTCAGTACAGGTTCTCTTTAAGGCCACGCTGTGGGGCTGCACAGCACACAAGTGATTTCCCCCCCCCCCCCCTTTCTCTCTCTCTGTTGGTGGGGCCTGATCGCCCCCCAGATGTGTGTGTGTGTGTGTGTATATATGTGTATATATATATATATATATATATATATATATATATATATATATATATATATATATATATATATATATATATATATATATATATATATATATATATATATATATATTGTGTGAAAAACTATTTGCCCCCTTCCTGATTTCTTATTCTTTTGCATGTTTGTCACACTTAAATGTTTCTGCTCATCAAAAACCGTTAACTATTAGTCTATTAGTCAAAGATAACATAATTGAACACAAAATGCAGTTTTAAATGATGATTTTTATTTAGTGAGGAAAAAAAACTCAAAACCTACATGGCCCTGTGTGAAAAAGTGATTGCCCCCCTTGTTCAAAAATAACATAACTGTGGTTTATCATACCTGAGTTCAATTTCTGTAGTCACCCCCAGGCCTGATTACTGCCACACCTGTTTCAATCAAGAAATCACTTAAATAGGAGCTATCTGACACAGAGAAGTAGACCAAAAGCACCTCAAAAGCTAGACATCATGCCAAGATCCAAAGAAATTCAGGAACAAATGAGAACAAAAGTACTGTAATTGAGATCTATCAGTCTGGTAAAGGTTATAAAGCCATTTCTAAAGCTTTGGGACTCCAGCGAACCACAGTGAGAGCCATTATCCACAAATGGCAAAAACATGGAACAGTGATGAACCTTCCCAGGAGTGGCTGGCCGACCAAAATTACCCCTAGAGCGCAGAGAAAACTCATCCGAGAGCCCACAACAGGCCCCAGGACAACATCTAAAGAACTGCAGGCCTCACTTGCCTCAATTAAGGTCAGTGTTCACAACTCCACCATAAGAAAGAGACTGGGCAAAAACGGCCTGCATGGCAGATATCCAAAGCGCAAACCAATTTTAAGCAAAAAGAACATTAAGGCTCGTCTCAATTTTGCTAAAAAAATATCTCAATGATTGCCAAGACTTGTGGGAAAATACCTTGTGGACCGCCGAGACAAAAGTTGAACTTTTTGGAAGGTGCGTGTCCTGTTAAATCTGTCGTAGAAGTAACACAGCATTTCAGCAAAAGAACATCATACCAACAGTAAAATATGGTGGTGGTAGTGTGATGGTCTGGGGTTGTTTTGCTGCTTAAGGACCTGAAAGGCATGCTGTGATAGATGGAACCATGAATTCTATTGTCTACCAAAAAATCCTGAAGAAGAATGTCCGGCCATCTGTTTGTCAACTCAAGCTGAAGCGATCTTGGGTGCTGCAGCAGGACAATGACCCAAAAGACACCAGCAAATCCACCTCTGAATGGCTGAAGAAAAACAAAATGAAGACTTTGGAGTAGCCTAGTCAAAGCCCTGACCTGAATCCTATTGAGATGTTGTGGCATGACCTTAAAAAGGCAGTTCATGCTAGAAAACCCTCAAATAAAACTGAATTACAACAATTCTGCAAAGATGAGTGGGCCAAAATTCCTCCAGAGCGCTGTAAAAGACTTGTTGCAAGTTATCGCAAACGCTTGATTGCAGTTATTGCTGCTAAGGGTGGTCCAACCAGTTATTAGGTTCAGGGGGCAATTTCTTTTTCACACAGGGCCATGTAGGTTTTGAGTTTTTTTTCTCACTATATAATAAAAACCATCATTTAAAACTGCATTTTGTGTTCAATTATGTTATCTTTAACTAATGGTTAACGGTTTTTGATGAGCAGAAACATTTAAGTGTGACAAACATGCAAAAGAATAAGAAATCAGGAAGGGGGCAAATAGTTTTTCACACCAATATACACACACACACACACACACACACACACACACACACACACACACACACACACACACACACACACACACACACACACACACACACACACACACACACACACACACACACACACACACACACACACACACACACACACACACACACACACACACACACACACACACACACACACACACACACACACACACACACCTGGGGGGCGATATATATATATATATATATATATATATATATATATATATATATATATATATATATATTGCTTTATTATTTTTTTTTATGTTTTTTTAATTATCTCTCTCTCTCTCTCTCTTCCCCTCCCTCCCTCTTCCACGTAGCCGGCCAATCATGGCAATCGAAGCCTATGACAGCCGATCGCTCTCTAATGTCCCAGGGGGACAGCCGTGTCACACGGTTGTCCCCAGTACAGCGCTGCTGCTGATCGCAGCGCTGTATTACCCTATTAGACGGCAGTTTCTTGTTGGTAAAACAACACAGGCCCTCAAGGATAGGGTATTGGAACACGTGGGGACAGCCTAAGAGAGACACTCCAGTGGCAAGGCACATGAATACCCACCATCAATCGAACCCTCTGGCCATCTGTTTCTGGGGCCTCCAACAGTGGAGGACAGGAAGAAGGGGCGGAGATCTAGATAAAAAAACTGTTGCAATTAGAACTAGCCTGGATTTCTCCTCCTGTTGATAACTGAGCAAGCAGATAGCTTGTATATGGAGTAATACAGGGGGAAAAGGGCTAATTTAATCCCCTTTGTTTGTGTACATAAACAGTCAGGCCTCTTCCAAAGGGAAAAGGAGGACACAGACCACGCACCATGAGGATTATGCAAAGACAGTAATTACTTTTGTTCACTGGCCTTGGATATCCTTTAACCTCCCTGGCGGTAAGCCCGAGCTGAGCTCAGGCTATGCCGCCGGGAGACACCGCTCAGGCCCCGCTGGGCCGATTTGCATAATTTTTTTTAATTACACGCAGCTAGCACTTTGCTAGCTGCGTGTAACCTCCGATCGCCGCCGATCCGCCGCTATACTCGTCGCCTCAGCCGCCACCCCTCCCAGACCCCGTGCGCTGCCTGGCCAATCAGTGCCAGGCAGCGCTGTGGGGTGGATCAGATTCCCCTTTGACGTCACGATGTCGATGACGTCGGTGACGTCATCCCGCCCCGTCGCCATGGCGACGGGGGAAGCCCTTTCAAGAGATCCCGTTCTTTGAACAGGATCTCTTGATCTCCGTTCGCCGAAGGCGATCGGAGGGGCTGGGGGGATGCCGCTCAGCAGCGGTTATCATGTAGCGAGACATTGTCTCGCTACATGAAAAAAAAAAAAAAAGGTATTTGCTGCCCCCTGGCAGATTTTAACAAACCGCCAGGGAGGTTAATGCAGGACCACGCTAGATCTGGTAGGACCTGAAAGCATTAGGGCCCGTTCACACTGCACGCGTTTCCAGCCGCGTTTTGGAAACGCGTGCAGGTGGCCAAAACGCACGACATCAGACATTGCATAGAGTGCAATGTCTGATGTTCACACTGCATGCGTTCCGGACCTGTGCGGTCCGGGAACGCATGCTGCACGCAGATTTTGCAAAAACGCGTGGCTGTCCCATTCACTTTTCAGTGATGGGATCAGCCACGCAACGCATACGAACGCGGATGGCCATGCGTTCGTACGCGTTGCGTTCCGCACGCATAGCCATCCGCATTTCTGATCTGAACGGGCCCTTACAGCATACAACTGAAAATGAACACTAACCCTGTTTACTGCCACTATAACTTAGATACTGTCTTTGACTTGTAATATCTATACTGTCTTTCATTATATTGTTTTGTTTGTGTCTGTTAGGCAACTGGCAAGTCAAATTCCTGTGCAAACTTATTTAGCCAAATAAAATTGATTCTGATTCTGTATACCAGAGCTTTTCTCCTGCAGTGGATCCGAGCAGCAGCAGTGGAACTGAATGTGGCGACAGGTGGACCTGACCGGTTAGGCCCTGTTCATACTGTCCGCGTATCAGAACGCATAGAAAACGCAAGTTGAAAAACGCATGCGTTTATATGCATTTTTCTTGCGTTTTCTATTGCGTTTTTGCATGTTGAAAGGAAGTGCGTCACACAGGAAGCAGAGGGAAACGTACGCTAAAACGCAATGGTATGCGTTTTTGATACGCGTCCATAGACTTTCATTGTGTCAGTTTCTGTGCGTGACGCACAGAACTGCATGCAGCAATGCGGATGAGAAACGTATGCGTCTCATATGCATACATGTGAACGAGGCCATTAGAAAACATTAGTAGCCATGTCTATGCGCAAAGTCTGCCCGTACTCGTTCTGGAAAAATGGCTAGGAACGCACATAGTCTGAACAGGGCCTTAGGGCAAGAGCGGACAAGGTGCGCATGTGAACAAGGTGCGCGGAATCTGCATAGACCACAACGTATTTGCGCAGGATACACTGTGGACCATGCAGTGTCTGAGCGCCATGTTTACATGCACACCATTGTGATTCTGGTAGAGTGTGAAACGTATGCACCCCAGTGACAGAAATGGTTCCAAAATTACAGTGTGTTTATATACTCTGCTGGCATTTAAAGCAAGATCTGTTTTGGCATAGAAGCCTTGTTAACCCTCCTGGCGGTATGAAAAATTCCGCCAGGAGGCAGCGCAGCAGTTTTTTTTTTTTGTTTTTTTTTTAAATCATGTAGCGAGCCCAGGGCTTGCTACATGATAGCCGCTGCTCAGCGGCATCCCCCCGCCCACTTCGATCGCCTTCAGCGTTCTCCGATCAGGAAATCCCGTTCAAAGAACGGGATTTCCTGGAGGGCTTCCCCCGTCGCCATGACGACGGGGCGGGGTGATGTCAGCGACGCCGTGGCGTCATTGGGAGTCCCGATCCACCCCTCGGCGCTGCCTGGCACTGATTGGCCAGGCAGCGCATGGGGTCTGGGGGGGGGGGGGCCGCGACGGATAGCGGCGATCGGGCGCGGGGCGGCGGCGATCGGTGTGCTGGCGCAGCTAGCAAAGTGCTAGCTGCGTCCAGCAAAAAAAAATTAAGAAAATCGGCCGAGCAGGGCCTGAGAAAACCTCCTGCGCGGCTTACCCCGAACTACGTTCGGGGTTACCGCCAGGGAGGTTAATTATTATCATTTTACTCCTATTTGGTTATATATTCTGTTGCAGTGTCTACAAACTAGTACCAGGATGTATATGTTATGGCCAAAGCCAGAAGTGTGGCCAGTACCCCAATTGGCCGGCCAGTGTGGGAAATGACCAAGAGATGTGGTCATAGTCAGAAAACACATCTTACAGAGAATACATTGCACCTTGGCTGGTGAGGTGACTAAAAAAAGTTTTCTTACAAACGTGCGACCTGAAGGCCTATGCCTAACCTTAAACTTCACTTGTGTAGTGCTTAACACTAATCTCTACTCTCTTCTGCCTAACACTAACCCCCCCCCCTTTTCCTCTGCTTAAAGTAACCTCCCCTCTTCTGTGAGTAATATTAACCTCCCCTCCTGTGTCCCCATCACTAACCTCCCCCTCTGCTGTGCCTTACCCTAACCTTTCCACCTCTCCAGATTCTGTCATGTCCAAGAAAGTGACTCTACACCAGGCAAACAGTGAAATGGCAGGGAAGCCGTTCTGCACATTGGCTGGCAAATGTTGGACTTTGGCCAGTAGTGTTACAGCTAAATTGGCCATTTTGAGAAATGGCTGGCCAGTTCCCGCTTTGGCTAACTTCTGGCTTTGGCCAGATATACTGATTTATGTCCCATATTAGATGTGGGCATAACACGACTGACTCCCTGGAAAACCGTTCTTTAATATGGAAAACTGATCCACACTGCAATTATCAACATTTTTTTTCTTTTGCATGTTTCCACAGGTTGCAGATCTCAAAAGAGTCAACAATCTACTTAATGAACAGGATTTTTTTGCACTCAGGACAATAAAAATACCTGTCAAGCGGTTCAGCTTATTAACAGAGACACAATATCCACAGACGGGAAAACTCTCCCGGACGCTGCTATTGCACCCTTCAGAAGATCTAGAATGCAGCCCATTGCTGGAGGCTCAACCTTCAGAGACAGTGGACAGTTTCCTACAAGAAGTGGACCGCGATATCCAGCAAATAGTGAGGTCTACGGACATGACAAAAGAAACCCTTCATGAAGTGGTTTCTGCTTTAAGTCAAGACGTCGGTTTTGGACTTGATCACCAAGTGATTCAAAGGAAAGACCCATACCATGGAGCAGACTGGGGGTTGGGCTGGTGGACAGCCGTGGTCATCATGGTCATTGTTGGAGTAGTCACACCAGTATTTTATTTTCTCTATTATGAGGTTCTGGAAAAGGAGCCTCATGCTAACTTTTCAAATGCAAAAAATCATTCGTAAGTTAAACTTGTTTTTTATTTATTTTGGGAAATTAATAGCTACAGCTATCCCAAAGGTATTAAAGTGATACTTCTGTCTACAGCTGGGGAGATGGGCCTAGTCAAAAGGAAGTGGGGCATCTCATAATCCATCAACAACTCTTTATTTTTCTAATCTGATTGCCTCTTTTATCGGGACATGTTTAAAATGAACCCGAGGTGAGTGTGATATGGAGGGTGCCATATTTTTTTCCTTTTAAGCCATACCAGTTGGCAGTCCTGCTGATCCTCTGCCTCTAATACTTTCAGCCATAGCCCCTGATCAAGCATGCAGCAGATCAGGTGTTTCTGACAATATTGTCAGAACTGACTGGATTAGCTGCTTGTTTCTGATGTTATTTAGACACTACTGCAGTGAAATGGATCAGCAGAACAGACAGGCAACTGGTATGGTTTTAAAAGGAAATAAATATGGAAACCTCCATAACATTCTCACCTCGGGTTCACTTTAAAGGGGCACTATGGCTAATCTCTTCATTTTAACTCTATTTAACATAAACATTTGTATGTTTAGCATTGTTCATGTCATGTATTGTGACTGTTGAAAAGGATATTTTAAACTGCAAGTACACATGTATAGCTAATGAGTGACGTCGGGCAAATTTACCTTACTGACGCCGATTCAGCATAAACCATTGTTTAATAGGAGGCACTGTAACTGCTCTTTCCATTGCTGAGTTATCCCCCCCCTCTCTGGTCTGATCAGATAGGTTTATTCCAATGTGTAACTCTAACCCGCTGCAGCCGTTGTACAGCAAGGACCCCTAATTGGAAGCTGGCACAGGGGGCCCCCTTTTTGTCCGTTGCTGTGGTAACCAGCATTTGCCTTTTCACCTGCGCAAACAGCGACGGCGGCTAGCAGACACAAGCGTTATTGCTGTGTCCTGCATCGTGTCTCTTACGGAGATTGTTTTTATGAACACGGAGGAGTTTTCAGCAAGAAGGAGATAGTTATATGCACATGAGCAGGACACAGCAATAGCGCTTGTCTGCTAGCTGATACCGCCGCTGTTTTGCATGCTTGAAAAGCCGAATGCTGGTTACCACAGCAACGGACAACAATAGGTGTCCGTCGCTGTGCCAGCTTCAAATCAGGGGTCCTTAGCAAGCAGCGTGGAACATTAGAGCCGTACAGTGCCTTCCTGCGCTGTACGGCGGCTGCAGCTTGCTCTGAGCTCAGCAACTGCACATGCAGTTACACGTTGGAATAAACCTATCTGATCGGACCAGAGAGGGGGGAATAACTCAGCAATGGAAAGAGCAGTTACAGTGCCTCCTATTACACAATGGTTTTTGCTGAATCGGCGTCAGTAAGGTAAATTTGCCCGACGTCAGTCATTCGCTATATACGTGTACTTGCAGTTTAAAATATCCTTTTCAACAGTCACAATACATGACATTAACAATGCTAAACATACAAATGTTTATGTTAAATGGAGTTAAAATGAAGAGATTAGCCATAGTGCCCCTTTAAGTCACATACTCACCTCGAGTTGCAGGGAGATGGATCCAGCGTCGTCTCCCTGACAAGCGCTCCCCCGATCCATCTCCCAGCCGGTGGGTATGCGCGATGTTACACGACAGGTGTGAACGAGACTTCAATCGATTGCTGTACTTTGCGAAGATTGGATCTTAAATATCCGGCGTGACGCCCGTTATCGCCACATGACGCCAAGTGATGTTCACATGATCTTGCGCCTGTACCCACATCGTGAATTTGCAGAAACAACCACTTGTTGCTTAGAATAGGGTTGCCAGATTAATTACGATGGTGATCAATTCACTGATTGCTGTTATATAATTACCCTAGAGCCAAGGTAATTTGAATAGAGTTAGGGATCACCAGCTATGACCGTTATTCTTTGCTAGACAAAGTAAGAGGTACATGGCTTATTGACTTTGCCCCGCAGCTGCAAAATGCTACTTTTTAAAGTGATGATCTACAGCCAACTGTCAAACAGGGTGCCTGAATGTATTTCATTGTAGCCTTGGGCTTTTGCCGCTACCAAAGTGGAGGATGGGGTTTTTTTTGCAATCATCACTAAAATACTGTTAAATAACAGTAAAGTGGTGATCACTTATAAGGTGCCCATTAACGGTACAATTTTTTCATCAGATGTGATTTTTTTTTTTTTTTTGACGCACTGTTTATGATTAAATCATACAGAAAAACTGCAGTGTGTGTTGAAAATCAATGTAAAACGATTCTATAGTCGATAGGAACAGAAAATTTAATCAATCCGAAAGTTGTATTTTACGAAAGTATCTGAAGAGAGAAAATGCCTTAATTGACCCTTTTATAGGAACAATCGATAATTACCCTCTGGTTACTTACGATCGTAAAAAGTGTGTTGAAAGATTGCATCTGATAAAAAAAAAAATTGTAAATGGGCATCTGTATAAGCGATTATTCGTTCTGATAGCTTTGTATTCATTGATGGACGATTAGGGCTCAAACCCACCAGCAGCCATTTCTAAGTGCTAGTGATTTGAAAAGTTCTTGCTAATGCAATGCTATGGGGGATTTTTATAAAATCACATCGCTGAAGTGGGATGACACCCATAGCATTACATTAGCAAGAGCTCACAAGCGCTTGGAAATGGCTTAGTAAGGTACTGCTAGTGGGTTCCAGGCCTTAGGCAGGTTGCCAGCTTCATTAATATATCCCGGAGGGGCAGCAACCAATGCACTGAGCTTCAATAGATCAATAATTTAAAATTTGTGTGCATATTGTGAACCTGCAAAAACGCACACATTTATGAAAGTGATTAGACAAAATCACTTATGCTAAAATTTGCAAAATTGAACTCAATTTTCGCATGTGCTAAAAAAGAAAACCCAACTTCTTGCAGGATAAATTTGTACAGCGTATGTAAATTCCCATTGACCTTTATTAGTTGCAGTAAAGAAGCATTGAAAAATTTGCATCCAAACGCAAAAAAGACGAATGCAAAAAAATTCATGTTTTTTGGAATGATAAATGTGAAGCCTGCCTTAGACAATGTGTGTTTTTAATTTACTTTTTGGATTACAGGATTAGTATTACAATGCAGTTGGTTCTTCTGTGAACATGAGATATTTTTGTACATGCTTGCTCATTTTTAAATCTTTCCAACACAAAATAACCACTTATTTTTATATTCTCCTCCTTTGTAAATGGAAGATATTTTAAGATTCAGTTGAAAGTGTGCTTGTAAGAGTCAAAAAGGTCCCTTATGATATGAACAATGTAATTATTTATTATAAACCTGTTACGAGATACTACTGGGCAGTGGGGGCTTATTGTTTACATAGATATGGTCTTGTTGCTGCCCTGCAGTATCTCTGCTCAAATGCTTATTTTTAACCACCTCTGTCAACCTCTAAAAATAAATATCAACCACTGGAAAAAAAATACATTTTTTGTACTTAATGTTACTGGTGAGATGTTTCTGGGTGGTACACACTCCATCCACAACAAGGCTGTGTGCTGCCTGTCAAGTTTATGGCCAAGAAACCCTGCAAGACAGACTGCAGTTAAAGAGCAGCTTTAAAGGCAAAAATGAAAATGCAGATGACTGACATCATCAAAAATAGCCCATGAAATAATGTCCCCACTTACAGCCTTTCCTGTTGGTTCTCCATCCACTCCATATGGCAGGCAACTGGAGCCATCTGGAGAAGACAGTATCCTAAGTGGGTGCATCATTAAAACAATCGACTCCCTCGATCAGCTTTGTTAAAATCTATCCCCGTTTCCACTTACTAATGTGGAACCATCCACTGATTAATGCCTCAAAGGATCACAGGAAATGGGAACATTTTCAAGCCAAATACAGGTGACTGACAACTTTTTTTATAGCAATGGCAAAACCTTTTTATATAATAAAGTGTTATACTATTTTAAAATAATAAACTAGTCCATCACCTCATGGGGGATTCTCAGGGGTTTTTTTTTGTTTTTGTTTTCAAAAGCATTTTCTGAACGGCAGTTGCAAAGTCTCAGATCGCTACTCACAGTGTGCTGACAGGCATCCACCAGTCCTTGGGAAGCTCACAGAAGTAAAAAAAAAGATAAACGGAGCCGGTGGCGCAGAGCAGCTAGAAATCTCCCTGGCAGCATGGACGAGCCTGACTCGTCCATACCGCTTTCAGCAAATTTTAGCTAGACGAGCCAGGCTCATCCATACTGCTAGGGGGGTTAAAAATTAACAATGGAAATCAAATGTATCAACCCATGATGGTAAAAAAAAAAAAAAAAAACACTACAGATTGATCCAACTTTGTTCTTAAAACAAGACAAAATGAGGCTCAGTAGTGTGTGTGTGACATCCATGTGCCTGTATGACTTCCCTACAACACCTGGGCTGGCGCTGGATGAGGTTGCGGATGGTCTCCTGAGAGATCTCCTCCCAGACGTGGACTAAAGCATCCACCAACTCCTGGACAGTCTGTGGTGGATAGAGCGAGACATGATGTCCCAGATGTGCTCAATTGGATTCAGGCCTGGGGAACAGGCGGGCCAGTCCATAGCTTCAATGCCTTTGTTTTACAGGAGCTGCTGACGCACTCAAGCCACATGTCTTGCATTAGGAGGAACCCAGGGCCAACCGCACCAGCGTATGGTCTCATAAGGGGTCTGAGGATCTCATCTCGGTACCTAACGGCAGTCAGGCTACATCTGGCGAGTACATGGAGGGCTGTGCGCCCCCCCCCCCCCCCCCCAAAGAAATGTCACCCCAAGTCATTACTGACCCACTGCCAAATCGGTCATGAAAAATAAGGAAAAATATTGCAGGCAGCAGAATGTTCTCCATGGCGTCTCCAGACTCCGTCTTGTGCTCAGTGTGAACATGCTTTCATCTGTGAAGAGCACGATTCCAGTGTCGAATTTGTCAACCTTGGTGTTCTCTGGCAGATGCCAAACGTCCTGCACGGTGTTGGGCTGTAAGCACAACCCCCACCTGTGGATGTCGGGCCCTCATAGTCTGTTTCTGACAGTTGGAGCAGACACATGCACATTTTTGGCCCACTGGGGGTCATTTTGCAGGGCTCTGGCAGTGCTCCTCCTGTTCCTCCGTGCACAAAGGCGGAGGTAGCTGCCTTGCTGCTGGGTTGTTGCCCTCAGTGTAGCAGGTAGTTTTATAGCAGCTGACTTGTAGCCATGTGTACACTAGCAGCAATTATTCCAGGCCCTTTACATGGATTATTTGAGTTGAATTTTAAAGACAATAGTTTGCACAATATGTGAATGTAGGATTCCTTTAAGAAATAGGAGCACGGCATTTTTATAGATGGAAGTTCTTTTGCTGTGATTCTTGTGCCACCAAGTGGTGTACTGCAGTCAAAGCAACACCACCAAGTGGTGTACTGCAGTCAAAGCAGTTCAGAAAATAACCTCACTGCTCCACATAAACAGAGGAAGGTAAGTAAATGAAAGGAAACCTATTAGGATGTCTGTTTCTTCTCAGTGTTCCTAAACAGTGCTGGAGGCTGTGATTTGTGTGATGCCTGTAAATGGTACTAATCCCAGACTTGTGTATATACCTGCAGAAACGCACATAGACCTGCCTGCTCAGTCATCCAAGCATCCTGACCAAAGGCCTGTTTTCACATGGGTAGCGGCTGGCATTGATTCTGTCAGCTGCTGTTGTGCACTCAGTACTGGCAGTTGGGAGGTGTTCATTTCATGGAGACGCATCTGAGCACCACTTCTTGTCAATCACATACTTGGGGCTACAGACACAGCCAGAAGGCACTCAGTGGCTGGCAGCATGTTGAGTGCACAGTACAGCCATTGGTGTGAACAATCTTAAAAGGGACCTATGGAAGCTGCCATATTTATCTCCCTTTAAACAATACTAGTTGCCTGGCAGTCCTGCAAATCTTTCTGGTCAGTAAGGTCTAAATCTCACACCTGAAACAAGCGTTTAGCTAATCTTGTCAGATTTTGTCATAGACATCTGATCTGCATGCTAGCTCATGCTCTATGACTTACAGTATTAGAGGCAGAGGATCTGCAGGACAGCCAGGCAATATGCATTATTTAAAAGGAAACAAACATGTCAACCTCCATATTTCCAGGGTGACGTGTTTGGCTGATTACTAGCTTACAGCGTAGCTCTGCTTTCGTGGAGAACCCCCCCCCCAAAAAAAAATATCTTTCCAGGACATCTATATGAATGTGCAAAGATTTCAGCAAGCCCGTATCTCACCTGTTTCCTTAACAGATTAAAGCATCTAGCAGCTAATCCACTTGAAATCTACGCACTGTTTTGATGGCTACCTGGCTGCCAGGGCGTAGATTTCAATCCACCGACACCGCGCGTTCAACGCTTTCGACAATCTCGCCGCTGTCTCCCCACCGCACCTCACTAGCTCTGCTTTGTCTAGAACGGCAGAGCCCTGTGAGCGGGTCAGGAGCTGATTTCATTGGGTCCTGACCCTGTCTATCAATGTACGCGGCTCCCATTGGCTTACATTGATAGGCAGGGACAAGAGCCAATGAAAGCGGCTCCTGACTGGCTCACAGGAACTCTGCCGTCATAGAGACGGTGGAGTGGGTGGCCCAGGTTCCCGACATGCGGCGGAGATGGCGATTGCGGCGGGTATGTGTGCCGATTTGTCGGTATTCGACGCTATTCAGCGTTTCTTGTACTTGTCTCTAGTCCGTAAGGGGGCAGAGACTGCTGGTACATAGAGACACTGAAGCGAAAATTTTTTGCCCTTTTTACCTTATTCGCTTCAGTAGTCTCACCACAAGTAAACTGCCGCATCCCTGCTGCAAAATGAGGGCTGCAGAGCCCCCAAATCCCTGTGCATACATCCACGACCAACTTAGTTGTGGATTTTGCTGCGCTGAGAGGCAGAGCTTTCTGCTGTAGCTCTGCCTCTCCTGCCGACAATCGCTGCCTCTCCCCACCCCTCTCTGTGAAGGAAGAGTGAGAGGCGGCGATCTGCCAAGATTGACATTTCTTTGCAGAAATGCCGGCCAGATTGCCCCCCGGGGATTTGGGGGCTCTGCAGCCCTCGTTTTGCGGCGGGGACGCGGCGGTTTACTTGTGCTGAGAGCACTGAAGCGAATTATAAGGTAAAAAGGGCAAAATTAATTTGCTTCAGTGTCTCTTAAAGAGAACGTTAACTGAACGGGGGGTAAAGAGTTTTACTTACCTGGGGCTATTACCAGCCCCCTGCAGCAGTCCTGTGCCCTCGGCGCCACTCTGGAGTCCTCTGGTCCCCCGCTGTCACTTAGTTTTTGATGACTCACCAGTCGCCGGCTGCCATGCGTATTATTGGACCCATTCACCAATGCAATTAGCGCTATTGCGGACCGCAACGCGTACAAAAATACGCGTTGCCGCATATCTACGCGTGCGGAATGCGCTAATTGCATTGGTGAATGCGTCCAATAATACGCATGGCGGCCGGCTACTGGTGAGTCGTCAAAAACGAAACTAAGTGACAGCGGGGGACCAGAGGATTCCAGAGCGGCACCGAGGGCACAGGACTGTGCAGGGGGCTGGTAATAGCCCCAGGTAAGTAAAACTCTTTACCCCCTGTTCAGTTAAGGTTCCCTTTAAAGTGGTTAGATGAGAATCTGTTTTTTTATGTGTTTTTAGGCTTCAGACTTCCTTTAACCCTTGCAGTAAGAAAACTAAAACAAGAACACAAGTTAGGTTCAAGTAGGATTGGAAGTGTATGTACAGGTTTATTTCATCATCTCTCTTTAGACTCCCTATATCATACACGGAAAAAGGGTGCTGTGGCAATTTAAGTGCTAGTGAAAGCCGCTAGTTCACAGGTGTCGAACTCCAGGCCTGGAGAGCCAGATCCATGCCAGTGTTTAGGATAGTCTGAGAAAGAGATGAATGTGTTTCACCTGATGGACCACGCCTTTCCTGATTCAGACGCATCAATTCATTTGAGAAGTGTAAAAAAGGTGGGAGGACCTCAGCCCTCGTAGGACTAGTTGGACATCCTTGCGCTAGTTGAATATGTGTAAAAATACTGATATTCTACTATTGGGCATTGGCTAATTCCAACAGTAAAATATCAATAAAAACAACAAATATTTTAACACTTACCCTCCCTCTGTCGATGCCTAACAATAGCCTACCCCCAGTGTCGGACTGAGAGCTGGAAAAGCTGAGGAAATCCACCTGCTGGCCAAGCAGCAGTAATCCTGTGTTATCACTCCCAATTGAAACCTGCAGCAAATCTTCACTGTGAACAGCAACACCTGATTACTGCTGCTTGGCCAGCAAGCAGATTTCTACAGCTTTCCCACCTCCCAGTCCAACACTGCCTACCCCCTTTTCCCCACTGCAATTTCTGGTGATATCAGTGCAATCTACTGCTGCTAAATACTCACCCCGATGATAGCTGCACCCCTAGCACCCAAAATACACAGTGGGCACCACAATAGTCTCAATTAAAATTGTCTTTACAGTGCCCATTTTAAGGCCACCAACACTCAAATTTACTGCTTTATTAAACATGAAATTGTCAGTATTAAATCAGAGCACCTTTTGCTTGCATAATAGATTTATTTTTAAAAATATATTTTATTTTAATTTACAAGGCTACTTGACACTATATTCTGTAAGGCCTGGGACCCACTAGCAGCGCTTTTCTGGGTATGAGGGATGTGAATATCTAAACGTCCCCCATAGCATTACATTAGAAAGATCTTTTCAAATCACAAGCGCTCAGAAAAGTGCTGCTAGTGGGTTCCAGGCCTAACAAGCATTTGTCTTGACTAAACCTGAGCAATTACCTTTTAATGTACAGAAATGAATACATGAATAATAAACAGCAGTCCTTGTAATTATTCTGACGTGTGCCAGAATGAGGAGACAAATATTTACTCATATGTTTACTTCCAGTTGGCTCAGAATGTACCATTTCCAGATGGGAGAATTTTGACACTTTCCCCTGATATGTTCACTGTACGCAGAAGCTGTCCAGATGGGAAGAAAATATGTAGAAAGCAGGAGAAAAGAAAAAAAATCTTTTAAGATAACTTGAGCCAAGTTAAAGCCGACTATAAATATTGGAGAAGACAGATTCATACACACAAATGAAACTGCGTTCACCTTCCAGAGACCCCAAGTAGACAAGCAGATGGTAGAGGGGTGTGGCCAAATCAAACACAACAATCAACTGTAGTTTATAATTCACGAATGCTGTAACACAGACCGCACTAAGGGAAAAAGAAAACTGAAGAAAAATAAACTTATGAGATATTGAAATGTATGTGTAGTACATCTAAGAAATAGAACATAAGTAGCAAAGAAAAGTCTCATATTTTCCAGTACAAGAAGAGTTAGAAAAAAAAAAAAAAACTTCAGTTATCAATGCAAAAGAGCTTCTCTGAGCCCTCCGGCCCACTGGGTGGAAGACAGTCCTGTTTGCTGAAGCACTTAAACAGCAAAGAAACAGTGAGAGGCAAGTTGAGATAAGGTTTTACTGCATGAAGATTCAAAGGGTCATTATTTCTGCTTTGTTTTATAGCTTAACCACTTGCCGACCGCACGCTTATACCGTGCGTCGGCAAAGTGGCAGCTGCAGGACCAGCGACGCAGTATTGCGTCGCCAGCTGCAGGCTGATTAATCAGGAAGCAGCCGCTCGTGCGAGCGGCTGCTTTCTGTCAATTCACGGCGGGGGGCTCCGTGAATAGCCTGCGGGCCGCCGATGGCGGCTCGCAGGCTAAATGTAAACACAAGCGGAAATAATCCGCTTTGTTTACATTGTACGGCGCTGCTGCGCAGCAGCGCCGTAAGGCAGATCGGGGATCGCCGCCATGTGACAGGAGGCAGCCCGGATCTAGAGGGGGGGGGCCAGGTAGGAGAGGGAGGGGGAGGATTTCGCCGCGGAGGGGGGCTTTGAGGTGCCCCCCCCCGCAACACCCGGCAGGCAGGAGCGTACTACACATACAATTCATATAATACCAGATTTTTTTTTCCCTTCAGGTTTGCTTTAAAAGGATATTAAATGACAGCAGTATTTTGTGCCACATTAGTTTTACCTACGTCATGGTTTTCTGCAGAACTTGTTCGTACAACTGACTCGTAAATTAGCACGGGGAACAGACAGTGTGAATTGCAACCTTAAGGACCCGTTTCCACTGGTGCCGCCCGCGGCTGCGAGACGTGCGGCGGCACTTCCTGGTCTGCGGGAACGCTGACGAATCCCATAAAGCGGTGCCATGCACGGCTATGGGATTTGCAGCCTCCTGCACGGAGACTGATGACAATGTCGGCCGAATCGCTAAGGTAAGCGATTCGGCTGATGGCGCCATTGTGTCCTCACGCGATTTGCCTGCCGGGAAACTGAGGATTCGGCCGTTACCATGCTAGTGGAAATGGGCCCTCAGTGGGAGCAAGTATGGGGAACCACAGGAAGGTTGTCCAAACTTTCGCATCCCACTGTACTTCGGGAGGGGGAAGCCTCTGGATCCTAATGAGGTTTCCCTCGTCCTCCTCGGTCCCAGCTATTCAGTGCTGCAACCCCCCAAACAGCGGCGAGGTAAATACAGGATCTTCTCAAAAAATTAGCATATTGTGATAAAGTTTGTTATTTTCTGTAATGTACTGGTAAACATTAGATTTTCATATATTTTAGATTCAAATACACACAACTAAAGTAGTTCAAGCCTTTTATTGTTTTAATATTGATGATTTTGGCATACAGCTCATGAAAACCCAAATTTCCTATCTCAAAAAATTAGCATATTTCATCCGACCAATAAAAGAAAAGTGTTTTTAAAACAAAAAAAGTCAACCTTCAAATAATTATGTTCAGTTATGCACTCAATACTTGGTAGGGAATCCTTTTGCAGAAATGACTGCTTCAATGCGGCGTGGCATGGAGGCAATCAGCCTGTGGCACTGCTCAGGTATTATGGAGGCCCAGGATGCTTTGATAGCGGCCTTAAGCTCATCCAGAGTGTTGGGTCTTGCGTCTCTCAACTTTCTCTTCACAATATCCCACAGATTCTCTATGGGGTTCAGGTCAGGAGAGCAGGGATGCTCGGATGTGCCTCATCCACGAATTCGGCAATCCGCGTGGTTGCAAAAAAAAATCCGCATTCGGCCCCGCCGCATGCAGATTTTCGTTCGCGTCCACGCAACCACGCGGATTTTCTGCCGTGAATGGCGTAATCACACGTGGATTCCCGCCCGGAGGCGGATTTTCTTTTAACGTTAATAACAAAGCCCCCATACATGCTACAATCCCCCAAATTGCATGGATTATCGAGGTGATAAGGGGCAACATAACTTCAACATAAAAAATTCCCCAAAATTTTTTTTTTCTAGAGAAAATGGATTTTAAAGTGAAATCAACACTTTAAATGGGGCTATTAATTGGTAATAAGTGGTTTTAAAAAGGGATATACGCGTTAAGCAGTCAAAGAGGTGAAGGCGAGTTCCAATGGCACTTGGCGGCGAAGGTACCGCTGGAGGAGGATGAGTGGCTGACGCCAAAAAGGCCCCAGAGAGGTTTTTGTAATTTTTTTTGTTTGTTTGTTTTGCAGCAATTAGCAATGACATCGCAGCAGAGTTGTCAGTGGACACGGGCAGTGTGAACGCAGAGTGCAGTGGTGGTAGCGACTGAGTCAGGAGAAGGACTATGCGGGCGGTCAGTTCAGCAGCACAGAAGGACCACGGCAACATCCTGGTAGTAGTAGTAGCAGCACAGCGTCATAGTGCTGGCCAAAAAATTAAATGCACCCGGTGACCCGGGCAGTGTGAACGCAGACAGAGTACATTGGTGGAAGCGAGTGAGTCAGGAGGAGGAGGACAATGCCGGCGGTCAATTCAGCAGCACAGAAGGACCATGGCAACATACTGGTGGTAGTAGTAGCAGCACAGCGTCATAGTGCTGGCCAAAAAATTAAATGCACCCGGTGACCCGGGCAGTGTGAACGCAGACAGAGTACATTGGTGGAAGCGACTGAGTCAGGAGGAGGAGGACAATGCGGGCGGTCAGTTCAGCAGCACAGAAGGACCATGGCAACATACTGGTGGTAGTAGTAGTGTCATAGTGCTGGCCAAAAAATGCACCCGGTGACCCGGGCAGTGATAACGCAGACAGAGTGCATTGGTGGTACCGTGGTAGCGACTGAGTCAGGAGCAGGAGGAGGACAAAGCGGGCGTTCAGTTCAGCAGCAGCAGCAGCAGCAGCACAGAAGGACCATGGCAACATACTGGTGGTAGTAGTAGCAGCACAGCGTCATAGTGCTGGCCAAAAAATTAAATGCACCCGGTGACCCGGGCAGTGATAACGCAGACAGAGTGCATTGGTGGTACCGTGGTAGCGACTGAGTTAGGAGGAGGAGGAGGACAAAGCGGGCGTTCAGTTCAGCAGCAGCAGCAGCACAGAAGGACCATGGCAACATACTGGTGGTAGTAGTAGCAGCACAGCGTCATAGTGCTGGCCAAAAAATTAAATGCACCCGGTGACCCGGGCAGTGATAACGCAGACAGAGTGCATTGGTGGTACCGTGGTAGCGACTGAGTCAGGAGGAGGAGGAGGACAAAGCGGGCGTTCAGTTCAGCAGCAGCAGCAGCACAGAAGGACCATGGCAACATACTGGTGGTAGTAGTAGCAGCACAGCGTCATAGTGCTGGCCAAAAAATTAAATGCACCCGGTGACCCGGGCAGTGATAACGCAGACAGAGTACATTGGTGGAAGCGACTGAGTCAGGAGGAGGAGGACAATGCGGGCGGTCAGTTCAGCAGCACAGAAGGAGGACCATGGCAACTTACTGGTAGTAGTACCATAACACCAAAAAATTAACCAAGGTAGGCACTAGGCAGGTAGTAACTGTCTTTATAAAGGCAGGCATAGTTAACAACAGCACATGCAGCAGCCACTTCATGTCCCCCTGTGTCCGACAATAGGGGCCAGGAACTCACCTTCCACCCAAGCCTGGTTGATTTTCAGGAAGGTGAGTTTGTCCACAGAGGCGTGGGAGAGCCGAGAGCGCTTCTCTGTGACCACGCCACCGGCCGCACTAAAGCATCACTCTGAGAGGACACTGGAAGGAGGGCAGGATAGGAGTTCCAGGGCGTACTGTGAAAGCTCGCTCCAGATGTCCAGTCTCTTGACCCAGTACTCCAAGGGGTCCACGGGGCTGTCGGTGTCATTTAGCCCGCTGGATGACCCCATATAGTCAGACACCATGGTGGTCAGTCGTTGCTTGTGCTGGTTGGTGGTGGATGCTGTGGCGGGCACCTCTGTTCTGGGCTGCTGCACTGCATACAGGCTCTTGCTTAGGCTCTTCAGGTCTCCGGGGCGCCAGTTGCTGCTGCTGCTGCTGGTGGTTGTTGTTGTGCTGCTAGTGGCAATGGCAGGCACCTCTTGCTGGCTTGGCAGAGCAGTTACAGTGGGGGTGGAAGGCTGGGGGAATGCTTCCAGTAGTCTGCGCACAAGGGCCTCCTTCAACTCCCTTGTGCGTTGCTCGGTGGTGGATGGCGTCATTAAGTCTCCCAGCTTCCCCTTCAGACGGGGATCAAGCATCAAGGTAATCCAGATGTCCTCCCTTGAACGCATCTGGATCACCCGGGGGTCCCTGCGAAGGCAGCGCAACATGTGCACAGCCATGGGAAACAAGTGGGCCCTGCCAGCAAGATCTTCCTCGTCCTCGCCATTGTCCCATAACGCATGCCTGTCCTCTTCCTGTGCCATGTCGTTGTCCTCCTCAAACCGCCATCCACGTACAACGCCTGCTGCACTCTGCTCCTCCTCCTCCTCCTCATTCAGGTTAGGGACCTCCAACTCTTCCACTACCTGCTGTGAGCCCTCCTCTGAGCTGAACTGTGCTGCCATCTGCTCCTGTTCTTCCAACTGCCTCAGGGCTTCATCCCCACGCTCAATTAAATTGTCCATTGCCTGCTCCAGTAGACAAACCAAGGGCACCCACTGGCACACAGAGGCCCACTCCTCACTGACCATCTTGGTTGCCTCCAGGAAGGGACTCAGCACCAGGCATACTTGCTGCATCAGTGTCCACTGAGTGGCAGTAATCATGGGGACTTGCTGGTTGCTGGGGACACTTGGGTCTAGCATGTAGGCCCTAAGAGCCAGCCTGTGCTGACACAGCCGCTCCAACATGGCCAGAGTCGAATTCCAGCGAACTGGCATGTCGATGATCATCCGGTGTTGTGGCCTTCCATACTGCTGCTGTAAGGTGGACAAGAGTGCAGAGGCAGTGGCTGACAGGCGGAAAAAGCGTACCACCGCCCGGGCATCCTGCAGCAGCTCACTCATCCCCTGGTAGGTGCGCAAGAAGCGCTGCACCACAAGATTGAGCACGTGGGCCAAGCAGGGGATGTGCTGGAGGTTTCCCTGCTGCACTGCTGCCACCAGGTTGGCCCCGTTATCGGCTGCCACATACCCCACTTCCAGGCCTCTGGGGGTCAGCCACCTCCGCTCCTGCTTCCTGAGGGCGGCCAGGACGTTGGTGGCCGTAAGCCTCTCCTTCCCCAGGGTCACCAATTTTAAAAGGGCTTGGCAGTGCCGAGGCTTGGCGCTGCTGCTGCCGAGGCGGGCTTGCTTTCCGGGTGCAGAGGGAGTGTCGTGACAGGACCCTTCTGCATCCCCCCTGATCCCGCGTGGTGGCACCACTAGCTGGGCTGATGCGCTCTTGTCCTCCCTCCCTTCCATCAGTGTCACCCAGTGGGCCGTAAAGGACAGGTAGCGACCTGTCCTAAATCTGCTACTCCACGAGTCCATGGTCACGTGGACCCGCTTGCCCACAGAGTAGTCCAGGGAACGGGCCACGTTTTCCACCGCAAACTTGTGGAGTGCTGGGATCGCGCTCCTGCTGAAATAGTGGCGACTGGGGACTTGTCACTCGGGGATGCCAAATTGGAGCAGCGTCAGCATGGCGCTCCCCTCCTGCACCAGGGAGTAGGGAAGCAGCTGTGATGCCATGGCCCGGGCCAGCAAGCCATTTAGTTTGCGGATCCGCCTGTGGCTTGGAGGCAGAGGCTTGGTCAGACCCTGAAAGGTGTCGCTCAGCAGGGTCTGACGACGCTGGGATGCAGGGGAGACAGAGGAGAGAGACGAACACTGGCTGCCAGCCTCAATGTCTGTGTCCTGAGTAGCCGAGGTGGAAGAGCGCTTGCGTGCTACTACTGCTGCTGCTGTGGGGGATTCACGACCCTGAGGGAGGGATGATGCTGCTGCGCTGGTGGGCCTTCTGCTCTCAGGAACCCCTGCCAGCAGTGCCTGCTTCCTCTTAAAGTCCGCATACTCACGGCAGTGGCGGCTTCTCAGGTGGCCCTGGAGGGATGAGGTACCCATCTTGCTCAGACTTTTCCCACGGCTCAATCTTTTGCTGCATAACCTGCACACCGCATACCTTTTGTCATCAGTACATTCCTCAAAGCAATCCCACACTGGTGACTTTAATTTACTGCGGCCCCCACTAGCAGAGGGTGCAGCGGAACAATGTGTGGTAGTAGTTGCCGGGGGTTGCATGGTGGTGGTGCCGGCTGAAGCAGTGTCCTGTCTACTTCCTCCACGCCCACTGCTGCCGATGCCCCTGCCCTTGCCTGACATATGGCGATATCCTTGCCTAGGCCGAGGTGACTCGTCATCCTGCTCTGCCTCTGACCATTCTTCCACGGACTCAGCAGGCTGCACATAGTTAGGGTCCACAACGTCGTCATCATCAGCAGCATCATCATAATCCAGCTCTTCCTCTGACTCCCCCGCCTCCTCTTCTGTCCCTACATCCCCAGACACAGACCCCTCTTCTTCATCACCAGAACTCAACAACGCTTGTGATTGTGGCCCGATCTCAATCTCTGCCACATCAGTCCCCAGTAAGTCCTGAGCTTCTTGCATCAGCAGGTTCCCAGAAGCCGGACTGAGGGACAGAACGCTGTCATCCTGGGAGGGCTACTGACCAGTGGGTGCTGGGGTGGATGTCACAACAAGCGTGGGACGTTGGCTGCTGCTGCTGCTTGGAGTGGTGCTCACAGTAGAGGTCTGGGAGGAAGTCATGATGTCCATGAGTACGTCAGGTTCCATTTGCTCAACCACCACACGGGGACCAGAAACTTTAAAATATTTGGACAATGGCGTCCGCTGACTCGGCCCAGGCTTTGCTGCCCCCCTTTCTGCTGCATCACGACCACGTACAGCTGGGCATCCTCTCCCTGGACGTGGAGCAGTCCCAGAAGTGGCTGAGGCAAATGAACTCGCTTTCCTCTCACCCCGCGAAACCCTGCCAGACATGTTGCTAGTAATGAATCACTGGATGCAGTGGGCACAGTACAAGGTCACTGAAGGATGCACCAGGCACAGTACAAGGTCACTGAAGGATGCAGTGGGCACAGTACAAGGTCACTGAAGGATGCAGTGGGCACAGTACAACGGCACTGAAGGATGCAGTGGGCACAGTACAAGGTCACTGAAGGATGCAGTGGGCACAGCAGTGGGCACTGGATATACAACTAGGTCACTGAAGGATGCAGTGGGCACAGTACAAGGTCACTGAAGGATGCAGTGGGCACAGCAGTGGGCACTGGATATACAACTAGGTCACTGAAGGATGCAGTGGGCACAGTACAAGGTCACTGTAGGATGCAGTGGGCACAGCAGTGGGCACTGGATGTACAACTAGGTCACTAAAGGATGCAGTGGGCACAGTACAAGGTCACTGAAGGATGCAGTGGGCACAGTACAAGGTCACTGAAGGATGCAGTGGGCACAGCAGTGGGCACTGGATATACAACTAGGTCACTGAAGGATGCAGTGGTCACAGTACAAGGTCACTGAAGGATGCAGTGGGCACTGGATATACAACTAGGTCACTGAAGGATGCAGTGGGCACAGTACAAGGTCACTGAAGGATGCAGTGGGCACAGCAGTGGGCACTGGATATACAACTAGGTCACTGAAGGATGCAGTGGGCACACAAGGATGTCACACTGTGTAATGAGATGCTCATATGCCAGCGAGCGAGCAGTGGGCACTGGGCACGGCACAAGGTCACTGACAGAATGAATGAACAGCGCTGGCAGAGAGTGGCGGCGCCGGCGGTGTGACTGGCTGCCTGCAAATAGTACAAGTGTATAACTGTCACTGGAATATACAAGTGAACACTGCAGCTGCACTAACCTGCCTGCCTGCACTACACACAGATAATCCCCACTCCCACTACACTGACTACACTGCAACACTGAACCTGCCTGCACTACACACAGTTAAATAATCACTAGACTCCCACACTCCCACTACACTACACTGACTACAACTAACTACAGCAATCACTCACTGACTAGCTAACTGTGTACAGTATAAGAGCAGTGTTAGCAAAAATAAACGCTTTGTTTTTAACACAATAAATGCACTTGCTCAAACAACAATGGCCTGGAGATAATCCTCTCAGCACCACAGTCTAGCAAGGACAGAGCTTTTCCATCATGGCCGCCGTTTTATATTAAGGAGGGGAGGGCATAGCTCCCCTCCTGTGATTGGTTGCTAGGGCCTGGCTGGGGCCCTCTGATTGGCCTGCAATGTGTCACTTCCGCATAGTTTGACGCATTTCCGCTAACCACAACTTCAGCGCCGGGTTTCACGAGCGTGAATGCGGATTTCTGTCCGCATTCACGCGAAGCCGAAGTAGATTTTCGTGGTTGAAAATCTATTCACGGCTTAGCGTGTCCGAGGCGGAATGCGTCAAAATGGTCGTGAATCCACGCGTAAGCGTGATCACGACCTGGCGGTGAGCACCACTGCAGGAGAGTTGGCAGGCCAATTGAGCACAGTAATACCATGGTCAGTAAACTATTTACCAGTGGTTTTGGCACTGTGAGCAGGTGCCAGGTCGTGCTGAAAAATGAAATCTTCATCTCCATAACGCTTTTCAGCAGATAGAAGCATGAACCCACTTTTGAACCAGAAACAGCGGCAGAAGCGCCTGACCTGGGCTACAGAGAAGCAGCACTGGACTGTTGCTCAGTGGTCCAAAGTACTTTTTTCGGATGAAAGCAACTTTTACATGTCATTCGGAAATCAAGGTGCCAGAGTCTGGAGGAAGACTGGGGAGAGGGAAATGCCAAAATGCCTGAAGTCCAGTGTCAAGTACCCACAGTCAGTGATGGTCTGGGGTGCCATGTCAGCTGCTGGTGTTGGTCCACTGTGTTTTATCAAGGGCAGGGTCAATGCAGCTAGCCATCAGGAGATTTTGGAGCACTTCATGCTTCCATCTACTGAAAAGCTTTGTGGAGATGAAGCTTTCATTTTCCAGCACGACCTGGCACCTGCTCACAGTGCCAAAACCACTGGTAAACGGGTTTACTGACCATGGTATTACTGTGCTCAATTGGCCTGCCAACTCTCCTGACCTGAACCCTATAGAGAATCTGTGGGATATTGTGAAGAGAAAGTTGAGAGACGCAAGACCCAACACTCTGGATGAACTTAAGGCCGCTATCGAAGCATCCTGGGCCTCCATAACACCTGAGCAGTGCCACAGGCTGATTGCCTCCATGCCACGCCGCATTGAAGCAGCCATTTATGCAAAAGGATTCCCGACCAAGTATTGAGTGCATAACTGAACATAATTATTTGAAGGTTGACTTTTTTTGTTTTAAAAACACTTTTCTTTTATTGGTTGGATGAAATATGCTAATTTTTTGAGATAGGAAATTTGGGTTTTCATGAGCTGTATGCCAAAATCATCAATATTAAAACAATAAAAGGCTTGAACTACTTCAGTTGTGTGTATTTGAATCTAAAATATATGAAAGTCTAATGTTTATCAGTACATTACAGAAAATAATGAACTTTATCACAATATGCTAATTTTTTGAGAAGATCCTGTATTTACCTACCACAATCCAGCACAGGTGCAGTAGCAGCTCTTCGTTTGGGCTAAGGTGGAAATAGTCAAGACCGATCGAAACCGCTCTACTGCACAGGCGCGGGTCGCTTTCACAGTAGAGTGGACCCGATCGGGCTCGGCTATTTCCGCCTGAGCCCAAACGGAGAGCTGCTACTGCACCTGTGCTGGATCGTGGTAGGTAAATATTAACACACCTGTGCACTGTTTGTCAGGCTTTGAAGAGGAAGTTTTCGGGGAGCCAGCGCTGGATTCCTCCAGGCTACAGAGGACAGGGAAGTCTCATTGGGACCCTGAGGCTTCCCCCTCCCAAGGTAAGCATCTCCCAGAGGGAGATTTTTTGTTACAGGTTCTTTTTAACTGTAAGTCTTGGGGCCCACCAAAGCCCTTTCAGCAGCCTTTGCCGATCAGCAAAGCACTAAGGAAGTAGAACCCTATGAGGGTGGTTCTGTGTATTTCCCAAGCCTTGTGAGCTCCTCATATAATGGTTAGTCTGACTGAGCGACTGCTGTGTATTGTTTGGTGTGTGATGAAGCACAAGGGGGAATCTGTTGTGATTCCTCCCCCCCCCCCCCCCCCGATGTCAGACTGCACCCTACAAGGTTAGAGGTTCCTGGCTCTGTGGGTAACCTCAGGGACGTTTGCTCTTAGGCTTTTTATCTTATATCAGACATGTCCAATTGTAGATATGCCCATTGTCTGTTTAGGATGCGGATGCATCCACCATTAGTGTAGGAACCCCTCTTGGAGATTGGCCTCGATGCCGGCAGAGGGGCCTAACCCACATACATGTTGGATATGTAGTACCAACAATCTCATTTATTTTCAGATGTTATGTTAGCCATTGGCAATCTGTGAGTTTTGAGCCCAGGGTTCTTTAAAGGACAAATGAAGGGAGAAGAATATGGAATATGGAGGCTGCCATATTTATTTTCTTTTTAAACAATACTAGCTGCCTGGCTGCAGTAGTGTCTAAATAACACCAGAAACAAACATGCAGCTAATCATGTCAGATCTGACAATGTCAGAAGCACCTGATTTACATATGCTTGTTCAGGGTCTATGGCTAAAAGTATTAGAGGCAGAGGATCAGCAGGCCTGCCAGGCAAACTGCTTAAATTGAATTACCGTATTTTTCAGGCCATAAGACGCTCCAGACCATTAGACGCACCTAGGTTTAGAGGTCAAAATCCAGGGGAAAAGAAAAAAAATATGCTAAGCCTGGTGCAGCAATGGTGCAGAGGCGTCTTGTGGAGGTTCTCCCCTCAATCCCCCCAATTATTTCCCCTTGTACATTTTGTGTTCTCTGTCCCTTCTGTGTCTACTCTAGCATGTTCCCGTGTCCCCCTTTGCCCTATGTCATCCAATCGCATTGTCTGTTACCCTGTGTCTCTTTATTCTCCAAGTGTCCTCCTTTGCTCTCCATGTCCTCCTCTGTCCTTGTGTTTCCTCTGTCTTCCTGTGTTTTCTCTGTCCTCGTGTTACCTGTCCCGGTGTCACGTGTCCTTAATGGTCTCCTACCTCCAAGCCTCTGCTCTCCTGTGCCACCCAACCTGATGTTGCCTGACGCCCTGTGTCATCTGTTCTTGTATGCCTGTCCCCAATGTCCTCCTTTCTTATGTGTCTGCCCTCCTATGTCTCCCAACCTGGTACCACCTGTCCCTAATGTCCTCCTTTATGTCTTTGTCCTCCAATGTCGCCCACCCCCATGTCACTTGTCCCCAATGTCCTGCTTCCCATAGTCTGTAACGTCCACTTGCCGCGTTGTGTACAAGCATATGTGCCCAGCGTCCCCTCAGTACATAAACCGCTGTCTTTGATAGAAGGATCGATACTTACTAAACAACGAATGATGCGGCAGAAGTCCCACGCCGAGATGAGAAGCCACGCATTCGTTACCGATCACCGGGACTCGCTTCAGCTTGATCCAGCGCTGTGCAGCCAATTAGGCGTGGGAGCTGCATCATGCTTATCCAATCACCGCTGCCTGCTATTCTGACTGGAAGTGCTAGTGATTGGCCACCGGGACCATCACTTCCAGTCAGAATAGCAGGCGGCGGTGATTGGACGAGCGTGATGCAGCTGGATCAAGCTGAAGCGAGTCCCGGTGATTGGTAACGAATGCATGGCTTCTCATTTCGGCGTGGGACTCCTGCCGCATCATTAGCTGTTTGGTAAGTATCGATCCTTCTTTCAAAGACAGCAGTTTATGTACTGAGGGGACGCTGGGCACATATGCTTGTGCACAACGCGGCAAGCGGACGTTACAGACTACGGGAAGCATGACATTGGGGACAAGTGACATAGGGGTGGGCGACATAGGAGGACAAAGACATAAATAAGGACATTGGAGACAGGGACAAGACATGGGGGACAGAAGAGACAGGGAGGAGGATGCAGGGCAACAGAAACCACCTTTGTTGGGCACCTTCGGACCATAAGACACAGGGACTTTCTCCCCCAATTTTGGTCCGAAAAATACGGTAAATATGGCAGCCTCCATATCCCTCACTTCAGTTGTCCTTTAAATTTTGCTCTGAGGGTGATTCGACTGTCAAAATAAAAAAACCGCCAGTTATGGTCCGCAATTGGGCTACAGAATTTGTGGAGTGATTTCATTCCGGGAATGTAGGGTCCAAAAAGTGTTGCTTAAAAAAAACACACACACACACACACACACCTCATTTATCGTAGAAGAAAAAAGAAGAAAAATGAAACCAGGCAAGTTCTTAGTAGGCTTGGCAATGTACCTGTATATACACATTTATCTCAATCTACATGATCGCAGGTAAACTTTAACATGCAGTTTTTAATTGCAAACAAAAACACAAGTGTTTCCATTTATTAAATTCATGTCAAATTATTATCGCGACAGGCCTAGTAAGTAGCTTCATCCATATTATCGTCACTGGCGCAGAAATCATCTCCATCTTCAAAATAGGATGCAATGTAATCATTTTCCTAGGAGACAGAAATATTACTGGGCAAGAATCCAGTACAGTAGTTCCCTATAGACAAGCAAAAAAAAGATGCATTCTGACTGGTCATTATGGTTAATGATCTTAGTGCTTCTTGAATGAAGGCTTTAGTGTAGTTTTTTCCCCTCAGTGTCTTTGGTGTCCAGAGGTGCTTTAGCCAAGCACTGAATAATGGCAAGTCAAAAACAGATATGTAAAATGGACTGCTCAGTTCACATTTTTTCATATTTATTTTTTTGTTTTTTTTACTGGTCATATTGACAAACAAAACCAGTCAGACTAGTCTGTCAACTTGACCATTCATAAACCTAGTCAGAGTCTAAAATAGCCAAGCTTTGCAGCAGGGCCGGGCCGAGGCATAGGCTGGAGAGGCTCCAGCCTCAGGGCGCAGTGTAGGAGGGGGCGCAGAATTCATTCAGCTGTCATTCCTAATTGTGTTTGAAGCAGAAAGAAATAAGAAAAGGGGATACATGGCAGTGACTGCAAGCCAGATAACTAGAGATTAAGGTGTTGGGGAGGTTGTGGGCCCTGGGGCGCCTCTTTGTCTAATAGCTATCAGTGTGTGACGGCTGGGGTTGGAGGGATGGAGGGGCGCACTTTTGTGTCTCAGCCTTGGGTGCTGGAGGACCTTGTCCCGGCTCTGCTTTGCAGTCACATACAGTATAAATGTTATTGTTTAAAAGTTGCCATTGGCAAGTCAAACCTTAACTTACTTCCAGTAGCCATAACTTCTAAGGTATGGTATGCAGTTTTATTTCAATCCTTCCGCTGTCAGGGATTGGTTATTGAACTAATTTAGGTCTCTGTCTGTAACTGCAGTTGTCATCTCCACCACAGCTTGTTTCTGGTCTGGCCCCGCCCCTTCCCTCTGCACTCACCAACCCTCCAATCCTGCTACTCAGCTGGATGCATCTGGATCCTTGTTGTCTCTGCAAACCAGGGCTGTGGTGAGATGACTCACCTGTGATTACCTCAGACGTTGGCTCTTTAGGCACATGCATGCCAGCTGCAGGCAGCATACAAGCACGCCTGTTAAGCTAGTTAAGGACTTGTCTGCCACCTGCCCCAACCAGAAATACTCTTCAGTTTATTCAACTAGAACAACTTAACTCAGGGCGCGTTTCCACTTGAGCGGAAACCGCCGCGAATCCGCAGTTTCCCTGCAGGCGAATAGTGCGGGGAAACTCTGCCATAGGGTGCAATGGTAACGCCGGCCCGAATTGCAACCGCTAGCGATTCGGCTGGCTTTTCCGTCCGAATCGGCACGGGAGGCTGCAGATCCCATAGCCGTGCATGAAACGGCTGATGGGATTCGTCTGCTTTCCCCGCAGACCCGGAAGAGCCGGCTCGCAGACGCGCGCCACTCTAGTGGAATCACGCTCTTAGTCTGTTCCAAGCCAAATTGGAGAACCACATTCACTGACTTCCTATCCATTGAGATCATTCTGTTACCAGATTATTACTATTTCCTTACTGGGAGGGAGGTGCCCAAAAGGATGTGTAAAATGATAAACAATTTAAAAGGCAAGATACAAAAATAATTTATTCAAAATCACTCAATACCACCACCTTTCATGGTCATCCACCCACTTCCATATGTCAATAAATCAATGTTTCAAGGTAAGGCCCACAGTGCACACCAAAACTGCTAACAGATCCTCAAAACGCAAGAGGTTTTTGAAATAGATTTTCAGAGCAATTCCAGGCATGTTTAGAGAGGTTTTCTAAACATGCCTAGTGTTTTTTGGACAGTTTTTGTGTAGCAGATTACAAATATTGTTACAGTAAAAGCTGTTAGTGAACAGCTACTGTTACAAAAAAAAAAGCCTGGAAAACCGCTCTGATCTAGCGTTTTTCAGAGCAGTTTGAGCTTTTCATATTCTTTACATTGAGGCAGAAACGCATCTGCAAACTGCAAAAATGATGCAGGACCCACGTTTGCGGTTTGCTAAAAACAGCAAACCGCTGGTGTGCACCATTCCATTGAAATACATTAACCAAGCGTTTTCACAGGCGGAAGCAGTTTGCGAAACACTTCAAAAACTGCTCGGTGTGCACCAGGCCTCATAGTGAATTATCTCAGAGTGCCTATCACTATGGCTATAAGCACTCTGAGCCAATTCACTCTCTTATTGACATAAGAAAGGCGATGGATGACCATGAAATGGGGTGTCCTTTGGGGAATCTCTCTCCCAGCATACTAGAAAACCAGCACTAATTTGCTGCAACAGAGTGATCCAAAGCCACCAGTCTAGTATGAGATTTAAATGAAAAATGGTTTTCAACGGGCTGCAGAATCCTTGCACTTAGTTACTGTGATTTACTGTCACAAGATACTTCGGTCATAGAGGGGGAAAAAACAAAATGAAACAAAACAAAAACTAAGGTTTTGTGTCATAGACCAAAATAAACTAAAGAGACCTTCACCGAAGCACTGCAAAGTACAGCAATGCATTCCTCAAAGAGAAAGTGAAAAACAACAAAGTATCAATTCAGTTCAGTTATTTTGCATTCTGGTTTCAGTTTTTGAGGGATCTATTCCAACTTCCTATAGTTGTTTCGGGATATCTGCCTAGGATTACATTAAGGCATGACAATTTTTACACTGATCATATAGGGGGAAACATGAAAAGCCATTGGCTGTTCCTGTATCCCCCTATGTGGTCAGTGCAATGATTGGCTGTTCCCATGTCACTTGCCAGTGTTCCCCAATGTGGCGAGTGTAATGATTGGCTGTTCCTGTGTCCCCCTATGTGGTCAGTGTAATTAATGGACCCAACAGTGGACCCTGGGAATAGAAACACAGGCTATTTAGTTTAAAGTAAATGTCAAGTGACAAAAAGCATAAAAATTTTTTTTTTAAAAAAAGCATAAATAAAAATAAATTCAGATGCCTAGGTTTGTATCCTATAGAGCCTTTCCTGTTTTCTCTTGCTCTCCTTGTTCCAGGGTTGTCAACCCTGTAGTGTACTCAACCAGTTGCTTGAATAAACGTCCATGAGCCATTTGAAGACTTCGGAAGCACCGAGTGCTTTTGAAGGCGGGCAGCTCCATACTGCGTATGCTTGAGCGTGCTTACACACACACACACACACACACACACACACACACACACACACACACACACACACACACACACAGAGGCCCATCTGCGTTAGTACTCGGGGACACGTTTTCTTCTAAAGCCTCCCAAGGTTGCAATGTAAACAGGGGTGACGGTGCTGGAATGAGGGGAACTAGAGAGGACAGGGAAGGCTCTACCGGATCCAGAGCCTTCCCACTCCATAGTAAGTATCTGACTTTTTTTCTTGTCACTTGACATTTACTTTAATGAAGATCCAACATAATTTTGTGTAGTACAAAATTAAGTTCTGACGAGGGATGATCAAATCAATTTTTTGTTGCATTCCAATTTCTTGCAAATTATAAGTAGCTTGAAATTGGACCAATCAGAATAACTTCCTGTCAATTTTTTTTGGTATAAGTGCAAGACCATTTACATAAAATTTGACTGCAAGGAGAAATGATTTGCATCTCATTGATCATCCAAACTTTTGACAGAGTTGTACTTTTCGCCTGGCGAAACAAGTCTACTTGTAGAAGTATAGAGAAAGCTGTAGAATGAACATTACGTCCTCTAATTCCTCCTCTTCAACCTCTCCCTCAACTGCCTCTTCTTCCTCTTCATCCCCGCTGCCTTTTTTCTTCTCTTCATTTTCTTCTTCTGATTTTTCACCGTCACCTTTTTTCTCCAACTCCTGTGGTTGACAGTTTTAACACAAGGATGACAAAAAAGACAGTTTGTTATTAAATCAAACCATGCAATAATTTTTCTTCTTACCGTTGCAGTCCTAATACAATAAGATTGATATTCTATGAGTGGAGAACATACAATAATCCAGCAAACCTAGACTGGGATTTTTTTTTTTAAAGGGACTGCTATTAGATGGAACAAGGTAGCAACACTTGCCTAAATCCTTTAGATTGTAAGCCTTTTTGGGGTCTTCTTGATCTTGCAACCCCAGCTATGACACCCTTCCCATGGACTAACTTCAATTGCTGGGACTCTGTAAATCACATGATCAAGCAACTTTAAAACCATTTGCTAACTCTGTCTGTCATCCCTTGTTTACATTGAATGTATCACTGTTTATTGTCCAGCGCTGCATAATAGGTTGACTCTTTATAAATACAATAAAAAAAATAATAATTCAGATTAGAATATAGTGAGGACTGCCATAAGGGCCCATTCACACGTGCGTTTGCAAAACGTTGGAGATTTTTGAAGGAGTGATTTTTCCGCGATTTCCTATTCGAGTTGCTGCAAATTCAGGTTTGCGAAAATTTGGATTCGCCCGTAATCACGACCACGTGAACAAATTCGAATTCACCTTGTGGTTACGGCAGAATCCGGAACAATTAGTAATCGCAAATTTGGCCTTTAAAATTGCTTACAAAAAACTTCTTTTAGGGTAAATGATGCATAAAGCATCATTTTTTAAAGAAAACACAAAATTATGTGTGGTGGAATAATTAAAAAAAGAAAAAAAATTGTGCATGAGAGAGGGCCCCTCTGACCCAAGGGCCCCAATGCGGTCACTATCTCTGCAACCCCTATTGTTAAGCCACTTCTGGTTGATCTTCAGGAAGGCGAGTCTGTCCACAGACTCTGGGGACAAACAAGAGCGCTTCTCTGTGACCACGCCACCGGCCGCACTGAAGCACCTCTCGGACAGCGCACTGGAAGGGGGGAAAGACAGGACTTCCAGGGCGTATTGCGCCAGCTCACTCCAGATCAAGTGCTTGACCCAGTACTCCATGGGATCCACATGGTCATTGCTGGTGCCGAGCCCGCTGAAGGACCCCGTGTAGTTTGCCACCATCCGGGTCAGGCAATTGTTCTGACTTTGAGAGGAGGATGCTGCTGCAGGCACCTCCTCTCTCGTCAGCTCTACCCTCATGTAGAGTGCCTTAGTGATGAGACAGCAGGTCTCCTGGGCGCCTGCCTCTGCTGCTGGCCGCAGGCACCGACTGCGGTGCTGGCTGGACAGAGGGGGTGAAAGGCTGGGGGAAGGCTTTCCCCAATCGCCGAACAAGGATCCACTGCAACTCCATTGTTCAGTGCTCAGGGTCTCCAGCAGGCAGGAACTGACCCACCTTCCCCTTCAGCTATGGGTCCAGGATCATGCTGATGCAGATGTCCTCCCGAGCACGCATCTGCTTCACCCTGGGATCCCTGCGCAGGCACCGCAGCATGTGCACTGCAAAGGGGAACAGTTCTGAGGCAGCAGAGACATCATCAGGGTCGTCATCCCCAGAGCCGACATCGCTGTCCTCCTCCTCTGGCCCCTGAGCCTCGCCCTGCTCTTTCCACCCTCGCACCACTACAGCTGCGCTCGGCTGTTCCCCCTCAACAGCAAGGTCAGGGACCTCCAACTCCTCCTCCAACAACTCAAACTTCTCCTCAGAGGTGGACTGCGCAGCCGGCTGCTGATGCAGCTGGGTCAGGGCCTGCTCTCCCGCTTCAATCAGATCGCACAGGTCATCCAGCAGACAAACCATGGGCACCCACTGGCAGAGGGATGCCCATTCCTGGCTCACCAAGTTGGTTTCCTGCAGGAAGGGAGCCAACACCAAGCACACCTGCTGCATTTGCCCCCACTGTGTGTTTGAGAGAACCTGGGAGGTTGGTGGTGGTGGTGCCAGAATAGACAGCCTTCCTCTGCTCAAGCAGCCGCTCCAACATTGCCAGGGTGGAATTTCAGCGAGTGGCAGGCCCTCACGCTGCTGCAGGTTGGCCAGGTTTGCTGAGGCACCGGCAGAAATGGCGCACTATTTTCCTTGCCGCTTCAGCGGATCATCCATCCTCTGGTATGTGCGCAGGAACTTCTGCACCACAAGGTTCAGGACGTGGGCCAAACAGGGGACGTGGGTCAAGTGTCCCCTGGTGATGGCAGACAGCAGGTTGGCCGCATTGTCGGACACCACCAATCCGAGTCTGAGGCCTCTGGGGGTCAGCCACCTCTGCTCCCTGAGGTTGGCCAGAACGTTGTCTGCCGTCAGTTTGGTCTTCCCCAGGCTGACCATCTCCAGCAGCGCTTGGCAGTGGCGAGCCTTCACGCTGCTGCTGAGGCGGGGACGCTTGGTGATGGTGAGTTCACGGAGGAGGGGGGACCTGCATCAGAGGAGCCAGCTGCAGCTCCCCTGAACCCGCGGGGTGGCACCACCCACTGGGAATTTGCTGCTGCTGTGTCCGAGGATGGATCGGCTGCTTCCTCACGCCTTTCCACTAGGCTTACCCAGTGAGCCGTGAAGGACAGGTAGCGGTCTGTCTTGAAACGGCTGCTACAGGAGTCCATGGTGACGTGGACCCGCTCGCTCACGGCGTGATCGAGCGAACGGGCCACGTTCCCCAATGCAAACCGGTGCAGTGCTGGTATCGCCGTGCGGGAGAAGTAGTGGCGGCTCGGGATTTGCCACTCCGGGATCCCATAATGCAGGAGCGCTCGTGTCACATTCCGCCCTGCACAAAGGAAAACGGCAAGAGCTGGGAGCACATGGCCCGGGCAAGCAACCCGTTCAGCATCCGGGCGCGCCTGTTTGGGAGACAGAGCCTTGGTCACACCGGGAAAGGACTCGCTGAGCAGGGTCTGGCAGCATTTGCCTGCACGGGAGGATGAGGAGGCAACTGTGGAGGGAGCAGAGGAGGCCACTGAAAACTGGCTGCACAAACCAGCCTCAATCGCGCCGGGACTGACAAAATGCGCGGAGGGGGGGGGGGTTAGACAGGAGGGCAGCGAGTTTCCCCGCTCCTGCTGCTGATGGTACAGGCCCAGCGCCACTGTCCTGCAGCTTCTTAAACTACTCCTGCGGGTACTTGGTCTGCAAGTGGGTCTGCAGGCATGAGGTACCCATATTGGCCAGATCACAACCTCTGCTCAGGCTGGCCCTGCAGTTGTTGCAAAGTGCACGGTTCCTATCCATCTCGGACACGACCAAAAAAAAAAAAAAAAAAAAAACGCCAGATTGGGGATGTGAACCACCCCTTCATGCTTGAAGCCTTTGGTTGGGGGTTGACTGGTGCAGGTGGTGGTAGCGCCTGAAGCAGCAGGCTGTGGCTCTTGCCTTCCACGCCCTCTGCTGGCCCTGCCCCTAGTTGCCATGCTGCTGCGCCTCTGTGCCAGAGCCGCCTTCTCCTCCTCCGAGCTACCTTCACCCAACTGTGGCACATAGGGACGGTCCCGCACCTCATCACCACCACCATCATCATCACCCTCCCCAAACAGCTCCTCTGAGCCCCCAACCACCTCTTCTGCCCCAACATCAGGCTCCTCATCCTCCGAGTCCTCTTTAAAATTAGGTTGTTGTTCGCCGACAACAACCTCCTCTATCTCAACTCCTCCTCGCCTGTCCCAATCATCTCCTCAAATTCTGCCACAACAGCCCTCAAATCGCTCGCAGTGTTTGGGGTAAACAGCGAGCTCAGTGAGGGCAGGCTGGTGGCCGCTGGGGTCAAGCGGTGGTGGCGGGCGGCTGCTGCTGCGGACCGGAGTGCTGGTGGTGGCGGCACTGGTCTCGCTGGAGGTCTAGCTGGAACCCGTGGCCTGCTACTCCGCCATCAGTTCCACAATAGCCTGTGCCTGACTCTGGTCAATGGGCCGGCGACGTTGACCCGTGGCAAAGATGGACATAACACGCTGCTGCTGCTGCTCTGCACCTTCCTCCACAACTTTGTGGCCAGTGGCTGGCGGCGGACCAGTCACAGACCTGCTGGCAGTGGTGGCGGCAATGGCGCTGCCTCTCCTGATGGTGGTGCCTTACCCTCTACCCCTGCCAGTCATTGTACAGTACAAATGCAATAAGAAAAACTAAAATAATTAAAAAGATAGAGATATATATGAGCTGATGGTGTATAAAGAGGGGCGAGTTGGTGACAAAAAAGTGTTTTTTTTTTTCTTCTTTAACCAGTAGTAGACTAGGAGACAGCTCACTCTGTCATCGTTCGTGACTTGTACTGACTGAGGTAGTTCACTTCACTGCTAAACGGTCAGTGAGTGACAGACGTCAGTGTCACACTACACTATAGAGGACGAAGTAATGTAGCACGAACTAAGTAACAAGACTGACAGACCGTGACACTAAAACACTGACTGTCACACTGGCTGCAATCAATACAGTCAAGGCAGATGCAGCAGTCAGAAAATAAACAGATGCTGGCCTGCCTGCTGCTAAGTGCTAACTAGTACTGCGGCTGCTAGTCTTAAGCCTCATACACACGAGGCACAAATTTCTCTATAGAGAAAAAAAAAAAAAAAAAGCAGCGACATTTCGTCGCCAGGTCCCTCTGTGCAGCAGCCGTACACATGGCGCACAGAGGGACAGAGATGCGGCGGCAGCTGTCGCCGAAGGTTCCTCCCCCCCGCCGGAACCTCCGTGCTCCATCTATGGGTAGCTGTCGCTAGTCCGCATACACACGCAGTACGCGTGGCGGACTAGCGACAGTTGTGGTGACAGCTGTTGCCGGCGATTGGCCGCGTCAATCACCTGACGACAGCTCTGACGGGCGACGGTTCGTGGCACGCGCCTCATACACACGGGGGACCTGTCGCCGCAACATGCGCGTGCCACGTGTTTGTGGCGACAGTTGTGCCCCGTGTGTATGAGCCATAACAACTAAATGAAGCAATAAACAGTACAAATGATGAACTACACTACACTACGCAACAGCTAACTAGGCTAAGGCTACCCTAGGCTAGCAGGCCTAGCCTGTACACAGACCTAACACTAGCCTAGCAGCACAGTATACAGTATATACACTAGCTGACTGAAAACTATAACACTCAAATCACTAGCTATCTATACAGAAATATAGTATATGTGTTAATAATGTGGTTAGGATGCAAAACACTGTTTACACAGTGAAAAGACCTTGCTAAGACACACAGCAGCACTGGAGATGCTCTCAGTACCACAAGTCACACAGCAAGGACGAAATCCTAAAATGGCCCCCTCCTTATATAGATGAGGAGGACCAGGCTCCCCTCCTCTGATAGGTTGCTAGTGCCTTGGCTGGGGGCCCTCTGATTGGCCCAACGACGTCAGCCAATGGTTACCGCGCATGTGCAATGCGAATTCGTGATCGCGAATTTACGCCGTGATCACAACCAAATTCTCACTAATCACGAATGGACGCAAATTCGGAATCCGTGATCTGGATTGTTCATAGATTCGGAATTTTCCCGAATTCTAAGCCAAAATTGCCCGTGATCATGAGTGTCCTGATGAACAACCCTGGTCTGGGCTACTATCTAGTGGATGTATGGCAGCCTCAAAACCCCATCCCCTGACGCATAGGATCAGCTCTGCCTAGTGCAGGCTGAGCCTTTTCTCCTACACCACTCCATCATGTGCTGCTCCACTGGCACTTTCCAAAACAACAAAAAGTTAGCCTATAGGCTTATGATGCATCTGCGCAGAACTTGGCTCCAAACTGTCACTTGAGGGATCAAGTCCCCATCCCAGTGGGCAACAGCAATAGTGCACGTGTACACACCTCAAATTGAAATATACAGTGGAATGCGAATGTTTGGGTATTAACGTTGTTAATCGTCATGATTTTCCTATATAAATCGTTGGTTATGATAAAAAAGGTCAGTTAAATATATCATATAGGAGACGCACACAGTGATATTTGAGAAGTGAAATGAAGTTTTATTTACAGAAAGTGCGCAATAATAGTTTAAATTAGGGAGTTGCATAAATTTGGGCACTGTTGTCATTTTATTGATTCCAAAACCTTTAGAACTAATTATTGGAACTCAAATTGGCTTGATAAGCTCAGTGACCCCTGACCTACATACACAGGTGAATCCAACTATGAGAAGGAGTATTTAAGGGGGTCAATTGTATGTTTTCCTCTTCTCAAATTTCTCTGAGGAGTAGCAACATGGTCTCAAAACAACTCTCAAATGACCTGAAGACAAAGATTGTTCACCATCGGTTTAGGGGGAAGGATACAGAAAGCTGTCTCAGTGATTTCAGCTGACTTTCCACAGTTAGGAACATGGAAGACCACAGGCCCAGTTCAAGTTAAGGCTCGAAGTGGCAGACCAAGATAAATCTCTGATAAATGGAAGCGACGAATGTTGAGAACAGTTAGAGTCAACCTACAGACCAGCACCAAAGACCTACAACATCATCGTGCTGCAGATTGAGTCACTGTGCATTGTTCAACCATTCGGCACACTGTACACAAGGAGATCCTGTATGCAGAGGAATCCTTTTCTCTACCCACAGCACAAAGAGCCGCTTGAGGTATGCTAAAGCACATTTGGACAAGCCATGTAGTTATTTGGGCATAACAAGGGGCATTATTCATGGAAGAAAAGCAACACAGCATTTCAAGAAAAACACCCGCCACCTACAGTAAAATATGGTGGCGATTCCATCATGCTGTGGGGCTGTGTGGCCAGTGCAGGGACTGGGAATTTTGTCAAAGTTGAGGGACGCATGGATTCCACTCAGTATCAGCAGATTCTGGATACCAAAGGCCAGGAATCGGTGACAAAGCTGAAGCTGCGCCGGGGCTGGATCTTTCAACAAGACAACGACCCTAAACACTGCTCAAAATCCACTAAGGCATTCTTGCAGAGAAGCAAGTACAACGTTCTGGAATGGCCATCTAAGTCCCCAGACCTGAATATAATTAAAATCTGTGGTGTGAGTTAAAGAGTGCTGTCCATGCTCGGAAGCCAGCAAACCTGAATGAACTAGAGAGGTTTTGTAAAGAGGAATGGTCCAAAATACCTTCAACCAGAATCCAGACTCTCATTGGAACCTACAGGAAGAGTTAGGAGGCTGTAATTTCTGCAAAAGGAGGATCTACTAAATATTGATTTCATTTGTTTTTTGTGGTGCTTAAATGTATGCATCTGCCTAATTTTGTTTAAACAATTATTTCACACTTTCGGTAAATCCAATAAACTTCATTTCACTTCTCAAGTATCACTGTGTGTGTCTCCTATATGATATATTTAACTGACATTTTTTCTAATTATTATTATTATTATTATTATTAATTTATAAAGCGCCAACATATTCCATGGCACTGTACAAAGTAAGAAACATACATGGGGTACATAATACAGACAATGGTGTACACTAATAAACAAGATACATAATTAGTGACAAAAATACAAAAAAAAAAAAAAAAGATACAAAATACAGAATTGGTAATGACAATGATAAAAGTAACATGATAAATAAAATGTATAATGATTTTCAAGACACAAAAGGGGGAGAGAGCCCTGCCCTTGCGAGCTTACAATCTAAAGGGAATTGGGGGCGGGGGGACAAGAGGAGGGGTAGTGTACAACAAATATGTAGAGGGAGTGTGTTTTAGGATACCTAGTAGGAGTGCAATTTGGTAGCGTATATGCTTGTCAGAACAAATGAGTTTTTAAAGAGCGTTTAAGAGGTAACAAAGTTTGGCAAGTGACTGATGTATTGTGGGAGGGCATTCCAGAGCAGGGGTGAAGCACGTGGAAAATCTTGTAAACGTGAATGTGAGGAGGTAATTCTAGAGGAGGACAACAGAAGATCATGTGCAGATCTGAGATTGCGTTTTGGTTGTATAGTGAGGATATGTACCGGGGAGAGAGATTGTGGAGAGCTTTGTAGGTTAGGGTTAGGAGTTTGAATTGGATTCTCTGGTTAATTGGCAGCCAGTGAAGAGCTTGAGGGAGGGGCAGCAGAGGAAGATCGAGAAGAGAGATGAATGAGATGAGCAGCTGAGTTCAGTACCGACTGGAGCAGGGCCAGTCTGTTAGAAGGTATTTCACAAAGTAGTATGTTACAGTAGTCCAGACGAGAGATTATAAGCGCATATATTAACATTTTAGTGGTGTCTTGAGTGAGAAAAGGTCACATGCGAGATATATTTTTTGAGCTGGAGATGGCAGGAGCTGGGTATGGAGTAAACACGAGGAGTAAAAGAGAGAGGAGTCGAATATTACCCCCAAGGAAAATCATGACGATCAAAGGGACCCCGAGCAGTAATTAAAATCAAAAAACTTTCACTCACCTGGGGCTTCCTCCAGCCGACCGTAGACTGCGAGGTCCCCCGCCGCCCTCTTGGCTTTTCTGCGGGTCCCGCTGGCGGCTACGTTGCCGGCGACACCGACACTTCCTAGTTTTGAAACCTTGGCACCCTCTTTGCGTCGGCCGCTCAGCGTCAGCACGGTGCCAGGCGTGACAGTACTACGCATGCGCGGTTCAGAGTTAGAAAATCGCCTACGGTCGGCTGGAGGAAGCCCCAGGCAAGTGAAAGTTTTGATTTTAAATTACTGCTCGGGGTCCCTTTAACAAGGTTGCCCAAACTTTTGCATCCCACTGTATAAGATCTAGGAGCATAGACTCCATCGTCAGTAAAATGACAGCCCAATCTGATGAAATGGTGCAATCTAGGCCAGCAAGAGACTATACCAAGGATATCAGGATTCTTAGCTGCACAAATCTCATTTCACACAGAAAGATAGCAGCATTTGAGCAATTAGCTCAGATACTTAGATACATACCTGGAGGTGGGCCATAAGCACAGGGACGGATCTAGGGGGGGGGGGGGGGGGGGCAAGCAGGTCTCTTGCCCCAGGCGCAGTTTGCTGAATTCTTAAAAAGGCGGCAAAATTTGGATGGGGAATGGCAGTTTAGGCGCCAAAACCTGACCTTGCCCCAGGCGCAACTTGGGGCAACTTGGTCTAGATCCGTCCCTGCATAAGCAGCATTAGGGCACATCAATAAAGCATGCTTTGCCTTATGGCTCATTGTTAGCTAGACAGCTTCACACTGGCAATGATGAAATATTTATCTGCTGTAGTCCTGCATTGTGCAGTTCTCCTCTTAATAAAAACAAACTGCATTAGACATGGAAACATAATATATGCAAAATGCAGTCTGATCCATTTCCTAAATATTCAGGCCTTGCAGCACAGTTACCTCACGTCCTCATGCACAGTATCTATGGTGATCCTCAGGGCCGGATTTGTATGCTTTACTGCCCAAGGCCACTGTCAGCAGCCGCCCCCCTTCAGTATAGGTAGCCAAATGACCCCCTTCCCTCCTCCAGTATAGGTAGCTAGATGACCCTCCCCCCACCTCCAATTTAGGTTGGCAGATAACCTTCCCCCCTTTCTCCAGTTTAGCCTGATGACCCCACCTTCCCTCCAGTATAGGTAGCCTGATGACCCCTTCCAGGTAGTATAAAAAGCCAGATGACCCCTCCCCCTTCCGTATAGGTAGTTTGATAACCCTTTTCTCTCCAGTATAGGTAGCTAGGTGAGCCTTTCTCTCAATATAGCTTACTGCCCACTCACCCTTGATCCTGTGGTGCCCTACGCCATGGCCTATGTGGCCTTGCCTTAAATCCAGTCCTGGTGATCCTTGAATAACATGGACATCATATTCTATTCTGATTTTTTTTTTTGGTTGGAATCAACTGTTGTGCTGAATCTGCAGTCACCATAGAGAGGTTTATGGAGAACACATACTTAAGTACAATGGACACAGTGGATGTATGCTCTGAGCAATATTGTGTAGATTAAACATTTGAGGACCACAGTCTTTCTACCCCTTAAGGACCAGAGCCTTTTTCTCCATTCAGACCACTACAGCTTTCACGGTTTATTGCTCGGTCATACAACCTACCACCTAAATGAATTTTACCTCCTTTTCTTGTCACTAATACAGCTTTCTTTTGGTGCTATTTGATTGCTGCTGCGAGTTTTAGTTTATATTATATTCATCAAAAAATACATGAATTTTGTCAACAAAATGACTTTTTTTAACTTTCTGTGCTGACATTTTTCAAATATAGTAAAATTTCCTATACATTTGAGCGCAAAAGTTATTCTGCTACATGTCTTTGATGAAAAAAAAAATCCATTTAGTGTATATTGGTTTGGGTAAAAGTTATAGCATTAAACTATGGTGCCAAAAGTGAATTTTCCCATTTTGAAGCATCTCTGACTTTTCTGACCACCTGTCATGTTTCATGAGGTGCTAAAATTCCAGGATAGTATAAATACCCCCCAAATGACCCCATTTTGTAAAGAAGACATCCCAAAGTATTCACTGAGAGGCATGGTGAGTTCATAGAAGATTTTATTTTTTGTCACAAGTTAGCAGAAAATGACACTTTGTGACAAAAAAAAAAAAAAAAAAAAAAAAAAGTTTCCATTTCTTCTAACTTGCGACAAAAAAAAAAAAAAATTTAAATCTGCCACGGACTCTCTATGCTCCTCTCTGAATACCTTGAAGTGTCTACTTTCCAAAATGGGGTCATTTGTGGGGTGTGTTTACTGTCCTGGCATTTTGGGGGGTGCTAAATTGTAAGCACCCCTGTAAAGCCTAAAGGTGCTCATTGGACTTTGGGCCCCTTAGCGCAGTTAGGGTGCAAAAAAGTGCCACACATGTGGTATTGCCGTACTCAGAAGAAGTAGTATAATGTGTTTTGGGGTGTATTTTTACACATACCTGTGCTGGGTGGGAGAAATATCTCTGTAAATGACTTTTTTTTTTTACAAATTGTCATTTACAGAGATATTTCTCCCACTCAGCATGGGTATGTGTAAAAATAAACCCCAAAACACATTATACTACTTCTCCTGAGTACGGCGATACCACGTGTGGCACTTTTTTGCACCCTAACTGCGCTAAGGGGCCCAAAGTCCAATGAGTACCTTTCGGATTTCACAGGTCATTTTGCGACATTTGGTTTCAAGACTACTCCTCACGGTTTAGGGCCCCTAAAATGCCAGGGCAGTATAGGAACCCCACAAATGACCCCATTTTAGAAAGAAGACACCCCAAGGTATTCCGTTAGGAGTATGGTGAGTTCATAGAAGATTTTATTTTTTGTCACAAGTAAGCGGAAATTGATTTTAATTGTTTTTTTCACAAAGTGTCATTTTCCGCTAACTTGTGACAAAAAAATAATTCTATGAACTCACCATACTCCTAACGGAATACCTTGGGGTGTCTTCTTTCTAAAATGGGGTCATTTGTGGGCTTCCTATACTTCCCTGGCATTTTACGGGCCCAAAACCGTGAGTAGTCTGGAAACCAAATGTCTCAAAATGACTGTTCAGGGGTATAAGCATCTGCAAATTTTGATGACAAGTGGTCTATGAGGGGGTGAATTTTGTGGAACCGGTCATAAGCAGGGTGGCCTCTTAGATGACAGGTTGTATTGGGCCTGATCTGATGGATAGGAGTGCTAGGGGGGGGGGGGGGGGGGGGTGACAGGAGGTGATTGATGGGTGTCTCAGGGGGTGGTTAGAGGGGAAAATAGATGCAATCAATGCACTGGAGAGGTGATCGGAAGGGGGTCTGAGGGGGATCTGAGGGTTTGGCCGAGTGATCAGGAGCCCACACGGGGCAAATTAGGGCCTGATCTGATGGGTAGGTGTGCTAGGGGGTGACAGGAGGTGATTGATGGGTGTCTCAAGGTGTGATTAGTGGGGGGGGGGGGAATAGATGCAAGCAATGCACTGGCGAGGTGATCAGGGCTGGGGTCTGAGGGCGTTCTGAGGGTGTGGGCGGGTGATTGGGTGCCCTAGGGGCAGATAAGGGTCTAATCTGATGGGTAGCAGTGACAGGTAGTGACAGGGGGTGATTGATGGGTGATCAGTGGGTTATTACAGGGAAGAACAGATGTAAATAATGCACTGGCGAATTGATAAGGGGGGGGTCTGAGGGCAATCTTAGTGTGGGCGCGTGATTGGGTGCCTGCAAGGGGCAGATTAGGGTCCAATCTGATGGGTAACAGTGACAGGTGGTGATAGGGGGTGATTGATGGGTAATTAGTGGGTGTTTAGGGTAGAGAACAGATGTAAACAATGCACTTGGGAGGTGATCTGATGTCGGATCTGCGGGCGATCTATTGGTGTGGGTGGGTGATCAGATTGCCCGCAAGGGGCAGGTTAGGGGCTGATTGATGGGTGGCAGTGACAGGGGGTGATTGACAGGTGATCAGGGGGGATAGATGCATACAGTACACAGGGGGGGGGGGGGGTCGGGTCTGGGGGTGATCAGGAGTCCCCAGGGTGCAGTTAGGGACCTAATAAAAAAAATAGCGTTAACAGCTAGTGACAGGGAGTGATTGATGGGTGATTAGGGGAGTGATTGGGTGTAAACAGTGGTCTGGGAGGTGGGCAGGGGGGGGTGTGAGGGGTGCTGTGGGCGATCAGGGGGCGGGGGGAAATCAGTGTGCTTGGGTGCAGACTAAGGTGGCTGCAGCCTGCCCTGATGGTCCCTCGGACACTGGGACCACCAGGGCAGGAGGCAGCCTGTATAATACACTTTGTATACATTCCAAAGTGCATTATACACTTTGTAGCGGTGATTGTGTTGTTAACAACCCGCCGGCGCTTCCGAACGGCCGGCGGGTTGTCGTCGCGGTTGGGCGGAGCCAGTTGCCGGGGGAAGCGCGCGTCATCAATGATGCGATCGTTCCCCGGCATGCCGAAAGGACGCAACACCCTTGGGCGTATTGCAGTCCTTTCGGCGTCCACTTTGCCGCCGCCCATTGGCTGTGGGCGGTCGGCAAGTGGTTAATCATAGTTTGATATCCCTGTGGCAGAGAAACTAATGCTAGGTACACACTAAGGCAGGCCTGGATTTACCTCACAGGAGCCTACAGTCACAGATGTCTGACTCCTGGGCTGGCACCCTAGATTTCACCCTCTATGAACCTACAAACCCCCGCTGAACAGCACTGCAAGTATGCTGGCTGGCCCAGCTATCACCTCTCCCTATTTCCCCTGCCCAGTGTAGGTAGCCACAGGTGCTCTTTAGTATAGGGTATCCAGAAGTGGCCTCAGTATTAAGTAGCTAGAAGTGCCCCTAAGTATTGGGTAGCTAGAAGTACCTCAGGATTAAGTAGCTAGAGGTGCCCCCGACTGAGGGAGATCTCGTCAGTGGAATGCAGAGAGCAGGATGAGTAACCTCTCATTTACACTTATCAAGACTCTGCATAGGGAAGGAAGGTAGGCACTAGGGGAGGGGAGTGAGTCGCCTTTCCATCATCAGGCGCCTGTAGGCATGTGCCAACAGTGCCTTATGGTAAATCCGGTCCTGCACTAGGGTGTTATATACCTTGTAAAAGTAGGATCATAACAGAGGGGAAAAGCAGTGTTGTGATGCATACAGTGAGCATACAGTTAATTAAATGTTTTCCTCATTGCAACTGCCTGAACAGAGGAACATGAGATGACCAGGGTGTGCAGCTATACAGGCACTGAAACAAGGGTATAATGTGCAATAAGCTTTATTGAAAGGCACTATTAGTGCAAAACTTGCTTACAAAAACATCACATGCAATCACTTAATGTAAAATATATACAAAGAACCATCAAGCAAAGTAACACAGTGTGCACACCGGCCCCTGAAGCTAACTAATCAAACTAATATATACAAATATACAACAGGCAGCAGTACAGAAGGAAACGGACAAGCTTAAGTTCAGGACAAAATACAAGGTTCAGCAGCAGATTATCAGATACAGGTATGGAGCAAGCATAATCAGAGCAGAGGCGGCCTTAGGGGGTGGCAAGTGGGGCAATCGCCCTAGGCCCCACACCTGAAGGGGCCCCGCAGTCATGCCCACTGCACTCGCACGGAGAGCCCTGTTCTTCCTGGTCAGCTTATGCTCAGGTGCTGACCCACTGATTTATGTCATAAGCATAGCATTCCTGGCCATGGGCGCGCAAAATACCACTGACCCAGCGCCGACCACTGCGAGTCTGCGACAGTCAACCTCTCACAGGACTCAGGAGCATCTCATTTTGGAAATTGCTAAACAGGTAAAGACTCTACAATACCACCAACAGAATCAGAGTCAGCCAGCAAAGTTAGGCCAACAAACACAACACATATCACCCTGCCCCCTAGTAGAGGTGCAGAAAAGGCATGTGAAACTCCCCAGCTTCCCATTCAGGCTAGCACCAACCCCCAGTCAGTCTGGTACACACCCCTAGCTTTCCAGCCAGCCTTTATCTATCCCAAGCTCCCCAGCCAGCCTCTACCAATCCAGCCAGCCTGGAACCCATCCGTAGCTCTCCAGCCAGTTTAGTACCCGTCTCCAGTTTGGCTTAGTGGCCTTTAACACAAACTTAATTGTTTTTAAACAATAAGGCGTACTGCATTAGAAGTGGACAAGCCCGTGAGCATGGTGGTATGGTATATGGCCTACACTTATGGCTCTAGGTCCACATATGACCCTTGCCCCAGGCCCCGCCTACTCTAAGGCCGCCTCTGAAAGAGTCAAGGCCGATACAGGTTCGGCAACTCAGAATCAGGTTTTTAGGAATATCCAGAATACTCAGGCGTTGGAGCAACACATTTCTAGCAACTGGCTGGAGCAAGAGGCAGTATTTTTATAATCAAGTAATTAGTATGATTATTAAACACAGGATGCAGCTGGTGGAGTAAGTGTGAATCTGCAGACAGTGCTCTTGAATTACCCGCAGGCCAGAATGGAAACGGAGTATAGTAACAGGCCACCAGCTGGTGGAAGTCCAGGGTAGTCCAACTCAATACTACCACCAGGCAGCAAATGACAGTACATGATTCCTAACGTGCAGATGCACACAGATTCACACAGCATACCTTGCATTATGCCAACAGATTCCTCGCACTGCACTTCTAATGCACTGATGCAATAACCCATTACTACAATATAATTGCATAGTGTTAGCAATGTGACTACATTGTCAAACGCACCGCAACACCTCAGTGTGAAAGTAGCTTAACGGTCGCTCAAAAGAGGTTCAGAATCTGAGATGATGAGAATCTATGTGATGAGTCACTTGGGGGGTCTAACCGGTAAAGGGATGCAGAAAATGTTAGCGTTATATGCATGCATTATGATAACTTTAGAATTGTAAAGTACATTTTAACACTGGCACCGTTTATTCATTTCATTAAGAAAATGATGCAGCAGCCATGGTTATTAATGGCTTACCTCGATTTTCTTTAGGACATCCACATTTATGTTAGGTTTTTTATTTTTGTCTTTTTTGACACCTGGTAAAATAAAAAAAAACAGTGTAAACACAAAGAATGAAAGGTGATTTTTTTTAAAATCACATAACCCATCAGAGCCCAGATAATACTGGTCATTGGGCTAAAGAAGTAAACAGATTTCCGTTCTATGCAACTCAGCTCATTTCTCTTAAAAAACGGGCTTGTCAGCCATAAAATCAAATTCCATTTACCCACTGCTCTGTGTCCATTATGCAGCCTGCAACCTTACCCTGGCATTCCAATCTAATCAGAAATATTTCTTCTGTAATCTTATCTCAGTCAGCCTGGCTCTTACTGTACATTGCAGACGAGAAGGAAGCTTGTCATCTCTCCTCCCACATTTCTGCTCCTTACTGATTGGCTGAGGGCAGCTCAGTGAGCTGCTGAAATACGATCTATGCTGTGCTCCCATGTGTTTACTAAGCAAGCTAGATATGACAGTGTATTTTCTAAGAGAAAAAAAAAAGTGTAAGGAAGGAAATGACGACAGGATTGACTTCAGTCGGAAGAAGTCAAAATGGAAAATGCCAAGGACGGTTTTCTCTTTATTTACTATATAAAATTCACCGAAATAAACATGGACAGTGTGTTACATGTGTTATGTAAGAAGGACACAAATTTATATATACTTGTGTGATTTTTTCCTGGACTAGTATATGGCTGTCCCTGCTGCTTTAAATAATACCCAGATAGCTCATGGTAACCCAGAATTAGTAGGATTAGTGTATAGGGAAGGCTTTCTCAAGCAGGGTTTCCTGGAACCCCTGGGTTCATTGAGGACATTGCTAGAGATCCCTGGCATATCACCCTCTGGTGAGACTGGCCTCAGTTGGTGGGGAGAAAAAGTACTTCATTTGGGGATCAGAATAATGAATGCAGTAATCAAAAAAAACAGTATGACAGTGAGGCAGTATAATAAGGAGCCCTGTTATAGAGATGCACTATAGTGTGGGAACTATAATAAGAAACACTAGCACAGGCTAATAGGGAGCACTATAGAGGAGGAACGGGGAGGCTGTTACAGTTAATAAGGTTTTTAGGGACCCCTTCTTTTAAAGAAGGTGCCTCCTGCAAAATAAATCCCCACTCTACATTATTGCAGGGATTCCCTAAAATCAAAATGATTTTAAGTGTTTTTACAGGGTGAAAAAAGTTAAGACTGGTATAAGGGCATAAAGTACTCCTGAACAGAGGGGAAATGGTGGCTGCCATATTTCTTTTCTTTTAACCACTTCCTTACTCTTGCCACGCTTATCTCACGCTCATCGCGTGTCTCCCGTTGGCATTCGTAGCAATCCTGTCTCTCCGTGATCTGGAAATGAGAAACATTTGTTCTCAAACCCGATCTCCGTGCCCGAGATGAATCATAGCCTCTGGCTCCGATTCAAAACGCATTGGACTATAAACAACTAACACTTGGTTCCTCTTCTATTTTTAGAACACATAACTTAGTATGGCACCATCTTGTGGCCAAAAAAGTAAAACTACACCCAAATACAACAGAATACATTTTCATACAGAAAAATTAAATAGATTACTACAAACACTTGTTAAAAATATTATGAATAAAAAAAATTACATTAACTACATAAAAAGTTATTTCTGGGACTTCCTAGCATGTGTGTCATGAGGGTATATTACTGTCGCTTTTGTAAATAAAGGCTTGTAATTATTGGTATAGTATAGAAGGGAAAAAAACAAAACACACCTTTATTTCCAAATAAAATATCATTAGACATTGTACTAGGGACACAATTTAAACATTGTAATAACTGGGACAAATAAAATAGGTTTTATCAACAATAACAAATTTTTCAACTACAATGGCTGAAAGCTAAGAAATTGTGAATTTAAGTTGTTTTCTTCTTCCCTGTAAAATGCATATAAAATATTTAGCAAAAAAGTACTGCCCCAAGAAGCCTAGTTTGTCCCGCAAAAAAATATAGTACTACTACAAAAAGAATTGAATGTGTGCATTAAACACCAAGTGAACACCTGACATATCTGGCTAAGCAAATTTGGCCTAATTGGCTATTCATGAGGCAATGCTCATGCAAATATGCATTTGCTTTCGCATGCCAACTTATGCAGGGTCAAAATCCAATGCCACGCGGGAATTAGTTCATGCTGCAATAGCACTATCCTGGAGCGCCACGGGGAGGCTTCCCAATTTCTTGTGGTTAGCATTTTGCAGTCTCTACCCTTTGGAGGCAGGTGGTGGATGGCTTGCTATAGGTGGTGTGAGCCCTGGAGTGGGCTGTCTGTGCCTGTCCTCCCCCCCCCCCTTCTGGAGTGTTGTGTGTGAGCCAGCCCTGAGCCCCAGCTTGGGGTGACCCACACTTCATTTCTTTCCCATGCAGTGCCCCCAAGTTAATGCGCAGTAGCAGAACGCAATGGACGTTAAGGTAAGTGCCTGTTTTTAATTTTTGGAGGTGGGTGCAGATGGCCCTCCCCGGCGCTGGCCACGCTTGGGGGGGGGGGGGGGGGGGGGGTCGTCTGCGCCACCCAGCCTCCCCCTCCGGGATGACACTGTGGTCCCTAGGCAGTGAGAGAGCCTGGGCCCCCGGCCCGCAGGCCCCCCCCCGGTTGTATGGGGGCATTGGGAAGATTCCCCCGTGGCGCTCCTGGATAGTGCTATGTAGCATGAACTAATTCCCGCAGGGCAACCGCGGTATTCGTTTTTGACCCTGCAAAGTTTGGCATGCGAAAGCAAATGCATTTTTGCATGAGCAATGCCTCATAAGCCAATTTAGCCAGATTTGCACAGCCAGACTTGTAAGGGTTAAGCTTGGTGTTGAGCACGCATAAATTTTCTTGTGGTTAGCAAAAAAAATATAGTTTATTTCAGTGTGATAAATAGCGATAAAGTTATTGGTGAATGAAAATCGTTCTGGTTTTGAAGGGATAAAAAACTCTGTTAGGGAAGTGGTTATACAATCCCACTTGCCTGGCAGGCCTGCTGATCTCGAAGTCGTGTCTGAGGCTAGTTGCACACAACATAACATGAAAGGCTGTGTTTTAGGTCATGTTTCTTTTTATGTTGTGTGCATTTTTTGTGCAATTGCGATAGCGTTTTTAATGCAGATGCGTTTTTCAAGCATTTTGCATGCCTTTTAATGAGTTTGCGGTTTCCATATACAAAAACGCATATATGTTTTGCAATTGCATTTTATGTAAATTAATAGGAAGACAACAGGAAGCTGAAATACAAATTTTTGAATAACGCATAGAAAACCGCATGGAAAACGAATGAAAAACGCATACCATTGTATTTCCATTGACTTTCATTATGTGCGTTTTTGAATATTATGCAACAAAACCTTTCAAAAATGCAGCGTTTTCCGCAATGCTTGCGTTTCTGCTAAGTGTGAACCTAGCCTGAATCACGCTCCTGAACCAAGCAGGCAGCTAATCACCTCAGACTTCAAATCAAATTTGATCTGCATGCTTATTCCTGGTCTATGGCTAATGCTAGGTGCACACAATGACATTTTCTGACAGATTAGCTGTCAGATTGACTATTTCTAACATGTGTAATCTGATTTCCGATCGATTTTTCGAAGATTTTCCATTCACTTTTATGAAAAAAAAAAAAAAAAGTTCAAAAAAATCGTGTACACCTAGCATTAGGGTATTCGAAAGAGGATCGGGACAGCCATCTACATTTCTTTAAAAATAAATATGTCAGCCTCCATATCCCTCAGTTCAGATGTGCTTTATGACTTTTACACTTGCATTACCCTTCTTTAATGCAGGGTGCCGCAACAGCAATGCAAGTGTATGGGGCCTTCCACTTAAAGTGAACCTAAAGTGAAAAGGATATGGATTTTTTCTTTTAAATAATACTAGTTTCCTGACTTTCCTGCTGATCCTGTGTCTAATACTATAAGACACAGCCCCTGAACAAGCATGCAGATCAGGTGCTCTAACTGAAGTCAGACTGGATTAGCTGCATGATTGTTTAAGGTGTAATTCAGCCACTACTGCAACCAAAGAAATCAGCAGGACTGCCAGGCTACCGGTATTGTTTGAAAAGGAGTCATCAATATACCTCTCAGTTTAGGTGCACTTTAACGTGTTGCGGTGTGCTGGAAGCTTCCGATCTGATGCAAGGGCTGCAGTGTGTTACTGCAGGCAGGCTTCCCACCAGAGGCAGGACAAGGTCCTTCAGCACCCAAGGCTGAGACAGCAAAGTGCGCCCCTCCATCCCTCCCACCCCAGCCTTCACACACTGATTGCTATTAGACTAAGAGGCACCCCAGGGCCCCCAACCTCCCCAACACCTTAATCTCTAGTTATCTGGCTTGCAGTCACTGTCTTGTATCCCCTTTCTTCTTATTTCTTTCTGCTTCAAACACAATTGGGAATGACAGTTGAATGAATTGTGCGCCCCCTCCTACACTGCTCCCTGAGGCTGGAGCCTCTCCAGCCTCGGCCGGCCCTGCTTCCTACTACTAAGGCAATCCTTTCAGGGGTCCTTTAAATCATGGCAAGTTTTGTTTTCCAAAATATGTTGCATTATAATTTGCTTTACATTGCTTTGTTAGATTATTATTATGCTGGTGAATACCATTATTTCACAGTTCACCAATTACAAATTGACATGACTTACTACGTTTCTTGATCTTCTTTTCTGCTTTCATCTCCGTTGGAAGCAATCGCCAGTCTGTCAATCCAAACAAAATGCTTATAGAACTATGAATGGAAGCACCACGTACTTTGTCCCTCATATTGGGAGGAAAGATGTATACATGTGTGGTTTTGTAATTAGCGTGGGGGGTAATTATGAAGATACATGGAAAAGCAAATGCTGTAGCCGTCATCTTCTTCTCAATATTACAATTGCAGGGAGTGGGAATTCCCAATACTTCGGATGGGGTCAATTGATCAGTGTCAGAAATCCTCTCACGCGGTCATTTTGCTCATCATAAAGGGTAACCCGACTTCGCAATTTGATGAACTGACTCGCGGAGACGTCAACGGACTCACCCCACACATACAATTCAAAGATCTGCCACCAAGCGGGTTACATAGCCCGCTACTGTAATTATACTAGGACGTCGAGAACGCTCTATTAACCCTTAGCAGTATGCAGGAACCTGGGTCAGATCATTATATCTGGGCCGGGTTCTCGCATACGGGTTATAAAGGCACACTTCTATTAAACACAGGGTAGCGATTTCAGGAGAATAGGTACGATTGTGTATGTTCAGCAACAGGTCATAACTGCTAAACTATTTTTAAAACGTTTAATAACAAAAATGCATTACATACAGTTGTATGCACCAATTAACATATCACAAAGCTTAAAAATAAAGGGGTAAAATTAGAAAGTTCTTACTTAGTTATGGCTGATAGCCCATTTGGAGAATGAAGAAAGAGTCCAGTTTAAAAGTAGGCATTAATGTTAAGAGTCCTTGAACACAGCAGGCGTCTGTTCTCCTTGAACGCCTGCATGGACTTTCCTGGTCGATGGAATTTGGAGAACTGGGCGGGGTTGGTCCCGCCCCACTTTTATAGGACCTGAGTTTTGGGCTGTCACTACCTGGAAAGTAGGTGTGTTTAAGACGGGGTTACCTCCTAATCAGCAGGTTGCCGCCCCCAGACTCAGAGCAAAAAATGTAACATTTATGAATTCTCTGTGTGACTCCGCCCCAGATTGGTGCATCGCAAATCCGAGGCTATATTCATAAGCAGCCTGCGACCCTGTATCAAACGAGGCTACACATGCCTATTCTATCGCATTCGCTCTACGCAGGCCGGATAAAGCAGTTTTCCTACGGATTCCTGATAGTTAGAAAATTGTAGTTCAGGGGAATGATAGAACGGATTTCTAGGTATCAGAAAATGTGTTTTTTGTCTTTCTGCGACAAGGCTATTTTGAATTACAAATACATAAAAGTTCTCTTTGTTTGTATGATTTTGGAGGGAATCTCTTATCTTACTGGATGGATCTAGTTCCTTTGGGGAATGAGCTGTGCACCAAATGGCTCTGCCTAGGAGGTAGGCCACGTGTGAAATTCCTTTCTGACCTGACACAGAATGTGGGTGAGGGGCTTTTGCTTTCAGTGGAAGAGAGCAAAAGGAAAGGTATTTGTTTTACTCTATACAGGACTGACAGTAATGGACTGGACCATTACGCAAGTCGTTGGCGATTGCGCACGACTTTCCGTAATGTTCGCCACAGCAAGCACCATCCCCCTTTAACATGGACCTGTGGATTTAAAATGTGGCTTTGGTGTGTTCGCTCGATGTCCTTGCTCCAAAGTGCATGAAGACAGCTACATGTAGGAGTCTGGTTGCACAGAAGCTTAGCAGTAATTTAAAGGCACACAACTCCCAAGTAATTTAGTCCTATCCACACTTGCAAAAGTTGTGTCTCTAAACATTTTGCTACCTGAAACTAGTTCTAATGGCAAGAGTCAACCTTGGGTACTACCAATTGTAACGCATCTACTTGTAATGGTACGTACACACTTGTGACTATGGTCGTTTGAAACAGCAGCTTAACGATCGGTTTGCCGACAATCGGGTAAAGAACTTTACCAAACGATCATTAAGTACGACGACGAACGATATCGGCACGATGAGAAAATTCAAAAGGATGGATCATATTGAACGACAACAGTTACAAAACTATAGCGTGTACAGTTATCTGCCGAGCACGATCGTTACAATGGCCAATGCGCCTGCGTTAGATTGTACCCAGCTTCCGTACTTCCTGTGTAGCACGGCCCGTAACGATTGTTACATTATGCATTTTAAACAAACTTTGTTTTCAAGTTAACTATCATATATTCTTTTCTATTGTAACCCCATGTTTGTTTGTTTTTATTTTATATAAATATGTACCCAACATTTCCCTCTGATCGTTCTTTTCTGTGAGAACGATAGTTAATATGTGTATGATTATTGCTTCATCCTATCGTTGCATTCCAATCGTTCCAATATTTCTCATCTGGTAACTATCGTTCCTTGTAAATGATTGTTATCGCAAGTGTGTACATACCATAAGTCTCATCCAAAACTGAAGATATTCATCATATTAACTATTGATATTGAATGTCATTCAAGGTAAAACCAATGAATGCTGAATATTTTATCCACAGGCAATGCTACCTCCCCTTCCCCATATCTTGCCACCTTAGACTCCCATCTCACCCAGCCCTATGGAAGGGCCAGCTTTGACAAGGTATCCTGGGAGGTCATTATCATGCTTTAGTAATCAGGGTCAGAGTTTCAGACACCTTTAGGCTTAGTTCACACTACAAAACGCAAAGTGATTTTCAGTGCGTTTTGCACATTCCTTTAAGAAAAAAAACGTCTGGAGGCTGAAGCGAGTGCTGGGAAGCTGGAGCTGTGGCGTGCACTCAGAGAAAATTAATGAATCCACCCTGCTCAGAAGTTCATCCTGGGACTCAACTCCAGCCCTCCTACAAGCCGATTGGTAAGTATATAATCTACTAGGTGGGCACGAAACACAGGCTACAAAGGGGGACAGAAGAGATGGGGCAAAGGAGGATAGAAGCGACACAGGCGAGAGGCAGAGGAGGCCACCGGGGGACAGAAAGGACACAGTGGGAGAGGGAAAAGGAGGACAACGGGGGACAGAAGGGACACAGGTTGAGACAGGACACAAGAGGACAGATGAGGACACGGGAGCAAGGAGAACACAAGACAAAGGAGACACAGGAGGTCACAAGGAGCACATAGGGCAGTGATCTGCAAACTTGACTCTCCAGCTGTTAAAGGGACTCCGAGCAGTGCAGTAACTATGGAAAGATGCATACCATTTTGAAGCTCTCTCTCCTCTTTCCATTGATCTATAAACCACCACCCTACGCCTTTTAGTTTTCACTATTTTTGCGATCGAAATCGCGGCCGCCATCTTGAATTCCTTATTCAGCATTGTATTATGCAGGACGACACTATTACCAGTGTCGGTAGCTCCATTCAGTGCAATGCAATGAAATACAAGGAACCCAGGGGGATATAATTACAAACATCATGCCGGTAGGTGTGAAGATATAATTAATTCGTTTTGGGTATGCTTAAAAGCATACACACAGTCACTGCTCAGAGTCCCTTGAAGGAACTACAAGTTCCACAATTAATTTGCCTTTATGGATCATGACTGTGGCTGTCAGAGTCCTGCAATGCATTGTGGGACTTGTAGTTCCTTAACAGCTGGAGAGCCAAGTTTGCAGATCACTGACATAGGGGGGCACAGGAGCGACAGAGGTACATAAGAGGTACATAAATAAATAATGGGTGGGGATTGAGGGGAGAAGACGCACAAGACATCCCTGCACCATGGACGCACCAGGTTTTTTTTTTTTTTTTTTACCCTGGGTTTTTGTTCTGTAAACCTAGTTGGGTCTTATGGTCCAGAGCGTCTTATGGTCTGAAAAATACAGTATTATATTGGGAGTAATAGTATTGGCTACACTTATTTCAGAAAGGGTCAGGCTAAGATATGTTAGGCACACTCGTTATGAAGGGAAGGGGATGGTGAAGAGATCATCATGATGCTTGATGGCTGGCCACTTCCCCAATACCACCCAACTCTAGGTTATGGTCTGTGTTAAAGAAAACCTGTAACAAGAAAAAGTTCCCCTGGGGGGTGGGGTCATAACATAGCAGCCATATTGTATCTCGTGAAAGCCATATTTTCACATTTTCTGTCTGCTGTGTATTATGTCACATGTGTATGTCTCTTAGAAGCCAGCTGGCTTTGGGGTGTAATTGTCACCTGGCTGAAGGAAGCTGCTATTTTGAGTTTCTGTATGTCAATGTAAATTACATTTGCATTCAGTGTCCAGCAAGGAAGCGACCATTGTCTGCATTGAATAGACCAGTTACGTTGAATAGCCAAAGAAACCTGGACATTTAATTAAGAAATATCTACCTAGCCTTTAGCAAGTAAACGCTTAGACAATTACCCGACCAGTTGGGCTGGAAGTGTTGAATTGCTTTGAATTCTATACATGTAAACAGCCAATATACAATCGGACTGACTGAAATCTGCAAAGTTCAAGAGTGGGACAGGAAACCCCTGAAGTTTGTATAATCACAGCCAGCAAGGATATGACAAGCGTTCTGTCACAATCTGGGAAATTAAATTATATCTGGACTTGTACCCCGTGTTGCGGCGGCAACTGTCGCCAGGCGATTGACCGCGCCAATCGCCTGGTGACAGCAGCGAAGAGCGACGGTTCGGGGTGCAGGCCCGTGTTGCGCCTCATACTCACGGGCGACCTGTCGCCAAAACACGCGCGCCGCGTATTGCAGTGACAATTGTAGCCCGGGAGTATGGGCCATTAGTGACTGACAGCAAATACTGTACTTGCATCATGCACACAATTAAGCCTACAGTATTAAAGTCTGCTGAAAGCTTTGTTATACGGTATATGTAGCTGTTCTGAAGTCACTATCCTTCATTTCATCAGATAGTATTCCCCTTTAAGGCCAGAAACCCACTGGGAGCGCTTTGTAGGCATGAGTGATTTGAAAAAGCTCTTGGTAATGTAATGCTATGGGGGATTTTTATAAAATCACATCACTCAAGTGGGATCACACCCATAGCATTACATTAGCTAGAGCTTTTCAAATCACAAAGCGCTCAGAAAAGCTCTCCTAGTGGGTTTCTAGCCTAATATTGTAATAGATCAAGTGGTCTAATATTTTCAATAGGACAGCTTTATGTGAAACTAAAGATGCAGCCAGTGACATGCATTTCAAATATGATATGAAACAGTCAATAAAAAGTCACTGTCTTTAAAAGCCCAGCTAATATGGTAATAAGACATACCTGGCAACCACTCTTCACTAAGTTTTTGTTCTGCTTCAATTTCATATTTTGTTATATATCTTTCAACACCTGCAATGACAAAGTAACAATTCCCAAAATCTGTGGAATCGGAGAAAGCCGTCTATCATTTCTACAAAACGCTGATTTTTCTGCAGCACTTTACATGGAACATCATTAACTGTACCTCATGAAATGCACAATCTAATGTCCCTACTAGGGATCATCAATGAGATGCAAATATTTCCGAGTTCATGCAGAATTATGTAAATGTGTATGCAAATATATGCAGCTTAAAAATGGACCAGTCAATTTAAACCTGGGTGGGATGTGAGTGGTCCATTTTCAAGCTACATATATTTGCATAAAAATGTACATAATTCTGCAAGTTGGAAATATTTGCATCTCAGTGATCATCCTTACCACACTCTAGGGCTAGTTTTGAAGGGGGAGGGAGCATCTGCAGAACACTGATGCAAACATGGGAGAAGATAAAGACATCATGTAGATCAAGGGTCCCCAAACGTTTTGGGTCGAGGGCCGGGTCAACATACTTCAGACTGCTGGGGGGCTGGAGTATACATAGAAGTCTTTGCGGGCCAGACAGTGATGCATACTAAGGTGACAACCTTCAGTCCAATTGGACAACAGTGTCACCTGATGTGGAATTTGATTGGAAACCAATGAATTATTGCTTCTGGCTTCATTCCATTTGCGGACCACCAATATTTAAAGATGTAGCTGACCGCATCTATAATACATTTTGTGTGTGGGGGGCCGGTAAAAAAGCCTCAGGGGGGGGCACATTCGGTCCGCGGGCCTTAGTTTGAGCACCACTGATGTAGATGATGTACTGGCCAGGGTTCAAATCTTGGTCACCAGCGCTGCTAAGCGAGCCTGCTGACAATGCGATCCTATTCCTAATTTCTAAATTGCCAGCATATCATGCAGCACTGTACAGCTGCTGCATGATATGCCCAGCCCTCTGCCGGATACCAGAGCCAAATAAACCTAGAGAAATGCCTCTGCTGACATCACTACATCATGCACATGATGTTATACGCATGCTCCCGGCCATTGGCGCACGCTATAGGACGTGCCTGCGCTGGCAGGGTTAGATTATATTATTCAATCTGAGGTTTACAAAACCATTTCTTGTCTTTTGTGTTTACAGCACCAATGCATTCTGAGGCATAAACCCTATCAGTGCTGAGCAGTTGTGCATCCTCAGAATCAGGTATTTGCTGAATTGTGTGCAGCTTCCTTGGTTTCATGTCAAGGGAGCGTACCTCCCAACTTTTTGAGATGAGAAAGAGACACTTAAGCCACGCCCCTGCCACACCCCTATCACACATACCATGAAAGATTTCATAAGAAAAATAGGTTTTATAATTCAAACTGCACTGGTCCTTTCTATCCTGGTTCATTTTCCTTCCTATTAACATTTTAAAATTAGAAATATATTAGTTTAAAGGATGGGAATAAAAGTAAATCATTTTTAGTAGAGAAGTATATATATTTATATAGAAAGAGCAACAAAGTCCTGAAAAAGGGACAAATGAGGACAGGGGGACTGTCCCTCCAAAAGCGGGACAGTTGGGAGCTATGAGGGAGAGACACTTTTTTGGAGCAGCGACCTTCTAGGACCCAAAGGCTGAGTGGGGACGGTATTTTCCCCACCTGTGGACACGAGTGGTTGCATTTATTGCAAACCAATTTTGTGAGTATATTTTCTACTGTTTATTACAACACCTCGATCTATTAACCATATTGCACCAGATTGGGCTCCCGGATCTCCCTGTGTTTTTTCTTCTGCTATTCTACAAGAAGAGGATCCACTCACCTTCCTGACGTCCCCCCGGCAATCGCTGATCCCCTCCGCTCTGGCCGGCATCTCTGCTCGTTCTGACGCAAGTGTCGGGTCCGACCTTGATGGATTCATCAAGCCGTGACCCGGAACTTAACGGCAGTGCGAGCGAGGATGCTGGCCAGAGCGAAGGGGGCTAGAGCTGCTCATCACTGGAGCCTGGGAGGTGAGTAAAGGCTGCTGGCATTTTAGGGGACACCTGGCCACACCATGCCTAGCTAGCAAAAATGGGCATTTGGCTGCCTGACCACCCCCCCCCCCCCCCCCACACACACACACACACACACACACACACACACACACACTTGAGCTCCTTGAACAGCAGATATTTCAGTAGAAGGAACAGGGAAGGTCACAAATTCGCTTTTCTACATTTCATTTTTTTTGTTATAAAAAGAAATACCAAAGTAAGAAAGCATACCATGTATAAAAAGCACTTACCTTGATTTGCAGCACCCTTTTTAATGTAATATGCCAATTTTTTCACATTTCCTCTCATTTCTTGCTTTAATGCTAGTAAATAGTCCTGTTCTTCTCCTTCTGGTAGAGCAGCCGCTTTGAACTCTGTGTGCTGAGGAGTGTAAAACAAACAGCATAAGGCCTAATGCGCAAGAAAAATCGCTTAGCATTTAGGGCCTGTACACACTGCTGCGCTTTTAAAATCGCATGCGATTTTCAAATCGCAAGCCTTTATGAGAATAGAAAAAGTGCATCACGCCAGTGTGTACAGGTCTTCACGATTTTCATTATTTTTCAAAAGGCCTTGCGATTAAAAAGCGCATGCGATTTGAAAAGTGCAGCGCAAGCGCAGCAGTGTGTACAGGCCCTTAAGCGATTTTTTAAAAGCAACTCCAGGCATGTGCCTAGCGATTTTCTATTTGTGCCTCGTGATTTTTGGAGAGTTTTGTGTAGCGATTTTATCTTTCTACACTCTGACCTGGAAGAGATTAGTTTTTGCAAAAGAAAAACAAAAAAAAACACCACATTGCTCTGGTGTGATTCATCTAATACAAATACATTAGTGAAGCACTTTTCAAAGCACTAGCATTTTTAAAAGCGCTCAGAAGCGCTCTTGGTGTGCACCAGCCCTGAGATGATGAAGCATTCAACTCTTTTAATACGATTTGTAAAAACACAAATTGCGCTTACCAGATAAAAGAATAAATGAAGCATATAATGAATTGGAGACTGATTGAATGGGTCCAATTGCACTGTAGTGCAGGTTTCTCTTATTTTATGGGCTGCCTGTGATGCAATCACTGAGGCCAGTGTTTTGCGATTTTGTGAGTGATTTTTCCTCTCCCGGCGCTTACCTGCGCACTACGATTTTTTGTAAAGCGCTTCTAAGCGCTTTTGCAGAGTGATTCTGTTTTTTTCCACTTCTCTTTCACTCGGAAATGAATACATACAATGTATTCATGAAAGCGTGAATGCAATTGCCACAGAAAGCGATTTTAAGAGTTTTGCAATTTTCCTATACTTTCCATTGTAGCAAAATCGCCCTAAAACTGGTACAGGCAGCGCTTTGCTGAGCAGAAAAAATGAAAAATAGTGGAAAACGCCCTAAGTGTGAACGAGTGAGTGCCACAGCAAACAAAATATGCTCTCGTTAACCTTCCCTTCCTCCAATACAAGGGACCATCCTTCGGATCAGATGCATTTTTGGCTATACTGGTTTCATGACCCTTGTCAGGCCTGGACCCACTATAATTTTTTTTTACAGTTTGCAGTAATTTAAAAATCAGCGATGTGTAGCAATTCATGAGCGATTTGCCTGGGCTTCAATACTTTACATTGAAGAGCAAACGCTCCCAATATGCTGCATGTCCTGCGATTGCGCTAATCGCAATCGCTACTGTGGAATTTGTTACATTTATTTACATTGGCAGAGCGTTTAGGGAAAGCGCTAGCAATTTAAAGTGCTCCCTAAACGCTAAAAAAACCCCGCTCTAGTGGGTTCCAAGCCTCAGATGGGCCCCCAGGCTGTGAAGTGCACCAAGGGGAGGAAGTGAAGGGGGTGTACACAATGGTTTTGCTGGGGGGCACCATAAACTGTAGTTACGCCACAATGCTTTATTTTTTCAGGTCAGGAAGTTCCCCATTAAAAAAGTCTTTTCCACATCCATACTCACAAATTCACTCTCAAACATTTCTAGATAAGTTTTGTTTTCGTTCACATTGATTGAACTTATAAGGCAGTGAATGTACCCTGCCTGCAGCTTAACAAGGGGAAACATTTTATCAGAAACAAAAATGGTCATTGCCTGTGGCTCTATATCTGTAGGTAGTTTTTGAATCTTCAGCAATGTGCTGCAAATGCTGTTATGATGGCTTTAAAGAGAAACTGTATTAAAAATAACAATTTATTTTTTTTTAAGTATTTATATAGCGCCGACATATTACGCAGCGCTGTACAGAGTATATTGTATTGCCACTAACTGTCCCTCAGAGGAACTCACAATCTAGTCCCTACCATAGTCATATGTCTCTGTATGTATCATGTATCATAGTCTAGGGCCAATTTTTAGGGGGAAGCCAATTATCTGTATGTATTTGGAATGTGGGAGGAAACCCACACAGACACGGGGAGAACATACAAACTCCTTGCAGATGTTGACCTGGCTGGGATTCAAACTGGGGACCCAGCGCTGCAAGGTGAGAGTGCTAACCACTACGCCACCGTGCTGCCCAATGAATAAAACTGCTTATTTTTTTTCAATACTCATTTATAGATTTAGTCAGTGTTTGCCAGTTGTAAAATCTTTCTTCTCCCTGATCTACATTCTGAAATGTATCTCTGGTGGTGACATCTTTAGTCCGGTCAGGTGATCTGTACTGAATGTTCATTACTGAGAGTTCTATGCACAGAGGGAGATATTTCCTCCTCCTCCTCCTCCTCGGCCTGAAACACACCAGAGGAGTTTTTCTGAGCGTTTTGAGTTTTTAAATCTGCTGCTAATGTTATCCTATGTGTCTGTGCACACTGGAGCAATGAGGTTTTGTAAAAAACCCCATAGCATTACATTGGGAAGAGCTTTTGAAACCTCTAAAAGCTCTTCCCAATGTAATGCTATGGGGTTTTATACAAAACCTCATTGCTCCAGTGTGCACAGACACATAGGATAACATTAGCAGCAGATTTAAAAACTCAAAACGCTCAGAAAAACTCCTCTGGTGTGTTTCAGGCCTTATATCACGCAGTAGGGAATTGCAGATTTTCAAAACAGCTTATATACCATAGCTGGGATTTGAACCCAGGACACAGTGTGTAGTAGGTATCTGTCTTAACTTCTAGACCATGACCCACACTACATGCTAAAGCTGGCCTAGCATAAACCATACTACCATTATGATCAATTTGATAGAAAAAGTTGCATGATTAAGGATTTGTACTTTTTGAAAAGCATGCTTATATACCATAGCTGGGATTTGAACCCAGGACGCAGTGTGTAGTAGGTATCTGTCTTACCCTCTAGACCATGAACCACACTGCATGGTAGTAGGTATCTGTCTTACCCACTAGACCATCAACCACACTCAGGGCCAGGCTGAGGCAGAGGCTGGAGAGGCTGCAGCCTCAGGGCACAGTGTAGGAGGGGGTGCACAATTCATTCAGCTGTCATTCCCAATTGTGTTTGAAGCAGAAAGAAATAAGAAAAGGTGATACATGGCAGCGACTGCAAGCCAGATAAGAGAGATTTTTTGTGCTATCCCGGAAAATTCCGTCGGAATTATAAAATTTCCGCGGAATTCCGTTTGAGAGGTATAGGAATTCCGTTTCGACTACCAGAATCGGAATTAACCTAATTCCGGCCGGAATCACGGAATTCATAATTCCGCGGAATTTTCCGAGCATCCCTACTTCAGATGAGCAGTGTGTACATTAGTGCATCCACTGCCTGTGTTTCCCTGGCAACTAGCATGTTCCAAGCCTAGGTGTGAAAGCTTCCGAAATCATTTTTCTGCCCAGCTTCTCTGAAGTTGGGGAGTCACAGGAGTCCCTTGTCTCAGAGAACAGAGTTATGAATCTTTAATAAGGTATCTGAGATCCCTGCATAGCTGGTGTGGAGATTTCTTCTCAGTAACTATGGACTTACTGGGAAACGGGGCAATGGTTGTAGCTGGGTTTCTGGAAGAGCATCTCCCCTTGAGAAACCAATAGATTGAATGTCAAAAGTAAAGGCAGATCCTCTCCCTCGCCCCTTACCGGCCATTCCTAAAGTAAAAACAAAGCAGTACAATGTACAATGGATGGAAAAGAAAAACAGATTTTCAATAAATAACTAGAATACATAAAGACGTCAAAACCCCCTAGATAAAATTCTGCAATAGATCCAAAAATATGAACATTGTTAAAAATGTTTATATTATGACCCACTGATAAATGATTAAAAAAAATATAAACAGATATCCACCACTTTCGCAGGTAGGTTGTTGGTTGCTGACACCACTCTTCAGTAGGTGCACTACTCCAGCTGAGAGAACAGACCCGGGGTGTAATTACGAGGCAAATCTTGAGTACAAAAACAGTGCTTGCGCAAGTACGATCACGCCTGAGCTGCTCCATGCTCCCACCAAAAGATGAGAAAGGCCACGATGTTCCAGAGGGTCTTGGGCAGCAACGGAGGTCCAGAGGACAGCACGAGAAACCTCTGGAGGCTTCCCTCTCCTTAGGCAAACATTTGATTACTCATACACTGACCACATAGGGTGACACAGGACCAGCTATCGGCTGTTCTTGTGTCCCCCTATTTCAGGGGTTGGCAAACTTTTGCGGTTTGTTTCCGATCCGCTTAGCAAAGCGCTGCCTGTACCATTTTTAGGGCGATTTTGCTACAATGGAAGGTATAGGAAAAACGCAAAATGCTCGCAAAATTTCTTTGTGCGGCGATAGTGTTTGCGTTCACGCTTTCATGAATAAATACATTGTATCTATTAATTTCCGGGTGAAAGAGTTCGCTTCCTGACTGATGTCAGTAAGTGAAAATACAAACCACTCTGCAGAAGCGCTTAGAAAAGCGCTTTATAAAAAAAATCATAGCGCACAATGAAGCTCCAGGAAAGGGAGAAAAAAAAATTGCTGGCATCAGCGATTTCGATTTTAGATGTGAACAAGCCCTTAGGGCTGTGCACACTACAAGAGCTTTTTAACACTAGAGATTTTAAAAGCTCTTGCTAATGCAATGCTATGGGGGATTTTTACAAAATCACATCGCTCCAGTGAGAGCACACACACGTGCTTAGAAAAGCTCTTGTAGAGTTTATAAGCCCCTGTGTCTGTCCATCTCCAGCTCTCTCTCTTTAACTCGCCCAATTGCTCTTTCCAGCGCCAATCTCTATGACCATGGCGGTGTTATGTGGCATGCTAAAACGGAATGACAGCATGTGACATGACACAGTTGCCATTGAGATCGCTCCTGGGATAAGCGATTGGGCGAGTTCTTTGCATTATTGTGTGCTGCATGCAACTTTAAACGGACGGCGGGGGTGGGAGAAGAGGGAGGAAGAGGATGGAGGGAGAGGAATCCTGACCTCTGGTGGGGGGCTGCCTCCATAAGACCCATAACGTACTTTGTCCTGCCCTATGTAGTCAGTGTAGTGATTGGCTGTTCCTGTGCCCCTCTACGTGGCCAGTGTAAGGATTGGTTGTTCCAGTGTAAGTGTACTTTCCTAGGTCCACCTCAGGTTTGCTTTAAAGAAGAGAGTCACTGAATATAAAATTAAAAAGGCACTGTAGTGACACATAGTAAAATGTAGAAAGTGATTCAAGATAACCACTTTTATGTTAATTATATGGTTTCAGCATCAAAAACACTTCCTGTATCGATTTATTGCTTTATATTGGTATGTAGCCCCACCCTCTCAGTGATGCCACAGCCTAGGATGTTTATAGCTATGCAGTATTCTCCTCCAAGAGGATTCTGGGAGTGAGGCAGGAAATATGCTATAGTAGCACCCAGTGTGTCATTTGGGCGCTAACAATGGCCGGAACCTGAATTACGCTAGGAAGTATGTAATAAGGGTGCTGGTAACAGTCATTACGTTAAGAAGGGATAGTTAGTGTTAAGCTGGCCATTAACGGTCCAATTTCTAGCGAAAAATCGTTCGAGCGATCAGAAATTCTGATCGGATGAAAAAACCTTCACTACACCATCAACTAACCAATCATTGCTTCCTATTTATCACGACCACCAAGACAATCCAAATTTTCATTTGACGAAAATTCATTTGGGCGACATTTTTTTTCACTCGTTCATAATCGATTGTATCCACCAATGGAGATTATTTACAACCAATCCGATCAGAATTTCTGATCGTTTGAACGATTTTTCGCTAGAAATTGGACCGTTAGTGGCCAGCTTTAGGTATATGGTTTACAGTAGGGCTAGATTAAGAATTATGTGTAGAATATATGGAACTTCCTCCACAGCCGGAAGAAAGAACTAGCTGTAGTGCTGGAATGCAACATGGAGGGCAGCGCAAAGAGGTGACATCAAGAGTGAGTTAACCCCCATCCCAATTTTGGTTCTGGTTAATTTGGAACAGTTTTCTGAATGGGAAAGCTCATCCCTGTTCAAGAAGTCCCTGTAACAACCCGGTGACATGTTTATTATCTCCACCTGTTTTAGGCCTCTTTTCCACAACTGTTGAACTGTATGCTCAGTAAACAATTACCAGGCAGCAGTTGTGAGAGTTTGTGAGGCATTTCACTGCCTATCAACGGCCTTATTCGGTTTGTTGTCCATTACACCCACTAAATTTTGTGAGTATCTTTCATTTCGATCACTCCACTACTATGCATTACCTAGTGCACTATCTGGGCTCCCATTGCACGATTATGATTTACTGCATGCGTTAATGAAGGGTGTGAAAATTACCACTTGTTTGAAATTCTCAAAAATGTTCATCCTTAATTACTGTGTGCGGTAAATATGCGGTAATTGTGCAGTAAAAATCGCCAGCACTATTGCAAGCACTGAGTGATTTATAGTGATTTTTTTTTTTTTTAAATCGCCTTTCCCTGCTTTTTTGAATCGCTTTTGCAGAGCAATTCTTTTTTTCACTTCCTGATGTTAGTAGAAAGTGCCTTTTCAAGCGCTTAGCGATTTCCCCATACCTTTCATTGAGCCAAAGCACTCAGAAAATGGTACAGGCAGCGCTTTTGGAAGCCAATCGTAATCAAACCGCTCATATGTTAACACTCTCATAGGGAATCATTGCACAAGCGCTTTTTAAAATTGCCAGCGCTAAAAAAAGAAAAATATGCAAGACCTGATAGTGCGGTAAATAATTTGTTCGCCTAAGTGAGATTATTAATTGAAAAAGTGTGTGGCCACTTAGTCTTAATCAGGGAATTTTTTTATCACCTACAAAGAGCAGGTGATATTTTTCACGTCTCCACTGCTGATTTGTAGGATGGAGCCTTTTGAGCTGTGTTTGCTGGAGTTCATGGCTATTTTACAGAGAAGAAGAGTCTTATTTCCAGACCACGTACAGTCCTTTCGATGATTTTATAGATCATGAGGAGGAAATTCCTCTCTGCTGTAAAAGATACACAACAGCATAATAACCTTTAAAAGAAAAACCATTTATTTGTTACAGCTAATACAAATCCTGGGTTCTTTTCCGTTAGCCGGGCGCAACCACTAGGTGGCGATAAAACAGCAGCGATCACTGGCGGCAGAGTTACATCTTTCCCTATTATCTATGGCAGCCTGGAGGGGGAATAGTAATTAACGCCACCTAGTGGTTGCGCCCGGCTAACGGAATAGTACCAATCCTGCAATAAATCTCCAGTGTGTCTACTTCCTGCTTTCATAGAAGCAGACATATTGTTAACATCCTGCGTTTACAAATCAGCTGCCCTGCTGAGGCAGCCTGCTGACAGTTGAAAGATCAAATTACAGTTGTGATTAGTCACATATGAAGGGGAATTAGACAGGCTAAACTCTCTAAATACACACAGTGAATTTATATAGGTTTATACTTCTGTCCTGTGCAAAAGTTCAGGTCCACTTTAAATGTCACAGGCTATCCTGGGTCGTCTGTTTGGTGGCAAGCATATAGGCTGTCCTACAGTGGTAAAAAAAAAAAAAAAAAAAAAAAAAAAAAAGCTTTATTTCTGCACATATTCCCAACCAATTACTGCAAAGTTACCAAACACTTTACACATTTTGACCGTTTTACCGAACATTAATCACAAGTCAACCACACACGGTAACATTTTAGTGTATACTCAAAATAAATAAATATGTAAATTATCACTGGAGGTAATTGTGCATCCAAAAAAAGAAGAAAAAAAAAAAAAAGTTACCACACAGGTTATTGTGAATTGAGCCCTTTATCTCAGTGTTCTTCTTTTGACAGTGCAGAGTCATCTCATCCCACAGATATTCAACACTATGCATTCACAGCTTTAGGGGCCCTTTTCCACGGGAAGTTGATTGGCAGTGAAAAGCCTCTCAAACTCAAAGGCCCTGTTCACATCTGAGCGTTTTGCCGGCGATTTCCACAAAACGCTCCAACGCTAATACCCTATGGGCCCGTTCTCACTTGCATTAATCACCGGCGATTAACACAAATCGACAAACGCAAATTTGTATCCTGTACCATTTTTAGGCAATTTCCCAGTGATCACGTTTAGTGCTATAGAAGCACTAAACACGATCACAAAAATCAGCAAGTGTGAATGGCTATTTTTTTCACATTAAATCACCAAAAATCGCCAGAGCAAAACGCTAGCGTTTTGCAAGTGTGAATGGGCCCTAAAAACTGCTTGTTGCTGTCTGGTAACTGCCACCTGGGGACGGTTTGCGGAGCACACAGTTCAACTGCCCATAGAAATGGGCCCTAAAGGTCTTACAGCATTATATACTTATAATAAGTTATTTATAAACATCACATGGAAATGGCACTTACCAGCAGATTGTTTTCTTTACAGCAGTAATACACCATGTAACCCCTCTCTTCCAATGAGTCTTGGCTATTCAACTAACCATATACTAGTAAACACACAGCTGTGCAAGCTCTGATCACTAGCAGGTGAGCATTAGGGCTGGCCAATGAAATAATTATTTTTTTTCAGCTTGCAAGTAATTTAAAGGGAAGGTTCACGGCTCGTTTCCACTATAGCGAATCCGCATGCGGGCACTGCATGCGGATTCGCATACTCAATGTTAGTGGATGGAGCTGTTTCCACGTGTGCGGCGGCGGCGGCGTTTTTCGGTGCGGGAAAAATCTGCACGTCAGGGTCGTCAGATTTCGCGTGCGGCAGGAATGCGGGCGAATCGCCGCTAATGCATTCAGTAGGGAAATTGCATGCGGCTTTGTCATGCGGATTTCCCCGCGATTTCACAGGCGATTTCGCATGAAAGGCAATGGAACTTTACACAGGCAGTGACATGGTTAAATTCGCCTGGCTCCTTGCCATGCGAAATCGCATGCGAAATCGCGGGTAAATCCGCATGGGGAAATGCAGCCGCATGCGATTTCTTCAGCAGTGGAAGCCAGGCGATTCCGCACCGCTACAGTTGAAACGAGCCCTCATGGTACTAAAAAAAACCAAACTGCACTCACCTGGGGCTTCTTCCAGCTCCTGGCAGTCGATCGGTGCCCTCGGTGCAGCTCCTCTCCCTCCGGGCGTCCAGCGGTGAAGAAGCCGACCTCGCCAGGTCGGCTTCCGTGCTCTCCACGGCGGGGGGTCACGTGGTGTAGAGACCCGATGACGTCACGTACATCACGTGACCCGCGCCGTGGAACGCACATGACGCCGACCCGGAAGCCGACCTGGCGATGTCGGCTTCTTCAGCGCTGGACGCCCGGAGGGAGAGGAGCTGCACCGAGGGCACCGATCGACTGCCAGGAGCTGGAAGAAGCCCCAGGTGAGTGCAGTTTGGTTTTTTTAGATGCGCGGATCTTCCCTTTAAAGAGAGTCTGAAGCCATAATTAAAATGGCTTTTTTGCTTATAACACGCCGATATCCCGCGGCTAAACGAGGGTCCTTTCCCCTTCCAAATCCCCCCTTGTGCTGCCCGGGGAGCGCTTCCGTGTAAGGCGGGGCTATGAGCTGCAGCCCTGCCTCACACGCGTCCATCAGCAGCGGATCTCCGCCTCTCCCCTGCCCCTCTCAGTCTTCCTTCACTGAGAGGGGCGGGGGAGAGGCGGAGATCAGCCGCTGATAGACGCGTGTGAGGCAGGGCTGCAGCTCATAGCCTTGCCTCACACGGAAGCGCACAAGGGTAGCAAAATCTACGACAAAGTTGGTCGTGATTTTGCAGGGGGGGGTTTGGAGGGGAAAGGACCCTCGTTCAGCCGCGGGATAGCGGCGTTTTAGCAGGGGCACACCAGGCTGCAGTGAGCAGTTACCAGGCAACGGCAAGCAGTTGTGAGAGTTTGAGAGGCATTTCACTGCCTATCAACAGTCCGTGGAAAAGAGGCCTAATGCAAACTACATGTGGCTTGGAATTGGGCCAAAGTAGTTAAAACTGCCCTTTTCCAATTTGCATCTGAGCATTATTAGCATCTCGTTCACCTTCTTGAGGCTGGGTGCACACATGGCTGTGTGTGAAAGGTTGCGGTTTCTGTCATCTGCATTTTTTCGTGTGCGTTTGGGTTTTTTCCGCATATGCGATTTTCAAGTGATTTACCTGTGTTTTTTGTACTACCCGTCCCAATGAAGATGCTGGTGGGTGGTGTGGCTGGCCTGACACTTAAAGGAGTTCTTTGGATGCTATTTCAAACAAAAAACTGACACTTACCTGGGGCTTCTATCGCCCCCCTGCAGCTGTCATGTCCCGCGCTGTCCTCCTACGATCCTCCTAAACTGCGGCTGAGTGGCTGTGCGCGTGCTTGCTCCCGCACGCGTCATCGGGAGCTTACTGTGCAGGCGCAACGTGCACGGGAGCAAGCAGTATTCGTCTTGTTAGAAGAATAATTAGACCGGACTGGCGGCAAGGAATGGAGAATCGTAGGAGGACGAAGTGGGACATGACAGCTGCAGGGGGCCGATAGAAGTCCCAAGTAAGCAGGGCCGGATTTACCATAAGGCATTGTAGGCATGTGCCTACAGGTGCCTGATGATGGAAAGGCGGCTCTCTTCCCTCTGAGTGCCTCCCTCCCTCCTTCCATATGCAGAGTCCTGATGAGAGTCCAAATGAGAAGTTATTCAGCTTGCTATCAGCATTCCACTTATGAGAGCTTACTTTAGCCAGGGTACCTCTAGCTACTTAATACTGAGGTTCCTTTAGCTATCTAATACTTGAGGGCAGCTCTAGCAACTTAAAGTGAACCTAAAGTCAAGTAAAACAAATGAGATTAATTCACCTGGGGCTTCCCTCAGCCCCTGCAGCCGATCGGTGCCCTCACAGCCCCGCTCCGATGCTCCGGGACCCGCCGGCGTGTTCACTTTAATACTGAGGGTACCTCAGGCTACCTAATACTAAAGGTGGCCACACACACCATACAATTTTTTTAAATATCTGTTCAATTTAAGAATTGCAATCAATTTTTCTGATTGTAACATTTCAAAAATATGACCAATGTACCACACACCTATGTTCAATTATGATAAAAATGATTGGAAACTCTGAGACAATTGCTAGGGTGTGTATATTAATAAACTGACAATCTAACACACACCATACAATCTTTAGGAAAATTGAGGAAAAAATATCTGGCATTTCGGATTGATAAAAATCGAAAAAAATGGAAATCCGATCGGATTTTTCAGTCAAATGAAAAAAAAAAGCTTTTGATTTTTTGGGGAGATGTGATCATTTTTATCGAATTTCCGTAAAATCGGATCATTTTATTGTATCATGTGTGGCCACCTTAAGGGGCACCATAGCTACCTCAGATAGGCAAGGGAAGTAAGGGAGAAGTGACAGCTGGGAAAACCGGTACACTTGCAGTGCAGTGCAGTTTGGCGGGGTTTGTAGGTTCGTGGAGGGCAAAGTCTAGGGTGCCAGGCAGGGGCGTCGCTAGCCCTGTTTTAGGGGGGCACGTGCCCCCAATCTTTCCTGGGGTGCCACGGATCTCCGCCCGGCCGCCCCCTCTGTCAAGACTCAGCGGCTCCCTCCAGCCGCCGCGTCACTGACAGTCTCAGACCTCAGGATCAGGCGGCGAGCCGACGACCAATCGTGCGGGCGCTAGGACCCAGCGCCCGCACTGATATGCGGAAGTGACATCACTTCCGCATATCGAGCGGGTGCGTCCAGCGCCCGCTCGTACATCTGATCGGGTCGCCGCTGATCCTGAGGTCTGCTGAGAGGTAGGGGGGGAGCGGCGGCGGCTAGAGGGGGGGCCTCCCTGTCACTCACTCACTCACTAAAGGGGCTCCCTGGCACGCACTCACTCCCTAAAGGGGCTCCCTGTCACTCACTCACTCCCTAAAGGGGCTCCCTGGCACGCACCCACTCCCTAAAGGGGCTCCCTGGCACGCACTCACTCCCTAAAGGGGCTCCCTGTCACTCACTCACTCACTCCCTAAAGGGGCTCCCTGTCACTCACTCCCTAAAGGGGCTCCCTGTCACTCACTCCCTAAAGGGGCTCCCTGGCACGCACTCACTCCCTAAAGGGGCTCCCTGGCACGCACTCACTCCCTAAAGGGGCTCCCTGGCACGCACTCACTCACTAAAGGGGCTCCCTGGCACTCACTCACTTCCTAAAGGGGCTCCCTGGCACTCACTCACTCCCTAAAGGGCCTCCCTGTCACTCACTCACTCCCTAAAGGGCCTCCCTGTCACTCACTCACTCACTCCCTAAAGGGGCTCCCTGTCACTCACTCACTCCCTAAAGGGGCTCCCTGTCACTCACTCACTGCCTAAAGGGGCTTCCTGTCACTCACTCACTGCCTAAAGGGGCTCCCTGGCACTCACTCACTGCCTAAAGGGGCTTCCTGTCACTCACTCACTGCCTAAAGGGGCTCCCTGGCACTCACTCACTACCTAAAGGTGCTCCCTGTCACTCACTATCGGGGTCCCTGTCACTCACTACCTAACTGGAGGCGCCTGTCACTCACTAGCTAACCTGGGGGTCCCTGTCACTCACTACCTAACTTGGGGGGGCTACCATATTAAGGGGGCATTCTGCCTATTTATGTGAAATGCTGTCTATTTATGTGCCTCATGACTGCTGAATGTGTCTTGTTGGGAGCCTTATGATTTGTTGGGGGCCTCATGATTGCTGAATTTGTCTTGTTGGGGGCCTCATGATTGCTGAATTTGTCTTGTTGGGGGCCTCATGATTGCTGAATTTGTCTTGTTGGGGGCCTCATGATTTGTTGGAGGCCTCATAATTGCTAAATTTGTCTTGTTGGGGGCCTCCTGATTTGTTGGGGGCCTCATGATTGCTGAATATGTCTTGTTGGGGGTCACATGATTGCTAACTGCGAGACTATGGGAAAAGCTGAATCCTTATCATATGAGACAATAGCATTAAACCTACTTTTTTAGCGTTTTAAAACAGAAAATAAAACTGGGAGGTTCTAAAAAATGGAATACATTTTTCAGGAGTAGGATGGATGAAATTGTTTATCTTCACAGTTTATTTTCAACTTGGATTTTCCATAATGTTCATGTATGAGTTAAAACGTTTGTACAGTATTTAGTTTAAATTGCTGTTGCCACTTTGCGATAGATACCGGTAAGTGACTTTTGGGTTGCAGTTTGGGCACTCGGCCTCCAAAAGGTTCGCCACCACTGTCCTAATCTGATGTCCCACCATTGCTAGGTTCATGTAAATTTGTCTCCACCCGTTACCACACCTATATTCTGGTCCATGGCCCACCCATTTTTTGGTGTGGCGCGATAAGCACGCCGCACAACGTGATCGTCATATTTTTGGCACGCTAGCTGCAGTGTGCTGAATTCTGCTGCCTACAGTATGTACAGTATACGCTGTTCTCTAGTGCTTGCACTGTGTGCTGATTTACCTCCAGTGTGTACAGTGTAAGGTGTTACTCTGTGCCTTTATTGATTGTAAACCAGCTGTATTGTATGCTGATCCCTGCTACTTTCAGTATGTACAGTATTAGCTGTAAAGCCTGGTACACACATACAATTTTGATTAGCCAATTTTAGCTCTGTTCATAAAATTCATTGTCTGTTGGCCCACTTACTGCACGGGGGTGGGAAATTGGGGGTCAGTGATTGACCAATCAAAATTGTATGTGCGTATACATCTTTGATCTATGCCTATACTGATTGTAAATGATCGAAATAAAGGACAAGGGGCTCCGTCCAATATTTCGATGGGCAGGCCCGTTATCCGTAGCTTACACCGCTGCTAAGTTCATGTACATTTGGCCCCACCCATGGCCACGCCCACTCACTGCATGGCCACGCCCATTTTTTGCCACCTCCCCGCCTGGTGCCCACAGGTGCCACTGATCTCCAAGGACCCTAGAAACGCCCCTGGTGCCAGGACATCTGTGCCTATAGGCTCCTTTGATGTAAATTCGGGCCTGCAGGTGTCAGTGTTTTGTTTTTAAATAGACTCCACAGAACCCCTTTAAATGCAGCGTTTTTCCCTTCAGCGAAAACAGGTCCTACTAGAATACATGTATCTAGGGATGGTAGGCTAGCACTGCTACTGGAGACCCACCACACCCCTGTCCTCTCCGGCGCCAACCACGCTTCCATAGCGCACTATACAGAGACATGCCATTGGGTAATGATATATAAACACTGCACGCGTGCTCAAGCTCTGTAATACACCCAAAACAAAAGGGCGGGGCAGGAGAAGCGAGAGGCTTCCCCCAGTATCTCCTGGCGGCCATTGGCTGGCTGGCCGGTGACGCCCCCGGATTCTCTTCTCCCATAGGCGGAGAGGCTGTGTATTGAGCAGCACTCAGTGATAGCTGTCCGGGGTGCTGCCAGGCGGTGTCCTGTCCGGGCACGGCTAGCGATGGCTGCGCTGGAGTGGTACGCGCACAAGGCGCTGGGGGACGGCGTGTTCTGGATCCAGGAGCGCTTCTATGAGTCCGGGAACAGGGCTAACATCTGGCTGGTGCAGGGCTCCCACCAGGACCTCGTCATCGACACCGGGCTGGGGCTACGCAGCCTGCCGGACTACCTGTGCGCCTCCGGGCTGCTGCCGCACGGCAAGGACGGGGGATCGGGCCGCAGACCGCTCATGGCTGTGGCCACACACGTCCACTTCGATCACGCCGGCGGCTTGCACGACTTTCAGCAGGTGGCCGTGCACCGGGCCGAGGCGGAGGCGCTGATCCGCGGGGACAACTACGAGACGGTGACCTGGCTGTCTAATAGCGAGGTGGTGAGAGCTCCGAGCCCGGGCTGGTGTGCTGGACAGTTCCACGTGCAGCCAGTGACTCCCAGCCACATCCTGGACGATGGTAACTCCCTCCTGTACCCTTCATGCATGTACTCTGTGTTTTGCCAGAAATGCCAGGGATCCTCTGCTGTGGGCAATACAAAGATCAGGCCACGCAGATGTATATTAAGGCAGGGAACACACTTGCAAGGCCGTTTTCCCCTGCGTTTCCCAGGTTTCTGTCGGGTTTTGTGTTTGCTGCGTGCGCTTTTCCGCGTGCGTTTCTGCCTTGCATGGCATGTGCTGCTATGCAACGTGGAACTGTGCGTTTAGAAAATGCGAAATTAAAAGTGAACGCAAACATGCACAAATGGATGCAGCGCACGCGTTTCCTGTGCAAGGCTATTGACTTAAATAGCCTTTACAAACAAACACATGTAGTGTGTTCCCTGCCTTTAAAGGACACGGGAGGCAACTACAGACAACGTATGCAGATTCGCATAAGCAATACAAGTGGATGGGACTGTTTCCACTTGTCAGTTTTCATTTGCGTTTTTATGTGCAGGATTTTTCTGCACGGTAGACCCTGCAGAATTCGCCTGCGTGTGGAATGCAGGCGAATCGCAGGCAATGTATTTAATAGGGAAATCGCATGCGTTTTTTGCATGCGTTTTTTCCCGCGATTTCGCATTAAAAGTAATGTAAATTGACACAGGCAGTGACATGGTTAAAATCGCATATACCCTGCCTATGCGAAATCGCATGCGAAATCGCGGCAAAAAACGCATGCAGAATCGCATCCGCATGCGATTTTGTCAGCGGTGATATGCGGCGATTCCGCACCGCACTAGTGGAAACGGGCCCTTAGAATTAACTTTTACTCACCTGGGGCTTCTTCCATCCCCTAGCAGCTGTCTCAGTCCCTCACCACATCCCCGGTCCTCCTCTGTACCCCGCAGGCCATCCATAATGATTGCAATACGCTGGTGAGGTTGGCTCTTTTGTGTGGGCATGAGTGCCTGTGCATCCAGGTCATCTGGCGTGCACTACTGCGCAGTACGCGTCAGATGACGTGGACGCATGGGCAGGTGCAGAGGCGCCGACCCTGCCCTCGGGTCGTGATCCTTATGGGCGATTTGTGGGACGACGAGGACCAGAGCGGCGGTGAGGGGCTGAGATTGCTGCTAGAGGCTGGAAGAAGCCCCAGATGAGTAAAAAATAAGTCGCATCTTGAGTCCTTTAAGGTGTACCTGAATCGACATAAAAAAATAGATAAAATACCCCTGAATGGGAAAAAATATGAATTAAGCCAGTGGTTGGCTAGATTACTTTCCTGATTGTCTTGGGACTGCTTGTTTTTTCGGGGGGTCTTCGCCAGTGCCATGTGACTGCAAGTGCAGCTGTAAAATGCGAGGCGCATCAAGAGCAAGCACTCAATCAACTAATGCCTTCTTTCACTGCGGAGGAATTTCTGGTAGGCTTGGTAGGAGAGAGGACAGGTAACATGTGGAACCCTAAGGACAACAAGCAGCATTGAGACATTCAGAAAAAGGTAATCTAGTCCACCACGGGCTTCATTCTACATTTTTTTTTTCTCTCTAAATTTAGGGTTACTTTAAAGTGGATCCTAGATGAACTTTTACACATTGCATAATTGTGTTCCTTTCCTATTGTTTATAGGGCATTCCTCAAGCCAAATACTTTTTTTGTTTTAATACTCTAATTCCCTATAAACTAAACAAGCCACGCCCACAGGTTTTCAAAGAGCCAAGGCACTTTCAGACAGTAGCAAGGGCTCATGGGAGTTCAGTCTGGGCAGGAGGAGGGGGGAGGTATTAGCAGCCCGAGATTTCAGAGGCAGAGGAGAGGGAGGAGGGGGGATTAGGTTTTTGCTCAAGATGCAGATAAGCCTGCCTCTGTGTAATGTTTACAAACAACATGGCTGCTGTCGTTGCATCACAGTAAGAAATAATCATATTCTATTAACCCTCCTGGCGGTATGAAAAAATCCGCCAGGAGGGAGCGCAGCAGTTTTTTTTTTTTTTTTTTTTTTTTTTTTAATTATATCATGTAGCGAGCCCATGGCTCGCTACATGATAGCCGCTGATCCCCCCCGCCCACTTCGATCGCCTTCGGCGATCTCCGATCAGGAAATTCCGTTCAAAGAACGGGATTTCCTGGAGGGCTTCCCCCGTCGCCATGGCGATGGGGCGGGATGACGTCACCGACGTCGGGACGTCATTGGGAGTCCCGGGCCAACCCTCGGCGCTGCCTGGCACTGATTGGCCAGGCAGCGCACGGGGTCTGGGGGGGGGGGGGGGGGGCGCGCGACGGATAGCGGCGATCGAGCGCGGGGCGGCGGCAATCGGTGTTACCGCCATGGAGGTTAAAGCTGTTTGCAGCTAGATTTGCTGTGTTTTCATCTCGGATCCGCTTTAATTTAGAAACAGGAAGCCACTGGGTACTAAGTGTCCCTTCCATGTCCCATGGGACAGTTTAGGGTGGCCTTGCACTTGTAGATTGCTACCCAATGTGGCACAATGGGCAATGCCTCTTGGAAATAAATCTATGTAGAGAGGAATTGGTTACTATCACACACTGTGTATCCCTTTTCAGTAGGTTCCAGCAGGAAATTTGTTGAGAATTGATTGAACTGTAGTGTTGCACTGTTCGATTCCTAGTGCATTGCTGTGGGCCATTGCTTCTTCTCGCCTACACTTGTGAATCTTCCATCCTGTCTGATCGATAATTTTAATCTATGGATAAAATCGATTGACCAAACATTTTGGGAGAGTTTAATTGCAACAGATCTATTGAATCTGCCAGGAATCGCAAGGGAAAATGGGAACGTTCAGTTAGGGCTGGTGCACACCGAGCGGCTTTTTGGGCGTTTTCAGATCCGCTTGCGGCTGCGGATCTGCTTGGTCAATGTATCTCAATGGGGTGGTGCACACCAGAGCGGGAGGCGTTTTGCAGAAACGAAAAATGCCTGGGTGAGGCATTTTTTTGGATTGTGGATGCGTTTCTGCCTCAATGTTAAGTATAGGAAAAACGCAAACCGCTCTGAAAAACGGCACTTCAGAGCGGTTTGCCAGGCGGTTTAGTTACAGAAGCTGTTCAGTAACAGCTTTACTGTAACAATATATGAAATCTACTATACTGAAAACCGCAGCAGCAATCCGCAAAACGCTAGCAAAACGCCTCATAAAAATAAAAAAAAAGGGTTTAAAAATCTGCTAGCATTTTGCGAAATCTCTGCACCTGTGCATTACTGCAACACATTTGTGGGAACTTGGATATTGCTTTCTATGGTCCTGTATCTTGGCACTGGGACACTTAACCCATTGTATACTGTGTGAATGGGCCAAAAGGCTGCACACTATTCAGGCTTTACATCGTAGTAGCCTTGGCTGTTGTGATAAGCTGAGCACTGTTTGCACCCACAGGTGAGTGATGATCTAAGGGCTGGTGCACACCGGAGCAGTTCTGAAGCGTTTTTAACCACTTGCCGACCGTGCACTCATACCGCGCGTCGGCAAAGTGGCAGCTGCAGGACCAGCGACGCAGTTCTGCGTCGCCGGCTGCAGGCTAATTAACCAGGAAACAGCCGCTCGCGCGAGCGGCTGTTTCCTGTCATTTCACGGTAGGCGGCTCCGTGATTAGCCTACGGGCCGCCGATCGCGTCTCGCAGGCTAAATGTAAACACAAGCGGAAATAATCCGCTTTGTTTACATTTTTACAACGCTGCTACAGTAGCAACGTTGTAGTAGATCAGCGGCCGGGGATCGCTGTCACATGACAGCAGGGAGCCTGTTAGAGGCTGCACAGGACAGATCCGTTCCTGTGCAGCCTCGGATCTCCGGGGAAGGGAGGGAGGAGAGGGGGAATCCTGCAGTGGAGGGGGCTTTGAGGTGCCCCCCCCCCCCCCCGCCACCCACAGCATGCAGGAGCGATCAGACCCCCCCCCAGCACATCATCCCCCAAGTGGGGAAAAAAGGGGGGCGGTCTGGTCGCTCTGCCTGTCATTTGATCTGTGCTGGGGGCTGGGCTGTAGAGCCCACCCAGCACAGATCTGAAAAAGCAGCACTGCTCCTTAAAGGGATACTGTAGGGGGGTCGGGGGAAAATGAGCTGAACTTACCCGGGGCTTCTAATGGTCCCCCGCAGACATCCTGTGCCCGCTCAGCCGCTCACCGATGCTCCGGCCCTGCCTCCGGTTCACTTCTGGAATTTCTGACTTTAAAGTCAGAAAACCACTGCGCCTGTGTTGCCGTGTCCTCGATCCCGCTGATGTCACCAAGAGCGCACAGCGCAGGCCCAGTATGGTCTGTGTCTGCGCCGTGCGCTCCTGGTGACATTAGGGGAAGCGAGGACACGGCAACACAGGCGCAGTGGTTTTCAAACTTTAAAGTCAGAAATTCCAGAAGTGAACCGGAGGCGGGGCCGGAGCATTGGGGAGTGGCTGCGCCAACACAGGATGTCTGCGGGGGACCATTAGAAGCCCCGGGTAAGTTCAGCTCATTTTCCCCCGACCACCCTACAGTATCCCTTTAAGGGGAGGTAAAGGCTAGGTCCTCAAGTGGTTAAAATGCTTTCAGAGGAAAACCGCTTGGCTAATGAAAGTGAATAGGATGGTGCACACCAGAGCGGCTCGATTTTTCCACAAACACAAACTCCCGGGCTGCAGCATTTTTTGGGGATTTCTGAGGCATTCCTGCCTCAATGTTAAAGAATAGGAAAGTGGAAAACCGCTCTGAAAAACGCTAGATCACAGTGGTTTTCCTGGCGTTTTTGTTACAGAAGCTGTTCAGTAACAGTTTTTACTGTAACAATATTTGTAATCTGCTACACAAAAACGCTACAAAAACCTCTAGGCATGAAATCTGCCTCAAAAACCTCTAGCGTTTTGTGGATCTGCTAGAGGTTTTCGGTGTGCACTGGGCCTGACAGTATATTTGACTTCCAGCTTCTTCCCACCTGACAATTGCCTGGCCTCGCTATTGGTGCCAGATGGCATTCTCAGTGGGCAGCCTTGGGAGGAGGCAGAGGCTGGAGAGGTTGCTGCTAGCCTTCAGATTCAGAACGTCAGCTAAGCGTCAATACTCCCCTGTGCTTAGCACAACCTCATACAGCCTTGTAACGAGGGACAGCAAGAAGCGAATGAATCCAAGTTGATACAATTTTTATGGCAAATATTTGCAGCTTGAAGTTGAGCCACTCAATTGCAGAGTCGGCAGCATTTTTGATTGTTTTAATGTTAGACCAGCAAATGAACATGCAGTTCAACTTGGCTCAGTAGCGCCATTTATCTCCATAGATGTAGGCCAGAAGATTTCCCAATGCATGCTAATACAGTAGGTATTAGATAGGAAATCCTAATCCAGGAAAGTTGTACACATATCTCTTGACTTGGCGGCTGATTGGCCATCCGATAATTATCAAATCGGATTAAAATTGGTGCCCGATCGACAATGCAACCAATTTCGGACTGTCGTGGTCGATTGAATGCGTGGCGGTAACAGCCAGCTATATTGGGACAAATCTGCTTGTCACAAGCCTGCTATTTACCTGTGCTTGTTAATCATCTTCTCATCCATAGCATGGCTCCCTGCAACTGCTAGCTTCCTCCGATCGGAAGCTGACCCAGGAAGTACTTCCTGGGTCTCTGCTTATCTTCCGATTGGAGGAAGGTAGCAGAGGCGAGGGGGAAATACGCTGTGGAGGAGAAGTTGATTGACAAGGGCAGGTAAATCGCAGGCTGGAGACCAGCAGATTGTTGCTTGCCTGGTGTTATATTTCGGGGGCGGTGCAGAAAGACACCGAGGCATGTCATTGTGCACAGGACATGCCTCTGTGTCCTATTAAGATTTCATAAATCCGCATTTGTTTCTCTTTTAAAAGCAGGTACAGATTTTATTTTTTTTACAGGTTCCGCCTGTCTCAGTGGCATCGACTGCCTTTGCCAAATTCTTCCCTGACGTTCTGTGGGTAATGCAGCCGCGTGCACAACCCTTCACCACGCTGTGCTGTGTTAGCTTACTCCAATGTACACATGCTAGGCCATATCCGGGATCCACCCAACAGTTTTGTCATGAAGTGACTCGTCAGGCCTGTGCCGACCTTACTCGCACATGCCCAGTATCGATGTTTGCTGTCCGTGCAGGAGCACTTTATTCTACTATGCTTGTGCAGACCTTACTCGTGCATACCTGGCATGGATAAGCTTGTACATGAACGGGAGTGCAGCCGCAAGAAGAGCATCCTGGGCAGTAACTGAGGCCTAGAATAGGATGTGGGAAGCACCTAGATTATCCAGATGAATCCCGCTAATGAAGCAACTGTCAAGATTTTAACACGCATACACATGTACCTTCACCATAGGTTTTCTCCAATGCGGCACTCTTCAGACCTGTTGCTATCGTTTTGGAACTCGTGCAAGAAAAATACCTGTGTAGACCTGAAATTAATTATGCATTTATATGTAAGATGAGCCTTTTTTTGTGAACGTCTTTCCAGTGGCATTACTCAGAAATGAACAAAATGATACAGAAGCTGACATTAGTTTTTTTTTCTTTAAGTGCATAACGGAAACATCTACCTCCTTGAATCGATTCCCCATAATAGAAATTGAGGTGGTCACCCCTTTTAGCAGCGTGTTGCGAGAGCAGCAGAGTGAATAGCAGGCACATGACACTAATGTGTTGTGTTGTAGATCTAGGCTCTGCGGTTTACGTCTTGCATAATGGCTTTTAGATGTTTGTTCACACTGAAATAATCATGAAATAGATGATCATGCATTATGTATGGGATGATGTTCTGAGACTGGTTGTGCCAATTACATCACTGCCCTGTAATTGCTCACAAACAGGAGAGCTGATCACAGGCTTTCCAGGAAACCTATACAGGGAAGTCTGAAGCGGTTTCATCAGGAACCACTTCATTGTACAGCATGTTCTGAAATCCTGATTCTGCAGTGAAGCTTTCTCAGCAGCAAAGCTGTGATATTCTCATTTATATTTTTAGGCCTGGTGCACACCAAAAACCGCTAGCAGATCCGCAAAATGCTAGCAGATTTTGAAACGCTTTTTGTTATTTTTCTATGGTGTTTTGCTAGCGTTTTGCGGATTGCTGCAGCGGATTTCAGTATAGTAGATTTCATATATTGTTTCAGTAAAGCTGTTACTGAACAGCTTCTGTAACAAAACCGCTCTGAACAGGCGTTTTTCAGAGCGGTTTGCGTTTTTCCTATACTTAACATTGAGGCAGAAACGCACCCGCAATCCAAAAACATGCCTCACCCCGGCATTTTTCATTTCTGCAAAACGCCTCCTGCTCTGGTGTGAACCACCCCATTGAGATACATTGACCAAGCGGATCCGCAGCCGCAAGCGGCTGCAGAAACGCTGAAAAAGCCGCTCGGTGTGCACCAGCCCTTTGTCAATATAGAACAATAATAAAAAAAAAGTGTACCTGTAAGGGGAAAAAAAGTGCCCCAAAGGAGGAATCCAGAAGCTTCTCCGTCCTCTTCCACAATGCAACTCCAAGGCTGTGTCCCTCGAAAGACTGTTGGTAAGCTTGGCTTTTTCCACCAAGCCTGAACAGGCCCCTGGTACAGCGTGCTTCCAAAGACGGGTGGCTCCGTACTGCACTTGCGCAAGAGAGCACCACCCATCTAGGGCTCCCAAAGACTTCTGAAGCCCCCAGCAGCAGCATTTAGGATAGGAACAGGAAGGCTCTATAGGAAAAGTATCTGACTGCTTTTAAATACTAAGGGCCTGTTTCCACTAGTGCGAATTCGCATGCAGTTTCGCATAACCAATGCAAGTAAATGGGCCTGTTTCCACTTGTCAGGAAAACTGAGTGTTTTGCTTTGCAGGAAAAATCTGCACTGCAGAACCATCAGAATTTGCAGACCGCACACACCGCTTGCAATTCGCATGTGATGTGTTTAACCAGCCGGGCGGTGTCCATCACCGCCGGAGGCTGCCGCTCAGGCCCTGCTGGGCCGATTTTCATGAAATAAAAAGCAGCACACGCAGCCGGCACTTTGCTAGCCACGTGTGCTACCTGATCGCCGCCGTAGCGCGGCGATCCGCCGCATGCAGTGGCGAAAGAGGGTCCCCCCCAGCCACCCGAGCCCAGCGTAGCCGGAACAAACAGTTCCGGCCAGCGCTAAGGGCTGGATCGGAGGCGGCTGACGTCCATGACGTCACTCCGCTCGTCGCCATGGTGACGAGGTAAGCAAAACAAGGAAGGCCGCTCATTGCGGTCTTCCTTGTTAATTCTGATCGCCGGAGGCGATCAGAATGACGCGTCCGGAGCGCCCTCTAGTGGGCTTTCATGCAGCCAACTTTCAGTTGGCTGCATGGAATAGTTTTTTTTTTTTTTTTTAATTAAAAAAAATCCCTCCCGCAGCCACCCTGGCGATCTTAATAGAACGCCAGGGTGGTTAATATGAATTCGCATTGCGTTTTCGCTATGCGAATTTTCCATGCAAATTCGCATACGTTTTTGTGTAAAATCAATGTAAAAGCACATAGGCACTGACAGGGTTAAAATCGCATACTTATAAAAATACATGAAAACTCATACGAATTTGCATGCAAATTTGTTTATGCGTTTTCCGCAAAGATATCGCACCACACTAGTGGAAACGAGGCCTGAGTCTTTTTAAAGTAAACCTGTATCACACATGACATACTGCCCACTAAAGGCTGTTTTACACCAAAAAGTGTTTTACCCTCCCTGGCATTCTGTTTCTGCTGGATTTCTGTGCAAAAAGTGATCCAATATTCATAACCATTTTTCCTGCAACTAGCCAAAATGTGTCAAGCAAGGGTCTAGTATACATTTTGATGGGCAGATTCGACCTAGAGACAAATCTCTCTCTGATCGAATCTGATTAGAGAATGAACTGTCAGCTGCCCATACACCACAGGCCAATTACCGATCGATTTCAACATGAAATTGCTCGGGAATCGGTCGCGTCTGTTACCTCACAACTGACACCCCCCGGTGTATAAATGTACCCCCTTGTGCATTTGTACATTACCTGTCCTGTGTCAGGGTGCCCATCTGTCTTCAGGATCCCCCGCAGAATATTGTAGGTAGGTAGCCATTCCTAGGTACCCTCCGTATAGGCTAGGCAGGTACAGGTGTCCCCCAGTATAGGGTAGGTACGGGTGTCCCCCAGTATAGGCTAGGTAGGTACAGGTGTCCCCCCAATATAGGGTAGGTACAGGTGTCTCCCAGTATAGGCTAGGTAGGTACGGGTGTCCCCCAGTATTGGCTAGGTAGGTACAGGTGTCCCCCCAGTATAGGGTAGGTACAGGTGTCCCCCAGTATAGGCTAGGTAGGTACGGGTGTCCCTCAGTATAGGCTAGGTAGGTACAAGTGTCCCCCCAGTATAGGGTAGGTACAGGTGTCCCCCAGTATAGGCTAGGTAGGTACGGGTGTCCCCCAGTATTGGCTAGGTAGGTACGGGTGTCCCCCAGTATTGGCTAGGTAGGTACGGGTGTCCCCCAGTATAGGCTAGGTAGGTACGGGTGTCCCCCAGTATAGGCTAGGTAGGTACGGGTGTCCCCCAGTATAGGCTAGGTAGGTACGGGTGTCCCCCAGTATTGGCTAGGTAGGTACAGGTGTCCCCCAGGCTAGGTAGGTACAGGTGTTGACCCCCAGGCTATAGGTACAGGTGCCCTCTCCCCCCCCCCCCCCCCCAAAGTATTGGAACATGCGTCCCTAGGATAAATCTATTAAGTTTAGCGGCTGCAGTAGTTGATAGCTAGCAATAGGCTAGCTAGTTTAGGTGTCCCTCACCCCCTGAAATCCCCCCCCGGTATTGTTTATGGGGAGGATTATACCGCACACAACGTCATGATGCTGATGACATCAAGATATCATGCGCAGTACGATCTCCCCGTGGACCTTACAGGGAGCTGTGCAGGGAGGCTGCGGTAATGTATATAGCGGATGGATTGGGGCGGGGGACACCTAAATTAGCTAGCCTATTGCTAGCTATCAACTACTGCAGCCGCTAAACATGATAGATATATCCTGGGGACTCTCTGAGGCATGTAATACCTCCTGAGCGGCATACGAGACACTGTGTCGGGCATACCGCTCAGGAGGTTATGTGATTTTTGTTTTGTTTTGTTTTTTGTTTTTTTGTTTTCACAGGGCTTTTGTATACTTTCTACAGAATCGTAATCTCTAACAGTGCTTAGTTCCCTTTTTTTTTTTTTTTCCTCTTTATGAATTACTCCACATTGAATTAGTTTGTTTGATTACATTAACGAGCGTATTTCAAAAAGCTGGTGATTAGGAAAATCGCTGAAAATCAATCTCGTAAACTTAGCCCTACAGGTAAAACTACATCCTATTTACCCTTGCCAATGTTTCTGCAGTGCTTGTTTGTATGCAGAAAACGGACACAGGTACTTGTGCAGTCTGATTCCATTCTCCTTACATGCACATTTCCACTGACCCAGGCAGCGAAATAAGCTGCCTATAAACACCAGCAACTGTTGATGAGTTAGCTAGCAGATGGTTACTTCGCAGTCAGAGGCTTTGAGGGGATAAATTTAGTTTCATCTCTGGGTCAGTGGAGATTAGCACGTTAGACATTTTTGCGCATGACCGGTGAGGAGTGTGGCCTCAGCATCTTCACCATCCAACCATGCTGACTATAAATCGTCTACTAGAGAAAAGGCTTGCTAATTGGCAGATTGTTCATAGTCGGTATTGTGTACAAAGCTATGAACATAAACGCATCCCGTCGTTCACTTTGCATGAATATCTTGAAAGATAGATCATGGAACGATTGTTCATCGGTCGTTTTATACGATCGATCTTTCAGTGTGTATGTAGCTTTAGGTGATTGGCCATGCCCCATGAAGCCCCACCCTTTAAAGTGTGTGTGACTAAGTGGCTGGGCGTGGCTTCATGAGACTCACCTGACTGTATAAGCCAATCTGTTTCACTGCAGAATCAGTTATACAGGTTGGGACTGGCTGCAAGCTGCAAAAAAATCGGACCTCTTCCTACAGAACCATTTTTAATACCAATATTGTACTAACAAATGTTTGTAATTCACAATCCCGGGGGTATTGGCCTTTTTGGTGTCTTGAAATATGCCACATGTAGATGTGAACTTGCATTATTATTATTATTATTGTGGCCCCTTTTTTCGGGTATAACAGCGGTCCGGCGCTGTCAATTTTAGTACTCACATAAAATTAATATTTTTTTTAACAACTCATCCTCCAGGATGGCTAAAACATGAGAGGAAGCCTGCTCCACCCCGAAGGAAACACCCCCACAATTATTCAATTAGGCAGACCATATAGGTCCTCCTCTGCCATAGCCCCTCAGTTTTTAGTGTGTTTCCTACACCTGAAGGACACCCTATGAGGCAGTATAGTACCTGTCTCCTACGTTTTTCTTTTTTAGGCCTCCTTCCCCCTCCAGCGGACAGAACTGCGTGTCGAGCTTTTCTCACTTGTGGTGAAAGCAGAGAGAGCTCATGCATCCATGGGTGGCGGCGGCACGGATGGAGGTCTGATGCTGGCCGTGTCTGCGGGCAGAGTGAGTCTCCTAAGGCGAACGCGCGAGATCTCGCGAGACTTTGACTGTACGCGCGGGGAGGAGGCAGCGTGATGACGCACGGCGATTTCCGTATAAGGCGGAAGTTATTCAGTGTTCCCGGCGCCATTGCACGCTGGTCAGTGCTTGCAGAGGAAGGCATGGAGCAGTCAGACGCCTTACCCTCTGAGCCCAGCGGACCTCCGGAGGCTCCCACACAGCCGGCAGGACAGGTAAGAGTGGACAGACTATGGTGTGGCATTGCCAGAAAGTCTGTCCACAGGAAAAACTGCTGTTTTTTTCTATGGAGGTCGCTGGGAAAAGTTTTTTTTCCCTATAAATTCCTGTGTAAACTGCATGTAATATTTAGCTATCACAGGGCTTATGGGCATATTGTTCTCCATTGTGTTTTTACAGACTTCTTTACCTGAGGACCCTGGCCAACCTCAGAAGTCTGTTGACAAGTCCAGGCGCTGCAAAAATTGTAATATAAAATTGCCCAAATCTTGGACTAGATCACAGTGTGAGAAATGTTTAAAGTCTTCAACTACCCCTAAACCTCCAGACCCTTCGGTAGTTATGATGAACTTTATGGAATCCATGCGCAAGGAATTTTCCTCTACATTTAAGACATTTAGATCAGTCATGTCTTCTCCGGCTCAGTGGGCTGTACCGCAACTAACCCCACCCTTAGTGCCGACTCTACCAGTTCCATCGGGTGTTCAGCGCTCGCCCTCTCCAGCTCCCCCCCTAGCCATCCCGGCTAATTTTGAGGGGAGCCCATTGGTCCCCAACCCTCAGGATTTTGCGGTTTCTTCTTCCGCTGACTCCTTAGAGGAGGGGGAGGAGAGGAGTGGGCCTGATTCTGACCCTGAGGACGTTCCTAAGAAGTTATCCAAATACCTTTTTAACGCTGAGGAAACTTCAGAATTACTAAAAGCAGTTTATGACGCGGAGCAACTGGCTGAGCCAGTGGCCTCCTCAACTGCAAGAGATGATATTTATTCTGGCTTGGAGAGTTCAGAGGGTAGGACTTTTCCAGTCCATCCAGCCATTCAAAAGATTATATTATCGCAGTGGGAAGACCCGGAAAAAAGGTTATATATTCCCAGGTCTTTTAAGCGCAGATTTCCTTTTAATGAGGAAGATATCGCCTTATGGGAGAAATGTCCCAGACTGGATGCTGCTTTATCGCAGTATTCTAAGAATACTGATCTATCTTTTGAGGACGCAGGGGTCCTGAAAAACCCTATGGACAAAAAAGCTGAAAACTTATTAAAGAGGGCATGGGAATCTATTTCCTTCTCTTTTAAGCCGGCAATTTCAGCTATTTGTCTATCCCGCAACCTAAATAAGTGGCTAGCAGGGCTTAATAAACATTTAGTGGATGGTACACCTCATGCTACTATCCTAGAATCTTTTCCGGTGATTGCTCGATCAGTGGCGTTCTTAGCGGATGCGGCTACTGAATCCCTAAAATCGGCAGCCAGAGCTCTAGCGTTAATTAATACGGCTAGACGGGCCTTATGGCTAAATACTTGGGAAGGTGACATAGTCTCTAAACAAAAACTATGTGCAATGAAATTTGAGGGAGATCTCTTATTTGGCAAAGGATTGGAAGAAATCCTAGAGAGATCCTCTGGGAAAGGCAAAAAGTTTCCAGACAAAAGAAAGAAACAGCTTTTTCGTAAAAACTTTCGCAACAAAGGACAGTTTAACCAGAGGGAAACGAAATCGCAGCCCCAGAAAAAGAAATGGACATATAACTCCTCAAAATCAAAAACTCCTTTTCTCTTTAACAAACCAACCACCTCAAATCCAAGAGAAAATAAGTGACGGGGGACAGGTTGGGGGGAGACTGCTATTATTCAGCCATATGTGGACAAATATTACCACAAACAAGTTTATTTTGGACCTGCTGAAAACCGGTTACAAAATCGAATTCTCCTCCCGTCCTCCCCAAAACTTTGTCCTTACGGGGCTATCCAAGGACAAGGAAAAGGCATTGGCTCTGCTAGACTCAATAAGTACACTCCTGCATCAGAATGTGATTACCCGGGTTCCGGCTACCCAATACAGAAGGGGGTTTTACTCCAGAGTTTTCATGATACGCAAACCTTCCGGCAAGTACAGAATGATTTTAAATCTCAAACAATTAAACCCGTTCATTCAGGAAAAGAAGTTCCGAATGGAGAACATCTTTTCAATAAGGAATCTGATCCCAAGAGAAGCTTTTATGGCGACTCTAGATATCCAGGATGCGTATCTACATGTACCGATACACCCGGCATATCAACGCTACCTGAGATTTGCGATAAGAGTGGGGGATACAATCCACCACTACCAGTACCGAGCCCTTCCCTTTGGGATCTCTTCGGCTCCTCGCATATTTACGAAGATTATGGCAGAAATAACATCGTTTTTACATCTGCAGAAAATCCAAATAATTCCATATTTGGACGATCTGTTAATGATAGCAGACTCGACACAGACTCTTTTAAGCCATATAGATCTAACAATCCATTATCTTTCCCAGCTGGGATGGCTTGTGAATTACGACAAGTCAATGTTGATCCCAACCCAGAAAGTGAAGTTTCTCGGTTTTTGGGTGGATTCAATAAACGAAATTTTTCTGTTGCCGGAAGACAAGCAATTCAGTCTAATTCGCAAGATACAAGACTTCCGAACCAAGCCAAGAGTATCCCTGAGGGAGACTCTTGCTTTGTTGGGTTTGATGGCTTCGACGATACCGGGGATAGTCTGGGCACAATTTCACTCCCGTATTCTTCAGGAATGGTTCCTAACAGTATGGGACAGATCCAAGGAGAGTCTGGATCTGTCCTATTCGCTTCCACCCTGTGTGATCTCATCACTCCTTTGGTGGGAGGAGGTCACAAACCTCAATCAGGGTCGATTATGGAATCCGCCAGTTCAGAAGAGGATATATACGGACGCCAGTCTAGATGGTTGGGGAGCCCATCTAGAACATATCCAAGCTCAAGGACAATGGACTCCAGAGATTCAAGCCAAGTCTTCCAATTTCAGGGAACTCCTGGCAGTAAAATTGGCACTGCTCAGATTTCTCCCGACCATACAAAATTGCCATGTAACAGTATTATCAGACAATATGGTAACCGTATCTTACATTCAAAAGCAAGGAGGGACGAGATCAAAGATTCTACGAGATTTAGCGCTAGAGATTTTGCAGATAGCAGAAATCTACAGACGATCTCGGCAGTGCATATCAAGGGCTCTCTAAATATTTTAGCAGACCGATTAAGCAGAGAGCCGTGCACGGAAGCAGAATGGTCTCTCAACAAACAGGTATTCGACCTCTTAGTAGCTCAGTGGGGGCAGCCAACAGTGGATCTGTTCGCGTCCCCACAGAATGCAAAAGTGAAAACGTTCTTTTCACTTCATCCCTCATCCAACCTTGCACACCTGGATGCTCTAGCGGTGCCATGGCCAAAGGACCTTCTATATGCATTTCCCCCCTTCAACTTGATAGCGAAAGCCCTGTGGAAAATGGAGCGGGAGTCAGCTCTAGTAATTTTTGTGGCCCCCCACTGGCTGAGGAGGGCATGGTATTCGAAAATACTTCAACTCTCTATGCAAGGACCTTTGTTTCTACCCCCCAGGGGGGACCTTTTTATCTCAAGCCGAGATTTTGCACCCGAACCCTCAGAAATTTGCCCTAGCGGCCTGGCTCTTGAAGGGGAATCTCTGAAGTTAAGAGGATTCTCCAAAAGGGTTATCTCTACGTTAGTCAACTGCCGTAAGTTGACAACACGTAAGATTTACTGTAAAGTTTGGAGGGTATTTGCTGCTTGGAAGAAAAGAAAAAGCATAAAAGAGTCTACAATACCAAGTATCTTGGAATTTTTACAAGATGGTGTTGAACTAGGACTAGCCACTAGCACATTAAGGGCTCGTTTCCACTATCGCGAATCTGCATGCGTCCAACGCATGCAGATCCGCACATGTAATACAAGTGGATGGGCCTGTTTCCACTGTAGCGTTGTTGAGGTGCGTTTTTTTCAGCGTGAAAAAAACGCACAAAAGAGCCAACGATTTCGCCTGCGTCGGGAATCCGTGCGAATCGCCGCTAATGTATTTAATAGTAAAAACGCATGCGTTTGTTACATGCGTTTTTACCTGCGATTTCGTGTGCGATTTCGCACCTTTTTCAATTTTATTTAGCCCTGGCAGTGTCATGGTTAATTTCGCATGGCACCCTGCCATGCGAAATCGCAGGCGAAATCGCGGGTAAAAACGCATGTGGAAACGCATCCGCATGCGTTTTTACAAGCGTCGGAATGCGGCCGAAATCGCGTCGCAACAGTGGAAACAAGCCCTAAGAGTCCAGGTTGCGGCTCTATCCTTTTTTCTTAATTTCAAATTAGCCAAGGAACAGGCAGTTATTGATTTTTTTAAAAGCAGTATCCAGATCAAGACCAATCCCGTCAAAATTATTCCCTCCCTGGGACTTAAGTTTGGTTTTGAATTATTTAACTGAGTCTCCCTTTGAGCCCCTCAACTCAATTTCAATAAAATGGCTAACTCTAAAGGCGGCTTTTTTAGTCGCCATAACGTCGGCACGTAGGGTTGGGGACATTCAGGCCCTCTCGATAAAAGACCCATACATGACGGTTTTTCCTGATAGGATAGTCTTTAGAACAGATCCTACGTACCTCCCTAAAGTTTCTTCGGCCTTCCACAGATCACAAGATATTATTATTCCGTCCTTTTGTGATCCCCCTTCCAATGAAAAAGAGGGAAAATTTAACAAATTGGTTGTTAGGAAAATTCTGCTGTCCTATCTAGAAGCTTCAAAGCCCTTCAGAAGATCTAATCACTTGTTTGTAGCCTTCGCAGGGTCAAGGAAAGGGTTACAAGTTTCAAAAAGTACCATAGCGAGGTGGATTAGAGAGGTTATCACCTTAGCCTATGCCAACACAGGGCAGCCTATTCCCCAGGCTGTGAATGCACATTCTACCAGATCCCTAGCTACCTCCTGGGCTGAAAGATCAGGGGCTTCTTTAGAACAGATCTGTAAGGCAGCGACCTGGTCTAGTCATCAGACTTTTGTGAAGCATTATAGAGTCGATCTACTATCAGCTCAAGACTTATCTTTTGGGAGAAAAGTTCTACAAAACATCATCCCTCCCTAAGGTAACTTTATTAAACTTCTCGTTGGTCTCTCATGTTTTAGCCATCCTGGAGGATGAGTTGTTAAAACCCTGTTAGAACTTACCAGTAGCGGTATTTGAACGAATCCTCCAGGATGGCTACCTTAGTTCCCTCCCTATCCTGGGAGATATGAAATTAATTATTATACATGCATATTGTAATATTGTTTACTTTATGGGGTCCTCCTAGGTTGTACTCTACATTTACTGAGGGGCTATGGCAGAGGAGGACCTATATGGTCTGCCTAATTGAATAATTGTGGGGGTGTTTCCTTCGGGGTGGAGCAGGCTTCCTCTCATGTTTTAGCCATCCTGGAGGATTCGTTGAAATACCGCTACCGGTAATTTCTAACAGGGTTTTCTTTTTCCAAAATAGTTGAGGAGAAGCTTTTGTCCAATCTACAGTACCACCTTAAACACCCCTCTAAAATTTGGGTCAGATTCTTGGCTTCTAATTCCTTAAAAGAAATCTTAAAGTGAATTTGAACCCTAAATAATAAAAACAAACAGATATTTACCCAAGGCGGAGAAAGGCTCTGGCTCCTATAGAGCCTTCCTATTCCTCACGTTCCTCTTGTTCTAGTGCTGCATCCCCCCTTAGCAGTCTCTGACAGATGGATCAGTACAGAGCCGCCTGTCCTCCGGAGCACTCAGGCTCTTGAAGACTTCTGAAGCCTCCCGTGGTGGGAGATTTGAAGCAGGGAGACAGCACTGGAACGAGGGGACTGAGAGGAACAGAAAGGCTCTATTGGACCCAGAGACCCCCCCCCCCCCCCCCCACCACCATAAGGTAAGTATCTGCAATTTTTATTTTACTTAGGCTTCAGGTTCACTTTAAGCAAAATATGTGGCAAGTTACTTACCTGGGGCTTCTTACAGCCCTCTGAAGTCCTCCTGTGCCACCATGTTGTTCCGTTACTCCGTTGTCCCCCTCCGGACGCTGCATGTGCAACTCCGTGCTGTGTGCCTCCATTATGCTCCCATGGCCGGGAGCGTTCTGCAAGCAGCAAAAATTGCTACTGTGCATGCGCAGAACATGAGAGGACATAGGCCACGCATGCACAGTAGCCAGCAACTACCCGAGACGTCCTGAAGAAGCCCCATTTAAGTATCCGGCCACATTATATTTCCCTTAAAGCACAACTGTAGTGAGAGAGATATGGAGGCTGTCATATTTCTTTCCTTTTGAACCATACCAGTTGCCTGGCAGCTCTGCTGACCTATTTGCTGCAGTTGTGTCTGAATAACACCAGAAACAAGCATGCAGCCAATCTTGTCAGACCTGACAATGTCAGAAACACCTGATCTGCTGCATGCTTGTTCAGGGTCTGTTGCTAAAAGTATTAGGGGCAGAGGATATGCAGGATAGCCAGGTAACCGGAATTGCTCAAAAGGCAGTAAATATGGTAGCCTCCATATCCCTTTCACTTCAGTTTTCCTTTAACAAGCATTAACTGGGTTGGGCTCCCAGACGGAACAGAAATCATTGACTATAGCTGATTTGTAGAGAAGCTTCACCAGATATTTTCTCTTGAAAATGGCAATTTTATTTGTTTTTTGTTACATAAGACATGATTTTTAAACTTTGAAATTGTTGTCTAGATAGCTTTAGTAGCTATTACAGCGCACAGTGTGTAGCTCCTCTCTTCATGCTATGTGTGTATATTGCCTATGATGACAGTTTTTATCTTTGGTAGGTGACATCATCAGCCTTGGTGACAGACAGCTGACAGTCATGCATATGCCAGGACACTCCCGTGGAAGTATCTGCTTACATGACCGAGATCGGAAGCTACTTTTCAGTGGAGATGTAGCCTACGATGGTGCTATGATCGACTGGCTCCCTTACAGTAACATCTCGGAGTATGTCTTGTCCTGTGAACGCCTCAAGGGTCTGGTGGACAGGGGCGCGGTGGAGAAAGTGCTGCCGGGGCACTTCAATACATTTGGTGCAGAAAGACTGCACCGTTTAGCGTCCAACTACATAGCCAATGCTGGGGTGTGCCATAAACTTTCCACGTGTGCAATGAAGTCTGTGGCGGGATTAGCACTTCGTGTGACTAATTCCAGGAGAACATAGTAAACTAGATTACAGTGCCAATAACAAATGAAAGTCAAGGATTTCTATGCAAACATCTGAAACCAAACTAGATAACCTTCTATTCATCATGTAGGTTCCCTCATCCGGTTCTTGTATTCACACTGCAATGAAGGATACAAGTGAAAAGCCTATACAAGTCACCAGTGACAGAAACGTGAACATGCAGTGAAGCCGGCTCATCAGAAAACAGTTGGGTTGTCTTTAAAGCACACATGAACCAAGAGTGATGTGGAGGCGGCCATATTTATTTCATTTTAAAGTGAACCCAAAGTCAAAAAAGAAACTGATGAGAGAAGCAATTATATTTACCCTTCTATTCCTAAAATGACTTTTGGAGGGAGAAATCCCATTGTTTTACTTTATATTTAAACATTTACAAAGTAGATTGAAAGTTTTGTTGTCTCTGCTTAGTGACAGCCTATTAGGGGCCCTAAATTAAAATACATGAACTATTGACCTTTTACTATCTCCCTCCTGCTCTCAGTTGTACTCTGCCAGGCAAACGTTTAAGGCTGTAACCTGCTTATCAGTGAAGTTTACTATATTCCAGTCAAGGTACCAACAAGACAGAAGCTGTCACCTTTATGCTTCGAAATCAACTCTTTCAGGCAGCAAAATACAAGAAGTAAAACAGCGTGGTTATTTGTTTTGCACTTTACATACATGTTTATCTCATCATGTTGCCTCGAGTATACGTTAAACACCAGTTGCCTGGCAGTCCTGCTGTTCTCTTTGGCTGCTGTGGTGTCTGGATCACACACTTTAAACAAGCATGTGACTAATCCAGTCAAACTTGTTCAGGGTCTATGGCTAAAAATATCAGAGGAAGAGGATCACCAGGACAGCCAAGTACCTGGTGTTGTTTAAAAGGAATTTAATTATGGCAGCCTCCATGTCCCTCTCCGTTCAGGTGTACTTTAAGAGGAACTGGCACTATAGTAATTGTTGCACCTGTTAAACCTAGCATTATTGCTTACTTCAAAAATGTGACCTACCCTGTATCCTGAATTAGTAGTCAAACTTACTACTATCTGCACCTTGAGGTAACGGACATGCTAAATATGTTTTCGCTAACCTTTTATCTCCTATAGGTAATTTCTGCTGCTTCTTTCTTACCTACTGGGGTGCTGCTATTTTGCTTGTGATCTGAGCACTTTACACAGCAGTTTTGGAAAGTCCAGGGAATATTCTCTCAGTAATGTAACCTTCACCCTGTTATCTGAAGTAATTCTTAATCAACTGAGTTTATTATCTGTTCAGTGTCTCCAGAAAAGAGATTGGAGAAGGGTTGGAACTGCTATAAGCAGAAATTGGCTGTGATGCTGGGCATACACGGCTCGTTTTTGCCGCTCAATTCTGCAGTCGATTCTTATCTTCCGCTCGTTGTTCTTATCTTCTTCCATTCACTTCAGTGTTCTCCCCCAAAATGTTCACAGCCGGGTGGCATGAGAAGGTGCACGGGGGAAATGCAGGGCAGCTGCAACTGTGCTTACAGCATAGGAGGAGGATAAGGAGGCGAGCCGATGACAGCCGGGTGCTCACCAAAATTAGCCGGGTGCAGCACCCGGCTAAAAGAGCCTGGGGAGAACATTGCACTTCTATCACAAATCAAGCAGCGAAACGATCGAGCGGGAGATCAGACATGTTGGAAATTATCTATCGAGCCAACTAAATGGCTCAAAAACAAACCGTGTATTCCCAGCATAAGGCAACTAAGCATCCACCTGGAATAAATGGAAGAAGACGTATTGCATGGTGTGTGTGTGTGTGTGTGTGTGTGTGTACACTGGGATTCCCCCTGGGCCGCACCTTGCTCCCATTGATGAAATTCCTGCATCGCTCATTGATGTTGCAGGCTTTGCGGTGATTCAGAAACTTAAAGCGCAATGCGGTAAGTGTGCTAGGCTCTATTTACTTGCATTACTTTGCTGTAAAACGTGGTAATGCAACGCACACTTGCAAGTGTAAAAGGGGCATAATAATAATGGTCCATTTTAGAAAAAGCCGCTTTATTAAAATAAACCCTTGGGACATTTCTCACCTGCTCTAAACAAGACGTTTGTGCCATGGATGGTGGCAGCGCATCTGCTTGTATCCATCATAGATATACGGTATGCTGGGCTATGCTCACTGATTATTGTTTTAATTGTGTGCAGAGATGGCTAATGAGGTGCTAATAATTCCAGCTTGCATGCAGATGTATTATGTATCCATTATTGAATTGATCCAATCAGAATCAGCAGGAAGTGCATGTGATGGGCCTAATTCTAGGCTGTATACATTTTGCATTAAAGAGAACCCGAGATGGGTTTGAAGAATATTATCTGCATATAGAGGCTGGATCTGCCTATACAGCCCATCCTCTGTTGCTATCCCAAACCCCCCTAAGGTCCCCCTGCACTCTGCAATCCCTCATAAATCACAGCCACGCTGCTGACAAACAGCTTGTCAGAGCTGGCTGTGTTTATCTCTATAGTGTCAGTCTGCTGCTCTCCCCGCCTCCTGCAGAACTCCAGTCCCCGCCTGCATCCCTTCCCTCCCTGCTGATTGGAGGGAAGGGATGGGGGCAGGGACCGGAGCTATGCAGGAGGCGGGGGAGCAGCTGAGACTGACACTACAGATGTAAACACAGCCTCACAGCATGGCTGTGATTTATGAGAGAGTGCAGGGGGACCTTAGTGGGGTTTGGGATAGCAACAGAGGCTGGGCTGTATAGGCAGATCCAGCCTCTGCATGCAGATAACATTCTTTAAACACACCTCGGGTTCTCTTTAAATTTGTATTCAAGCAGGAATCGGTAGTCACTCATTGTGAGCCTATAGTAGTATATGCACTGAATCTCTACTGTCCTATTCATATGGAAGGGGAGGACTAAATGCACAGACTGTATTGAATGTAATGCTGGTATTATGTTCAGAATTTGCTAAGTAGAAACACTGAATGAAATGTTAATTTATTATTAGGCTAAAAACATGTATGGATAAATGGCTTTTCACTTTAAATGCAGTATTAGCATTTTACTTTTAAAGTGGGCTGCGGTGGGGGAGGCGGGTGTCAGTTACACACACACACACACACACACACACACACACACACACACACACACACACACACACACACACACACACACACACACACACACACACACACACACACACACACACACACACACACACACACACACACACACACACACACACACACACACACACACACACACACACACACACACACACACACACACACACACACACACACACACACACACACACACACACACACACACACACACACACACGTTCTTGTTGTTTTACTTAAGCTTCCCCTGTAGAGGATGGATGTGCCATGGTGTCCCCAGCACTATACTGTGAAGATTGGTATGTTTCATAGTAAGGGCCTGTATTTTCATGCAGCCTGACTAAGGCCGCATACACACATCAGACCATAGTCTTTGGAAAATGAAAGATCACAGACCAATCTTACCACCCTTCATGTAGTATGAGAGCCATACCTTCACAGTCTATTCTTTGGAGCTGAACTCCCCATCAGAAAAAAATCTTTGCAAGATGCTGCACACACAGATGCTGTACAGACGCAAAAGATCAGTATCTGCAAAAGATCTGTTCCTGCCAAAGATCCGTTCCTGCAAAACGCATTCATAGTCTATGATATCTGCAGATCCTCATACACACCTTGTTTAACTGACATTCATCTGCAGATCAGGCAATCATCTGCAGATCTGAAAATCCATCCTGGTGGATCTGATCTGCAGATTAATGTCTCTTAAACAAGGTGTGTATGAGGATCTGCAGATCTCATAGACTATGAATGCATTTTGCAGGAACGGATCTTTTGCAGGAACAGATCCTTTGCAGATACTGATCTTTTGAATGTCTACAGCATCTGTGTGTGCAGCATCTTGCAAAGATTTCTGTCTGATGGGGAGTTCAGCTCCATAGAAAAGACTGTGAAGGTTTGGCTCTCATACTACATGGAAGGGGGTAAAATTGTGATCTCTCATTTTCCAAAGACTATGGTCTGATGTGTGTATGAGCCTTAAGCCCTGCTGGATTCCAAGGTATTAGCGCTTTTTAACATCAAAAAGTTTGGTGATTTTGCTGCGATTCTAATCGTGGAAAGACAACCGCATCTGAAAAGCTGCATGCAGTAAATCTCGAGTGCAGCGCAATCACGGCAGAATCGCTGTCGGTCTGAAACCATCCTTATGCTGGGTACACACAATGAGTTTTTTTTCGGTAAATTTTCTGTCCGATCGATATTCGATGCTCTTATCTATTTCCATTCACTTCTGTGAGAAATCGATCAGAAAAAACGATCGAAAATAAGATTGGACATGTCGGAAATAATCTATCTAATTACGCAAAATTGTATGGTGTGTACCTAGCATTATACCTTTACCTGTGAAGATGTAGAGAAATGACCACAAAGACTCACTGTTTACCAGTTAGTGCGAGATTATGCGTTATGCATTAGAGGCATGCGTTTGTTGATGAGGATGTCTGGGGTCTTAATGCAGAATTCATAACTGCTTGTGGGGGTGTCGGAGTTCTTTAGGCTGAAACCAGGTGACTATAATACAGTATGTGTCCTTTCGCATCCTCTGTATGCTTAAACAAGGATTAAGGTCTGACACAGTGCATGAACTAGTCCCTTTTCAGTTATTCTGTATGGTAGAGGCACATATAGTGATACTTTGCTCTTTGATGGACTATCTCAGATGCTTCCTGGTTGCTCCATCATGCACCAAGCAGGTGTGATGGCTCTGAAGCCTAAATTCACCCTAGGGCAGGGATGTCAAACTCAATCATGTATGGGGCCAAAATATTACAATCTAAGTCGTGGGCCAGATTGTTTATTGAAATTTAACATTTATTGAAAAGTGTTAAAATGCATGCATGTTCAGGGTCTGTGGCTTAAAGCTTATGCCTGGTACACGCAATAAGATTTTCTGGCAGATTCACTGCCAGATCGATTATCTCCAACAGGTCTGATTGATTTTCTGTTCAACTGTTCGAAAAGTTCCTCTGCGCACCTTCCATGAGTTAAGACCAAATACTTTATTAAACCATCATAGAAAATAACAAAAGTTAGAACAGCATGCAAGCTGACGCGTTTCTGACCCTACCGGGTCCTTAGTCGTAGCTGATATGACATGAATCCAGCAGTCCTTTAATACCCAGAGACCACACCTACCTCCACCACCACACCTATACAGGTTCATTCTTAAAGGGGAAATACCCCAGGTGGAGGGAGAATGGACTCCAGCATATTGCGCTATAGTTTGCATACAAATATCTTAAAATTGTAAACATTACATTAAAAAACAACCACTTTCACAAGCTGATAAGACTAGCCGACTTGATTTTCTGTCCACTTCTATGGAAAATTGATTGGAAATCAGATTGGACATGTTGAAAATACTCTCTGACCGTAAATCTGCAAGAAAATCTCATCACGTGTACCAGGCATTCGAGGCAGATGATCAGCAGGACAGCCAGGCAACTTGTTTAAAAGGGAATGAATGTCAACCTCCATGTCCCTTTCATTTCAGGTGAAGGTTGGACAAATTGCTGATTTACTGTAGTGCTTTATGCAATTCAGCATCACCAGTGCCACCCAGTGGCTAAATCCCATAATGAAACAAGCTTGCAGAATGTAGAAACAGCTGCTAGAGTGCAAACTGCCTTGTCGTTCTCAGTAATGTATAATATAGTAAGCTAAACGTAGTGCAATTGCAAAAGCAAGGGTAATTTTTCCAGTGTTTTATATTTATGAAATATAATCTTTAAAGCCTGTGATTATAATCACCAAAAATATTTTCACACATTCCATTTCCATTTCAAATATTATAAGCTATATAAGTATATGTAAAGTTACAGGTATTGTTTTATAATATATAGATCTATATATGCTAAATCATGATTTTAAGAATGTATTTTATACAAATGCAGAGAGCAGATTTACATTGTGAAGTGCATTATTTGTCCCTCCAAAGTAACTTTGTAATGCTTTTTTTTGCCAAAATATATATATATATAACTATATATGCAAATAAAAGAACTATGAACCATCTAGTGTCTGTTTTTGGGATTACTGGTAACTGACTGATTCCTTACGGTCATGAACAATTGATATTTTGTTGGGTAATATTTATTTCATAAGCATATTGTGTCAGATTGAGGGTAGGTTCACAGTGCGACGTTAAAGTTGCGCATTATAGCCTTTTCTAACGCGTACAAACGCACTGCAATGCAAAGTCAATGCTACTTTCACAGTGCATGCGTTGCGTTATAGTGTAACGCACGTTCTGTGAAAGTAGTGCTTGCAGTGCGTTTGGCATGTTATGGGCTGCGTTACTGTGTTTGCACATGCTCAATGGTTTTTTTTTTATTAAAAAAAAAACGAACACATGCGCCGTTTTGGTCGCATCAGGAAGCAAGGATAAGGGCACATTAGATGCGACGTTAAGGTCGCATTGAAATGACAGCTAGACGCAACGCAATATAGCATAACATGTACTAACACATTATGCTTTTGCGTTACTACCTGCGGTGCGACTTTAACGTTGCACCAAAAACCGCAACGTCAACTGTAAACGTAGCCTGAAGCTAATGGGAATAAAAAATGAACCAGATAATTTCCTAAGGAGAGGGAAGGCTCAGGGTTCTACAGAGCCTTACCGCTCTCCTCAAAGTCCCCTCGTTTAAGCGCTGGCTCCCTGTCTATTCCCCCACCGTGGGAGGCTTTGGGAGCCCGAGTTCTCCTGAATATGGGCGGCTCCATACTGCTCGTGCTAGCGCAGTACGGAATGCCCCCTTCAGGAGCCCGTAAGCTTCCGAAGCCTCCGGCGACAGCAGTATTTGACCAATTCGTTGAATGCTGCTACCATGGAGCCAGCGCTAGAATGAGGGATCCGTGAGAGGTGTGGGAAGGTGCAGTGTTCCCCAACCCTGTCCTCAAGGCCCACCAACAGTGCATGTTTTGTATAAATCCACATAAGTAGTGTGCGGAATGCGGCAACGCATATTTTTGTACGTGTTGCGGTCCGCAACAGCACTAATTGCAGTAAGAAATGCGTCCAATAATATGCATGGCAGGCGGCCGGCCGACTGGTGAGCCGTCAAAAACGAAACTAAGTGAAAGCAGGGGACCGGAGGATTCCAGAGCGGCTCCGAGGGCACAGGACTGCTGCAGGGGGCTGGTAATAGCCCTAGGTAAGTGAAACTCTTTACCCCCTGTTCATTTAAGGTTCCCTTTAAGTATTAGACTAAGGAGTCGAGGAGTCGGAGCCATTTTGGGGAGTCGGAGTTGGAGTCGTGATTTCATAAACTGAGGAGTCTGAGTTGGAGTCAGGAGATTTTTGTACCCACTCCACAGCCCTGGTTTACTGCAAAAAATGTACTGTTGGTGGGCCTTGAGGATAGGGTTGGGGAACTCTGCTCTATAGGGCCCAGAGCCTTCCCTCTCCTTAGGTAAGTATCTGGTTGATTTTTTTTTTTTTTTTTTACCCGATTCCCATTTACTTTAACCACTTAAAGAGGCACTGTCGTGAATCTTAAAATTTAAAACACATACAAATAATAAGTACCGTACAATTCTACCAGAGTAAAATGAGCCATAAATTATTTTTCTCCTATGTTCCTGTCATTTACAATAAGTACAAATCTGTCATTACTGGCAGATTTTGGACTAGCCCATCTTCTCATAGGGGGATTCTCAGGGTATTTTTAAAAGCACTTAGGCCCAGTGCACACCAAAAACCTCTAGCAGATCTGCAAAACGCTAGAGGTTTTTGAAGCAGATTTCATAGCGATTCTAGGCATGTTTAGAGACGTTTTCTAAACATGCCTAGCGTTTTTGTGTATCAGATTGCAGACATTCTTACAGTATAAGCTGTTACTGAACAGCTTCTGTAACAAAAACGTCTGGAAAACCGCGCTGATCTAGCGTTTTTCAGAGCGGTTTTCCACTTTCCTATACTTTAACATTGATGCAGAAACGCCTCAGAAATCTCAAAAATGCTGCAGCCTTTGAGTTTGCGTTTGTGGAAAAAAACGAACCTCTCTTGTGTGCACCATCCCATTCACTTTCATTAGCCAAGCGGTTTTTCCCCCTGCAAGCGGTTAAAAAAAACGCTTCAGAACCGCTCTGGTGTGCACCAGCCCTTAGTGAATGGCAGTTGCTCCGTCCAACTGCCAAAATAGTGTACAGTGAGCAGGGAGGCTGGCCAGCATCTTTGTATAAATATTTTTCAGGGAATGTCTTTATAAAGAATAAAGGCCATGCTGCAAATCCCCTATGGAGAGATGGACTAGCCCAAAACCTTTCGGTAATGTCAGATTTCTACTACTTACTGTGAGTGACACCAGCATAGGAGAGAAGTAATTTATGGCTCATTTTACTTTTGGAGAAATGTACTTCTTATTTGTATGTGTTTTTTAAATTTTAAGATTTTTGCGGCAGTTCCTCTTTAATGATAATCGGACTTATTAAAACGTCCTGCTAGAGTCTCTTATTGGCTCCAGGATGTTTTTATAAGTCAAACAGTGCTGCTGCTGCTGTGCGTGTGCACGTGAGATTAGTAAAATAAAAAAACTCCATAAAAATACACCTTTATTTCCAAATAATATATTGTCACCGTACTTTGTACTAGGAACATAATTAAAATGTTGTGATAACCAGGAAAGATAGGCAGATAAAATCTGTGTACTTAATGTACAGTAGTAGTGTTTATATTAAAACTTGAGGGGATTAAATTGGAGAAATAGTGTATTTTTTCCTTGTTTCACCCTTTAAAATGCATAGAAAATAAAGTAATTACTGAAAACAAATATCGATACCAAAAAGCCTAATTAGTGGTGAAAGAAACAAGATATAGATCATTTTATTGTGATTAGTAGTGATTAAGCTGTTGGCAAATGAAAGGGATGAGCACTAAAAGGTGAACATCGCTCTTGTCCATTAGGGTAAAAACGCCTTTGGGATGAAGTGGTTAATCACAGATGTTGAACTGGACTTGTAGGAGAACTGTAGTGAGAGGTATATGGAGGCTGCCATGTTGATTTCCTTTTAAACAATACCAGTTGCCTGGCTAACCTGCAGATCTGCCTCTAATACTTTTAGCCCTAGACCCTGAACAAGCATGCAGCAGATCAGGTGTTTCTGACATTTTTGACAGATCTGACAGGATTAGCTGCATGCTTGTTTCTGGTATGATTCACCCTACTGCAGGCAAATAGCTCAGCAGGGCTGCCGGGCAACTGGTATTACTTAAAAGGAAATAAATATGGCAGCCTCCATATACCTCTCACTACAGTTCTCCTTTAAAGAGAGTCTGAAGCGAGAATAAATATTGCTTCAGACCTCATAGATAGCAGGGGCATGTGTGCCCCTGCTAAAACGCCGCTATCCCGCGGCTTAACGGGGGTCCCTTCAACCCCAAATCCTCTCCGTACAGCGGGGGAGCGCTTCCGCATTGGGGCAGGGCTAACCACCGCAGCCCTGCCCCACGTGCGTCTGTCAGACGCGTATCTCCGCCTCTCCCCCGCCCCTCTCAGTCTTCCTTCACTGAGAGGGGCGGGGGAGAGGCGGCGATGCGCGTCTGATAGACGCGACTAGAGGCAGGGCTGCAGCCGTTAGCCCTGCCTCCAGGAAACGAAAATTTCACGACCAAGTTTGCGACCAAGGTTTGCGGGGGTGGGTTCGGGGGTGAAGGGACCCCCATTTAACCGCGGGATAGCGGGGTTTTAGCAGGGGCACACATGCCCCTGCTAACTATGGGCTCTGAAGCGAGAATTATTCTCGCTTCAGAGTCTCTTTAAGGCAGAAATATTTGAACTGCCATTTGCGTCCTTTCAGGCTCTTTTACACTTTAGTGTTGCAGCTAAGCAATTTTACCACAAGAGGCTGCTAAGTCAATGAAAGTCTATGTAGACTTTCATACTTAAAGGGAAGGTTCAGGGAGGGAGGTAAAAAAATAAAAATCAATATCCACTTACCTGGGGCTTCCTCCAGCCCGTGGCAGGCAGTAGGTGTCCTCGCCGCCGCTCCGCAGGCTCCCGGTGGCCGACCCGACCTGGCCAGGCCGGCTGCCAGGTCGGGCTCTGCTGCGCTCCAAGGCCTGGCACGCAGGCGCAGTACAGCCCGGCGGACGTCCGATGACGTCAGCGCGCCCGCGTGGGACGCAGAAGTGCCAGGCCTTAGAGCACAGCAGAGCCCGACCTGGCAGCCGGCCAGGTCGGGTCGGCTACCGGAGACCACCGGGAGCCTGCGGAGCGGCGGCGAGGGCACCTCCTGCCTGCCACGGGCTGGAGGAAGCCCCAGGTAAGTGAATATTGATTTTTATTTTTTTACCTCCCTCCCTGAACCTTCCCTTTAATGCAACAGAAGTAGTTAAATTGCTGCAATCCCATCGCAAAGTCAACAGTGCATTACCACATTTGTGCCTACCACACGGATTATGCAGTAATGCAAGTCTATGGTGACACAGTAAGTATAAACGATGGAGCTCAGTGCGGTGGGGACTGTCTGGAATCCCACTAATGTACTTCTAGTGCAGGGAGGACTGCACTGAACAGGGGTGGCCTATGCATATGACCCTGTTGGCGCACTCTGCCGCAGAGTAATTTAAAATACTAATTTGTGCGGTGATCCCTTCGCAGGCTGCTATGCCACGGGGTCCCCACACAAATGTAGAAGCCACCTAAAGCAAAACTGGGAAATTTGTAATGCAGAGTTTTTTATACTTCCATCAGTAGGGGGAAGCCTTTGGATCCTGAGAAGGCTTCCCTCTTCCTACGTCAATCCACTCCAGTGCTAGGACTCCCAAAATTGTGGCCTCCCTACGCAGTAGCAATGTCCCGCTCAGGTTCCGAAACGCTGAGCCGGACTGGGTCCGTGCTACTGGCACAGGCAACACATGCAGTAACACTGACCCAATGTGGCCTTACGAAGAAAGCTGTGTGGGTCTGTGCTAGTGCGCATATGTGAGCTGTTTCTTATTATTATTATTGATTTATAAAGCGCCAACATATTCCGTGGCGCTGTACAAAGTCTACAAGTCTACAAGTCTTTTTTGGGGGAGGGGAGTCCCAGCGCTGGAACAGACCTGCAGAGAATGGGGAAGCCTCTTTAGGATCCAGAGGCTTCACCCTCCTGAGGTGAGTACCCTATGGGAGCAATATTTCCCCCTTGTTTTTTATTATTTCAAAACAAAAGGATTGGAAAAAAATTCTTCTGATCAAATGTTCATTGAAAAACTGTTTCTTTCCTTAACCACTTCCCGACCGCCGTATTGACAATTGGCGGCCGGGAAGTGGACCCCGCAAGGACCGCCGTATAGACAAATGGCGGCGGTCCTTGTAGGGGCATGGGCGGAGCGATCGCATCATCCGTGACGCGATCCTCCGCCTGTCGCCGCTCACCCGCCGCAACATCCCGCCGGCAATACGGAAGCGCCGGCAGGGTGTTAACCCGACGATCGCCGCATACAAAGTGTATAATACACTTTGTAATGTTTACAAAGTGTATTATACAAGCTGCCTCCTGCCCTGGTGGTCCCAGTGTCCGAGGGACCACCAGGGCAGGCTGCAGCCACCCTAGTCTGCACCAAGCACACTGATTTCCCCCCCCCCTGCCCCAGATCGCCCACAGCACCCATCAGACCCCCCCCCTGCCCACCCCCCAGACCCCTGTTTGCACCCAATCACCCCCCTAATCACCCATCAATCACTCCCTGTCACTATCTGTCAACGCTATTTTTTTTTTATCCCCCCCCCCTGCCCCCTGCTCCCTCCTGATCAACCCCCCACCCCTCAGATTCTCCCCAGACCCCCCTCCCCATGTACTGTATGCATCTATCCCCCCTGATCACCTGTCAATCACCCATCAATCACCCCCTGTCACTGCCACCCATCAATCACCCCCTGTCACTGCCACCCATCAATCACCCCCTGTCACTGCCACCCATCAATCAGTCCCTAACCTGCCCCTTGCGGGCAAACTGATCACCCACCCACACCAATAGATCGCCCACAGATCCGACATCAGATCACCACCCAAGCGCAGTGTTTACATCTATTCTCTCCTCTAAACACCCACTAATTACCCATCAATCACCCATCAATCACCCCCTATCACCACCTGTCACTGTTACCCATCAGATCAGACCCTAATCTGCCCCTTGCGGGCACCCAATTACCCGCCTACACGCTCAGATTGCCCTCAGACCCCCCCTTATCAATTCGCCAGTGCAATATTTACATCTGTTCTCCCCTGTAATAACCCACTGATTACCTGTCAATCACCTGTCAATCACCTATCAATCACCCATCAATCACCCCCTGTCACTGCCACCCATCAATCACCCCCTGTCACTGCCACCCATCAATCACCCGCTGTCACTGCCACCCATCAATCAGCCCCTAACCTGCCCCTTGCGGGCAATCTGATCACCCACCCACACCAATAGATCGCCCGCAGATCCGACGTCCGATCACCTCCCAAGTGCAGTGTTTACATCTGTTCTCTACCCAAAACACCCACTAATACCCATCAATCACCCCCTGTCACTGCTACCTATCAGATTAGACCCCTATCTGCCCCTAGGGCACTCAATCACCCGCCCACACCCTCAGAATGCCCTCAGACCCCAGCCCTGATCACCTCGCCAGTGCATTGCTTGCATCTATTCCCCCCTCTAATCACACCTTTAAACACCCATCAATCACCTCCTGTCACCCCCTAGCACACCTACCCATCAGATCAGGCCCTAATTTGCCCCGTGTGGGCTCCTGATCACTCGGCCAAACCCTCAGATCCCCCTCAGACCCCCTTCCAATCACCTCCCCAGTGCATTGATTGCATCTATTTTCCCCTCTAACCACCCCCTGAGACACCCATCAATCACCTCCTGTCACCCCCCTAGCACTCCTATCCATCAGATCAGGCCCAATACAACCTGTCATCTAAAAGGCCACCCTGCTTATGACCGGTTCCACAAAATTCGCCCCCTCATAGACCACCTGTCATCAAAATTTGCAGATGCTTATACCCCTGAACAGTCATTTTGAGACATTTGGTTTCCAGACTACTCACGGTTTTGGGCCCGTAAAATGCCAGGGCGGTATAGGAACCCCACAAGTGACCCCATTTTTGAAAAAAAGACACCCCAAGTGTTAGGTGTATGACGAGTTCATAGAAGATTTTATTTAAGTTAGCGGAAATTGATTTTTATTGGGTTTTTTTCACAAAGTGTCATTTTTCACTAACTTGTGACAAAAAATAAAATCTTCTATGAACTCGCCATAGACCTAACGGAATACCTTGGGGTGTCTTCTTTCTAAAATGGGGTCACTTGTGGGGTTCCTATACTGCCCGGGCATTTTAGGGGCCCTAAACCGCGAGGAGTAGTCTAGAAAACAAATGCCTTAAAATGACCTGTGAATAGGACGTTGGGCCCCTTAGCGCACCTAGGCTGCAAAAAAGTGTCGCACATGTGGTACCGCCGTACTCAGGAAAAGTAGTATAATGTGTTTTGGGGTGTATTTTTACACATACCCATGCTGGGTGGGAGAAATTTCTATGTAAATGGACAATTGTGTGTAAAAAAAATCAAACAATTGTCATTTACAGAGATATTTCTCCCACTTAGCATGGGTATGTGTAAAAATACACCCCAAAACAATACACCCCAAAACACATTATACTACTTCTCCTGAGTACGGCGGTACCACATGTGTGGCACTTTTTTACACCCTAAGTACGCTAAGGGGCCCAAAGTCCAATGAGTACCTTTAGGATTTCACAGGTCATTTTGCGACATTTGGTTTCAAGACTACTCCTCAAGGTTTAGGGCCCCTAAAATGCCAGGGCAGTATAGGAACCCCACAAATGACCCCATTCTAGAAAGAAGACACCCAAAGGTATTCTGTTAGGAGTATGGTGAGTTCATAGAAGATTTTATTTTTTGTCACAAGTTAGCGGAAAATGACACTTTGTGAAAAAAAACAATTAAAATCAATTTCCGCTAACTTGTGACAAAAAAATAAAAACTTCTATGAACTCACCATACTCCTAACAGAATACCTTGGGGTGTCTTCTTTCTAAAATGGGGTCATTAGTGGGGTTCCTATACTGCCCTGGCATTTTAGGGGCCCTAAACCGTGAGGAGTAGTCTTGAAACAAAAATGACCTGTGAAATCCTAAAGGTACTCATTGGACTTTGGGCCCCTTAGCGCAGTTAGGGTGCAAAAAAGTGCCACACATGTGGTATCGCCGTACTCGGGAGAAGTAGTATAATGTGTTTTGGGGTGTATTTTTACACATACCCATGCTGGGTGGGAGAAATACCTCTGTAAATGACAATCTTTTGATTTTTTTACACACAATTGTCCATTTACAGAGATATTTCTCCCACCCAGCATGGGTATGTGTAAAAATACACCCCAAAACACATTGTACTACTTCTCCCGAGTACGGCGATACCACATGTGTGGCACTTTTTTGCACCCTAACTGCGCTAAGGGGCCCAAAGTCCAATGAGTACCTTTAGGATTTCACAGGTCATTTTGAGAAATTTTGTTTCAAGACTACTCCTCACGGTTTAGGGCCCCTAAAATGCCAGGACAGTATAGGAACCCCACAAATGACTCCATTTTAGAAAGTAGACACCAAAGATATTCTGTTAGTAGTACGGTGAGTTCATAGAAGATTTTATTTTTTGTCACAAGTTAGCGGAAATTGATTTTTATTGTTTTTTTTCACAAAGTGTCATTTTCCGCTAACTTGTGACAAAAAATAAAATCTTCTATGAACTCACCGTACTACTAACGGAATACCTTGGGGTGTCTTCTTTCTAAAATGGGGTCATTTGTGGGGTTCCTATACTGTCCTGGCATTTTAGGGGCCCTAAACCGTGAGGAGTAGTCTTGAAATGAAATTTCTCAAAATGACCTGTGAAATCCTAAAGGTACTCATTGGATTTTGGGCCCCTTAGCGCAGTTAGGGTGCAAAAAAGTGCCACACATGTGGTATCGCCGTACTCAGGAGAAGTAGTTTAATGTGTTTTGGGGTGTATTTGTACACATACCCATGCTGAGTGGGAGAAAGATCTCTGTAAATGGACAATTGTGTGTAAAAAAAATTAAAAAATTGTCATTTACAGAGATATTTCTCCCACCCAGCATCGGTATGTGTAAAAATACACCCCAAAACACATTATACTACTTCTCCAGAGTACGGCAATACCACATGTGTGGCACTTTTTTGCAGCCTAACTGCGCTAAGGGGCCCAAAGTCCAATGAGCACCTTTAGGCTTTACAGGGGTGCTTACAAATTAGCACCCCCCAAAATGCGAGGACAGTAAACACACCCCACAAATGACTCCATTTTGGAAAGTAGACACTTCAAGGTATTCAGAGAGGGGCATGGTGAGTCCGTGGCAGATTTCATTTTTTTTTCGTCGCAAGTTAGAAGAAATGGAAACTTTTTTTTTTTTTTTTTTGTCACAAAGTGTCATTTTCCGCTTACTTGTGACAAAAGTTAATATCTTCTATGAACTCACTATGCCTCTCAGTGAATACTTTGGGATGTCTTCTTTCCAAAATGGGGTCATTTGGGGGGTATTTATACTATCCTGGAATTCTAGCCCCTCATGAAACATGTCAGGTGGTCAGAAAAGTCATAGTTGCTTGAAAATGGAAAAATTCACTTTTAGTACCATAGTTTGTAAACTTTATAACTTTTACCCAAACCAATAAATATACACTGAATGGGTTTTTTTATCAAAAACATGTTTGTCCACATTTTTCGCACTGCATGTATACAGAAATTTTACTTTATTTGAAAAATGTCAGCACAGAAAGTTAAAAAAATCATTTTTTTCCCAAAATTCATGTCTTTTTTGATGAATATAATAAAAAGTAAAAATTGCAGCAGCCATCAAATAGCACCAAAAGAAAGCTTTATTAGTGACAAGAAAAGGAGCCAAAATTCATTTAGGTGGTAGGTTGTATGAGCGAGCAATAAACCGTGAAAGCTGCAGTGGTCTGAATGGAAAAAAAGTGGCCGGTCCTTAAGGGGGGTAAAGCCCACGGTCCTCAAGTGGTTAATCGATAAAAATGTTGGTTGAATAGTTTATGGCCGCCTCCAGAACTCCAGCTTTCATGTAAATTGTAGGCAGCTTGGAATTTGACCAATAAAATAAACCTGTCCGTTTTGTTTGGCTGGGGTAGGAACACACTAGGCAGAATCGCATATGTGTTTTCCACTATGTGCTATGGAAACGGATATGAGATTCTGCCTAGTGTGTTCCTACCCTCAAGCTGCATACAGTTTGCATGTGAGCCCAAATTCTTAGCATCCGGTCTACAAATCGCAAGCACTTAGAAAAGCACTGCTAGTGGGTCTTATAGCCAGTAAGACCAGAAGCTTTAAATAACGTGATTTATTTTTTTTTTACCGGCTGAGGGCTGATGCACACCAAGAGCGCTTCTGATTGCTTTTAAAAACGCTAGCACTTTGAAAAGCGCTTGGCTAATGTATTTGTATGAGATGGATTACACCAGAGTGATGTGTTTTTTGTTTTTTTTTCCCCAAACGCAAATGCGGGTCCTGCAGCATTTCTGAGGCGATTCAACCTCAATGTGAAGCATAGGAAAGTGGAAAATCACTCATAGGGCTTGTTCACACTAAGAGCGATATTGCTCTTTCTGTTTAAGCGCTGGCGATGTTAAAAATCGCCTTAAAAGTGCTAGTGCAATGATGCTCAATGTGAGTGTTTTCACGAGTGATGCGCTTTCTATTGAATCGCAAATGTGGCTACTGCACTATTTTATGAGCGTTTGTGAATCAACAGAAAGTATAGGGAAATCGCAATCGAAAGTGCTTGAAAAAGCGCTTTAACCACTTGAGGACCGCCCCCAGCCGATGGGCGGCGGCAAAGACCGGGCCCAAACGACCGCAATACGCCCATCGGCGGGGGCGGCTGCGGGAGTGGCTGTGCGGCGATCGCGTCATTCGTGACGCGATCAGCCGCCGGGGACTGGCTCCGCCCACCGTTCGTTGTAACCCGCCGGCCGTTCGGAAGCGCCGGCGGGTTACTAGCACCCGGATCGCCGCATGTAACAAGTATAATAGGCTTTGTAATGTATACAAAGCCTATTATACTGGCTGCCTCCTGCCCTGGTGGTCCCAGTGTCCGAGGGACCACCAGGGCAGGCTGCAGCCACCCTAGTCTGCACCCAAGCACACTGATTTCCCCCTCCCCTGCCCCCTGATCGCCCACAGCACCCCTCAGACCCCCCCCTGCCCACCCCCCAGACCACTGTTTGCACCCAGTCACCCCCCTAATCACCCATCAATCACTCCCTGTCACTATCTGTCAACACTATTTTATTTTTAAGTCCCTAATCTGCCCCCTACTCCCTCCTGATCACCCCCCCACCCCTCAGATTCTCCCCAGACCCCCCCCCAGACCCCCCCCCCGTGTACTGTATGCATCTATCCCCCCTGATCACCTGTCAATCACCTGTCAATCACCTGTCAATCACCCGTCAATCACCCGTCAATCACCCCCTGTCACTGCCACCCATCAATCAGCCCCTAACCTGCCCCTTGCGGGCAATCTGATCACCCACCCACACCAATAGATCGCCCGCAGATCCGACATCAGATCACCTCCCAAATCCATTGTTTACATCTCTTATCTCCTCTAAACACCCACTAATTACCCATCAATCACCCCCTATCACCACCTGTCACTGTTACCCATCAGATTAGACCCTAATCTGCCCCTTGCGGGCACCCAATCACCCGCCCACACGCTCAGATTGCCCTCAGACCCCCCCTTATCAATTCGCCCGTGCAATATTTACATCTGTTATTCCCTGTAATAACCCACTGATCACCTGTCAATCACCCATCAATCACCCCCTGTCACTGCCACCCATCAATCACCCCCTGTCACTGCCACCCATCAAACAGCCCCTAACCTGCCCCTTGCGGGCAATCTGATCACCCACCCACACCAATAGATCGCCCGCAGATCCGACATCAGATCACCTCCCAAATCCATTGTTTACATCTCTTATCTCCTCTAAACACCCACTAATTACCCATCAATCACCCCCTATCACCACCTGTCACTGTTACCCATCAGATTAGACCCTAATCTGCCCCTTGCGGGCACCCAATCACCCGCCCACACGCTCAGATTGCCCTCAGACCCCCCCTTATCAATTCGCCCGTGCAATATTTACATCTGTTATTCCCTGTAATAACCCACTGATCACCTGTTAATCACCCATCAATCACCCCCTGTCACTGCCACCCATCAATCACCCCCTGTCACTGCCACCCATCAAACAGCCCCTAACCTGCCCCTTGCGGGCAATCTGATCACCCACCCACACCAATAGATCGCCCGCAGATCCGACATCAGATCACCTCCCAAATCCATTGTTTACATCTCTTATCTCCTCTAAACACCCACTAATTACCCATCAATCACCCCCTATCACCACCTGTCACTGTTACCCATCAGATTAGACCCTAATCTGCCCCTTGCGGGCACCCAATCACCCGCCCACACGCTCAGATTGCCCTCAGACCCCCCCTTATCAATTCGCCCGTGCAATATTTACATCTGTTATTCCCTGTAATAACCCACTGATCACCTGTCAATCACCCATCAATCACCCCCTGTCACTGCCACCCATCAATCACCCCCTGTCACTGCCACCCATCAAACAGCCCCTAACCTGCCCCTTGCGGGCAATCTGATCACCCACCCACACCAATAGATCGCCCGCAGATCCGACATCAGATCACCTCCCAAATCCATTGTTTACATCTCTTATCTCCTCTAAACACCCACTAATTACCCATCAATCACCCCCTATCACCACCTGTCACTGTTACCCATCAGATTAGACCCTAATCTGCCCCTTGCGGGCACCCAATCACCCGCCCACACGCTCAGATTGCCCTCAGACCCCCCCTTATCAATTCGCCCGTGCAATATTTACATCTGTTATTCCCTGTAATAACCCACTGATCACCTGTCAATCACCCATCAATCACCCCCTGTCACTGCCACCCATCAATCACCCCCTGTCACTGCCACCCATCAAACAGCCCCTAACCTGCCCCTTGCGGGCAATCTGATCACCCACCCACACCAATAGATCGCCCGCAGATCTTCTCTCCTCTAAACACCCACTAATTACCCATCAATCACCCCCTATCACCACCTGTCACTGTTACCCATCAGATTAGACCCTAATCTGCCCCTTGCGGGCACCCAATCACCCGCCCACACCTCAGAACGCCCTCAGACCCCAGCCCTGATCACCTCGCCAGTGCATTGCTTGCATCTATTTCCCCCCTCTAATCACACCTTGAGACACCCATCAATCACCTCCTGTCACCCCCTAGCACACCTACCCATCAGATCAGGCCCTAATTTGCCCCGTGTGGGCACCTGATCACTCGGCCAAACCCTCAGATCCCCCTCAGACCCCCTTCCGATCACGTCCCCAGTGCATTTATTGCATCTATTTTCCCCTTTAACCGCCCCCTGAGACACCCATCAATCACCTCCTGTCACCCCCCTAGCACTCCTATCCATCAGATCAGGCCCAATACATCCTGTCATCTAAGAGGCCACCCTGCTTATGACCGCTTCCACAAAATTTGCCCCCTCATAGACCACCTGTCATCAAAATTTGCAGATGCTTATACCCCTGAACAGTCATTTTGAGAAATTTGGTTTCCAGACTACTCACAGTTTTGGGCCCGTAAAATGCCAGGGCAGTATAGGAACCCCACAAGTGACCCCATTTTAGAAAGAAGACACCCCAAGGTATTCTGTTAGGTGTATGATGAGTTCATAGAATATTTTATTTTTTGTCAAAAGTTAGAGGAAATTGGATTTTTATTGTTTTTTTCACAAAGTGTCATTTTTCACTAACTTGTGACAAAAAATAAAATCTTCTATGAACTCACCATACCCCTAACGGAATACCTTGGGGTGTCTTCTTTCTAAAATGGGGTCACTTGTGGGGTTCCTATACTGCCCTGGCATTTTAGGGGCCCTAAACCGTGAGGAGTAGTCTAGAATCCAAATGCCTCAAAATGACCTGTGAATAGGACGTTAGGCCCCTTAGCGCACCTAGGTTGCAAAAAAGTGTCACACATGTGGTATCGCCGTACTCAGAAGAAGTAGTATAATGTGTTTTGCGGTGTATTTTTATACATACCCATGCTGGGTGGGAGAAATCTCTCTGTAAATGGACAATTGTGTGTAAAAAAAATCAAATAATTGTCATTTACAGAGATATTTCTCCCACCCAGCATCTGTATGTGTAAAAATACACCCCAAAACACATTATACTACTTCTCCTGAGTACGGCGGTACCACATGTGTGGCACTTTTTTGCACCCTAAGTGCGCTAAGGGGCCCAAAGTCCAATGAGTACCTTTAGGATTTCACAGGTCATTTTGCGACATTTGGTTTCAAGACTACTCCTCACGGTTTAGGGCCCCTAAAATGCCAGGGCAGTATAGGAACCCCACAAATGACCCCATTTTAGAAAGAAGACACCCCAAGGTATTCCGTTAGGAGTATGGTGAGTTCATAGAAGATTTTATTTTTTGTCACAAGTTAGCGGAAAATGACACTTTGTGAAAAAAAAACAATTAACATCAATTTCCGCTAACTTGTGACAAAAAAAAAAAATCTTCTATGAACTCACCATACTCCTAATGGATTACCTTGGGGTGTCTTCTTTCTAAAATGGGGTAATTTGTGGGGTTCCTATACTGTCCTGGCATTTTAGGGGCCCTAAACCGTGAGGAGTAGTCTTGAAACGAAATTTCTCAAAATGACCTGTGAAATCCTAAAGGTACTCATTGGACTTTGGGCCCCTTAGCGCAGTTAGGGTGCAAAAAAGTGCCACACATGTGGTATCGCCGTACTCAGGAGAAGTAGTATAATGTGTTTTGGGGTGTATTTTTCCACATACCCATGCTGAGTGGGAGAAATATCTCTATAAATAGACAATTGTGTGTAAAAAAAATAAAAAAATTGTCATTTACGGAGATATTTCTCCCACCCAGCATGGGTATGTGTAAAAATACACCCCAAAACACATTATACTACTTTTCCTGAGTACGGCAATACCACATGTGTGGCACTTTTTTGCAGCCTAACTGCGCTAAGGGGCCCAAAGTCCAATGAGCATCTTTAGGCTTTACATGGGTGCTTACAATTAGGCACCCCCCAAAATGCCAGGACAGTGAACACACCCCACAAATGACCCCATTTTGGAAAGTAGACACTTCAAGGTATTCAGAGAGGAGCATAGTGAGTCCGTGGCAGATTTCATTTTTTTTTGTCGCAAGTTAGAAGAAATGGAAACTTTTTTTTTTTTGTTGTTGTTGTCACAAAGTGTCATTTTCCGCTAACTTGTGACAAAAAATAAAATCTTCTATGAACTCACCATGCCTCTCACTGAATACTTTGGGATGTCTTCTTTCCAAAATGGGGTCATTTGGGGGGTATTTGTACTATCCTGGAATTTTAGCCCCTCATGAAACCTGACAGGTGCGCAGAAAAGTCAGAGATGCTTGAAAATGGGAAAATTCACTTTTGGCACCATAGTTTGTAAACGCTATAACTTTTACCCAATCCAATAAATATACACTGAATGGTTTTTTTTTTATCAAAGACATGTAGCAGAATAACTTTCGCGCTCAAATGTATAGGAAATTTTACTTTATTTAAAAAATGTCAGCACAGAAAGTTAAAAAAGTCATTTTTTTGACAAAATTCATGTCTTTTTTGATGAATATAATAAAAAGTAAAACTCGCAGCAGCAATCAAATAGCATCAAAAGAAAGCTGTATTAGTGACAAGAAAAGGAGGTAAAATTCATTTAGGTGGTAGGTTGTATGACCGAGCATTAAACCGTGAAAGCTGCAGTGGTCTGAATGGAGAAAAAGGCTCTGGTCCTTAAGGGGCGAAAAGACTGTGGTCCTGAAGTGGTTAAACTGTGCTGTTATGGATAAATATATTTATTTATTTCCGGGTCAAAGAGTTCACTTCCTGACTGACCTTAGGAAGTTAAAAAATATCATTCAACAAATGCGCTTAGAAAAGCGCTGCGAAAATCGCTCAGAAAGCTCTTGGAAAAGAGCTGACAAAATCGCCCTATAAATCACCAGCACTTGCGATGGCGATTTTAAAATGTGAACAAGGCCTAAAAAAAAATAAAAAAAAATAACGCTACAACAGAGCGATTTCCCCCCACCCCCCAGCTTTTTTTTTTCTTTACAAAAGCTGTACACTTCCGGCTCTACTGTACAAAAAATAAACTGCTACACAAAAAAAGCTCCTAAAATTGCTAGGCATAACTAGAAAATTACTAGGCATATGCCTAGAATCGTTTAGAAAAATCACTTCTAAAAACACTTAGCGTTTGTGATTACTCTAGCGGTACGCAAGCCCCGAGGATGTTTTCCGCAGTAGGTCAAGGCCTTTTTAAGAGTGGCTGACAGGCGGTGAATTTATCTCCTGACAGCTGCTCCTGTCCACCAGCCGGGTGTTGGCTCTAGCAAGTGCTCTGCACGGGTGGTGGACAGATGGCATCCCTATGGAGTTGCATCTGAGCTGTGCTGAGCTAGGGAATCCACCCCCTTTTTAATTCAAGAATTGCAATCCATTTTTCTGATTGATAGTAACATTCAAAACATCTGACCTATGTACCACACACACGTGTTTAATGTGTCCCCAATTCTGAAAACAATGATTGGAAACTGTGCAGGGGTCTATCTATAAATTAAGAAATTAATATTCTACCCTACACCATTCAATTTTTATAAAAAAAAAAAAAAAAAAAAATCAGAAAAATCCAAATCTACTCCCAATTGGCTTACATTAAAAAAATGGAAATTTGATTAGATTCCTCAAACAAAATAAAAAAACTTTCAATTTTACAAACGATCATTTTTATAGAATTACTGTCAAATTGGATCACGTTATTGTATTGTGTGTGGCCACCTTAGGTCTTCAGGAGCTTGTTTCCTGTTCCTGCCTCCACCAACCAGTTAACCATTTACTGAAGATGGAGGGGGTAGATAAGTGTATTCTCCACAGATAGAAAACTGGAGGATAGGTGCAGCATCATGGTGACTGGACTAGACTGGTGAGTAATGTATTGCTGCTCCATGTTCACCACCCCTTTAGAAGTCATCTTGGGCCTTACCTGTCATCAACACCCACTATGGACCCCATTCCTGTCAGCAGGCAGCTACTTCTCTTCACCCATCCTCCCCTTCCTGCTTTCTGTCAACATGGCCTCTACATCAATCTCCGCAGACAGTTTGGCCTTCTATCTCGATGTCAGTGTCTGCCATTTTCCCTATATTGTTGCCATCAGGCAGATGGGCCACAAATCTGTCAGTAGGCACCACACAAAATATAAGACGTAAGGGAATAATGGCTTAAACGGCTACTAGTAATGACCCCACAATCTGTAGGCCCAAGTGTTCCTCAAACCTAGCAGGATGTTCAAGCAACCCTAATATCTGTCAGTGGACAACAGTGGGCCAGTCACCATGAATGGTTAAAATCTGTGTCAAATTGTTCAGAGTTGGGGCTATATAACAAATCTGGACTAATGCTGAGAAGAGCAAGGACACCTTCTGAGGTAAACTTACTTTAAACTTAATTTTTGGACGCACTACTGTGGTCCCGCTCCAACTACAGAAAATGTTACCAATGCAATCTGGACTCCTCTTGAATGGGTCATTCAGTGGCAGATTTGTAGAGCTAAATCTCAGTGGATTCTGTCTGTCTGTGATCACCATCAGTTGTAATGCTACAATGGACAGTGAATATTTCTGGCTGTGAAAAAGTCACCTGCTATTTATTTATCTGCAGCAGGCCATCTGCCTGTCTGAATAGAGCTGATGCAGGATTCAAATAAATGACGGCAAAAAGCTGTGTCGATTTAATAATACTACAGATGGACAGCAGATTATCCTCCTGTCAAATGAGATTAAGATGGAAAGAAAATAAGATGCCAGATCTGTCCACAGCGTTCAAGTAGCTGTTACTGTGGGGCTTCTATGAAAAGAGCAATGATCTAAGAATTAAGTCAGACACATCTGATCTGCTGCATGCTTGTTTAGGGTTTATAGCTAAGGGCAGAGGACCAGCAGCATAGCCAGGCAACTGGAATTGTTTAAAATGAAATAACAATGGCAGCCTCCATATCCCTCTCCCTCCATTCACACTTCAGGTATTTTCTGTACCTCAACACAACATATGCCCAAAACACATGGAGAATTCTTTAGTGTTAGCCAGGGGTCAAAGTTGCCAAAATCGCGGCTGTACACCCACTGCGGGGAAAAAAAATACTGACAGTGCTGCTTTTTTATCACACAATGCATGTGATTCCCTACTGACGACTGTAAGCTGCTTTCAGATGGCTCTTGGCTAACACTGCAGATTCTTAAGGGGAAAAACACGCTTTTATGCAAACTTAAAAGACACCCGAAGTGAAAATAAACTAATGAAATAAACGATTGTACGTATCTTCCTTCTCCTAAAAATGACTTTAGTATAGTCCACAGTTTTTTTTAATGTTTAAATCTACTTTTTAAGTTTGAACTGTTTTATTGTTTTTGCTGAATGACACAATTATTGAAGTATGCCAGAGTTAAAATCTATGAACTATTGACCCTTTATATCCCTTTCCTGCTGTCAGAAGCCATTTTCTGCTAGGAAGGTGTTTTATAGTTGGAATTTCTTATCAGTGAGGGTCACACTGTAGACAAGACAAGACAAATAACATTTATATTGCGCTTTTCACCTTGCGGACTCAAAGCGCCAGAGCAGAGCAGCAGCCACTAGGGCGCGCTCTATTGGCAGTAGCAGTGTAAGGGAGACTTGCCAAAGGTCTCCTACTGAATTAGTGCTGGCTTACTGAACAGGCAGAGCCGAGATTCGAACCCTGGTCTCCTGTGTCAGAGGCAGAACCCTTAACCATTACACCATCAGCCAACTGCCTGTAGTCACTTCCTGTCTGAGCCAGGACTGAGTCAGCCACTTACATACCTGATATTTAATTTTTTCAGGCAGATAAAGAAAAAAAGGAACACAGCATAGTTATTAGTGTGCTTGGCACTGTTCATACCCATGTCTATCTCATCATGTCATACGTCACTTCGGGTATCCTTTAAGTGTGACCCCAGCCTTCTGTTTAAAACCTGTGCATTTTTGAAACAAACAAAAAAAAAGCTTGCTGCAGTTCAGCTGCAGCTTCTAATAATCAGATTACTGTCTCCTGTAGGGATCGGGACCCGATCAGGGGCGACTTCTGGACAAAGTCTTAAGCATGGTACATACTTTCAATTTTGACTGGCCAATCACTTACCACCACCAAGTAATAGGAGAGTCGACAGATTGTGAATGGTATGAGCAGATTGTGTAGGTAAGCTCTCATATTACATGGAGGTGGTAACATTCGTCATTGATTGGCCAATCATAATTGTAAGTGTGTACCAGGCTATAGGGTAAGAACAGCCCTTAGTGTGAGGTGCAATCACCTAAGCAGGTTGGTACAACCTCCCTGTAGTGCATAAAGACAGTAGTAGGCCCCCACACTCTGAGAGTTTAGAGGGTCCTTTCACACTGTGTTTGTTCCAGCACAATGGAAAATATCTTCGTGACGCGATGAAATAATAATCCGACAGAGTAACGTACAGCATGCTGTATGTTTAGGGGAGCAGCTAACGTTTTGGTGGCTCCAAAAAGGCCATAATTTGAGGCCCCTTTCCCCGAAGGGAGTGAAAAAAATTGTCGTGGCTCCACCACCGAACAAAGGCGCACGATGGAAAAGTGGGTGTGGCCATGACATGATGTGGGTGGGGCCAAACACTAGCAAAATACAGGTAGTCCCTGGTTAACAAATAAAAAAGAGATTGTAGGTCCATTCTTAACCTGTTTTCTTAAATCCGTCCTGCGCAGCTCACAGGGGGGAGGGAGAGGGAGGGAGCGGCGAGACGGCAGAGAACGCTGCGGAGGGGGGCTTTGAAGAGCCCCCCCCCCCCGCTAAGCAAATGCAGCCGGCGGCGATCAGACCCCCCCAGCAGGACATCCCCCTAGTGGGGAAAAAGGGGGTAGTCTGATCGCCCTGCTGCACTCCTGATCGGTGCTGCGGGCTGTAGAGCCCACGCAGCACCGATCACTGAAAAATCCCCTGGTCGGCAAGTGGCACCTCCAGACTAAAAATCTACTCAGCAGCACTGAAAAGGCTTGGTGTTTCTTTAACAGTTTCACAGCATCAGAACTTTGTTTTTCTTTAGAATTACATAATTGCATACATGGAACTCACTGGTATTAGTTATGCAATACCCCAATAGGAGGAGCACAAGGTCAACGTTTGTTAAGAGTAGCTATAGAAAAAAATGGTATCGACCTCTGCTTCAGAAGCAAAGATCGATACCATTTTTTTCTATAACTTTGTTTTTCTTACATAAACCTTATTTTTAGCTGCACAAAAGCTAAGCTCCGCCCCAGCAAAAAAAACTACCTGGACATTTTCCCCTGATGCTGTGCAAAGCCTGATGGGATTTCCTATGTTGTTGATCACGTTGCCTAGCAACTGGGAGGGGTGATCAGGACACAGGACAGTTGGAACTGTCTCATGTTCCCTGTCACCTCCTCTCAACCAAAAAGATGGCTGCCCTCATGAAATCAAAAATGTACCTGTTCTTTTAAAACAGGGTGGGTAAGATATTATATTACCTATCTATTTTAATTAACATAACTAATGTAACTTAATGACAGTATGTTTGTTTAGGCTGAAGTTCCTTTTTAAGCTGGACATACACTTATAGATTTCCACCCAATGCTCTAAAACAACTTTTTTCAGAAAATAATTGATTCAAAAGGAATAGATTCCTACCCTACACAGCACATCTATCCAGCAGGGAATCTATTGAAAATCAATCGACCTGCACTTTTGCACTTTTTGATGCAATGCAATGGCCTATCGATTGCCCTCTGGTCCTGTCCCACCTCCAATCGACCTAGATATTCTGACCTGTCCGATATGTTCGATCTAACTCAGAGGAGTAGCTATGGGTGGGCAATGGGGGACATATGTCCCCGGGCGCAGCACTGTGAGGGCGCTCAGCACGGCCATTGAACCCCCACGTGTATGAGAGGCGGCTCGCTGGCTGCCCGAAGTGCCCCTGCTTCTCTCTCTCTCTCTCTGCAGAAGTGTTAACAGCAGCAGAATAAGGCTATCTAAAGGGGGCACATCTGGCTATCTGAACAGGGTGAAGGGGGGCACATCTGGCTAACTAAAGGGGCACACATTTGCTATTTAAAGGGGGGCACAGCTGGCTATCTGAATAGAGTAAGGGGGCACATATAGCTATCTAAATAACTTTTGACTCCCCCCATGACCACATTCTGATGTATGTCCAGAGGTGGCCCAAAAACTGTCTTTGTCCCCGTGTGCTGAAAACCCTAGCTACGCCTCTGATCTAACTTATTTATTTTTTGTCAAAATCAATCTAATTGAACATTTAAAGGAATCGATTCACATCTGTTTGGTTCAGAAAGATCGAACCTGCAAGGAACTGAATGGGAAAACGATGTTTATGGGCACCTTACTGTCTCCTCCATTCTAGACTATGATTTGTTTCGGGGCTGGTTCACACTTGGTTGATCAGCAAAGTGCTGCTTCTAATGTATTCCTATGGGATAATTCTCGCTGCAAATCGCAAACGTGCAGCATGCAGCGATTTGGGGGCAATTGCAATGTGATTCTTGTTCTATTAAATAGGAATCACAATGAAAATTGCGGCGAAAAATTGCGACCACAACCTGCGTCTTGAGTGTGAACCCGCCCTCATAGATCATGGTCAGATTCAATCCAGGCGATCAAATCTGCCAGATATATCTTATGGCGTATGTCCACTCTTCAGCTACTTGATAAACAAAGTAGTAGCAGTAGGCATACTTCCCAACTTTTTGAGATCATAAAATGGGACACTTAAGCCCCACCCCTGCAACACCTCTCACCACGCCCCTGGCACTCCCCTAATCACGCACACTATAAAGATTTCCTAAGAAAATTATGATGTTTTATAATTCAAACCACACTGGTCCTTTCTATCCTGGTTCATTTTCCTTCATATTGACATTTGAAAGTAAGAAATATACCAATTTAAAGGATGGGAATAAAGTTTAGTCAATGAAACACATTTTTCACTAGATATATTTACATAAACCTGTACAAAACATAAGTCCTGAAAGAGGGACAAATGAGGAAGAAAGAGGGACAGGGCTCCCAAAGAGGGACTGTCCCTCCAAAAGAGGGACTGTTGTGAGCTATGGCAGTAGGGTATTGTACCATGTTAGCCATGAGAAAAAGCAAGAAGTTTTAAAGAGAAACTCCGACCAAGAATTGAACTTTATCCCAATCAGTAGCTGATACCCCCTTTTACATGAGAAATCTATTCCTTTTCACAAACAGACTATCAGGGGCCCTGTATGACTGATATTGTGGTGAAACCCCTCCCACAAGAAACTCGAGTACTTACTCCTGGCAGTTTCCTGTCTGGGAAAATTGCTGCATTGTGGGATATAGCTGTTTACAGCTGTTTCCAACTGCCAAAAAACAATGCAGCAGCTACATCACCTGCCAAAAGTAAAAATGTCACGATGTAATAAATGTTCGAATGTAAATCAGGGATTTAAAAGATTTTACAATGGGCAAACACTGACTAAATCATTTATACATAATTATTGTAAAAATGAAGCACTTTTTTTTATTACATTATTTTCACTGGAGTTCCTCTTTAAATCAGGATTATATTATTCCATATTCCTTTTAGTTAGCCAATAAATGGTATCATCCTGATTTCAAACTTCTTGATAAACAAACATACAGGCAAAAGACTTGCGCAGTGCTATCTGCATCGTTAGCAGATTTAATCTTTATAACCCACCAAATCCAAGTCTTCCCGCCCACAATCACGGTATTAGCGCCAGCACCAAAGCAGGGCCAGAGATGGAGATACGGAAAGCAGCTGAAGATAAAAGAGGCGGAGATTATAGCATCTCGGCTGAGCCAGAGTCCGAAAAGCTCCACCCCCTTTGTTCTCCAGCGATAGTACAAGGCTCCATCCCAACAGCTGTCTGCACGTTACGAGAAGAAGGAGGGGATTGGGGCTAGCTCAGCCAATGAAAATGCTGCATAGACAGTGACAGCTGTAGCAGCCAATCAACCCACGTTATTGCTTGCAAGCCAGTCTGGTTACTAAGGGGAAGTGACGAGTTCTCTCCAATCACAGGGATCATAGTTTGTTTACTGGGCTGTCTCAGGCCTGTCAGTGCTGAGTGTGGCTCGGGAGCTGCTCGTTGTCGGCTGCTGTGCTGAGGGAGATATGAGCGTGCCTGTAAGGTGAGTCAGGCGTGGACTGGCTGGGAGGAAAGAGGGAGATTTCCCCCAGGCTGCCTCTCATGATGGTGCATTGCCTGGTGTCTCAGGGTTTGTATAAGGCAGTGTAAATGTGCACAGCATGAGGCAGAGCAGAGGGTTGCCTCCTGCAGGATCCATAGGAAAAAACCTACTCTCTCACCATTGTAAAGACTGCATGTGCACAGCTAGTTAAGGTATTAGACAGGGTACAACGTTTTCCACAGTCCCTGGATTCCAGGAAGGTTGCTTCTACTTGTGTGAGGAATTAGCAGGGACAGCAGTCACATTACAAGTAGCCTCTGTGATGTGGGACTGCAATACAGATAACCTCTCTGCTCCATCTCAGGCTATTCTCAGTCTCTCTCCACTCATCCTCTCTCCCTTATTCACATTTGTTTCTGCTCCCTTCCCCTTGTGCTGGGTGTCTGTGTCTTCTTGTCATGTATGAAATAGTGTTGTCCGGATCATGAACGATTCGGATCTTTGATCCAAATCTCTTTTGTGAGTCTAATCATCTGAATCATCAAAATTAACGATTCGGTTCACAAAGGGGGTGGAGCCAGGAGCGGCACGCCCCCCTCTCAGCGGACAGGGGGGTCCTGGAAGCAGAGCAGAGATGGATCGCTCAGTTGGAGGGGAGCCAGCCTTGCAGGGACAGGTAGATGAGAGGGGGGACATGGGTGCCACTGCCAGATATGTGTAGAGCACACATACTGGCTGTAATGTGCTGCTCATTTTAGGCTGTCTGTTCCGTAGTTATGCAAAGTGAACAAATGGGAAACTTTTGGCTCAGAAGCACAGCTCAGTGCGTACATGTGAATTTGGCGCTGGTACACTTGGGCGCAGGATCCAGCTGTTATATGGCTGGTCCTGCTTCTGCACAAGTCCGGGGCGTTTTAATTACTATTCCCCCTCGTGGCCGCCATGGATAGTGGGGGAATGAAATAATTCGGCTTCCAGCGATTGCTGGAGGCCGAATTATTGTGTTTTTTAAGCAACTTCGGCTCCGTCTTCTGACGGAGCTGACCTTCCTTACTGAGCGCCGCTATAGACTGATTCCCATAACAGTCTATGGCGGCGCTGGCTGCGCCCAAAGGTAGCAGCGCTGAAAAGCACTGCTCCGCAGCTCAGTAACTTTGCAGACAGCATGCTGGGCTAGAATGACAGGGCAGGCACTGTGATTGAAGTGCAATATGATCCTTATGATGAGTGTTGGAGGTGAGAAAAGGACACATTGGGATGGGGAATGCTTTCTTTCACTGTGAGACGTTTGCAAAGTATACAGATGAACATATAGGTGAAATATATTTAAAGCATATGATTGCAACATGTGTGCAAAAAAAAATTTCTGCTCTCTGCTCACCCCTCTTCGTCCACCTCCTCACTTCTCTGTCCACTCCCTCCCCTTCTCTGACCATCTTGTCCCCTTCTGTCTGTCCACCCCCCTCCCCTTCTCTGTCCACTGCACGGAAAGTCCTGTCCTGCTAGTCATTTCACCCCGGAATGCTTCCCTAGTAAAATGATTTGAGATTCGGATCAAAGATCCGGATCTTTTCAATGATCCGATTCGAATCATTGAAAATATCTGGACTTCCCATCTCTACTATGAAAGCTTAAAGGGAACCTGAACCAAGTATAATTATTTAAAATAAACACATGATGTTCCTGCAAATGAATATTACATACTTACCTCACCATCAGTTTCTCTCAGACGCTCCCTATTTTCTTCTTACAACGACTCCTTCCAGTTCTGACAAGATTTTGTCAGAACTGAAATGTATCAGTTGCCATCGGTTATACATCAGTTGCTCTCAGTTATAACTGAAAGAACAAATGATGTGCGAGGTAATGTCCATGTTTCCCTATGGCTCAAGTAGGCAATATTTCAGTTTAACTGTGTGCTGACCAGGGAGCTGTTATAGGGTAATGGCTATTTTCAAAATGGAGGACGGAGAATTGCATTGATCATAGTGGACAAACCGGACGCAGGAGAGGAGAAAGAGATTGATGAGCAGATTATATGGGAGGTATGTTTATTTTGATTTATAATTTTCAGTTCAGGTTCTCTTTAAAAGGACCCTGAGCAGTAAGGAAAAAAGAAAATCCGGACTTGTGGGGCTTCCTCCAGCCCCCGGTACCTCCCGGGGTCCTCTTGGGCATACATTTGAAATCAGCGCCGGTAGACTTGGGCGCAGGATTCAGCCGGTATATGGCTGATCCTGCTTCTGCACAAGTCCGGGCCATATTAATTACTATTCCCCCTCCAGGCCGCCATGGATAGTGGGGGAATGATATAATTCGGCTTCCGGCGATGTTTTTAAGCAACCTTGGCACCCATCTTCTGATGGCGCCGGCGTTACTCACTGAGCGCTGCTCAGTTGTGATTTCTATTATAGTCTATAAGGGCACCGGCTGCGCCCAAATCTAGCAGCGCCAAAAAGCACTTCTCCGTCCTCTTGGTCCCTTCTGGGGTTCCAGTGGCAGCTCCAGCAATCCGGCGACTTCGGGTGAAGTTGCGTGTGCGCGCCCCAGTGCATCATCACGCCGACATGATAATGCACAGGGAGGGTGCCAGTGGTGCACACGCATAGGGGCCCAGATTCCCTGGAGGGCTGGAGGAAGCCCCAGGTATGTCCGGATTTCCTTTTTTCCTTACTGCTCAGGGTCCCTTGAAAATGATTCCGAGCCAAAGCACAGGATCAAAATCAATTACTTACCTTAAAGTGAACCTCCAGACTAAAAATTGACTCAGCAGCACTGGAAAGGCCTGGTGTTTCTTTAACTGTTTCACAGCATCAGAACTTTTTTTCTCTTATACAAGCCTCATTTTTAGCTGCACAGAAAAAAACTGCCCGGGCATTTTTTCCCTAAAGCTGTTCAAAGCATGATGGGATTTCTGATGTTGTTGTTCTCGTTCTGCTGTTTTGGTGCAATTTTTTTTTTTTTTTACATTTTGAATTTGACATTTGAAGCCTAGTGCATGCAGCTGGGAGGGGTGATCAGGACACAGGACAGTTGGAACTGTGTCTCCTGCTCCCTGTCACCTCCTTTCAACCAAAAAGATGGCTGCCCCCATGACAAAGATGGCAGCCCCCATGAATCATACACATTTGCCTGTTCTTTTAAAACGGGGTGGGTAAGAGATTTTCTTACCTATCTATTCTAATTAACATAACTAATGTAATTTAATGACAGTATGTTTGTTTAGGCTGAAGTTCCCCTTTAAGAGATGGAAGCTTCAGGGTCCTATTGAGGCTTTCCTCACTAATCTGAAGCTGAGTGTTGCTGAGTGTGGCCCCCCCCCCCCCCTCCACATCGGGGCCACGCAGCTCTTCTTGAAGTGTGGCTGCTTGAGCCTGGCCACTCATGTGCATTACCACCGAGCCTGGCTTACTGCGGCTGCGGGCTCGGTTGGCTAGTATGCGGCCCTGATATGATTAGTGACAATGCCTTGTTACTAATCTTCTGGGGAGCTGCGTTCAGCGACAATGCACATCAGAGCGGGGAGGGAAGCCTCAATAGGATCCTGAGGCTTCCCTCTGTTTAAGTAAGTATCTAATTTTGTACCTGAGCTTCAACTTGGGTACTCTTTTTAATAAAAGTGCAATCCTGGTGAGGCAAATATCTAACAGTAACATTTCTATAGCGTTTTTCTCCCATAGGGCTCAAAGCGCTTAGGCTCTCTCACATTCAGTAGTTGGTATTAGGATGAAGTATACACACAACAAAAATTATATTTCTGCAAATGCCAAACTGAACAGGTGGGTTTTCAGTCTAGATTTAAACACGTCCAGAGACGGAGCTGTCCTGATCTGCTGAAGTAAGGAGTTCCATAACGTAGGAGCAGCATGACAGAAGGCTCTGGGACCAAACGTTTCCAGGTCGACTCTGGGTATGACTAGATTATTAGAACCTGGGGATCTGACATTGCAGCTATTGCTACGCAGCTGTAACATTTCTTTCATGTATCCAGGGCCCAGGTGATTTAACCCTCCTGGCGGTCTATTAGAAACCGCCAGGGGGCAGCGCAGCAGTTTATTTTTATTTTTCTAAATCATGTAGCGAGCCTAGGGCTCACTACGTGATAGCCGCTGTGCAGCGGCATCCCCCAACCCGCTTCGATCGCCTCCGTCAATCTTTGATCAGGAAATCCCGTTTAAAGAACGGGATTTCCTGGAGGGTTTCCCCCGTTGCCATGGCGACGGGTGGGATGACGTCGTGACGTCAAAGGGAGTCCTGATCCACCCCTCAGCGCTGCCTGGCACTGATTGGCCAGGCAGCGCACGGGTTCTGGGGAAGGGGGGGCCATCAGCGGCTAATCGGCGATCAGCGACTAATCGGCGATCAGCGGCAGCGATCGGAATGCACACGTAGCTAGCAAAGTGCTAGCTGCGTGTTGCAAAAAAAATAAATTATGCAACTCGGCCCAGCAGGGCCTGAGAAATCCTCCTGCGCGGCATAGCCCGAGCTCAGCTCGGGCTTACCGCCAGGAAGGTTAAATGTGAGTAGGCCGATCTTGAGTAGGACCCTCCCATTTTATAGGTAGTCCTCCCTCCCTTCCTCTTTCAACTTTTCTCCCTTTTTCCCTCACTGCCTCTCTCTTTTTCACTCCTTTGTCACTCTCTACTTTGCCCCACCCAATGTTCCCCTCACAATTAAATAATCTTAAAGAGACACTGAAGCGAAAAAAAATATATATGATATAATGAATTGGTTGTATACTATGAATAATTACTAGAAGATTAGCAGCAAAGAAAATATTCTCATATTTTTATTTTCAGGTATATAGTGTTTTTTCTAACATTGCATTATTCTATAATATGTGCAGATTACACAACACTCAGCATTCAAAATGATTATTTCAGAGCAGTCTGTGAAATAATGAACTCTCCTCTAGCAGAGGAAAAGTAAACAGTTCAATTACAGTTGAGATAATAAAAGTCAGATAACAGCCCTCTCCACAACTAAGTTAGTGGGAGAGCTTAATAGCTTTTTTGCATAGAGATAACAACTGGAGTTTCTCAACTCTTCCTGTACTGGAAACAATTAGACTGATGTATCTGATCTTAATGTTTTTTTTCTTAGCTGTACTACACATACAAATCATAATATCATCATTTTTTTTTCGCTTCAGTGTCTCTTTAATGTTAATACCTGCATTAGTAACCCTACAGCATTGCAATGCTTGCATTGATTTCTACCGTCAGATCCTTTCACACTATGATTGAATCTGCTGGTTATCAACCAGCCACATAGATCGTAAATAGTAATATCTATGCATATACAGTGGGTTGCAAAAGTATTCGGCCCCCTTGAAGTTTTCCACATTTTGTCATATTACTGCCACAAACATGAATCAATTTTATTGAAATTCCACATGAAAGACCAACACAAAGTGGTGTACACATGAGAAGTGGAACGAAAATCATATATGATTCCAAACATTTTTTTTACAAATAAATAACTGCAAAGTGGTGTGTGCATAATTATTCGGCCCCCTTTAATCTGAGTGCAGTCAGTTGCCTATAGACATTGCCTGATGAGTGCTAATGACTAAATAGAGTGCACCTGTGTGTAATCTAATGTCAGTACAAATACAGCTGCTCTGTGAGGGCCTCAGAGGTTGTCTAATAGAATAGTGGGAGCAACAACACCGTGAAGTCCAAAGAACACACAAGACAGGTCCAAGACAGGTCAGGGATCAAGTTATTGAGAAATTTAAAGCAGGCTTAGGCTACAAAAAGATTTCCAAAGCCTTGAAAATCCCAAGCAGCACTGTTCAAGCGATCATTCAGAAATGGAAGGAGTATGGCACAACTGTAAACCTACCAAGACAAGGCCATCCACCTAAACTCACAGGCCGAACAAGGAGAGCGCTGATCAGACATGCAGTCAAGAGGCCCATGGTGACTCTGGATGAGCTGCAGAGATCTACAGCTCAGGTGGGAGACTCTGTCCATAAGACAACTATTAGTCATGCACTGTACAAAGTTGGCCTTTATGGAAGAGTGGCAAGAAGAAAGGCATTGTTAACAGAAAGCATAAGAAGTCCCGTTTGCAGTTTGCCACAAGCCATGTGGGGGACACAGCAACCATGTGGAAGAAGGTGCTCTGGTCAGATGAGACCAAAATGGAACTTTTTGGCCAAAATGCAAAACGATATGTGTGGCAGAAAACTAACACTGCACATCACTCTGAACACACCATCCTCACTGTCAAATATGGTGGTGGCAGCATCATGCTCGGGGGGTGAATCTCTTCAGCAGGGACAGGGAAGCTGGTCAGAGTTGATGGGAAGATGGATGGAGCCAAATACAGGGCAATCTTGGAAGAAAACCTCTTGGAGACTGCAAAAGACTTGAGACTGGGGTGGATGTTCACCTTCCAGCAGGACAATGACCCTCAACATAAAGCCAGGGCAACAATGGAATGGTTTAAAACAAAACATATCCATGTGTTAGAATGGCCCAGTCAAAGTCCAGATCTAAATCCAATCGAGAATCTGTGGCAAGATCTGAAAACTGCTGTTCACAAATGCTGTCCATCTAATCTGTCTGAGCTGGAGCTGTTTTGCAAAGAAGAATGGGCAAGGATTTCAGTCTCTAGATGTGCAAAGCTGGTAGAGACATACCCTGAAAGACTGGCAGCTGTAATTGCAGCAAAAGGTGGTTCTACAAAGTATTGACTCAGGGGGCCGAATAATTACGCACACCCCACTTTGCAGTTATTTATTTGTATAAAATGTTTGGCATAATGTATGATTTTCGATCCACTTCTCACATGTACACCACTTTGTAATGGTCTTTCACGTGGAATTCCAATAAAATTGATCCATGTTTGTGGCAGTAATGTGACAAAATGTGGAAAACTTCAAGGGGGCCGAATACTTTTGCAACCCACTGTATCACCACCTAATACTTTCCCTTAATTTTTCCCTATTCCAATAAACCTAATGGGGGGGGGGGGGGCAGAAAAATTGTGACAGTGGGTGAGGTGAGTGGTAAGAACAAAGCTCTTGGCTGTCGCTCAGCTGAATCGATCCTCACTCTCCTAGAGCCTCTTTCTTTTGCTCTCCAGGCTAGTGCAAAGCTCTGTGCAGTGCTGGGATTTGGGATAGAGCCACACCTAAAAGGCTAGATGCCGTGTCCGTCCTCTGCAGCGGCCACCAGTTGTCTGTAGAAAATCAAGGCAGGCTCCAAAAGACAGGTGTCTCTGTACTGCACGTGCGTGAACGTGCCAGCTCAGGCGGCTGTCTAATACTGCTATCAGGGGAGCCAGCATTGGGCCTCGTCCTCCATGAACCTACAAACCAACACTGAACCACAACGCAAGTGTGTTGGCTGGCCCAGCTGTCACTTCTCCCTTACTTCCCTTGCCTGTCATAGGTAGCTTCAGGTGCCAGTTAGTATTAGGTAGCCAAAAGTACCCTCAATATGAAGTAGCCAAAGGTGCCCCTGACTGAAGAGAGATTTTTATCAGTTGAATGTAGAGAGCTGGATGGGTAACCTCTCATTTACGCTCTGTTTTGGACTCTGCATAGGGAAGGAAGGAGAGAGGCACTAGAGGAGGGGAGTGAGCAACCTCTCCATCATCAGGTGGATCTAAGCACATGCCTTATGGTAAATCCAGCCATGACCCCACACCATTACTGACCCACTGTCAAACCGCTCATGCTGGAGGAGGTTATAGGCAGGAGATCGTTCTCCACGGGGTCTCCAGACTCTGTCACATGTGCTCAGTGTGAACCTGCTTTCATCTCTTTCAGTACTCCTCCTGTTTCTCCTTGCACAAAGGCGGAGGTAGCGGTCCTGCTGTTGGGTTGTTGCCCTCCTACAGCCTCCTCCACGTCTCCTGATATACTGGCCTGTCTCCTCATAGCGCCTTCATGCTCTGGACACTACACTGACAGACACAGCAAACCTTCCCACAGCTCACATTGATGTGCCATCCTGGATAAGCTGCTCTAACTGAGCCACTTGTGCAGGTTGTAGAATCCGTCTCATGCTACCACTAGAGTGAAAGCACCACCAGCATTCAAAAGTGACCAAAACATCAGCCAGAAAGCATAGGAACTGAGAAGTGGTCTGTAGTCACCACCTGCAGAACCACTCCTTTATTGTGGGGGTCTTGCTAATTGCCTATAATTTCCATTTGTTTTCTATTCCATTTGCACAACAGCATGTGAAATTGATTGTCAATCAGTGTTGCCACCTAAGTGGACAGTTTGATTTCACAGAAGTGTGATTGACTACTGTAGCCATACATATAGCGATAATGGGCAGATTAGACCAAGAGACAAATCTCTCTCATAGGCCTGGTGCACACCAAAAACCGCTAGCAGGTCCGCAAAATGCTAGCAGATTTTGAAACCCTTTTTATTTTTCTGTAGCGTTTCACCTAGCATTTTGCGGTTTTGGGAAGCGTTTTTGGTGTAGTGGATTTCATATATTGTTACAGTAAAGCTGTTACTGAACAGCTTCTGTAAGAAAAGCGCCTGCAAAACTGCTCTGAACTGCCGTTATTCAGAGTGGTTTGCGTTTTTCCTATACTTTACATTGAGGCAGAAATACATTACCCTAGCGTTTCCACATCCGCAATCGGATCTGAAAACGCGACCGGACTGCTCTGGTGTGCACTAGGCCTAATAAAATCTGATTAGCGAGAGATCTGTTGGCTGCCCATACACTGCAGGCCGATTCCCAATTGATTTCATGCTGAAATCGAACCAGAATCAGCCTTGTGACGCCACATCCATCTGCCTCGCCGCCCCAACGATATCTCCCTAATGTTAAATGCCCCCCTGGTGCCCAGTGCATGTGATACATTAACTGTCCACGGCCTCCGCTTGTCCCCTGCTGGCTTCCGGGTGCACTCTGTTCTCCGTACACAAGCGCCATGTGGTTGCCTAGTAACATGGCTGTGTGTGACGTCTGACGTCATACGCGAGCCATCACTAGGCAACCATGTGGGGCACGCATGTATGTAGAGTGGGGTGCACCTGGAGCCAGCAGGAGACAAGCGGAGGCCGTAGACAGGTAATGTATAACTTGCATTGGGCACCGGAGAGGGGGGTGTTTAACTTTGAGGGGCCAGTGTTGGGGGTTTCGGCGCATTCATTGATCGTCCCGAAATCACACGCAAATACCGACGCACACCCGATTGAGCAAGTTGGCCCAACATCTTGCATCACGTGCGATCGACTTAGGCCCCGTTCACACTTGCGGTTTTGTCAAAACCGCACCGGATGTCCGGACCGCACCGTATCCGGACCGGACCTGATCCGTACGGTTCCTATCCGGATCCCGTCCGGATCCGGTCCGTTTGCATCCGGTTTCCGTGCGGTGTGAACACGGTTGCGGTCCGGATCCGGTTTCTTAAGGAGATAACAACCTGTAAATACCTGGGGTCTGGGAGGTCAGCAGAAGGGTCTGGGGTCATTGTTGGAGACAGGTGGACGTGTGGAGACCATCCGTGGATACAGAGACTGCAGTTGGGACCATGGATCCAGGCATTTTTCGTATACCTGGGAATTCTCTGTTGTTCGCCTCCTCGTTATCAGACTTATATCAGACATGTTGCTGCCTAGAGCTCCAGCATGAAATCGCTGCTGCCCCACTCTGTGAACTCCATGTGGTCCCCATCCAAAATGCATAGGAAGTGGGGTAGAACGTCCGGTTTTTGTAGCCAGTGTGTTGTGCGCTCTCCGGTTCTCATTACTTTGTATTGGCCGGATGGTGCAGTCCGGCTCCGCCCCGGATACGGCTGCCGGAGGAGCCGGACCAAAAAATAGCGCATGTTGGAACGGACGCCGGAGTCCGGATCCGGTCCGGCTCCGGTCCGGCAGAACGGACGCATGTGAACGGACGCATAGGCTTTCATTGCTATTGCCGTGCGTCCGTTCCGTCCGTTCTGCAAGCGGTCCGGCTCCGGCACGGCGATTCCGGACGGCCACCGCTAATGTGAACCGGGCCTATGCGACCAATTTCGTCCTGGAATTGGTCGCATTGTCAGTTGGGCATGCACTTGGTGGCACCGATTTTCATCCGATTTGATTATAATAATGGAATCGAATGGTCGATTGGCCGTAAAGTCGCCTTATGTATGGCTACCTTTAGAGTTATATTGTGTTGTTTAAGTGTTCCTTTTATTTTTTTGAGCAGTGTATTAGACACATTTAACATGTGTCAGGAGGCAGAGCATGTTTCCTGGGAAAAAAAACGGTAGGACTAAGGCCACGTGCACACATCAGACCATAGTCTTTGGAAAATGAAAGATCACAAACCAATTTTACCCCCTTCCATGTAGTATGAGAGCCATACCTTCACAGTCTTTTCTATGGAGCTGATGTCTGTATGAGGCTTTAGGCTCAAGATAAAATACTTTACTGCTTGGCACACACAGCACAATGATAGGCTGCTGGTAGAGACAGGCTATTGTAACTGTGCTTTCTAATCCAACATTCTTCCCTTCCCTGGCACCTTATGTAGTATACTTTACACAGTGTTGTTTATTGCTTGAAAAGTTATTTATTTTACTTCAGAGCAGAGAACATTGACTTATTTTCTTCTTGTAGGACAGATTTGGCCATTGACAAAACGAAAAAGAAGAAAAAAAGAGAACTAACGGAAGAACAGAAGCAGGAGATTAAGGATGCTTTTGATCTATTTGATACAGACAAAGACAGAGCAATAGATTATCATGAATTGAAGGTAATAGTTGTTCATATTGTTGTGAGGCAGAATCTCAGTGAAATGAGGAACCATGAGTTATGAAAGTGTTAGGACTGAAGGATCTACTACTCTGACATCCATGCAGTCATGTGACAGCTGCAGACGCATCACTATACATCTTGGAAGTTTGTAGCAAAAAAAAAAAAAAAAAACAGCCCCGGGACAGGGGTGGGGATACTTGCCTCAGGAGGGGGAAGCCCCTGGATCCTACCTAAATAGGCTTCTCCCATCCTCCTAAGCTCAAGGGCCCTTTTACACTGGGGCCCCCGGACAATGGAAGTCTACACTCCCTATGTTGCGGTGCGCTGCGCCGGAAGTTTCCTATCTAACGCAAGCGCACACCTACGTTACCGTGCGTGGGTTTGCGCCAGACCGGAAGTCATGTAAGTCTTTGGCAAGGCAGGTTTTTTTTTTTTTTTTTTAAAGTTTGCGGTGCGGCGGGCATGGAAGCTTATTTGTTACAATATGCTTCCGTGTGCTTCCGTATACCATAAAGAGGAAGTGACTTTAAGCGTGCATCACTTCCTGCTTGAGTGGATGCCAGACTGGGGGATACTGTATAGTAACGCGGTATTCCCCGAAGGCCTGTTTTTGGCAAACGTAAATAATTTCTCTCTGCGTTAAAATTTCATTTAAGTGTTATGCAGCTTGAACTTGGACTAATAGAAATTGACAAAGTATTTTGAAGGCGCATATAATGCATCTTCACCTACGCCTACAAAGCTCTCCCCAATCTCTCTCCCCTGTACATCTCCTCACTAGTTTCCAGATACCAACCCAGTCGCAATCTCAGATCTGCACACAAGCTTCTTTTATCCTCTTCTACAATTACCTCCTCACATTTACGTATGCAGGACTTTTTACTAGCCTCACCCGTCCTGTGGAATGCCCTTCCACAGCACATCCGCCACTCTCCCACCTTTAAATGCTCCCTCAAAACCCACCTTTTCCGACAAGCATATGCTCTATTTTAGGCCATACACCCTTCAACCTCGCGTCTAGTTTTACTACGTACTAAATATTCTAATCCTGCACTGCCTGTATATATACTGTGTACTTCCCCCACCTCTTGTTTCCACCCCATTCCTTTAGATTGTAAGCTCGCAAGGGCTCTGGGTCCTATAGAGCAGAGTTCCCCAACCCTGTCCTCAAGTACCACCAACAGTACATGTGTTGCAGAAAACCACAAACATGCACAGGTGAGGTAATTATTGTCTCAGTAGAGCTGATTATTTACCCCTGTGTTGGTGGGCCTTGAGGACAGGGTTGGGAAACACTGCTGCGTTCTCGCTCCTCTTCTGGTCCAGTCGTTCCTGTGCTGGCTCCCCCGTTAGCAGTCTCTGACCAATGGGTTGGAGACTGCTCTCTGCCACTGCGGAGGGAGTCTTCAGGAACCCAGGCCTCTCCATGCTGCGCCTGCACAAGCAGGGCTGTGGAGTCGGTCCAAAAATCCACCGACTCCGACTCCTCAGTTTAGGATTCCTCCGACTCCTCTAATTTGCATATTATAATTTTGTTGATTAACAGTATGTAACGTGAAATTCGTCTCTTAACTGCCAACGCTTAGGAATTTTACAAGACAACTGAAGTGAGAAGGATATGTAGACTACTATATTTATTCCCTTTAGACTAAAACTAGTCCTTGGTAAGAGTACTTGTAAAAGGTACAGACCGGAACAAAGAACATCTATCAGGCCCTAGGCAATGTAACTGTGGGTACATGTAAGAATGATGTGCAGGTACTCTGCAGGGGAATTAGGAGATTCTTCCTCTATTACACATTCTTCATGCACAATCTGAACAAGGTTTATGGGTGATAGACAACACCTCTGTGTTCAATGTGCACAACATTCTCAGTGGATTCCCTGCAGCTCTGTGGGGAGAGCATATGTAGAGTATAGTACTACTGTGTAACAAAGTAAACCTGAGACAGATGAAATTAAAGCTTTATACCAGGGGTCTCAAACTCAATTTACCTGGGGGCCGCAGGAGGCAAAGTCAGGATGAGGCTGGGCCGCATAAGGAATTTCATAATCGCGGCGCATCGCCGCCTCTGCCCGGCCCTCTCACTCTTCCTTCACAGAGAGGGGCGGCGATTGACGTCAGGAGGGGCAGAGCTGAAGCTGAAAGCTCTGCCCCTTCCAGGAAATGCCGGCGGATTGCCCCCCGGGCGATTTGGGAGCTCTGCAGCCCTCGTTTAGAGGCAGGGATGCGGCTGATTACTTGGGAGCACTGAAGCGAACTATAAGGAAGCTTTTACTGGCAAGGGCCACAAAATATTGTATCAAGGGCCGCAAATGGCCCGCGGGCCGCGAGTTTGAAACCCCTGCTTTATACATACCTGGGGCTTCCTCCAGCTCCCTTCAGGCTAATCAGTACCTCGCTGTCCTCCTCCGCCACCTGGATCTTCTGCTATGAGTCCAGGTACTTGAGCCAGTCTGGTGCAGTGCGCATGCACACACTCCGCCGCCGGGAGCGTACTACACCTGAGCAGCACTATTGTGCAGGTGCAGAATGCTCCTGGCTGTGGAAGCGGCACGTAGCCAGACTGCTCTGACTGGCTGAATTTCCTGGACTCCTAGCAGAAGATCCAGGTGTCGGAGGAGGACAGCGAGGGACTGAATGGCCTGAAGGGGGCTGGAGGAAGCCCCAGGTATGTATAAAGCTTTTCTTTTAATTCGCCTCAGGTACCCTTTAATTTATAGTAACCAATCCAAATTTTAACAAAATATCAAATTATTTGATTTCATGAGCAAAGAGAGTGCATACATTTGCATAAACCAGCATCAATGCAGAATTATTTCCATCTCATTGACCATTAGTGACACGACTACACATCAGGCTTTATACTTACAGCATAGATGTTATTTCGTATATAAAAGAGATTCCTGTGTACACATCATATATACTGTACAGTCACAAACAGATGTGTATATCTGACTTTAAAAATACGGGGACTGCTTTATTCTGCAGATGAATGTCAGTTAAGTCATGTGTGTATGATGATCTGCAGATCTCATAGACTATCATTGCAATTTGCAGGAATGGATTTTTGGCAGGAACAGATCTTTTGAGTGTGTGCAGCAAGTTTGTGTGCAGCATCTTGCAAAGATTTTTTTTCTGATGGGGAGTTCAGCTCCATAGAATAGACTGTGTAGACTCTAGAGTATGCTCTCATACTACATGAAGGGTGGTAAGATTGGTCTGTGATCCTTTCATTTTCCAAAGACTATAGTCTGTGTGTATGCACCTTAAGAACTTTCTGTCTTTGAGATCTCTATGGACCTCCATGGATTTAAAGGCGGTTGTAACATCCCCCAAAATATAGCGACCTATAATATATGTAAACCCATTATTTTCTTTTAAAATGGATTCCTATATGCCCACTTTTTTTTCTTTTTTCAAGTCTGGGTGTCTTTGCCCAACTGCAGGAACTGTGCAGTGCCAGCACTTTGTTTGTTCTTTTTTTGTTGTTGTTGTGTGTGTGTGTGTGTGTGTGTGTGTGTGTGTGTGTGTGTGTTTTTTTTTCTCTGCAGTAACAAGCTTATCTCAGCATGCAAATAACAGAAAGCTTCCTATTTTGGATAAGATAAGCACACAATGGCCCAGTGCACACCAAGCGTTTTTTAGCAGCGATCCGCCAACCGCATCCGCCTGGGAAAATGCTTGGCTAATGTATTTCAATGGGATGTTGCACACCAGAGGTTTGATGTTTTTAGCAAACCGCAAATGTGCCACCTGCTGCACGTTTGCGGTTTGCAGAAGCGTTTCTGCCTCAATGTAAAGTATAGGAAAAAGACAAACCACTCTGGAAAACGCTACATCAGAGCGGTTTTCAAGGCGTTTTTTTTTTTTTTTTTTTTACAGAAGCTGTTCAGTAACAGCTCTACTGTAACAATATATGGAATCTGCTACACAAAAACGCTCCCAAAAATGCTAGGCATGTTTAGAAAACCTCTTTAAACATGCCTGGAATCGCTCTGAAATCTGCTCCTAAAACCTCTAGCGTTTTGAGGATCTGCTAGCGGTTTTGGTGTGCACTGAGCCTATGACCAGAAGGTAATTGAATCCCCCACCCCCTCCTTTTTGAAGAGGTTACACAGTGATAAAAGCCTTATCAATAATATGCCTTTTAAGCCAACAAGCAGCAAAAACATACTATAATAATTTTGACAATCCTTTTTTACCTACTTTTGGTACTTTTTTTCAATTGCAGAGCGCAGAAAAGAAGTTATTTTATACAGAAGTTGAGCACTCATCTCCTAGGATAAAATTTAGGAGAAAAAGTGAATTGAATAAGGGCGAATGTATTGATGTCACTTTTTTTTCTATCAGCACAGGAAGTAAAAGGAATACTCCCATGTGAGGGACACACATCCTTGATTTTTGCCACTCGATGCTAGCACATTGTTATCCTTCATAAAATAAGAGCGTTGCATTACTGTGAATGTGGATGTGTCTCTTTCCTGTTCCTCTACACAGACCTACGTGTTAAGTCTAAGCCGCTGGATCTAAAGACTTCTTGTTTTGGCAGGTGGCAATGCGAGCTTTGGGGTTTGATGTGAAGAAAGCAGATGTTCTAAAAATCCTCAAGGATTATGATAGCGAGGCAACAGGGAAAATTAGTTTTGATGACTTTAATGAAGTTGGTAAGTAGTGCTTTCTGTTGTTAGGGTTTATGTGGACAAATTACCTTTTTTATTACTTTGTGGTAAATAATTGATGCAGCCTTTGCTTTATTATAATCATAATTTCTTTAGTGGGCCTCAGTTTGTTTGAAGGGGCCTTCACTTCCATTGAGAGGTAGAAATCTACCAGAGATGACATGGTGAGATAGACATGTGCATGTACAGTGGCAAGCATACAGACACTTATGCTGTGCTTCTTTTTTTCTTTTTTTTTCCCTGCCTGAAAGAGTTTATAATTAGCTATGGAACTGACAGATTTTCTCTAGTCAGGATCCAGTCAGCTCACAGATAACAAATTACAACTTTCACTTTCCTAAGCAGATACCTGGGCTTTTTACTGTGAGGGGAGAAGATAAAAAGGTCAATAGATCATGTGTTTTCACTCTGGGACTTTTGAAACACTGCAATTGAGCAGACACTATGAAACATTAAATCTTCTTTGTAAATGTATGTTCATAATATAATACCTTGAAATATCTAAAAGAGTAGTTTTTCGGCTCGTTTCCATGTAACGCAGAGCCTGGCGCGGCTCTGAGTTGCATGTCGCTGGGGGGGGGGGGTCGGAGCTTGCAAATCCCTTTCATTATACTAAATGGGATTGTGGGCACAATTGCCATGAAATGCAGGCAACCATGCACTGCGATTCAGTGGTGGATCTAAGTGCATGTATGGAAACATCAGAGAGTGAGAGAGTGCAGTCTATGTAGTCTGCCGTCCCTGCGATTGCTTTTTCATAAGCTCGGCTGTAAGCACGCTATTTGGAAACGAGTCCTAAATGAAAATGCAAAATTAATTCAGATCTGCTATATATGTTGCAGAGGCCGGTTTCACACTGTAAACCGGGGTTTTTGTTGTGGTGTGATCACACTGCAATGTCAGAAAAACAGCTTTCGGAGATTACCGCGGCAATCTGCGGTAATCTCACTTTTGGCTGCAAGCCAAGCAAGTACTAAGGCTCTCTATCACTCACTTCCCCTGCTGGAAATAAGAAGTGCACAGAAGTGTATTGTCAAAATACGCTTCCGCGCATGCGTGCCACAAACATGAGCAGCAAACAGTATAAAATATCTGTGGCGCTGTAGATTTACTTCCGGTCACTGCAGGTGGTCACCTGTAACACTGTTATTGTCGCAGTTAATCTGGTACTTCCATCACGCCGCACCACAGTAGGTCTGCTGTGCCCCATAGGTTTTCATTGTTTTAGCGTTACCTTGTGGTAAAAAAGGGTAGCACACCACAATGAAAACATCCCACTGTGAAAGGGGCCTCAGGCTAGTGGCAAATACATTTCAGCTTGCCTACTTCATTTTTACGCTTATATAACCAGCCACTCTGCAGATATGTGTGTCACATTTTGCTGCTGGTCATTGGATATCGGCAGGTCAAATTGAGTAACAGAAGCCCTGACTCACTCAGTGCAGATAGTTACTCCTGCAGGAAGATGGGGGTTTCAGGCCAATTTTATACTCCAGAGTACTGCTGCCATGCTGCACTGAAGTGCAGTTTGAGCTTACTGCCGACTTTGGCATTTATTAGCTTGGGGAAAATACCATTTTGGTTTTAAAAAAGGCAAAATTGTGCTTTAGTGAATTAGGGCCTATTCATGCTAGCAGAGTGGTGTCTCTGTGACTTGATTGTTGCCAGTGCATACTGAAGGTGGGGCGATGCAGGAAACGGCAATTTTATGCAATGCTCAATTTATTTGTGGAGAATTGGGCAATGTAGCCAGCAGTGGGCATCGGCTCTGCCACATCTGTAATTGGGACCTTACAGTCAGAGAATCAGAACAGCAGCTAGCCAATTAGCTTTTACAACATAGAATAGATGATGACCTCCAAAATACTCCAAAGGGTTTTTGTACACGGGACAATTTTAGGAATTGTGCTGAATTCCCCTTCCCTGCCCCCCCCAAACCATGTGCTAGTGGTAGTTTATTTAGTATTTATAGAATGCCGATACCTTAAATAGCACTTTACACCGTATATAGTCCTTTCATTAGCTGTCCCTTAAAGCGGACTTGAACTCAGAACTACTTCTGCTCTAAAGTATATGCAACAGCATTATAACCTTTTCAAGAAAAACATTTCTTTGTTACAGCTGATACAAATTCTGAAATAAATCTCCACTGTTTCTACTTCCTGCTATCATGGACGCAGACATATTGCTAACATCCTGTGCTTTCAAATGAGCTTCTCTGCCATGGCAGTCAGGTTACACAAGGGAGAGATGAAATTACAATTTGTGATTGGACACAAATGAGGGGGAATTAGACAGGCTAAACTCTCTAAATGCATACAGGGTGCATTTCTCTGTTTTCTTTCTGTCCTGTGCTTCAGGACAGTTCAGGTCCACTTTAAAGGGGCTCACAGTCTAATCTCTATCCAAGTCTGAAGCCAGTTAACTTATCTGTTTTTGGAGTGTGAGAGGAAACTGGTGTACCCAGAGGAAACCCACGCAGACACAAGGAGGCATACAAACTCTGTGCCGGTAGTGTATGTGCCCAAATTTGAACCACCTTGAAATACCTTGCTTTATGATTCAGTTACAGACTTGATACTGGAACGCGATCCTCAAGAAGAGATGCTTAAAGCCTTTAAACTGTTTGATGATGATGACTCGGGAAAAATAAGCTTGCGGAATCTTCGTCGTGTTGCACGAGAACTTGGGGAAAACATGAGCGATGAAGAGCTGCGAGCTATGATTGAGGAGTTTGATAAAGATGGCGATGGAGAAAGTAAGTTTAAAACGGTCAAATATGTACTGTTTTTCTTTTTCACCATAAATGCGTACTAGAGTGAAGGTGTACAGACCTTAAATTAGAACTAAACTCAGAATTTCCTCTCTGCTCTAAAAGATAAGCCGCAGCATGATAGCCTTTATGGACAAAAAAAAATTCTTCATTACAACTCATGAAGATCCTAAAAAAATAAATAAAAATCAAGTTTAGAACTTGCAGAGTACTGAAGGCGTTAAGCCTCAGTATTACTGTATGGGGAGAGAGCAGGGTGGTGCTCCTGCAATCTATTCACAGCTGCTGAGAACTAATTAAACACTTTGATCTATGTAAATGAACACACAGAAAGGCCTGGGGCACAACAAAAACCCGCTAGCAGATCCGCAAAACGCTAGCAGATTTTGAAACGCTTTTTCCTATTTTTCTGTAGCGTTTCACCTAGCATGTTGCGGTTTTGGGAAGCGTTTTTGGTGTAGTAGATTTCATATATTGTTACAGTAAAGCTGTTACTAAACAGCTTCTGTAACAAAAACGCCTGGAAAACCACTCAAGGTGCGTTTGAAGTTTCTGGGGGGGCTCAGCGCACCTCTGATTAGAGGCCATTCGGAGGCGGCCTGGTGTTGCGCTGATCCACCTTTTTGCGCAATTTTCGATTTTATTTGATTAGCCGCACCCAGGCTATGCATATACATAGGTTAGGATTTAGTTAGTGTTAGGCCCCTCCCATGGAGGATCGACTTCTTCGCAGTGGGAGGGACGAGTACTTAATAGGTTGCATGCAAGCTGTTACAGGAAACTAACATCCTCCTCCAGTGGTAGACAGGTCATGTGTATGCTCGGTGTGTTTTCGACTCCACAAGTGGGGCTTGCACTCTTTTGCAGGTAGGCACTTGCCTGTTTTTAAGTAGCGCTGTTCATTTCCTTGCTATGTACTAATATACAAATAAGAGGTACGTTTCTTCCAGAGTAAAATGAGCCATAAATTACTTTTCTCCTATAATGCTGTCACTTACAGTAGGCAGTAGAAATCTGACAAGCGACAGGTTTTGGACTAGTCCATCTCTTCATAGGGGATTCTCAGCAAGGCTTTTATTCTTTATAAAGATATTCCCTAAAAAGGATTTAAACAATGATGCTGGCCAGCTTCCCTGCTCCCTTTGTTGGCAGTTGGACAGAGCAACTGCCATTCACTAAGTGCTTTTGAAAATAAAAATATCCCTGAGAATCCCCTATAAAGAGATGGACTAGTCCAAAACCTGTCACTTCCGTCAGATTTCTACAACCTACTGTAAGTGACAGCAACATAGGGGAAAAGTAATTTATGGCTCATTTTACGCTGGAAAAAATGTACTTCTTATTTGTATGTTTGCACATATTTTAAATTTTACAGTTTTTTCGCTGTAGTGCCCTTTTAAATAATTGCCACCGGAAACGATTAGTGTCACAGTATCAATGCAGATGGCAGGACCGGCAGGTGAGCGGAAGTTGAATTCTATGGCCGTGATTCACAAAGCCGTGCTAACTGTTTAGCACGGGCGTGCTAAACAGTTAGCACGTGAAGTGCCGCGATTGCGGACACTTGCGCGCGCAAAGTGCCGCGATCACAGACATTTGCGCGATCGCGGCACTTTGCGTGCTAACTGTTTAGCAAGCCTGCGCTAAACAGTTAGCACGGCTTTGTGAATCAAGACCCATGCCCTGGCAATTTTTGGAGCGTTATGCTTTAGCGATTTTATACTTCTTCTTATACACTTTGATCTGAAAGTGAACAGCTTTGGGGGGAAACAAAAAAAGATACTAAAATCGCTCTGTTCAGCGCTTTTTAGAGCAATTCTAAAAAGCGCTGAACAGAGCGATTTTCGTATCTTGGGGGGGGGGGGGGGGGGAAAGATACGAAAATCGCTCTGTTCAGCGCTTTTTAGTTCAGCGCTTTTTAGAATTGCTCTAAAAAGCGCTGAACAGAGCGATTTTAGTATCTTTCCCCCCCCCCCCCCCCAAAGCTGTTCACTTTCAGATCAAAGTGTATAAGAAGAAGTTTAAAATAGCTAAAGCATAACGCTCTTTCTTATTCTTTGAGGCGTAATCGCCTCCAAAATTCTGCAGGACCCGCGTTTGGGCAAAAATCACATCAAAGCCCATACAAATACATTAGCCAAGAGCTTTTCGAAATGCTAGTGATTTTTAAAAACGTACTTTTCTAGAACGAGGTGAGGTACCACTCTAATATTTCAGATGTGCCACGGAAAGATCTAGCAGCACTCTAGATCTATATCTTGAAGTAAACAGCAGGGCTGGCACCATTGATTTCCAATGCTCTTTTATTGTTCAAATAGACATTACAGCCATCATTGCAATGTTTCAAAGCGCTGAGCTCCTTTATCAAGCTAAGCTGCAAAATACAGATAACCTATTCCCAACACAGCCTTTATATACAGTATGTCACATGGTAAGGCGGCAGCCAATCACATACATTCGGTGTAATACACCTATCACAATGGTCTGTACCTAGCCGGACCTGATGGGGAACCAAACTACTCACCGCCCATTGGTTACCAGCATAAAGTCCCATCCTCCTACGAGTATAAATTGATAGGTCGGCACCACCTGCAGCCGTTTATAGTCACTGAGTGAAGGCCCCCCCCCCCGTGTGGGCCCACCTCCTGTCCACCCATGGCGGACCTGAAGTGGAACATGGGGAACATCATGAGGTCACATGGGCCGTGTCGGGGGCCACATGGGCCGATGTCATTTCTCCGTGCCCGCCCACCACACGCAGGTGATCAATGACTGGAGCGCCGACAGAAGTCTGCGCTCCACGTCATCTCAAATTGTAAATACACAGACCACCACGCTCGGCGACCATTGCAAATGTATCAAACATCTTTACGCAAACATATATTACAGAATCCTATATCACACAGTTCTATATTGAAGCGGCAAAGGCAAATGGGCGGCATTAAAGGAATCCTCAGCTAAAATGAAAAAAATCTGCTTCACTCACCTGGGGATTTTGCCAGCCCCTTGCAGCCGACTGTCCCACGCTAACCGCTCCGCTCTCCGCCCCCATCCCGGTCTCCCCGCACGGTGCAGAGGCTGACCTCGAGGTCGTCCTTACTGCGCCTGCGTGAAGCGCTGCTGTCAATCAAGCTCATGTTGTCCACGGCTTACTGCGCAGGGGGCTGAAAAGCAGACAGAAGCGGACACAACTGCATTTGTGGGCTCAGGCCCTTCATAAACATAGTAGTCACATGTAGGCTGCAATGCAAGTTCACAATGGAAACCAGTAATGTAGTAGAATCCAAAGAAATTAAAAAAGAAACCGTGATTTTTCTGGACATGCTGAGGGCCTCACCAAGATAGGCAAGTGAGTAAAAGCTAAAAAGTATTAAAGGGAACCCGAGGTAAGAGGGATATGATGGCTGACATGCTTGTTTCCTTTTTAATAATGCAGATTGCCTGGCTGTCCTGCAGATCCTCTGCCTCTAATACTTAACCATTGACCCTGGACAAGTATGCAGATCAGCTGTCTAAGACAAATCTGACTTATGCTTCATACACACTTGAGATAAAAGTCTTTGGAAAAGGAAAGATCACAAACCAATTTTACCCCCTTCCATGTAGTATGAGAGCTATACTCTACACAGTCTATTCTATGGAGCTCAGTGATGAGCAAATCCGATCCGGATGCTACTCGGATAGTAGCTATCCGGATTTCTCCCAGTAATGCACTGCGGCCTGGGCGGGGGATTTAATCCTTACCTATCATGACGTCTTCTTTGTCCGTCCCTCGGCGCCTCCCACGATGCGCTCCACTCCGGCGTCACGTGACTAAAAAACACTTCCTCCTTCCGGGTTGAAGGAGGAAGTGTGTAGTCACGTGACGCCGGAGTGGAACGCATCGTGGGAGGCGCCGAAGGACGGACGAAGAAGACGTCATGATGGGTAAGGATTAAACCCCCCGCCCAGGCCGCAATGCATTACTGGGAGAAATCCGGATAGCTACTATCCAAGTAGCATCCGGATCGGATTTGCTCATCACTGATGGAGCTGCACTCCCCATCAGATAAAATCTTTGCAAGATGCTGCACACAAAGATGCCCGTACACATTCAAAAGATCAGTATCTGCAAATGATCTCTTCCTGCAATAGATCCATTCCTGCAAAATGCATTCATAGTCTGAGATCTGCAGATCCTCATACACACCTTGTTTAACAGACTTCATCTGCATATCTGGCAATCATCTGCAGATCTGAAAATCCATCCTGGTGGATCTGATCTGCAGATGATCTGCAGATGATTGCCTGTTAAACAAGGTGTGTATGATGATCTGCAGATCTCATAGACTATGAATGGATCTATTGCAGGAAGAGATCTTTTGCAGATAATGATCTTTTGAATGTGTACGTGCATCTTTGTGTGCAGCATCTTGCAAAGATTTCTATCTGATGTGGAGTGCAGCTCCATAGAATAGACTGTGTGGAGTATGGCTCTCATACTACATGGAATGGGGTATAATTGGTCTGTGATCTTGCCTTTTCCAAAGACTTTTATCTCAAGTGTGTATGAAGCATTAGTTGCATGCTTGTTTCAGGTGTGTGGTTTAGACCCTACTGACCAGAAGGATCAACAGCAGTGCCTGGCAACTTGTATTGTTTAAAAGGAAATAAATATGTCCGTTTCCTCTTACTCCTTGGGTTGCTTTTAAGACCCTAAGATGCCCCTAGTAGGCCTGCAAGGAAAAAAATAGTTGTTTTCAATAGCAGGTCCAGTGACTTTTGATGCAGGATAAACCAGGGCTTGTGAAATGAGCTTTGCATTCTGACCTGGCTACCCATATACAGGACACTGCAACCCTAACAATTTATTTTTGCTGGGAACTTTGACAGATAATTTTCCTATGCCAATCACACAAGCAGAAAAATTAGGGCTGCTACTTTGGTTGCAAAGAAGATTAAGGTTAATAGAATAAATTATATGCACAAGAGGTCCAAGTAATAAAATAAAAAAAAAATTGAAAAAAAGTGAAAATGGCTGGTAAAAGCGAACGTTCACAGTTCACTGTCATAGCTGCAGCACAGAAAATGTCAGTAGATGAGTTAGGGCCCGTTTCCACTAGTGCGGTGCGGAATCGCCGCATATCACCGCTGACAAAATCGCATGCGGATGCGATTCCGCATGCGTTTTTGCCGCGATTTCGCATGCGATTTCGCATAGGCAGGGTATATGCGATTTTAACCATGTCACTGCCTGTGTCAATTTACATTACTTTCAATGCGAAATCGCGGGAAAAAACGCATGCAAAAAACGCATGCGATTTCCCTAATAAATACATTGCCTGCGATTCGCCTGCATTCCACACGCAGGCGAATTCTGCAGGGTCTGCCGTGCAGAAAAATCCTGCACATAAAAACGCAAATGAAAACTGACAAGTGGAAACAGTCCCATCCACTTGTATTGCCTATGCGAATCCGCATGCGTTGTCTGCATGCGAATTCGCGCTAGTGGAAACGGGCCCTTACTGACAAAACTGCAGAGCAGCTCACTCGCCATGTGGGGGACAACTGGAGCAGCTGCTGTTCTGACCAGAGATATTCCATCCCTGTGATGAGGTTGGAAACGTGGTATGTTCCTACCTCTCACATTTGCCTTGTGCCACGATAGGTACTCTGACTCGCCACTTTAGCTTTTACCAGCTATTTGTATTTTTCTATTACTTGCAATTATTGTGCATATAATATTCTATTTCATTAACCTGAGCATTATGCCGCTCAGGAGGTTTTGTTACTTTTTGGCTTACTTTTTTTTTTTTTTTTTTTTAAATTAATTTATTTTTAATAAATGTCCCAAATGTGTGTAACTCCTCTAGCTAGCACTAGGCCAGCTAGAAAAAGACTCCGGCACCCTTTGATCACCGCCGCTCCCCTGTTTATACGTTACCCAGCCAAGATCCAGCGATCGGCGCAGCCTCCCCGGACAGCTCCGGTCTTCTCTATGTGGAGGATCGCTCATGACGTTGCCGACGTCATGCGCAAACCCGATCCTCCCCATAGAGAGACCGGAGCTGTTCTGGGAGGCTGCGCCAATCGCTGGATCCAGGGGGGGGGGGGTAACGTTTAAACGGGGGGATCCAGGGGTGCCCGACACTCTTGCTAGCTAGAGGATTTTTCACACATTTGGGACATTTATTTAAGGGGGACTCCTGGGGCCACAGAGCGGTATGCCCGACACAGTGTCGGGCAAACCGCTAAGGAGGTTAAAGCACCACTGAAATGAAAAAAATATGGAGGCTGCCATATTTATTTCCTTTTAAACAATACCAGTTGCCTGGCAGCCCTGCTGGTCTATTTGGCTTCGGTAGTGTCTGTATAACACCAGAAACAAGCATGCAGCTAATCTTGTCAGATTTTACAATGTCACTGGATCTGAATATGCTTGTTCAGGGTCTATTGCTAAAAGTATTTGAGGCAGAGGATCAGCAGGCCTGCCAGGTAACTGGTACTGCTTAAATGGAAATAAATATAACAGCCTCCATATCCCTCTTGCTTAAGTTTCCCTTTAAAGAGTAACTGTCAGGCTGCAAAAGCTAATTTAAACCTCTATTCTCCTGTGTTAAACAGTTTAGAAGGAAGCCAAAAAGGCAATACTGAAGTTAAAAATCTCTCTTACTATGATGTGTGCTGAACAGCAAGGCTCTTTATTCCCAAGCTCCTAAGGAGGACGCAGGCCGAATAACAGATACTGCAAAGCATTCTGGGGCTGCCTCTTCTCCCCACTGCAGTACCTTGGGTCATCCCTCTTCATTTCCCTATCACGCCCTAAGGCTGCTTTCTCAGTGAGACGTTACAGGCTCATGTTACAGCAGCTTGTAACAGCAGCCAGCACTGAAAAATCACAGGGCATATGTTCCGTTAGAGTATACTGCATGAGTCCGCTATTGTTCCTAGCCACATGGCTAATTAATATTCACTGCACAGTAGTGTTGTCCATTACAATCTTTTTTGTGAGTGGAATCATCAGGAAGCAGGGAGGAAATGACATCACAATTGGCTTCATAGGAGACAGACAAACATGGAACCTGCCATGAGCTGTCAGGTGCATCATTCTCTGCAAATACTATATACAAATTCAGTGAAATCCAAACGTGGACAGAGAAATGCATATATAATGTAAGTACAGCCAATATTTAGCTACTGATATGTGTTTTTTTTTTCTCTGAGACCTTCTACCTAACAGCTCCTCTTTAAAGCAGGGGTCCCCAACCTCCGGTCTGCGGCCCACTGCTGGGCTGCCGGATGTGCTGTGCTGGGCCATGCACATCTGACTTCGCAGTGCACGGAAGCTGGGAGTAGGGAGTGAGTCGCTCAACTCTGCAGACTGCTCTGCTTTCCTAGAATCCTGCTGCCATTGTTACTGCTGCCACATAGTGTCTGTAATTTGTATTGCAGTATTTCTGTCTGCAGACACGGTGGCAGCAGTGAGGATGACTGGGACGCTCTGATCTATAACCAGCCACAGAGTCTGCACGGAGGTGAGCAGCTGGTGCAGGAAGCATGGAAGGCTTAGGGAAGGATGAAGTGAGTGTGGGGATAAGAGAAAAGGTGGAGTGTGAAAAGGATGGAAGGATGAAGGGAGTGTGGGGAGGAGGAAGGCATGAAGTGAGTGGGGAGGAGGGGCGGGTTGTGGGGTGGGAAAAAGTTGAAAGTAACTGTGCCAGTAGATAGGGTAGCCCCCCCTCTCTTTCACCACCTGTCACACCAAATGTACCTTGTGCTGGGGGGTTATGAAGCAGACACATCTTTTCCAAATTGCTGAGGGTGATGATGGTAGTAGTTGGGTAGGGGCGGTGCTGCCACTCTACCCGTCATCCCCAGTCTTTTGCACGCACCTCCGGTTTCTGGGAAAAATCCTGATGCTGCAGCGGTCCCTGGGCCAGAAAAGGTTGGGGACCGCTGCTAAAGGACAACTGATCTGAGAGGGATATGGAGGCTGTTATATTTATATCCATTTGTTTCAAATAGTTTAAATGGTTCAATAGTTTTATTGGACAGTAATTCTTTCTTTTTAAACAATGCACATTGCCTGGCTGTGCTGCCGATTCTCTGCCTCTAATAATTTTAGTCATAGCCTCTGAACAAACACGCAGATGAGGTGTTGGAACCAAGGGCTGTAAAAACAGCGCAGGAGATTTGGGTGCAGCCAGTGCCACCATAGGCTATAATAGGAATTACGGGTATAGCGGCGCTCAGTGAGTAATTTGGGCACCGTCAAGAGACGGAGAACAAATCACTACTAAACACTAATTTGGCCGCCAGCAATAGCGCATTACATCTTTCTCCCACTATCCATGGCAGCCTGGAGGGGGAATGGTAATTAACGCCACCGGGACTTGTGCAGGAGCAGGGTGAGCCTTTTAATTGCTTTACCCTGCTCCCAAATCTCCCGGCAGCAGATTCATAGGTACGCGTGTTTGGCAGCATTTGGCGCATGCTTGTTTTAGTTGTGTGTAATGCAGACAATACTGATGCATGAAAGATCAGAAAGACTGCCAGGCAACTGGTATTGTTTAAAATAAAATCAATAGGGCAGGCTCCATATCCCCCTCAGTACAGTTGTCCTCTATAATGCACTCAGTTCACCATAGTGCCTGTTTTATTTTTAAATTATTGTTCTATTGTCTATATTAGAAGATCAAAGTTGCCTTTAAGTAGCAAAGTATTTCTATACTGTCTTGTCTATCAGGGATGTGTTATATATCCGTTTATTTTGTAACACAGGGAAGAGGAAATGTTACATGGTACTTGAGTGATTTTTGAATGTTTCCTTTTCTTGTTACAGTAAATGTAGAAGAATTTATTTCCATAATGACCGGAGACATTTAGCCAGGAGCAGAGGACACGTGTTCCTGATTAGCATACCTTGCCGCAGCCGGGAAGATAGAGAGCGCTTTCACCGACTCTGAGCCTGAAGTCTGTTTTGTAGCACCTTTATGTTACGTTGTAATATTTCTCAATATAGTATAGTTTTATTTGTAAGATAGATTTTTTTTTTTTGTAATGCAGCTATAATTAAATTGCACAATACTTTGTAAATCAGTGTGGTTGGTGTATTATTTCAAAGTACTTTCTCTTTAAAGGACCAGGGTCGCAAAAAAGTATGTTTCTTCCAGATTTAAATGAGCCATACATTACTTTTCTCCTATGTTGCTGTCCCTTAGAGTAAGTAGTAGAAATCTGACAGAAACCAGAGGTTTTGGACTAGCCCTTCTCCTGTGGGGTCTCAGGAATTTCTTTATTTTCAAAAGCACTTAGTGAATGGAAGTTGCTCTGTCCAAATGCCAAAAAAGTGTATGGTGAGCATGTAGGCTGGCCAGCATCTCTGTATAAATATTTTTCAGGGAGTGTCTTTATAAAGAATAAAGGCCATGCTGAGAATCCCCCATGCAGATACGGACGAGTCAAAACCTGGCGGTTCTGTCAGATTTCTGCTACCTACTGTAAGTCTAACCCTATAAGATTAGGCTAAAACATAACTTTTAATCAGATATTATAAAATCTCAGCTGCATATATTGACATTAATTAACATTAGTGAGGGCCGGATCTAGTAAAAAAAATCAGGTCTCTTTGATTCATATTTCATATCATGTAGACATTGATCCCTGTACCCTCGACTAAAACGCGCTAGATTTACATTAAAACACCCCACCAACCCAACATGTTTCACCCCCCCATAATTGGAGGCTTCATCAAAGGAAGAAAAGTTCCCATTGCTAAGGGTGCAATAGTGTAACACAGCATTCAAAAGTACATATCTACATATAAGTAATCAAATGGCTATGTGCTTTCATGCAGTATCAGCCTACTGCTGATAGAGCAGAGAACACATTGCTCTATTTGATTACTTAAAGAGGAGCTGTCAGCCATACTATGCCAGGATAAACACACACACATATAAGTAGATAAATACTAGCTCTACTTACATGACAGATGTATTGCACTGTCCACGATTTCATTTCAGTGAATTTTATAAAACGAAAATACGGAAATGCAGAGAATTCTGTTCCCTGGCAGGGGCCATCTTAAGTCCCTCCAGTGAAGCCATTGCTGAGGTCATTTCCTCCCTTACCCCCCTTCCCTCCTACCTACAGCAATTGCCAGCGCTATATTACTGACACCCCTGCATCCATGAGAACCCCCCAGCCCTGCTACTATATCAGTAGTGATTCCCTCTGTATTTACCCTCAGCCCTGCAGCGTCCATCTCATCTCCCAGCATAACAGCACTTAGCAGGGAAGAATATATGCAGCTCCAGCACCAGAGGAGAATCTGTGTGCGCTGCGTGTGTTCTTCCCCGCTGGGCTCTGTGGTGCTGCGGGCGGGGATGTTGTGAGGTGGAGAGATAATGCAGGGGGAGTCCCTTTGTAAATGGTGGCGGGGCCGGGGTCCCCATGGATGCAGAGATGCCCGCTGCCCCCGAATAAAGTTACGGAGATGCCGACAGTGCAGGGAGGGGGCGGACAGTGCAGACGCGAGGCGGCCAATGAGAGAGGGACAGGCTTGAGTGACACAGGCTGCAGCCAATCAGGCTGAACTAGCTGTGTCTGGGCAGAAAAGCAAAGGAGAACTCGCTCCCGCCCCAGCCTGCACTGCATCTTCGGTTATGCGGCTTCTTGCTGCGTCCTTTAGAGCTGGGGACATGAGGAGTTATCTACAATTAAAAAAAAGTAAGATTTGTTTTTAAGTTAGGCATTGCCTTTTTAGTATCCATTTTATCTATATTACCGATAGAAATAGGGAATAGATTTTTGTTTTTAAGCCTAACAGTTACTCTTTAATACAGTAATAGACCTCAATACAGTATGCCATTCAGTCTACAGCACCTAAAATTTATACAGATCCATGTTTACAGAAGATATCCCAATCGTCCACCTAAACCTTTGCCAGAGGACCTGGACCCTGTCTCCAGCACAGTACATGTGAAATGAGATGCCCTGACCTATTTAGATCAACATTGCACAACCTGACCAACTGTTCCTTGCGATATTACATGCAAATTTTTTTTTTTTTTTTTTTTCTAATTTTTCATTTTAACATGCAATTCCAATTTGGGACTTTTAATCGGGACTGAATGCTGTGTTTTTTTTCTTTCTTGTTTTGATAGCATCCAGGGAAAATCAGAACCGCAAATGGGATTTGCAATGTGCAGGGGGCCTTATGCTACGTACACACATGCGACAACGATCGTTCGTTGAGGACGACGAACGAACTTTTAATTGACGAAAGAACAACCGAAGTAAAGTTAGTTGTAAAAAGTGTGTAACGATCACATCGTTAGAACGAACGTTACACCACGTAAAAGCACTTAATGCGCCTGCGCATAAAATTGTAAAGTTCCTTGGAGAAAAAGTGAAATACGCATGTCCAGCCTGGTACGAACGATCGTTTCCAACAAAGTACCACTTTTGCTAACGATCGTCGGTGGTAAAAATCCGCCAAGACAGAACTTTGTTTTGTAGCGATTTGCCTCGTTCGTCGTTTGCCTTAATAGTCGTTGGTTCGTTTTTTGTAACGATCGTCGTTGGTAAAGATCGGGGAACGATCGTTACAAACGACTATAGTCGCATGTGTGTACGCACCTTTAGTCCCAGAGACTATCTACCTGTCTCTAACCTCTGCCTTGTGGGGAAAGATATTGAAAAGGCTTTTTTTTTCCCAACCTGAAAGCCAGGCTATCGGGAAACAATATATTTAGCTATCAAACATCTTTATTGAAAGTGAAAATAAACAACACATACTGGCTGATGCTTCACTACTGTCATAACAGTGGGGTAAAAACAATATCTTTGACTAGCTACAGTCAAACACCACAGTTGTGGAGCAGCCCTCATACAGATCTGCAATGATCTGCTCATGGCCATAGACAGTATTGAGTGTTCCATCCTGATTCTGCTTTACTTTGCAGTGGCTTTTGATACAGTTGATTGTGAGATCTTGCTCAATAGGCTGCAAGAGTTCTGTGGCATTGATGGTTTAGCTTTCCAGTAGTTCAACTCCTTGGCTGGCAGAACACAAAGGGTATCCTTGGGAGTACATTTGAAATCGGCGCCGGTAGACTTGGGTGCAGGATACAGCCGGTATATGGCTGATCCTGCTTCTGCACAAGTCTGGGCAGATTTAATTACCATTCCCCCTCCAGGCCGCCATGGATAGTGGGGGAATGAAATAATTCGGATCGGGGCCTTTTCTGTTCAACTCTGCACTACTAAATACAATGTGTCCCAGAGCTCGATGATATGCCCCTTGTTTGCCATACACATGCTAGCACATGGAAAAATAATTCAAAAACACATTCTGACATACTGCTATGCTGATGACACCCAGCTGTATTTATCATTCAAACCTAGCGGGATAGATCCTACTCTCCCAAAACAATGCTTAACTGAAATACAGGAGTGGATGAATGACAACTAGCTTGAACGCTGATAGACTCAAATTCTTACCATCGAAGGATGACAGAGGCTTACAATAAAATTTTATACAGTCTATGAAATTACATTTATTGAGCTTTGGTTAGGTATACAGTATGTTTCAGCTTATCTCCATGGCAAGGCACAACTGAGCCACTGGCATTCAGCAAGCAAAGACAACATCTGATACACCTCAGCGAAGGTCTTGTGGTATGGGAAATGCTGAAATGACAATATGGCCATTATTATCGGTTATGATGATTTAGGAGATATAACCCTTAGCTCATCAGAGAGCACAAACTAGAAAAGGGGAAGACTAGCACCATCCAAAATGGCTAGATTTCCATATAAAATTATGGAATATGGAAATAAAAGTATACTAATTCCAGCGCCACTCTCTTTACATATAGCTCTATATTGACTGGTAAAGGGATAGGGGGATATCCTGAACCTGAGGGAAGGCAGCAGGAGGAGGAGTACAATATACAGGATCTTCTCAAAAAATTAGCATATTATGATAAATTTCATTATTTTCTGTAATGTACTGATAAACATTAGACTTTCATATATTTTGGATTGAAATACACACAACTGAAATAGTTCAAGTCTTTTATTGTTTTAATATAGATGATTTTTGGCATACAGCTCATGAAAACCCAAATTTCCTATCTCAAAAAATTAGCATATTTCATCCGACCAATAAAAGAAAAGTGTTTTTAAAACAAAAAAGTCAACCTTCAAATAATTATGTTCAGTTATGCACTCAATACTTGGTCGGGAATCCTTTTGCAGAAATGACTGCTTCAATGCAGCGTGGCATGGAGGCAATCAGCCTGTGGCACTGCTCAGGTGTTATGGAGGCCCAGGATGCTTCGATAGCGGCCTTAAGCTCATCCAGAGTGTTGAGTCTTGCGTCTCTCAACTTTCTCTTCACAATATCCCACAGATTCTCTATGGGGTTCAGGTCAGGAGAGTTGGCAGGCCAATTGAGCACAGTAATACCATGGTCAGTAAACCATTTACCAGTGGTTTTAGCACTGTGAGCAGGTGCCAGGTCGTGCTGAAAAATGAAATCTTCATCTCCATAAAGCTTTTCAGTAGTTGTGTGTATTTGAATCTAAAATATATGAAAGTCTAATGTTTATCAGTACATTACAGAAAATAATGAACTGTATCACAATATGCTATTTTTTGAGAAGATCCTGTAACTCTTCATATTAATTCAGAACGCAGCGCCCTTCAATCTTTGTCTCTTGATTTCCATATAAGTTGCATGAAAGTTACATACAAAACATCCATGCATTGCACTCTTAGGCCCTGTTCACATTAGCAAACGCGGAGGGCCATGCGTTTGGAACGCAACGCATACGAACGCACGCCAGCCGCGTTTGCGTTGTGTGGCTAATCCCATTCACTGAAGTGAATGGGTCAGCCGCGTGTTTCTGGAAAAAATGCATGCAGCATGCAGCCGCGAACCGCATGCAGAGTGAACATCAGACAGTGCAGTCTATGCACTGATGCCGTGCGTGTCTGCCTCCTGCACGCATTCCCGAAATGCGGATGGAATCGCGTGCAGTGTGAACAGGGCCTTAGGCACATATGCAATTAATTTTTTCACCTGCTTTATCTCCTAGGAGATAATTTTCATCTTCTCTGTAAACTAAATTTTCAGCATTTTACAATTGAAAAGTTGATCAAAAAGTGCTGGTGACTTAAAAGGCATTTTATTCACAAGTTGTAAAAATATCACCTAGGTCCAAGGAGAAAAAGTGGGCCACTGTGTAGTGTGGGAGTGGTGCAGAGGTGGGTGCTGGATCCCAGGCAGCACTACAGCCGTTTTGAGTTCATGGAAGCATACATATTGTTAAAGCGGATCCAAACAAAAAATGTTTTTAATTCAAAATATTTAGTTGCACCACTCTGACACATACAAAGATAAATAAACACTCCTTCAAGCCGATGAGCATTTCAGTGCATGCTTTTCACCCTTCTCTTTTCACAACTAGGGTTATACAGGTGGCAGCCATTAGCAATTCCTCCTTTGCTGGACACCACCTACTCCACCAGTCTGCCGGATTCTGTCCCAGCAATATGAAAGGAAGGGAGGGGTTCCTCCATTAAATGTAAAATATTTTATATTTGTCATCATGCAGCTGAAAAAGGGCTGCTATTTATTATTATAATTTAGAAAATAGATTTTATTTCTGAAATCTTGTATTTTTAATTTGGGTCCACTTTAACATCTTGTGCTTTCAAATTAGCCTCTCTGCATTCAGCTGACACAGCTGAGGGATCAAATTACAACTTGTGATTAGACACAGATGAGGGGAAATTTAATCGGCTAAACTCTAAATACATACAGGGTACATTTCCCTCTATTTTTCTTCTGTCCTGTGGAAGAGTTCAGGTCCACTTTAAAGAGAATATGTATGGGGAAAAAAGTTCCCCTATTTGGTACTTACCTTGGGAGGGGGAAGCCTCTGGACCTTAATGAGGCTTCCCCCGTTTTCCTTCGTCCCTCCTTTCCAGCGCTGTCGGCTGCTGAATATCTGCCTGTGTCAGCCTTGCGCAGGAGCAGTAGCAGCTTTCCTTCAGGCTCAGGTGGAAATAGCCAAGCCTCATCATATCTGTCTACAGTGCAGGCACAGACAGCGGAAGCCTACACAGCAGAGTGGATCCGATTGGGCTCGGCTATTTCTGCCTGAACCCAAACAAAAAGCCGCTACTGCACCTGCGCAAGGCTCATGCAGCATTGTTATGATCCTGGAGCCCAGGTGGCTGATAGCACTGGGATGGAGGAGGACAGGGTAAGCTTCATTAGCATCCAGAGGCTTCCCCTCCCGAGGTAAGTACCCCCTACAGGGGTACTTTTTTCCTTATAGATTCTCTTTAAGCCCTTTCTCTTTTCTAATCCTAACAAGTTATGCTAACCTCCCCTTATCCTAACTCCAGTAGTATCTTTTCCCTAATTGAATAGAGAATTGTCAGGCTTACAAAGACAGGAAGTGAAAGTTAATATCCAGAGATACAGACAGTAACAAAGAAGCTTTTTCTCTACAGTGTTAGGACCTCTGTCATATTTTAATTAGAGATGGCCCGAACCGTTCTCCGGGCGAATCTCTCTGTGCCCTGTACTACTTCCGGGTTGCTATGACTCGGAGTAGTACGCCTGCGCTGGCCCGGCGGTGCGCGTCCTAAATCGCGCTCCTGTTGCCAGGCACTCTCTGCGCATGAGCGTAACATCACTCATGACGTCACGCACATGCGCAGAAAGTGCCCGGCAACAGGAGCGCGATCTAAGACGCGCACCGCCGGGCCAGCGCAGGTGTACTACTCCGAGTCATAGCGACCCGGAAGAAGTACAGGGCACAGGGAGACTGAGAGGTTCGCCGGCAAAGGGTTTGGGAACCGTTCGCGACATCTCTAATTTTAATACCAAGGAGATCACACAAGTCGGTCATATACTTACTAATAGAAACTCACCCTTCTGGGCATACATGAAAGAAGGGCGCAGGGGATTGCTGCTAGTAGAATATTTCTACAATTAGTGATATTCTACTGCTGGATTCCATAGTAAAAGATTGGTAATGTTTACCAATATTGTACTATAGCTAAACCTAACCCTAGTCCCACCCCTGGTGGTGCCTAACCCTAAGACCCCCTGGTGGCACCTAACCCTAAGAACCCCTGTGATGCCTAAACCTAAGACCCTCCCCCAGTGCTGCCTAACCCATAAACATCCCTCCATGGTACCTAACCCTACCCCCTCCTAACCCTTAACCCCCTCAACATAAAGCTACAGTACTGTGGCTTAAGATGTTAAATTTGGGAGCCAGGAGGCAATGCCGCAACTTTCATTACCGCAAACCCCCGGTGCCCACGATTTTATCGGGCACATCCCGGAGCCCAAATTCAATGTCTTAGCTGCAAGGTAAAACCTGCGATTTGCGGCAAACCGGTACATTTTGGCGCCGGCGGGCATCTGATTGCGGCTGCCACCATGCGCCCAAATTTCCCTTTCCTGACGCTAATTGCGGCTTTTATCATAGGTGCCCCTGGGCCAGGGGTCCTGCGCCCTTTTTACCTGGTTCAGCCTTCTGGATGTATTTCATTCATTTTCTGTCCCTTTCATAACCATGAAATTAGTGAGAGGACATTTCGGACAGAGGCTCTGTTATGGTTGTTTTCTATATTTATATCAGATTCGTTTTTTCTATTCAGCCCATCTAAGTATAACCTTCGTAGTTGCACCACACTCTGTAAATTAAATTTGTGTCTCTAGCGCTCAGTCATTTCCTAATTGATTTTGTTAGTCAAATAGTAATTTTTTATTGCCAAAAGGCATGTATTTCAATATAGCGTGCAACATTATATGCAACGCTTGAGTGCAATGGCAGTGTATTATAGCATTCAAGAGGATTGTACAAGCTTCCTATTTGATTTTGAATGCAATCAAAAATAATCAGTTAAATGTGTAATTCTCAAGAAGGCCACAAGATGTCTCCCTCTCACAATAATTGATATGGAAAAGTTAGGAACCTATGTTTTATTTCATATGGGAATTTTCAATTTCGTATTGAAATATACATGCATGAATACGCACACCGGTCAGGGAAAAATGGAGCAGAATTGGTTAAATTCTTCATAGTCAACATGCAACAGTAAGAGCTAAAGCAACTTTTTGTTACACAAACATGCTACAAACATTTCATGCATTAAAGTGAACCTCCAGACTAAAAATCTACTCGGCAGTACTGAAAAGGCTTGGTGTTTCTTTAACAGTTTCACAGCATCGGAACTTTGTTTTTCTTACCAAAGCCTCATGTTAGCTGCACAGAAGAAAACTGCCTGGGCATTTTTTACCCTGATGCTGTGCAAAGCATGATGGGATTTCTGATGTTGTTGTTCTCCTTCTGCTGTTTTGGTGCAATTTTTTTTATTTTGAATTTGAGATTTGAAGCCTAGCGTCTGCAGCTGGGAGGGGTGATCAGGACACAGGACAATTGGAACTGTGTCTCATGCTCCCTGTCACCTCCTTTCGACCAAAAAGATGGCTGCCCCCATGAAAAAGATGGCTGCCCCCATGAAATCACAAACATTTGCCTGCTCTTTTAAAACAGGGTGGGTAAGAGATTACATTACCTATCTATTTTAATTAACATAACTAATGTAACCTTAATGACAGTATGTTTGTTTAGGCTGAAGTTCCCCTTTAACCCCCCTGGCGGTATAATTTATATAATAAGGGTTCTTTTTACCTTTTTTTTTTTTTTTTTTTTTTAGCATGTAGCTAGCCTAGCGCTAGCTACATGCTTCCCCCCTCCCCACGGCGTCCGCCCGTCCCCTCCGATCGCTTGCCCATAAGGAAATCCAGTTCTGAACGGGATTTCCTTGAGGGCTTCCCCCATCGCTATGGCGACGAACGGAGTGACGTCATGGACGACGTGACGTCACAGGGAGTCCCGATCCACCCCATAGCGTAGCCTGGCGGCGATTGGCCAGGCTGCGCAAGGGGTATGCAGGGGGGGAGGCCTTTATCCGCGGCGGGTAGCGGCGCATCGGCGGCCGGCGGAGGCGATCAGACCAAACACGCAGCTAGCAAAGTGCTAGCTGCGTGTTTGAAAAACAAATTATGTAAATCGGCCCAGCAGGGCCTGAGCGGCACCCTCCTGCGGCTTACCCCGTGTCACACACGGGGTTACCGCCAAGGAGGTTAAGCAAATTAGTTAGGCTAGGAGCACACATAGCAGAAACACTAGCGCTGCGAAAAATGCTGCGTTTTTGCTGCTAATGGAAGTCTACATAAATAGAAATATAAAAAAAAAACACATGAAAAAATGCATACAAAGTGCATATGTGTTTTGTATATGTGAACCGCAAACGCATTAAAACGCATGAAAAACGCATCTGCGGTAAAAACACACAAACGCACCAAAACGCAGTAAACATCGCAGCAAAAATGCAGAAAAAAACACACACAACCTAAAATGAAACCATGCCATAAAACGCAGCCTTTCATGTTATGTTATGTGTGCTCCCGTCCTAAGGCACAGAGTAGCATGTAGCTGTGACTAATCGCACAGATTTGTGCAATGCCTTCATTGTGTGTGACTATTCCTAGCTGTATGCTTCTGTTTGCATTAGGCACTTTAGATCCCAGAGTTCCATCTGCTAGCATTCGCCTGTGGTTAATAGGCCGCAATTTTAGCATCACAGTTGCATGACTGAATGTTATGGAAAAATACTATGAAAATGTACTTTCAGCAACACTCTGTTTCTGCATGTGCTTTCCATGTGAGTTGTTTGTTGATAATGGGTTTAAAATGTAACTCTATTTAAAAAAAATGTGCATACACTCATCATCCACAATATTAATGCGGACCTGAACTCAGAACTTCCTCTCTGCTCTAAAAGATAAGTAATAAGAAACAGATGAGGGGGGATTAGACAGGTTAGACTCTCTAAATAAATACACGGTCCATTTCTATATGTTTTCCTTCTGTCCTGTACAAGAGTTCAGGTCCACTTTAAAGCATGCCTGAGGGGTTTGGAGGCTGCCCTATTTATTCCCTTTTTAAACAATACCAGTTGCCTGGCAGTCCTGCTAATCCTCTGCCTCTAATATTTTTAGCCGTAGACCCTGAACAAGCACATGCAGATTGGTGTTTCTTACTGGTTAAAGTGGGATTGTCACCATAAAAATCAAATTTCAACAGCAACTGGTCTGAGTGTATTAAGTGATAAAGATGCTAATCCTTCATTCAAAACTTTTTCTGCTGTTATGGTTTGGAGTTATCAAATACCTTAGGAGCACTGGCCCTTTAATAGCCATTGCCATTCAGTTGCATGCTGGCGGTTCTTTTTATCTATAATATGTTCCTCCTCTTCCCTTTATCTCCCTGCCTAGCTGCCTAGCTGAAACATGATCCTCTGCTCACTTGTGTTTACAAGCAAGGCTGAAAAGACTCAGCGATTAAAGGAGAAAAGAAAAAAAAAGTTAAGGGAAGAAATCCGTATTTAGCCTCAAACTGTGTGCAAAAGACATGGTTCCCACCAGGAACAGAATTCTCTTCATTTACTAAATAAAATTCACTGAAATCAAAACATGGACAGTACAATACATGTGTTATGTAAGTAGATCAAGTATTTGTCTACTTATATATGTGTTTTTTTCCCCTGACATAGTATGGCTAATCCTACTGCTTTAAGCTGCAGGCTTGTTTCAGGTATGTAAATCCAGATACTACTGCAGCCAAAGATCTACTAGACAGCCAGGCAACTAGTATTGTTTAAAAGGAAACAAACATGTCCAGCCTCCATAGCCCTCTCAGTTCAGTTGTTCTTTATAATCGTTGACTAATAAAGTGAGCAATATTGATTGCATGGTAACAAAGGCACCTGTCAAAGGGTGAGATATATTTTGCAGCAAGTGAACAGTCAATTTGGGAAGGTTATCGAAACTGGAAAAATGGACAACTGTGAGGCAGGGAACACACTACATGCGTTTTTGCGCGTTTTGCCGCGAACGGCAAAACGCGCACGATTTTAAAGGCTATTGAAATTAATAGCCTAGCTCAGAAAACGCTGTGCCGCATGCGTTTGTGCGCGTTTGAGTTCGCGTTTTTCCTGCGTTTTGTACCCGCACAGTTTTCTGCTTTTTCCCGCACATTGCATGGCACTACATGCCATGCAATCGCATAAACGCGGAAACGCATGCGGAAAAATGCACGCGTTAGACGCGACCGCAAAACCCGACGGAAACCTGGGAAACACAGGGGAAAACGGCCCTGGCCCTGCAAGTGTGTTCCCTGCCTAAGGATTTCAGTGGCAGTTTGATGAATAGGTCAGAGAATCTCTTAAAGAGACACTGAAGCGAAAAAAAAATTATGATATTATGATTTGTATGTGTAGTACAGCTAAGAAATAAAACATTAAGATCAGATACATCAGTCTAATTGTTTCCAGTACAGGAAGATTTAAGAAACTCCAATTGTTATCTCTATACAAAAAAGCCATTAAGCTCTACGACTTTCAAAGTCGTGGAGAGGGCTGTTTTCTGACTTTTATTATCTCAACTGTTAGTTAATTGTTTACTTTTCCTCTGCCAGAGGAGAGGTCATTAGTTCACAGACTGCTCTGAAAGAATCATTTTGAATGCTGATTGTTGTGTAATCTGCACACATTATAGAATGATGCAATGTTAGAAAAAACACTATATACCTGAAAATAAAAATATGAGAATATTTTCTTTGCTGCTAATCTTCTAGTAATTATTCATAGTACACAACCAATTCATTATATCATATATATTTTTTCGCTTCAGTGTCTCTTTAAACGGCACGTCTTTTGAGCACGCAAATCAAACAATTGGGCAAACACCGTCACAAAAAAAAATACATTACAGGCTAAATAAGAATAATTGATATTGAATAAGTTGTGTAAATTATGTGTACAGAAAGGATCCGAAATACCAAATGTCAAAATTGGAAAAGATAAGTAGATCCCATAGACCACACAACATCTGTCATAATGTCACAAAATAGCCTTTTATTGATACATTTCATAAACAGCCAAAGTTAAAATACTATTACAAACAAAAAGACGAGGGTGGACAAAATGCATAATAATAAATACAAATGTATAAATAAAACTCGCTCAAATCTCACAATTATTAGAGATCAGGGTAACTGACTCAGGGGTAGAGCACAAAAAGTGCCAGTGCAATAAATAACAATTAAAGAAAGTGCTGACATAACCAGTGCGAAGAAATGCAGAAATTAAAAGTGCAAATGCCTGATACCAATAGGGACAGTATCCCCAGCTATATAAATATTGCCTCTAATCATCTGCAGCCTCTCGCTGCAAGTCCCGTTGTGTAATTACAGTGTATGAGCCACTGTAATTCCTCTGTATCGGAGCCCTGGCAAAGCATCTTGGAATCGCTACCAGGGGCTACCAATTGGTCCACAGTCTGGACTAATGGAAAATGGTCCAGACTGTGGACCAATGGCAGGAGATTCAAAGATGCTTTGCTGGGGCTCCGATACAGAGTAATTACAGTGACTCATACACTGTAATTACACAACGGGACTTGCGGCAAAAGGCGGTGGGTGATTAGCGGCGTTATGTAATACTTGCAGGTGAACGCCGCAGCTGCAGGGGGCTTTGCAACGCATTATGGCCTGCCAAGGCTGAAAATCAAGCATGAACGCCTTCAAAAATAATGAGATAACTGTAATTATCTGAGCTGCAGACCATTATGGTCTGAATCCGAAGGATTGGCCTATTGCAAGGCATTATGGGGTGTATTAGCAGGTTCGCCTACTGCAAACATAAATAAATAAATATTTGATTAAGATAAAGAATGCATCCTTGTTTTTTTTTTTGTTTTTTTTATAACTGACTGGCTTTAAATCATAGGCATGGAAACATTAGGGAAATGCTAATATTCTGATGACCACTTCTATGCTATATTTTTCTTTGATTGCTAGAGGTATTACAATTATATGACTTAATTACTTCATACAGTATTACCAGTATATAGTATTGATTACTATAGTTTATTGTGAAATTGAAATAAACATGAATGCAAATTGTGGACCTACAAATTAAAGTTCCACTCCACATTTGTCACTACTTCATATACATAAAAACAAAATAAAGTGCAAGAAGCAAGAAAACTATTAAAGAGTATGCTGGAGTAACCTGTGTTATTGAAAGGATAACTGAAATGAGAGTTATGTGAAGGCCATATTTATTCCCTTTTAAGCAATACCAGCTGCCTGTCTATCCTGCTGATCCTCTGCCTCTGATACTTTTAGCTATAGACCCTGAACAAGCATACAGCAGATCAGGTGTTTCTGACATTATTTTTAGATGTGACAAGATAAGCTGCATGCTTGTTTCTGGTCTAATTAAAGGAAACAGTAAAAAGATTTGATATGTACCCGGGGCTCCCTCCAGCCCCATGAGCATGAATGTGTCCCACGCCGTCCTCCCGAGTGCCTCCGTTCATCTGCAGTCCCTCCTGGTAAACTGTCTCAGTCGCGCCATTCGCCTCTTCTGCGTATGCACGGTGGGAGGTGCTCATGGGGCTGGAGAAAGTCCCGGGTAAGTATCAATTTTTTTTACATTGACGTCTCTTGTTCACTTTAAGACGCTACTGCAATCAAATAGATCAGCGGGGCTGCCAGGCAACTGGTATTGATTAAAAAGAAATAAATATGGCAGCCTCATAAAGTGCCAACATATTACTTGCGCTGTACAATAGAAAGGGTGATCATTGCAACAATAAACGATGTCACACAGGGGAAAGAATGGAACACAAAATAGGGATGTAACAATAAACAATGGTACGTAGATTGCAATGTAGGGATAAATATAGCAAGTTACTGAGTCCATACGGTGGCAAAGAATGGGCAGGAGGGCCCCGCCAAATAGGCTTATAATCTAAGTGGTGAAGGATTATGACACTCAGTAAAGTGGATTGAAAAACTGAGGTACTTGTTTTACTAGAGAAACTAAATTTAAAAAAAAAAAAAACTTTTATTTTTGATTTGTATTATTTTTTTCCATTGAGGAGAAAAAAAGAGCAGACATGTGAGAATGGTGCTCCCCGTGTGTATGAATAAAACCAGCGAGAGGCACACACTCTTATTAGGTCTCTCACCTTAGATGTGTGATCAACCTGTTGTATAACAGTGCAGCAATCAGGACTTTTAGGTGTAACCACTTCAGACCTAAGTGTATTTTCACCTTCTGCATCCGAGCAATTTTTACATTTCAGCACTCCTCCCATTCATTTGTTAATAGTTTATCACTACTTATCACAACAAAATGATCTATATCTTGTTTTTTCCACCATCAATTAGGCTTTCTTTGGGTGGTAAATTTTGCTAAGAATTATTTTTCCTAAATGCATTTTAACGGGAATATCAAGAAAAACATTGAAAAAAATCATTATTTCTCAGTTTTCAGCCATTATAGTTTTAAAATAATACTTGCTACCATAATTAAAACCCACACGTTTTATTTGCCCTTTTGTTTTGGTTATTACACTGTTTAAATTATGTCCCTATCACAATGTATAACGCCAATATTTTATTGGAAATTAAAGGTGCATTTTTTCAGTTTTGCGTCCATCACTATTTACAAGCCCATAATTAAAAAACAATAACAGTAATATACCCTTTTCACATACATATTAAAAAAATTCAGCCCCTAAGGTATTTTTATTGTCATTTTTTTTTATTATGGAAAAAAAATTGGGGGTACCTTGGAGAGAGTGTGGGAGGGAAGGAGATAATTTAAATATAATTATGAGTCTGTTTATAAAAATAAATGTATGTAGGTGTAATTTTACTATTTGGCCACAAGATGTCCTCAGTTATTTTTTTTTTCTATGCGTCCTGTAAGTGTACTATTACGCTATTACGTACTATTACACTTACAGGAAGCAAAGCATCGATGTGAAACTTTTTTTTGTTCTCAGAATGACCGAGGCTTCTCATGGAAGCTGGCGATCATCGCAACGGGGGCTTAGATCAATGAATGGGAACTGCACTCCCATACATTGATTTCCAGGCTAACGGATGGCGATGTGTACCCCCACAGCCACGCGCGCACGAGCGAGCAGGAGCGTTCACAGTGGGGAATGCGTCAGAGAACATATATCTACATCCCTGAGGCCTAGATGAACTTTTTAGGGGCGTAGATATACTATACTCGGAACAGTAAGTAGTTAAAGGATATCCAAGGCAATTTAAAAAAATCCCTGTTCCTGCTGGCAGTCTCTGCAGTATCGCCTTTAGCCCCGATGGGTCGGCATCTTCTGCGCATGTGCGGGTTGGCTAATAGCTGCATTACTACCCAACAGCAGGAGGACACCTTCCTGTCCCTCTTATAGGAATGGAGTTGCTGGTGCAACCAACCCAAGCTGTATATTCATGCTAGAACCTATCTTTCCTGTGGCTGCTGCATAATGCCTTGTATGTCTGACTCCAGGAGATTGTTTATTAGCCTTTTGACCATTTCTTGTGGGTCGATTGGGTAAACGCATCATATAAAATGCATATAACCTAGTGCTAAAAGATCATGACAAAACTCACATACAAACTTAGCAAATTTGCAAAGGTTCCCCTTATAGCTACTGTATGTGCAACATATCATTGACTTTTCTTTTCCTAGAAATAGTGTCCTTTAATTAAGGGTGCATGTGGCTCATTGTCAGAGGTTTATAGTCTAAATATAATGCAACATCACATCTAGAGCGCTAAAACTATAGCCTCAGATGTTATATTTTCATAGAAAGCCAGTTCTAGTTATAGAGATAAAGATATTTTTGTCATGTCCACATCCAGCGTTTGCATTCCTGACAATTTTGAAAAGAAATGAGTCTTGAGACTTCTTTTTATCTCCAGTTTTGTTATAGAATACATAAAGTGAAGGAGGGCAAGAGGGTTGCAGGTAGTTTTATTTAAAGCAATAGCTTGGGTGTTACTGATAGGAAATTACGGAAAATCTCACTTGTACAGAACAGCAGTAAAAACCTGAGAGAGGCTCTACCACATACATGTCAAACTCTGGTCCGTGGGCCAAATGTGGTACACAGGGCCATTAAATTTGGCCTGCAAATGGTTTGAACACTTTGTATTATATTCGGCACACAAGCACCTGAGTGCTGAACCTATATGGCTAAGTATGAAGCCACATAGTGAAGGGAGAGAGGCCCCTTAACTCCAGGGGACTGTACAGGATAGGGGGGGGGGGGCACTAGACAGCAGGGTACTGTATGGGGTGGGAGGACCACTAGACAGCAGGGTACTGTATGGGGTGGGAGGACCACTAGACACCAGCGAATTGTATAGGGGAGGGAGAACCACTAAACACTAGGAAACTGTATAGGGGAGGGAAAAGGCAATAGACATCAGGGAATTATATAGGGGAGGGAGATGGACCATTAGACACCAGGGAATTGTATGGGGAGAGAGGAGAGCCATTATACACTAGGGGACTGTATAGGGAAGGAAAGCGGCCACTAGACATTGAGGTTGGCCCGCAACTTGGTTCCAGCTGTTAATTTCAGCCCTTTGTGTATTTGCGTTTGACACTCCCGCTTTAAAATGTTTCCACTATACACATAGGACCACAGTGGTAACCCCCTAAAGACCGGACTATTTCTTACAAAATTGGCCACTGCAGCTTTAAGGCCAAGCTGCAGGGCCGCACAACACAGCACACAAGTGATTACCCCCCCCCCCTCTTTTCTCCCCACCAACAGAGCTTTCTGTTGGTGGGGTCTGATCGCCCCCATGTGTTTATTTTTTTTTAAATGAATATTTATTTATTTTTTCATCATTTTTGCCTATTTCTTTTATTATTATTATTTTTTGTAATCCTCTCCCTCCCCCCAATCCTAGCGATCAGCTGTCATAGGCTTCTGCCTATGACAGCCGATCGCTCTCATGTGCCCCAGGGGGACAGCCGTGTCACACGGCTGTCCCCAGTACAGCGCTGCTGCTGATCGCAGCGCTGTACTATATGTGAAGACAGCAGTCTATGTGTGAAGTCGTGGATTTTGCTGCCCGGGGAGGCAGAGGTTAGCGCAGTAGCTCTTCCTCCATTCGCATCATTCCACTGCTGATCGCCGCCTTTCCCAGCGCCTCTCAGTGAAAAAAGACTGAGAGGGACGGGGAGAGGCGGCAATCAGCGGGGATTGATGCAAGTAGAGGCAGAGCTACAGCCCTAAGCCCTGCCTCTACCAGGAAGCGCTCCCCGGTTTTTGCCCCGGGGATTTGGGGGTTATAAAACCCTTGTTCTGCCGCGGGAATGCGGTGTTTTAGCACTGACCATCATCTTTAAGCTAAATAACAGGTAAAAACTAGTTTTTAAAATGGCTTCAGACTCTTTTTAATGAATAAAAAATGTAAGCTGGGGCTCCTTTTTAATATTAGACTTAACTACCTGGGGACCTCCTAACGCCGATGGGCGTAGCCGCGGCAGCAGCCCCAGGACCGCCTAACGCCAACTGGCGTCAAGTCCTGGGGCTGCAGTTTCTCAGGGAACGGCCGGAGCGCGATTGTTCCCTGCCACTTCACGGAACGGAGTTCCGTGATTAGCTTGCTAGTCGCCGATCGCGGCTATCAGGCTGTTTTGTAAGCGAAAGGGGAAATGAATCCCCTTTGTTTACATCTGATTGGCCGGGGAGCGCCGTCCTCTCATAGGCTGATGCCGACTTCCTGTTCAATACAGGAACTCAGAAGGGAGGAGGGAAGGGGAGGGAGGAGGGAGGGAGAGAAAGCTTCACAGACGCTTAAAAAACAATCAAACAAAAAACTGCCGCAGCAATCGGACACCTCAGGCAGCATGTCCCCTTAGGGTTATGCATGAGGCTGAAAAGCCTGCACTGCCTAGTTTAACAAAAAAGAGGCTGGTCATTAGGGGGGGTTAACACTGCAGTCGTCAAGTAGTTAAATTGAGGGGCTCTTTGGTGTCCTTGTTACAAGAGTAATTTTAAGCAAAAACAACCTTTTAACATGCAAATTTCCACTGACCAGGAAAAGAAACAGACTCAAAGCCAGCACATCAGATCATTTACCTAGCTCATTAGTTCATTAATCCTTAGGTTTTCATGTAGAATAAATGTCATGCTCTTCCTGTGAATGGTACACAGGAAGTGATGCGCATGTGTTGTTACTTTGATTTTATGAATGACCACAGATATCTAGCTGATGCCAGTGATCATTCCTGACAGGCACTTTGATTGGCTTCTGAAGACATGTCCCCATTCACATATATATGTATATATATATATATATATATATATATATATACCAGCATGAGGCACATCCAGTCTAACGTAAGTCAAACATCTGATCTGCATGCTTGTTCAGGGGTTATGACTAAAAGTATTAGAGGCAGTGGATCAGCAGGACAGCCAGGCGATGTGCTTTGTTTAGAAGGAAACAAATGTGGCAGTCTCCATATCCCTCTCAGGTAAGTTATCCTTTAAAAGGTTTACTAATTTACTAACCTGCAAAACAGCCTCACCTTCAGAGTGGCCGGAGTGTATGCTGCCTGGTTATAAGTTTAAATATGTTTGACACAAAAATGTCACAACTTTTGTAAACTTGAAATCAAGCAAATAATGACTGTAATAGTTTGGTCAGCTCCAATATAATAAGTATGGTTTTCTACTGACTTCACACTGCACCGCGTACTAGAAGGGCCGACTCTAGTTTCTGATAGCTGCTTATAACAGATACTGTATTGTCAAAGCATATCTTGTCATGTGAGAACACTGCATGTCTAAATAATAGTCTGTAGAGAGATTTAGGTAAAAGTCAATGACTGTGTCATTTTGTATCATTAAGATAGCTTTTCAATGGATAATCCTTGAGCTTTTGTCAAGTGCAGACATCCCTGGGGATGCGACTTTTACTAGGCATGATAGCCTTGAGAGTGGACTTGAATCTGAAGTATTTCTACACGGATAACAGCATTACATGACTTCCAAGTACTCTCACATTAGCTATTAATTGATGGCTCAGATCTGGCAGGCTCATGGGAAGATGGGAAATGTGTGAAGTTCAAGGAAGGTTAAAGTACAAAATGTCACTTGTCACTCAGTCAATTCCCCTATGACACAGGGCTTGGTCACAAGCTCCGGTAAATGTTTCATGTGAACTTTGGAGATCCAATATTTAATCTTATTTCATTAGCAGTGAGGAATGGTTGAAATGGTAACTGATTCACAATAATGTTTAGGTCTCTAAAGTTTTAAAATACATTAACACTACAAATGATACGCTGATGCGAAGTAATGGAAATACATTTAGCCCACATTTGTAGGAGGAAAGAAAAATATGCGTGTCACTGTGTGGGTGTGTGGGTGTGTCTGTGTGTGTGTGCCTGGGCGTGTGTGCCTGGGCGTGTGTGTCTGCGTGTGTGTGTGTACTGTGTGTGTGTGTGTGTGTGGGTGTGTGTGGTGTGTGTGGTGTGCGTGGTGTGTGTGTGGTGTGTGTGTGGTGTGTGTGTGGTGTGTGTGTGTGTGTGTGTGTGTGTGCGTGTGTGTGTGGTGTGTGTGTGGTGTGTGTGTGGTGTGTGTGTGCGTGCGTGGTGTGTGTGTGTGTGTGTGTGTGTGTGTGTGTGTGTGTGTGTGTGTGTGTGTGTGTGGTGTGCGTGGTGTGTGTGTGTGTGTGTGTGTGCGTGTGTGTGTGGTGTGTGTGTGGTGTGTGTGTGGTGTGTGTGTGCGTGCGTGGTGTGTGTGTGTGTGTGTGTGTGTGTGTGTGGTGTGCGTGGTGTGTGTGTGTGTGTGTGTGTCTGTGTGTGTGTGTGTGTTTGTGTGTGTGATTAGCCAAAATTAAATTGTTTGTTAAAGAGAATCTAGAAGATCCTCATCCCAGAAATCCTTGTGTTTAAAAGTGTACAGTTTCCCCCAGTCCTCCCACTTTTGCTTCCCCATGCATAGAGAAATGAAATAAACTCCAATCTTTCCTCATTGTCTAAAGTCAGTATTTGTGGCATTAACTCGGGAGGGTCCTCAGACTTCTCCAATGTGCCAGAAATCTCTTTTTCTCAGAAAGTATTTTTTTTTCACTTGAGTTCGCTACACAGAGGTAGTAACTGTTGTTCATAGTGATCCCTAGGGCAACAGCTCTGTGTATAAGCTCAGAAAGACGTGTCTCTGGCTGCAGCCAAGATACAGTATATGAACTGTTACCATGGTGAAGGGAGGAGGGTTGACAGCACAGTGCATAATGGGATGGCTTAGGTTGGGCCCTGACAGGAGGGGAACAAATCACTCAGCTGTTACCATTGCATAAATATCCATGCTGGATCTTTAAGTGACCTTGGGGGACACCTTCAAACCTGCTAGATTCTTGGTTGGGAATTGAGAGAGGTTGAGAGTTGAGAGATGTGTAGGATATTTTTGCTTTACTCAGCGATAGTTATCTAAAACAAAGAGAACCATTCCTCTTACATAAGATAAGTACACACAGAAGTTAATTGTCTGGGTGTTTCAGACAGAGTTCTGTCATTCAAACAGAGTTCATGCAGGAATCGGGGGCAGACGACAGAGCACAGCTATGTCTATAGTCATTTTTTTGCACTAACATATTTGAAGAACAAAGTAAAACAATGTATGTTAATTGTAGGCTACTGGATTTCACTCTGGCCATTTTAAATGCAGTATTATCCAATATCCATGATATTTAAAAGTGGTTTCTCAATTTGGGATTCTTCCAGATTTTGGACCATGATTTGTTCTACAGAAAGCCAGTTGTATGTGGTCCGGTGTTAGTCTTGAGGAGAATCCAAAAACATAACAAGAAAAGTTTTTTTTTTTAAAGAATAATTTTTATTAATCGTTACATAACAACAACAGTGCCACACGGAACCTGTTGACACCATACAAGAAAAATTGTTTAGGTGACACCTTTAATGACCAACTGTAAACAATTTCCTTGGACGCTTTCAAAACTTTCTTTTTTAGGCATGATACAGAACTAGATCAGAACCGTAAAGGAGAAAGTTAAAGTTTTGAAAGCTTACAAGCAAATATTGTACAGCAAGTCATTAAAGTGTCTTCAGATTCAACAGAAAGGAGACTTATGTGGGACAGGTAAGAAAGAAGATCATGTGGGCAGTACCAGTTTAGCAAATGTATTTTTCTTTCTTTAAACAAAAAGATATGAACCTTTGTGGGTTCAGATGTACGCTCTAGAAGTCCAAAGTATTTTTTTACCATTTGCTACAGAGTGAGTGGCAACTACTGTAGAGTGAACATTGAATATCAGGCTTTTGTCCATTAATGCAGGTGTTTGCAGTCTTCCTATTTAGACTTCTTACAAGTTCTCTAAAGCTGTGATTGTATTGGGAAAGGGAAAATCCATGCTCTTCTGGAATAAATCTCTGGTCTCCAAGCAGAAACCCCCAGCTAGATCACTCTTTCACAATAGCACCCTATTATTACTGATATCCACCATGCCATGGTTGTGAGAACAGTTGCATATTATTTTACCTACAAAGGTAGCAGAGCTCAGCTCAGTACTGATTGGTTTTCTGTGAAACTAACTGTAGCAACGAAGTGTTGACCGAGAGGCAGCAAGCAGATTCTCTGTAAAAGACACTTGTCTGTAGTTTTTTTAAATGTCAAAAGTATCTATTGATAATAAGCTAATGCTCTGAACTTTGTTTCACATTCTATTTTCTACTTCAAAAGTCAATACCCTAAGAAATAAAAATAATTTAAAAAAAGTTAGCAATAATGACTTATTTTTACTTAATTTTGTAAACTGTGGTTATTGGCCCACTTCAAAAACATCTACTTAGTAGTACCAATGTTGACTGAGACTCAGAAAGTCTTTACAATGCAATTTATCTTTACAATAGGCGTGTCAGAAAATTATGAAAATTTTTGGATGACACAAGTTACCGTACTGCCCCCTGTGAGGGCTGTTTATACATTACTATCTTTTTACCTTGCAGTCTCAAAACTTTGTGGTGAATACCTACCCTGTAGGGACAAGTGAAGGTTACTGTGTTTTTGTATCTACTTCTGCCTCATAATTGTGATGCAAATGGAAGTCCACTTAAAGCAAGTCGGAAGTGAAAAAAAAAACAACAAAAAAACCCCAGATACTCACATATGGAGAGGTAAGGTTCTGGGTCCAGTAGAGCCTTCCCGTTCCTCTCTCAGGATCCTTGTTCCAGCACTGTCACCCCCATTTCAATCTGCTGCCAAGGGGGGGCTTCATGAGGCTTCGGGGCCTGAGTGTTCCTGAAGATGAGCGGCTCTGTACTGTGCTTGCATGAGCGCGTAAGAGAGCGCACTCCCACATGTGCAGTATGGAGCTGCCCGTCTTCAGGAGCACTTTAGCTCCTGAAGCCTTTCAAAGCCTCCCGTGGTGGCACAGAGCAGTATTCGAGCCATTGGTTACTGCTAACCGGGGTGACAGAGTTGGAACAAGGGGACCATGAGAGGAGAAGGAAGGCTCTATAAGACCAAGAGTCTACATAGTTAAGTATTTGTTTTGTTTTGTTTTGTTTTGTTTTTCACTTCAGACTTGATTTAATTAGAAATGCTTATATACATATACATGGGCGTCCGCAGAAAATTTTCCAGTGGGGGGGGCAAAAAGTGGGGAGCATAAAGCGGGGCGGCGCGCGTCGCGCGTTGCGCTGCAAATCTGGGTTGGTGTTGTGTGGCGCACGTAGCGCGCCAAAAAGTGGAGCTACACGCGCCGCGCCGAAATTGGGTGTGGTCATGAACCAGAATGTGGGTGTGGTCGTGGGTGGAGACAAGTTTACATGAACTAAGCAATGGTGGGACATTAGATTAGGACAGTGGTGGCGAACCTTTTGGAGGTCGAGTGTCCAAACTGCAAAGTCACTTTACTATCACAAAGTGCCAACAGCAATTTAAACTAAATATAAACGTTTTAACTCATACATGAACATTATGGAAAATTAAGTTGAAAATAAACTGTGAAGATAAACAATTTCATCCATCGTACTCCTGAAAAAAATATTAATTTTTTTTAGAACCTCCCAGTTTCATTTTCTGTTTTAAAAAGCGGAAAAAGTAGGTTTAATGCTATTGTCTCATATGATGATGATTCAGCTTTTTCCATAGTCTCGCAGTTAGCAATCATGTGACCCCCAACAAGACAAATTCAGCAATCATGAGCCCCCCCCCCCCATCAAGACAAATTCAGCAATCATGAGGCCCCCAACATGACCAACTCAGCAATCATGAGGCCCCCAACAAGACAAATTCAGCAATCATGAGGCCCCCAACAAGACAAATTCAGCAATCATGAGGCCCCCAACAAGACAAATTCAGCAATCTTGAGGCCCCCAACAAATCATGAGGCCCCCAACAACACAAAGTCAGTAACCATAAGGGCCCGCAACAAGACAAATTCAGCAGTCATGAGGCACATAAATAGACAGCTTTTCACATAAATAGGCAGAATGCCCCGTTAATATGTAGACACCTCTCACCTGGCAGCAGTTCCCCAAAATACACTCAATCTGACAGCAGTGGTTCCCCAAAAATAGGTAGCCCCAGGTCTATAGGTGTCCCCAGAATAGGTGGCCAGCGGTATAGATGTCCCCAGAACTGGTAGCCAGGGGTAGAGATGTCCCCAGAACAGGTAGCCAGGGGTATATGTGCCCAGTATATGTAGTCAGGGGTATATGTGCCCAGTATTTGTAGGCAGGGGTATATGTGCCCAGTATATGTAGGCAGGGGTATATGTCCCCAGTATATGTAGGCAGGGGTATATGTCCCAGTATATGTAGGCAGGGGTATATGTCCCAGTATATGTAGGCATGGGTATATGTCCCAGTATATGTAGCCAGGGGGATATGTCCCAGTATATGTAGCTAGGGGGATATGTCTCAGTATATGTAGACAGGGGGTATATGTCCCAGTATATGTAGGCAGGGGGTATATGTCCCAGTATATGTAGGCAGGGGGTATATGTCCCAGTATATGTAGCCAGGGGGGATATGTCCCATTATACATCCCCCCAGGGAGTCTACATCCCCCCTGACGCAAACACCAAGCAGGCCCTACATATCCTGAGCAACTGCATCTCTAGGTGCGAAACCCTCCTCCCAGGGGCCCTCCTCATCATACTTGGGGACTTCAACAATGCTAAACTGAACCTAGAACTGCCTCAGTACAAGCAGCATGTGACCTGCCCCACCAGGAACGACCGCACCCTCGACCACTGTTACACTGTCCACAAGAATGCGTACAAGGCTGCTCAAGGTGCTGCCCTGGGGAACTCCGACCATTGCCTAATTCACCTGATCCCCACCTACAGGAGACACCTAGACACCGTCAAGCCTGCCATCCGGTCATCCAAAAGGTGGTCTGAGGAGGCTAAGCGGGAGCTCCAGGCATGCTTTGATTGCACGGACTGGACAGCCCTGGCGGCCCCCACCCTGGAGGAATGGACTGAGAACATCACCTCCTATATCAGTTTCTGTGAGGACACATGCATCCCAACCAAGACCTTCAAGGTGTACCCCAACAATAAGCCTTGGTTTAGCAGCAAGTTGCGCCGGCTCAGGAAACTGAAGGAGGTAGCGCACAAGTCTGGCTCCCTTGAAGAGTTCAGAGCGGCCAGGAATGCCCTAAATCGTGAACTGAAGCATGCAAAGAAAGCCTACTCGGACAAGCTGAGGCTAAGCCTTCAGTCCAACAACTCACGTGAGGTCTGGAAAGGCTTGAGGGCAGTTACAAACTTCAAGCCCCCCCCCCAGCAAACACCACCTAGCATCCAGCTGGCGGACGAACTCAATGACTTCTATTGCAGGTTTGAGCAAAGTCCCAAGCAGCCTGGAGACTCCGGGGCCATGGCTGGAGAGGCGCACTCCCCTCCACCTAACTTAGAGGACAGTGGTCCTGCAGCTTCAGAGGCAGTCCAGGAAGTGGAGGTGCTACGTCACCTGCGCAAACTCAACCCCAGGAAAGCTTCAGGCCCGGACGGCGTGTCGTCAATCTGTCTGAGAACGTGTGCAGTCTAGCTAGCTCCTGTCCTCACCTCCATCTTCAACAGGTCTCTAACAGAAGGCAAGGTCCCCTCCTGCTTTAAGAGATCCACTATCATCCCAGTCCCCAAAAAACCGGGGAACACGGATCACAATAATTTCAGACCAGTAGCCCTAACCCCCACCATCATGAAGATCTTTGAGCGGCTCATTCTTGCCTCGCTGAAGCTATCCACGAACGCCCTCCTGGACCCACATCAATTTGCCTACAGGGCCAATAGGTCGGTAGAGGATGCCATCAACATCAGTCTGGCACACATCACGGAGCACCTCGATAGATCTGACTCTTATGCTAGGCTCCTGTTCCTGGACTTCAGTTCCGCGTTCAATACCATCTGCCCAGACATCCTGCTTGCCAACCTTGCGCAGCTGAGAGTAGCCCCCTACCTCTGCAGGTGGATTAGAGACATCCTTTCAAACAGATTGCAGAAGGTTAAGCTTGGCAAGTGCTACTCCAACGAGCGAACAACTAACACAGGAGCACCGCAAGGGTGTGTTTTGTCCCCGCTCCTGTTCTCATTATACACCAACAACTGCACCTCAACCGATGACTCTGTCAAGATCATTAAATTTGCAGATGACACAACAATCATCGGCCTCATCAGCAGGAATAGCGAGCATGCCTATCGTTATGAGATAGACAGGATCTGCAACTGGTGCAAAGACAACAATCTCGTCCTCAATGCGGCAAAGACTGTTGAACTGATTGTGGACTATAGGAAGCGCCCGCCCCCCATCCTCCCAGTCCACATTGGGGAGACCGAGGTCACCAGGGTTCCGTGCGTTAGATTCCTCGGCACATGCATTACTAATGACCTAAGATGGGGGGAGAACACCACCAAAATCCAGAAGAAGGCACAGCAGCGGCTATTCTTCTTGCGCCAGCTGAAAAAATTCGGTATCCCGCGTGAACTGCTTAAGAACTTCTACACGGCTACCGTGGAATCCATCCTGTGCTCCTCTCTCATCATCTGGCATGCAGGAGCATCTGCCAGGGACAAGTACAAACTGAATAGAGTAATCAGCACCGCAGAAAAGATCATCGGAGTGCCCCTGCCACCCCTTGATCTTCTCCACACTACCAGAATGAGGACAAGAGCCATCAAGATCTCGCAAGACCCCTCCCACCCCGGCAACCGCTTCTTCAAGCTTCTCCCACTGGGCCGCCGTTTCAGAGCCATCCCATCCAGAACCACCAGACGCTGGAATACCTTCTTCCCTCAGGCAGTACACCTTCTGAACTCAACCTCGAGCCCCCCATGACCAGTTCAGCCATCCCCTGGCCCTTGCCCTGAATGCACGTTCCTTAGGCTCACTCCATGTGTGTTATGTTATTTGTGATGCAGTACATGCTATGTTATATATGTTTGCTATGTTTGTATATGTTCGACTGCCATGCCATGTGTACCAAAAACAATTCCGGGTACGTCATTCCGCGTACTTGGCGAATAAAGCTGATTCTGATTCTGATATGTAGGGAGGGGTATATGTCCCAGTATATGTAGGCAGGGGTATATGTCCCAGTATATGTAGGCAAGGGGTATATGTCCCAGAATATGTAGCCAGGGGGATATGTCCCAGTATATGTAGGCCGGGGTATATGTCCCAGTATATGTAGGCAGGGGTATATGTCCCAGTATATGTAGGCAGGGGTATATGTCCCCAGTATATGTAGGCAGGGGTATATGTCCCAGTATATGTAGGCAGGGGTATATGTCCCAGTATATGTAGGCAGGGGTATATGTCCCAGTATATGTAGCCAGGGGGATATGTCCCAGTATATGTAGCCAGGGGGATATGTCCTAGTATATGTAGGCAGGGGTATATGTCCCAGTATATGTAGGCAGGGGGTATATGTCCAGTATATGTAGCCAGGGGGATGTGTCCCAGTATATGTAGGCAGGGGTATATGTCCCAGTATATGTAGGCAGGGGTATATGTCCCAGTATATGTAGGCAGGGGTATATGTCCCAGTATATGTAGGCAGGGGGTATATGTCCCAGTATATGTAGCCAGGGGTATATGTCCCAGTATATGTAGGCAGGGGTATATGTCCCAGTATATGTAGGCAGGGGTATATGTCCCAGTATATGTAGGCAGGGGGTATATGTCCCAGTATATGTAGCCAGGGGGATATGTCCCAGTATATGTAGGCAGGGGTATATGTCCCAGTATATGTAGGCAGGGGGTATATGTCCCAGTATATGTAGCCAGGGGGATATGTCCCAGTATATGTAGGCAGGGGTATATGTCCCAGTATATGTAGGCAGGGGTATATGTCCCAGTATATGTAGGCAGGGGGTATATGTCCCAGTATATGTAGCCAGGGGGATATGTCCCAGTATATGTAGCCAGGGGGATATGTCCCCAGAAAAAGTGGCCATGTGTGCCCCAGCAGGAGGGGAGCAGCGCAGAGAAGAGGGAGAGCTATGGGCACTCACCTTAGGGGGCTCTCCCTCCCTCTCTCGCTGTCCCCTCCGGAGTCCGGAATGAAGTGTGCAGCGGCTGGCAGCGGGCGGAACTTACCTCCTCTCGTCGCACGCGCTGGATGGATTAGCCGCTACTCTGGTCTGATCCAGACCAGAGTGCGGCACCAGAGCTTCCGGCGCAGGAGCGAGACGAGGTAAGTTCCGCCCGCTGCCAGCCGCTGCACACTTCATTCCGGAGGGACAGCGAGGGAGAGAGAGCCCCCTAAGGTGAGGGAAGGGGGGGGGAGACGTCCGCCCTTCCCCACTGTGCCCATAGCTCTCTCTCTTCTCTGCGCTGGACCCCTCCTTTTGGCTGCACGGGCACGCGGCCAGGGGGGGCAGCGGGCGGCCAGGCTCGGGCAGATGCCCGGTTTTGCCGTATGTGCGGACGCCTATGTACATATATATATTCTTGAAAGTGCTATCTCTGCCTCTTGAGTATTATATGAATATAATATAAATGACTTGCAAATAGTCTCCAGCTGATTTCTTGTGTTACAACCCAACAGTTATAATGGCTGAAAGCTTCCTGTGGGGCCTAGTTATAAAAGTTCAATTAAAGATTTTTTCCAGCCATTTCCAGAAGGCAATTTCATTGAGATTGCTCATTCTCATTATCCCATGTTTTAACCACTTCCCAACTGAGGGGTTTTACCCCCTGACCACCAGAGTAATTTTCACCTTTCAGCGCTCCTTCCATTCATTCGTCTATAACTTTATCATTACTTATCGCAATGAAATGAACTATATCTTGTTTTTTTTGCTACCAATTAGGCTTTCTTTAGGTGGGACATTATGCCAATAATTATTTTATTCTAAATGTGTTTTAATGGGAAAATTGGAAAAAATGTGGGAAAAAAATTATTGTTTTTCAGTTTTTGGCCTTTATAGTTTTTAAATAATGCATGCTACTGTAATTAATTAAAACCCATGAAATGTATTTGCCCTTTTGTCCTGGTTATAAAACCAATTTAAATTATGTCCCTATCACAATGTTTGGCGCCAATATTTTAATTGGAAATAAAGGTGCATTTTTTTCAGTTTCGCGTCCATCCCTAATTACAAGCCCATAGTTTATAAAGTAACAGTGTTATACCCTCTTGACATAAATATTTAAAAAGTTCAGTCCCTAAGGTAACTATTTATGTATTTTTTTTTTAATTGTATTTTTTTTTTTTTTTAAATTACAAGAAAAAAAAAAATTGGGGAGTGTGGGAGGTAAAGGGTTAATTTTGTTTGTTAAAGAGAACCCGAGGTGGCCTTGTATTACGTAAGTGGGGCACAGAGGCTGGTTGGGCACACTAACACCAGCCTCTGTTGCCCCATCGTGTGTGTCAAAGACCCCCCTGCTCGCCGCTATACCCCCGCAGAGCTGGCGACACGCAGCGTGTCGCCAGCACAATGTTTACTCTAGCGCTGTCTGTCAGCGCCGCTCCGCCGCCTCCTCTGCATCGCCGCTACCCGCCCTCGTCCCTTCCCTCCCGCTGATTGGAGGGAAGGGACGAGGGCGGGTAGCGGCGATGCGGAGGAGGCGTGGGAGCGGCACTGACAGACAGCGATAGAGTAAACATTGTGCTGGCGACGCGCTGCGTGTCGCCAGCACTGCGGGGAGTTTAGCGGCGAGCAGGGAGGTCTTTGACACACACGATGGGGCAACAGAGGCTGGTGTTAGTGTGCCCAACCAGCCTCTGTGCCCCACTTACGTAATACAAGGCCACCTCGGGTTCTCTTTAAACTAATTTATTTCTATGTGATAAATGCCCTTGGATGTAGTTTTACTATTTGGCCACAAGATGGCCACAGTAACATTTTGTTTATGCGACCTGCAAGCGTCCGGAAGGACGCTTTGCAGGAAGTAGAAAGAGGCTGAGAACTTTTTTTTTCCCCACAATGGTCGCGCTGCTCAGCCGAGCGGCAGCGGATCATTGCGGGGCTTAGATCAATGAACGGGAATGAATTTTCCCATTCATTGATCTCCGGGCGAGCGGGCGGCGGCGTGCTTACTAGCGGCGGGCGGCGTGTTTACGAGCGGGAGCGCGGACAGCGGCGGGAGCGCGTAAAGTACGTATTTCTCCTTCCCTGGGGGTTGAAGGATGGAAAAAGGGACGGAGAAATGCGTATGCGCGGGGGTAAAGTGGTTAAAGGAGGATATCACAAAATGTCACTAGGATTGGGCATTTAACCACTTCCCGACCGCCGTATATACAATTGGCGGCCGGGAAGTGGACCCCGCAAGGACCGCCGTATTGACAAATGGCGGCGGTCCTTGTAGGGGCATGGGCGGAGCGATCGCGTCATCAGTGACGCGATCCTCCGCCGGGAGTCAGAAGCCCGGCATTTTGCCTCTGCTCGCCGGCCACTTAGCAGAGCCGGCGAGCGGAGGAATCCGCCAAATCAGCCAATCAGGTAGTATAAGGCACTTTGTTAGGTAAACAAAGTGCCTTATACGTGCTTCCTCCTCGCCTCGTGGTCTCATTGTTGCTGAGACCACTAGCGAGGAGGAACCACTTTGTGAGTATACACTGCACAGCTGCCCCTTAGTTTAGGTCCCTAACTGCCTCCTAGTCACCCCTGATCCCCCCCTCTACCTTTAGATCACCCCCAGACCCCATCCCAGACTACCCCCCTGTATACTGTATACATCTGTATACAGCTACCTTACCTCCTGATCCCCCTCTGATCCCCCTCTGATCACCTGTCTATCACCTGTCCATCACCCCTCAGGACCCCCACCCATCAGAGCAGACCCCAACTGCCCCGCGGGGGTAACCGATCACCTGCCCAGGCCCTCGATTGCCCTCATACCCCCCTCCTGATTACATCCCCTGCTCTTTGTTTACATCTGTCCTCCCCAGCGATCACTAACTGATCTGCGATCAGTAACCCCCTGTGTCTGCCTCTCATCAGATCAGGACTCAGTCTGCCCCGTGCGGGCTCCTGATCAACCCCCCACCCCCTCAAATCGCTCTCAGACCCCCCCCCCCCCCTAATCACCGTCCAAGTGCATTGTATTTGACTGTGCTGCGCTTGTATTCGATTGTGCTGCGCTTGTATTCGATTGTGCTGCGCTTGTATTCGATTGTGCTGCGATTGTATTTGATTGTCCCGTGATCTGCTTCGATTGTCCCGTGATTGTTTGATTGCCTCTGAGACCCCACTTCCCACCAATCCCCACCCCCCATCACCTTCCGAGTGCATCAGATTTGATTGTGCTGCGCTTGTATTCGATTGTGCTGTGATTGTATTTGATTGTCCCGTGATCGGCTTCGATTGTCCCGTGATTGTTTGATTGCCTCTGAGACCCCACTTCCCACCAACCCCCACCCCACCACCACCCCCCATCACCTTCCGAGTGCATCAGATTTGATTGTGCTGCGCTTGTATTCGATTGTGCTGCGATTGTATTTGATTGTCCCGTGATCGGCTTCGATTGTCCCGTGATTGTTTGATTGCCTCTGAGACCCCACTTCCCACCACACTCAACCCCCCTCCCCCCCCCACCACACCCAAGCCCACCCTCCCCCCACCACACCCAAGCCCACCCTCCCCCCACCACACCCAACCCTACCCTCCCCCCCACCACACCCAACCCTACTCTCCCCCCCACCACACCCAACCCTCCCCCACCACACCAACCCTACCCTCCCCCCCACCACACCCAACCACCACCTTCCGAGTGCATCAGATTTGCTTGTGCTGTGATTGTAGTCGATTGTGCTGTAATTGTATTTGATTGTCCCGTGATTGTTTGATTGCCTCTGAAACCCCACTTCCCACCAACCCCAATACCTCTCAAATACTCCTTTTTTTTTTTTTTTTTTAAACATATTTTTATTTTTCTCCCAACAGGTGAACATACAGAAAGTCACATTGCTTGGTACAAACAGAACAATTACAAGACATGCGTTGCTTTAAGCTTCTCATAGCAAACATTTGTTTGATTCCAAGGTGGATTCAAATGACAAGCTCATACTTTCCCGTATATCCCCCCCTATATCCTGTTCCCCCTTTTCCCTCCCCCCTCCCCTTCTGTCATCTCAGAGAGTTATTCGTCCATAAAAGAACGATCTTCTATGTTATGTCTAGTCTACCCAAGGATCCCTGCAGATGTTCTGTGAGAAACCATTTTGTATATTTGAAATGTTCCATTAAGGTTTTGATCTCAGAGTCCGTAAGAGTTGTGAGAATAAAGCTTTTCCACTTTTTAAAGAAACCCGCTGTTTTCTTGTCTTTATGCATAATGGAATCCAACTTGTCCTGGTTAAAGAGATGTTGAAGTTCTTCCTGCACATCCCACACAGAGGGGACATTTGGGTAAATCCATCTATTAAAAATGGCTTTACGCGCTGCCACCACAATCAGATGTGCCATCTTGCTCACAACTGGTGTAGTCGCTGCAGCAGGGTCAGACCCGGTGCTTTCAACGTAATTGAACAAGAGCATAAGCGGGCATGGATTAAGTTGTATATTGCACACACGCTTAATATATAGCAGTACACTATCCCAGAATACTACTATTGATGGACAAGACCACAAGCAATGGAACAGATCGGCATCTTGCAGAGAACATTTGGGGCATCTTGGTGAATAATGCGCAGGGGGTGACCGGTATTTTATGTTAAAAGCATATTTTGCCCGATGTATTAATTTGAGTTGTGATTCTCTCCAATTTTCCCCTGGAACCAATTTATGTACTACTCTGTACCCCTCAAGAATTTTCCCTTCTATGTTTTCAATTGGGAAATCTTTTTTCCATTTAGAGAAATTGTGCTGGGCTTTAGTCTCCATATTTATTTCCTGCAATTTAGCGTGTGTTTCAGAGAGTGATTGATGTGGCCGATGGGGGGAGAGAAATTTATCAAAAGAATCTAGAGTGGCTATGGATTGTATATCTCTGGTTTTACTATGCGCATACGACTGTAATTGGCCATAGTACAAGAAATGATTCCTTGGTATTCCAAATTTTGCTCTGATCTCTAAGAATGATAAAAGTCTCCCACTGCGCAAGTCACACAGCTGCCCAAGATTTTCTACCCCCTTATCCAGCCAGGACAAAAATCCCCCATGAGCAAGACTTGCTTGAAAGCCTGGTAGACCCCACAGTGGCATGTATTTCGAGATTTGTTGTGGTGTTACATGCAGTTTCCTGAGGGCTCTCCAGGCCATCACCGTATCTTTGATAACTCTGCTATTTTTAAGTTTGGGGGGCATGTATTTTTGAGGGGTGTGTAGTAAGCCAGTCAGCGACCAGGGATCAGAAAAGGATGCCTCAAGGGAATAGTTTGAATAGTAGCTAGTTTTATTTATCCAGTCCCTCACATGTCTGGTCAGGCAAGCCAGATTATAGCGACGGATGTCTGGTATCGCAAGGCCCCCCCACATTCTTGGAAATGACAGCTTGGAGAGAGCTATTCTCGATTTTTTGCCCCTCCACAGAAACCTAGTGAAGGCTCTATTTAGATTTTGGATATCCTTGTGTCTCAGCATTAATGGTATAGTTTGTAAGGGATACAACAACCTACCAAAGGAGACTGACTTGATTAATGCCGCCCTCCCCGAAAGGTTAATTGGTAAATTTTCCCAGCTAGCTAGTTGACGTATTAAGTCTTTAATTAATGTGTCATAGTTTAGAGAATATAGCATATTTGGGTCTTTGTGAATTTTTATACCTAGGTATGTAACCACCGAGCTGACTTTGACTGGGAGGTGTGTCAGGGTATATCTGGGAGCGTAAGGAGATAGATAAAGCAGTTCACATTTAGTTACGTTTACTTTGAACCCGCTCAGGGAGCCTACCTCGCTCATTATTTCAAATATTTTGTCGAGTTGGGTTTCTGGATCGTTTAAAAATAATAGAATGTCATCAGCGAACATGGCTTGAGAAATCATCTCCTCGCCAATTTTTATCCCCTCTATCTCTCTATCTAATATCCGAGTTAGAGGTTCCAGTGCCAGGTTAAACAGTAGGGGAGACAGAGGACACCCTTGTCTAGTGCCCTTTTGTAATATAAATTCTTCTGATAGAAAGCCCGGGGTGTAGACTCTAGCTTTAGGATTGATATGCATGGCCCCAATTAATTTTCTAATTCCCCCTTGGATATTCATTTTGTCTAATATTTTCTCCAACCAGCTCCAGCCAACATTATCAAAGGCCTTTTCGGCATCAATTAGCAATAAAGCGTACGTTTTGCCCGATTTGGGGTAAGCTCTGACATGGTCTTGGGCTATCAGTACTTTGCGAATGTTGGCTATAGCAGATCGGTGTCGAACAAATCCCACTTGATTAGGGCTCACAAGCCTAGGAAGCAAATCTGCTAGTCTGTTAGCCATTATTTTTGAAAGGATCTTAAGGTCCTGATTTATTAGGGATATAGGGCGATACGATCCTGGCTCTAAAGGGTCCTTGCCATGTTTTGGAATCAATTTAATGTAAGCCATGTTCGCTGATGAAGGATATTGTCCTTCCTTGAGGATCTTATTAAACAAAGAAACAAGGTATGGGGCTAGTTCCTGTTTCAAGATCTTATAAAATTCGGGGGTGAACCCGTCTGGTCCCGGGGCCTTTCTATTTGACAGGGCTTTAATTGTGGCGCTTACCTCTTCTGGGGTTATCGGTGCGTTTAGGGCCGACAGATCCTCTTCCGTTAGGGTCGGGAGAGTGATATCATCAAGCCAGTGTGGGGTTGAGGAGTTTAGAATTTGAGCATCCGGCTGCTCATATAAGTTTTTGTAGAATTTACCGAAGAGTGTATTTATGGATTTGGGATCATTAAGAATCTGACCCGACGGAGATCTGAGACCAGTGATCACAGTGCACATTTGTGGAGGTTTTGACATTTTCGATAGAAGGCTCCCCATTTTATTTCCATATTTATAAAAATATAGATCTCTATACGATTTTAGGTATCTCTCTCTAATTTTGTAATCTGCCTCTGACTTTTGTTTTGCTGTCATCCATGTTAAACGTGATTCAGGGGTGGGGTTGCTAAGAAATAATTTGTGGGTTGAGCGAAGCTCTTCCATAGATAGCATATAAGCTTCATGTGACTTCCTCCTCTTCCCTGCTAAATAACTTATAATTCTACCCCTGAGTGTCGGTTTAGCTGCTTCCCAAAATAAAAATATGTCTCTTATGTGCGAGGAATTGTCATCTTTATACTCCCACCACCATTGCAAAAGCAGTTGAGCAAAACCTTCGTCTTCATATAAGTAAGAAGGAAACCGGCATATGATGTCTGTGCCCTTAGGAATTATGGTAGAAAATGTCAATTGTATGGGAGCGTGATCTGATATCACCAGGTCCAGAATCTCCGTTTGAATTACTTGAGGCATCAATGAGGGAGTAACCAAGAAGTAGTCCAGACGAGACCACACATCGTGGGGTATAGAATAAAAAGTATATTCCTCATTATCTGGGTGTAAGGCCCTCCAGCTATCACATAACATTGAGGATGATAAGTATTCAGTTAGTATTTGGGATTTGGTGGTAGTGGATTTACTGGCAAGTGCTCTCTTGGACCTATCTTCTAATGTATTCATAATGGCATTGAAGTCTCCTCCTTGTACTATCTTGGCATCCCCCAACATCAATATCTCATTCCTGATCGTATCATAGAACAGTTTATCTTCCTCATTGGGAGCGTATACATTAAACAATACAAGTTCCTCTCCCGCCAAGCGTAACCTGATCCATAACCACCGCCCCTCTCCGTCGGATTTATGCTCCAGAATCTGCCCCTGTAAGGATTTATGGAGTAATATTAACACCCCAGCTTTGCGCCCTTGAGCCGGGGAGCCAAAAACTTGTCCCACCCAGGATTTGGACATATATTTGAATTGATCTTGTGATAAATGACACTCCTGGAGCATGGCTATATCCGATTTAATCTTTTTTTAAATGGCGAAGTACAATTGAGCGCTTTCCCGGTGACCTTAGCCCTTTAACATTCCAAGATGTTATCTTGAGTACCATGGGTATAACGTGTCCTGGATCAGGTCAGCTGGCTTATTACATTTCACATTTACTATATACCATATAAACTTGTTTACTCTCTCGAGATGACAGAACCCTCCCATAACCCCCCCTTTACCCCCCTTAGCCCCTTCCCCAAGTGGCTTGAGATTTGACAGTGGAGCTGGACTGCTCCTAGAAAACTCCATGAAAGTTGACAATCGAGTCAGTTGGGGAGAAAAACATAGGGCTAAAACAAAACAAATATAAACAAAAGCATAGCTACTTGACTCCACTTCTTCCCTGAACGTTCTCCTCAGAGTGGCTCCAAAACGATGCTCCGACCAGCGTCACATCCTTAGCTGTGCATGGTTGGTGAAAAGCTCCTTCTCCCATCGAAAAAATATGTGGGAAAGAACTGTGGAAGCCGTAAGCTCAGAACTATGAAACAAAAACAAGATATATCAGGCTTCAACTGTTAACACAGGGAAATGAGCTTGCTTCAGTATGGCAGCGCCCCCTGCCAGCCAACAACAAACAATGCAGAACAGAGAGCTTAATTATTTCAGTCTGGGTCAGAATTGTTTTTCCTTAAAAAGGTGAGAGCATCGGCTACTGAGTGAAATATATGTGTTTCATCTGCGTCATCTGTAATTCTCATTACAGCCGGGTACTGTAGCGCAAATTTCCATTTCTTCTCAATGCATAATGCACATGCCGGGTTAAAAGCCTGGCGCTTCTTAGATACCTCAGCTGAGTAGTCATTGAAGATTCGGATCTGTGTATTTTGATGTTCCAGCGGGTGATCTAGATCCCTGTATGCCCGCAGCAATTCGTTTTTCTCTGCAAAATCCAGATATCTGGCCAGTACCAGCCGTGGGGGGCGTTTATCAGAAGGAGGGCGCGGGGGTCCCACTCTGTGGGCCCGTTCTACTTTGCAGCCTCTCTTGAAACCCAGCATCTTGGGAAGTGTGGATGCACAGAAATCCCGGAGCGCCTGGGCCGTCATGGCTTCTGGGAGTCCCACCACCCTTAAGTTATTGCGCCGCGATCTGTTCTCCAAATCTTGCAGTTTCTCCTGCATCAGTTTATGCTCAGCTCTCAGCTTTTTATCCTCTTTCTCTTCCTTAGCCCTATCATCTTCTATCTTTTGAATACGTTCCTCCGCGTGGTCTAAACGCTGGCCATGGGCTTGCACCTTAAAGTTAATCTCTTTAAGCGAGTGATCTATAGCTGCTTGTATTACTGACTGCAGCTCAGGAGCAAGTTTCTCCACTACCGCTGCAGCTAGAATCTGGTAGTCTATGCCCCCTCTCCCTCCCTCACCTTGTTGTGAAGCGTGGGTGTCCTGGGAGAAGTCTCTTGCTGGCGAGTAGGGAGGGTCGAGCTCGCGCGCTGGAAGCTGTGGCTGCATTGATTGTGTGGAGGAAGGTGCGGCGGCCATATTGGATACTGCCTCCTCTGCGCCGGGTGTTTGTTTCCTTGTGGACCTCGTAAGGTACCGGTCCATGGGGTGGGCGGATGGCGTCCAGAGGGTCTATCTGGCTCCAGCGGCTAGTGTCGGCAGGCGGGGGCGCCTTTGATGTGCTGCGGATCGCTGGAGGGAGTCTCGGTTAGCGGAGCTCTGACCTCAGCCTCCTTCCATCCAGGCGCCGGATCCGGAAGTTCACTCCTTTTTTGCTAGGTAGGTGCTCTTTTTTTCTGGGTAGTCTCGGAGGAAAACCCCATAAATTTAGCAATCCACAATGGCAAGAAGGGGGCTTTCCGATGACGAGGTATACAGGTACATGGACCAGTCGGATGAGTTCTTTTGGGAAGAATCATCCGTCGAATCTTCCGGGTCCGAATTTGAACCTGTAGAAAGCAGTGGTTCCCTGACCGAAAGTGATGACGAGGCTATGGTCCCGGCTAGAGCCAGGCGTACCAGACCCCAAGTCGTTAGACCGCAGGTGGCGCAGGATCCGCCTCAAGGGCAGCAGGGTGGTGCTAGCGCTGTTGATAGTTTTCTTGGTGAGGCAGGCACCAGCAGCGCAGCATCTCCTGGACTTGGTACCAGTACTTCTGTAGACCCTGGCGAAGTGGTGAGCGTCAGCATGGAAGTTGAAACTGGTACGGTGGCAAGTGCAGTAGTACCCCCGTCGCAGCCACCAAGAAGAAGACGGGCCCGTAGTACCCATAGACTCCCAGAGGTGCTGGCACAACCAGATTGGCAATCCCCTGATTCCGCCGCACCCGTAGTGCCCCCTTTCACTGCCCAGTCTGGAGTCCAGGTGGCGACAGCTCATCTAGGAACGGCCCTAGACTTTTTGCAGCTGTTCATCACCCAGGTTTAGAGTTGGGCCGAACGGTTCGCCGGCGAACCTGGTTCGCGCGAACCTAGGTGGTTCGCGTGCGGGTACCGCACGCGAACTTTATTGCGGAAAAGTTCGCCCCATTGCGGTTCGCCCCATAATGCACTGAGGGTCAACTTTGACCCTCTACATCACAGTCAGCAGGCCCAGTGTAGCCAATTAGGCTACACTAGCCCCTGGAGCCCCACCCCCCCTTATATAGGCAGGCAGCGGCGGCCGTGGCCACTCGTGTGCCTGCATTAGTTAGAGTAGGGCGAGCTACTGCAGTCTCTCATAGGGAAAGATTAGTTAGCCTTAGCTTGTCCCTGGCTGCATACCTGTTCATTGATCCTGCCACTGCATACCTGTTCATTGATCCTGCCACTGCATACCTGTTCATTGATCCTGCCACTGCATACCTGTTCATTGATCCTGCCACTGCATACCTGTTCATTGATCCTGCCACTGCATACCTGTTCATTGATCCTGCCACTGCATACCTGTTCATTGATCCTGCCACTGCATACCTGTTCATTGATCCTGCCACTGCATACCTGTTCATTGATCCTGCCACTGCATACCTGTTCATTGATCCTGCCACTGCATACCTGTTCTGTGAACCCACCACTGCATACCTGTTCTGTTCAGTGGACCCGCCACTGTATACCTGTTTAGTGAACCCGCCACTGCATACCTGTTCTGTTCAGTGGACCCGCCACTGTATACCTGTTCAGTGGACCCGCCACTGCATACCTGTTCTGTTCAGTGAACCCGCCACTGCATACCTGTTCTGTTCAGTGGAGTTTGGTGTGTCAGTGTGAAGCAGTACCTTAATTACACTCCCTGATTGATGTATACACATGCAAGATGTTTTAAAGCACTTTAGGCCTGTCATTTAGCATTCAATGTGATTTCTGGCCTTAAAACGCTGCTTTGCGTCAAATCCAGATTTTTCCCGGTGACTTTTGGCGTGTATCCCACTCCGCCATGCCCCCCTCCAGGTGTTAGACCCCTTGAAACATCTTTTCCATCACTTTTGTGGCCAGCATAATTTTTTTTTTTTTTCAAAGTTCGCATCCCCATTGAAGTCTATTGCGGTTCGCGAACTTTAACGCGAACCGAACCTTCCGCGAAAGTTCGCGAACCCGGTTCGCGAACCTAAAATCGGAGGTTCGGCCCAACTCTACCCAGGTTCTCTTGGACTTAATTGTGGTTGAGACCAACCGTAAAGCCACACAATTCATCACCGAGCACCCGGAGAGCATGTATGCCCAGCCTTTCGGGTGGAAACCAGTCCAAGTTTCCGACATTAAAATCTTTTTGGCCCTTATCCTTCACTTGGGACTAATGAAACAGAATGTATTGTGGGCGTATTGGTCTACGAACCCAGTACATCATGTTCCCTTGTACCCTGCTGCCATGTCCAGGACACGATTTGAGTCCATCCTGCGCTTCCTGCACTTCAACGACGACGAAACCTGTCATGAAAGGGGAGACCCTGCTTATGACCGGCTCCACAAAATTCGGCCCCTCATAGACCACCTGTCCTCAACATTTGCAGATGCTTATATCCCTGAACAGAACATCTGCGTAGACGAGTCCCTCTTACGCTTTACCGGGCGCCTTGGCATCAAACAGTACATCCCAAGCAAGCGCGCCCGGTATGGGGTGAAACTGTATAAGCTCTGTGAAAGGGCCACAGGCTATACATGTCGTTTTAGGGTCTATGAGGGAAAAGACTCAAAATTGGAGCCGGTCGGATGCCCTGACTACCTGGGGAGCAGTGGAAAGGTTGTGTGGGACTTGGTGTCACCCTTGTTCCGGAAGGGGTACCATCTTTTTGTGGACAATTATTACACAAGTGTGGCCCTCTTTCAGCACTTAAAGTTAGAAGGAATCCGATGCTGTGGCACTGCGCGGCCTAGTCGCCAGGGCTTCCCCCAACGGCTCATTACCACCAGACTTGAACGGGGGCAGAGGGCCGCCTTGCGTACTGAAGACCTGCTCGCGGTGAAATGGAGGGACAAGAGGGACGTTTACTTTCTGTCCACCATTCACACAGACACGACAGTCCAAATTCAACGGGCAACTAAGGTCATTGTAAAGCCCCTTGTCGTCCACGAATATAATGTCAACATGGGAGGGGTGGACTTCAATGACCAGAGGTTAGCGCCCTATTTAATTACCCGGAAAACAAGACGCTGGTATAAGAAAGTGTCTTTTTATCTGATTCAATTGGCAGTTTACAACAGCTTTGTTCTTTACAGTAAGGCTGGGAGAACTGGATCTTTCCTCCAATTTCAGGAACAGATCATTCTGGACATCCTGTATCCAGGAGGTGCCAGGCCCCCCCCCCCCCAGATGCAACTAGCCGACTGCATGGTAGGCATTACGCCTATCAGATTCCGTGTGCCCCAGGTCAACGCATCCGAAGAAAACGTTGTCGTGTCTGCAGCAGGACTGGAAGAAGGAATGACACCAGTTTTTATTGTCCCCGCTGTCCTGACCAGCCTGGCCTATGCGTAGGGCCGTGTTTTGAGAGGTACCACGAGCAGGTACACTATTAGAACCTAGGGAACTCCAGACACAGGAGTAGGCACACACTCAGTGGTCTTTCGCACATTGTCGCAGGGAGAGGAGAGGTAAGCTTGAAAACCAAACGGGTAAGCATAAAAGTCGGAAGAAGGATCGGTCTCCATGCTTGATATTGCTGATCTGTCCTGGGTTGGCGATATAAGACGGCATGTTTGAATTTCCCTTGAGTGTGGACACCCCCGGTTTATATGTGATTTGGGCCTATGATGATGCTTTAATGCCACACAGAGTCATCTCTATTGGCAGGCATATTGCTGTATCCTACAGGCATAATGCTGTATACTAAAGTTCTGAGGCCCAGTCACATAAGTTGGTGGCTCACCCTGAGTGCAGGGTGGCACGGGGTGTCTCTCTCCTGAGGTTATCACTGCCATTGATGTGGAGGAAGATCTGCCATTGATGTGGAGCAAGGTATGTTTGCCGTTCATTTTTCCTTTCAGCCCAGAGTGCATTACTTGTATACCCAATATAAGGAGTATAGCAGAAACTCCTAATACTGGCCATACATGTAATGATTGCAGAGACCCTAAAATGCCAGGACAGACTCCACAAATGACCCCATTTTGGAAAGAGGACACCCTAAAGTATTATGTGAGGTGCACGGTGAGTTCATAAAAGATTTTAGTTTTTGTCACAAGTTAGCAGAATTTTTTTTTTTTTTAACAAAGTGTCATTTTCCGTTTACTTGTGACAAAAAATAAAATTTTCAATGACCTCACCATTACCCTCATGGAATACCTTGTTGTGTATTCTTTCCAAAATGGGGTCATTTGTGGGGTTTGTTAACTGTCCTGGCAAGTGGGCGGGGTGCTAAATTGTGAGCACCCCTGTAAAGCCTAAAGGTACTCATTGGACTCTGGGCCCCTTAGCGTAGTTAGGGTGCGAAAAAGTGCCACACATGTGGTACCGCCGTACTCGGGAGGAGTAGTATAATGTGTTTCGGGGTGTATTTTTACACATACCCATGCTGGGTGGGAGAAATACCTCTGTAAATGACAATCTTTTGATTTTTTTACACACAATTGTCCATTTACAGAGTTATTTCTCCCACCCAGCATGGGTATGTGTAAAAATACACCCCAAAACACATTGTACTACTTCTCCCGAGTACGGCGATACCACATGTGTGGCACTTTTTTGCACCCTAACTGCGCTAAAGGGCCCAAAGTCCAATGAGTACCTTTAGGATTTCACAGGTCATTTTGCGGAATTTGATTTCCAGACTCCTCCTCACGGTTTAGGGCCCCTAAAATGCCAGGGCAGTATAGGAACCCTACAAATGACCCCATTTTAGAAAGAAGACACCCCAAGGTATTCCGTTAGGAGTATGGTGAGTTCATAGAAGATTTTATTTTTTGTCACAAGTTAGTGGAAAATGACACTTTGTGAAAAAACAATAAAAATCAATTTTCCGCTAACTTTTGACAAAAAATAAAATCTTCTATGAACTCACCATACTCCTAACGGAATACCTTGGGGTGTCTTCTTTCTAAAATGGGGTCATTTGTGGGGTTCCTATACTGCCCTGGCATTTTAGGGGCCCTAAACCGTGAGGAGGAGTCTGGAAATCAAATTCCGCAAAATGACCTGTGAAAGTGAAAGGCACTAATTGGACTTTGGGCCCTTTAGCGCAGTTAGGGTGCAAAAAAGTGCCACACATGTGGTATCACCGTACTCGGGAGAAGTAGTACAATGTGTTTTGGGGTGTATTTTTACACATACCCATGCTGGGTGGGAGAAATAACTCTGTAAATGGACAATTGTGTGTAAAAAAATCAAAAAATTGTCATTTACAGAGGTATTTCTCCCACCCAGCATGGGTATGTGTAAAAATACACCCCGAAACACATTGTACTACTTCTCCCGAGTACGGCAATACCACATGTGTGGCACTTTTTTGCACCCTAACTGCGCTAAAGGGCCCAAAGTCCAATTAGTGCCTTTAGGATTTCACAGGTCATTTTGCGGAATTTGATTTCCAGACTACTCCTCACGGTTTAGGGCCCCTAAAATGCCAGGGCAGTATAGGAACCCCACAAATGACCCCATTTTAGAAAGAAGACACCCCAAGGTATTCCGTTAGGAGTATGGTGAGTTCATAGAAGATTTTATTTTTTGTCAAAAGTTAGCGGAAAATTGATTTTTATAGTTTTTTTCACAAAGTGTCATTTTCCACTAACTTGTGACAAAAAATAAAATCTTCTATGAACTCACCATACTCCTAACGGAATACCTTGGGGTGTCTTCTTTCTAAAATGGGGTCATTTGTGGGGTTCCTATACTGCCCTGGCATTTTAGGGGCCCTAAACCGTGAGTAGTAGTCTGGATTCTGGAAATCAAATTCCGCAAAATGACCTGTGAAATCCTAAAGGTACTCATTGGACTTTGGGCCCTTTAGCGCAGTTAGGGTGCAAAAAAGTGCCACACATGTGGTATTGCCGTACTCGGGAGAAGTAGTACAATGTGTTTTGGGGTGTATTTTTACACATACCCATGCTGGGTGGGAGAAATACCTCTGTAAATGACAATCTTTTGATTTTTTTACACACAATTTTCCATTTACAGAGTTATTTCTCCCACCCAGCATGGGTATGTGTAAAAATACACCCCAAAACACATTGTACTACTTCTCCCGAGTACGGCGATACCACATGTGTGGCACTTTTTTGCACCCTAACTGCGCTAAAGGGCCCAAAGTCCAATGAGTACCTTTAGGATTTCACAGGTCATTTTGCGGAATTTCGTTTCCAGACTACTCCTCACGGTTTAGGGCCCCTAAAATGCCAGGACAGTATAGGAACCCCACAAATGACCCCATTTTAGAAAGAAGACACCCCAAGGTATTCCGTTAGGAGTATGGTGAGTTCATAGAAGATTTTATTTTTTGTCACAAGTTAGTGGAAAATGACACTTTGTGAAAAAACAATAAAAATCAATTTTCCGCTAACTTTTGACAAAAAATAAAATCTTCTATGAACTCACCATACTCCTAACGGAATACCTTGGGGTGTCTTCTTTCTAAAATGGGGTCATTTGTGGGGTTCCTATACTGCCCTGGCATTTTAGGGGCCCTAAACCGTGAGGAGGAGTCTGGAAATCAAATTCCGCAAAATGACCTGTGAAAGTGAAAGGCACTAATTGGACTTTGGGCCCTTTAGCGCAGTTAGGGTGCAAAAAAGTGCCACACATGTGGTATCACCGTACTCGGGAGAAGTAGTACAATGTGTTTTGGGGTGTATTTTTACACATACCCATGCTGGGTGGGAGAAATAACTCTGTAAATGGACAATTGTGTGTAAAAAAATCAAAAAATTGTCATTTACAGAGGTATTTCTCCCACCCAGCATGGGTATGTGTAAAAATACACCCCGAAACACATTGTACTACTTCTCCCGAGTACGGAAATACCACATGTGTGGCACTTTTTTGCACCCTAACTGCGCTAAAGGGCCCAAAGTCCAATTAGTGCCTTTAGGATTTCACAGGTCATTTTGCGGAATTTGATTTCCAGACTACTCCTCACGGTTTAGGGCCCCTAAAATGCCAGGGCAGTATAGGAACCCCACAAATGACCCCATTTTAGAAAGAAGACACCCCAAGGTATTCCGTTAGGAGTATGGTGAGTTCATAGAAGATTTTATTTTTTGTCAAAAGTTAGCGGAAAATTGATTTTTATTGTTTTTTTCACAAAGTGTCATTTTCCACTAACTTGTGACAAAAAATAAAATCTTCTATGAACTCACCATACTCCTAACGGAATACCTTGGGGTGTCTTCTTTCTAAAATGGGGTCATTTGTGGGGTTCCTATACTGCCCTGGCATTTTAGGGGCCCTAAACCGTGAGGAGTAGTCTGGAAATCAAATTCCGCAAAATGACCTGTGAAATCCTAAAGGTACTCATTGGACTTTGGGCCCTTTAGCGCAGTTAGGGTGCAAAAAAGTGCCACACATGTGGTATTGCCGTACTCGGGAGAAGTAGTACAATGTGTTTTGGGGTGTATTTTTACACATACCCATGCTGGGTGGGAGAAATACCTCTGTAAATGACAATCTTTTGATTTTTTTACACACAATTTTCCATTTACAGAGTTATTTCTCCCACCCAGCATGGGTATGTGTAAAAATACACCCCAAAACACATTGTACTACTTCTCCCGAGTACGGCGATACCACATGTGTGGCACTTTTTTGCACCCTAACTGCGCTAAAGGGCCCAAAGTCCAATGAGTACCTTTAGGATTTCACAGGTCATTTTGCGGAATTTCGTTTCCAGACTACTCCTCACGGTTTAGGGCCCCTAAAATGCCAGGACAGTATAGGAACCCCACAAATGACCCAATTTTAGAAAGAAGACACCCCAAGGTATTCCGTTAGGAGTATGGTGAGTTCATAGTAGATTTTATTTTTTGTCACAAGTTAGTGGAAAATGACACTTTGTGAAAAAAACAATAAAAAACAATTTTCCGCTAACTTTTGACAAAAAATAAAATCTTCTATGAACTCACCATACTCCTAACGGAATACCTTGGGGTGTCTTCTTTCTAAAATTGGGTCATTTGTGGGGTTCCTATACTGCCCTGGCATTTTAGGGGCCCTAAACCGTGAGGAGTAGTCTGGAAACGACATTTCTCAAAATGACCTGTGAAATCCTAAAGGTACTCATTGGACTTTGGGCCCTTTAGCGGAGTTAGGGTGCAAAAAAGTGCCACACATGTGGTATCGCCGTACTCAGGAGAAGTAGTATAATGTGTTTTGTGGTGTATTTTTACACATACCCATGCTGAGTGGGAGAAAGATCTCTGTAAATGGACAATTGTGTGTAAAAAAAATTAACAAATTGTCATTTACAGAGATATTTCTCCCACCCAGCATGGGTAGGTGTAAAAATACACCCCAAAACACATTATACTACTTCTCCTGAGTACGGCAATACCACATGTGTGGCACTTTTTTGCACCCTAACTGCGCTAAAGGGCCCAAAGTCCAATTAGTGCCTTTAGGATTTCACAGGTCATTTTGCGGAATTTGATTTCCAGACTACTCCTCACGGTTTAGGGCCCCTAAAATGCCAGGGCAGTATAGGAACCCCACAAATGACCCCATTTTAGAAAGAAGACACCCCAAGGTATTCCATTAGGAGTATGGTGAGTTCATAGAAGATTTTATTTTTTGTCAAAAGTTAGCGGAAAATTGATTTTTATTGTTTTTTTCACAAAGTGTCATTTTCCACTAACTTGTGACAAAAAATAAAATCTTCTATGAACTCACCATACTCCTAACGGAATACCTTGGGGTGTCTTCTTTCTAAAATGGGGTCATTTGTGGGGTTCCTATACTGCCCTGGCATTTTAGGGGCCCTAAACCGTGAGGAGTAGTCTGGAAATCAAATTCCGCAAAATGACCTTTGAAATCCTAAAGGTACTCATTGGACTTTGGGCCCTTTAGCGCAGTTAGGGTGCAAAAAAGTGCCACACATGTGGTATTGCCGTACTCGGGAGAAGTAGTACAATGCGTTTTGGGGTGTATTTTTACACATACCCATGCTGGGTGGGAGAAATACCTCTGTAAATGACAATCTTTTGATTTTTTTACACACAATTTTCCATTTACAGAGTTATTTCTCCCACCCAGCATGGGTATGTGTAAAAATACACCCCAAAACACATTGTACTACTTCTCCCGAGTACGGCGATACCACATGTGTGGCACTTTTTTGCACCCTAACTGCTCTAAAGGGCCCAAAGTCCAATGAGTACCTTTAGGATTTCACAGGTCATTTTGCGGAATTTCGTTTCCAGACTACTCCTCACGGTTTAGGGCCCCTAAAATGCCAGGACAGTATAGGAACCCCACAAATGACCCCATTTTAGAAAGAAGACACCCCAAGGTATTCCGTTAGGAGTATGGTGAGTTTATAGAAGATTTTATTTTTTGTCACAAGTTAGTGGAAAATGACACTTTGTGAAAAAAACAATAAAAAACTATTTTCCGCTAACTTTTGACAAAAAATAAAATCTTCTATGAACTCACCATACTCCTAACGGAATACCTTGGGGTGTCTTCTTTCTAAAATGGGGTCATTTGTGGGGTTCCTATACTGCCCTGGCATTTTAGGGGCCCTAAACCGTGAGGAGTAGTCTGGAAACGAAATTTCTCAAAATGACCTGTGAAATCCTAAAGGTACTCATTGGACTTTGGGCCCTTTAGCGGAGTTAGGGTGCAAAAAAGTGCCACACATGTGGTATCGCCGTACTCAGGAGAAGTAGTATAATGTGTTTTGTGGTGTATTTTTACACATACCCATGCTGAGTGGGAGAAAGATCTCTGTAAATGGACAATTGTGTGTAAAAAAAATTAACAAATTGTCATTTACAGAGATATTTCTCCCACCCAGCATGGGTAGGTGTAAAAATACACCCCAAAACACATTATACTACTTCTCCTGAGTACGACAATACCACATGTGTGGCACTTTTTTGCAGCCTAACTGCGCTAAGGGGTCCAAAGTCCAATGAGCACCTTTAGGCTTTACAGGGGTGCTTGCAATTTAGCACCCCCCAAAATGTCAGGACAGTAAACACACCCCACAAATGACCCCATTTTGGAAAGTAGACCCTTCAAGGTATTCAGAGAGGGGCATGGTGAGTCCGTGGCAGATTTCATTTTTTTTTGTCGCAAGTTAGAAGAAATGGAAACTTTTTTTTTTTTTTTCTTGTCACAAACTGTCATTTTCCGCTAACTTGTGACAAAAAATAATATCTTCTATGAACTCACTATGCCTCTCAGTGAGTACTTTGGGATGTCTTCTTTCCAAAATGGGGTCATTTGGGGGGTATTTATACTATCCTGGAATTCTAGCCCCTCATGAAACATGACAGGGGGTCAGAAAAGTCATAGATGCTTGAAAATGGGAAAATTCACTTTTTGCACCATAGTTTGTAAACGCTATAACTTTTACCCAAACCAATAAATATACACTGAATGGTTTTTTTTTTATCCAAAACATGTTTGTCCACATTTTTCGTGCTGCATGTATACAGAAATTTTACTTTATTTGAAAACTGTCAGCACAGAAAGTTAAAAAAATCATTTTTTTGCCAAAATTCATGTCTTTTTTGCTGAATATAATAAAAAGTAAAAATGGCAGGAGCAATCAAATAGCACCAAAAGAAAGCTTTATTAGTGACAAGAAAAGGAGCCAAAATTCATTTAGGTGGTAGGTTGTATGAGCAAGCAATAAACCGTGAAAGCTGCAGTGGTCTGAATGGAAAAAAAGTGGCCGGTCCTTAAGGGGTAGAAAGCCCTAGGTCCTCAAGTGGTTAATGGGGATAGCATTTGGAATGAATATGTTTGACCTTCAAAATTTCATAGCTGTATATGTTTTCAACACTCCCTCTAGCTAGGTGGTCAAGCCACTTATTTAAATGGCTCAGAAGATACATGTTATTTTCCTTAAAGCTTCAAGGACAACAGTGTTACCTATAGACACAATTCAATGCATGACAGAACCTACATTTAATTGTGAGTGTTTTTAATGGCAAAAATGCTGTTTTGGCAATAGGTCAAAACATATTATAAGAGATGGGGAAAACAGTATTTACAGATTACATACACCACCCCTAGAATCCAAATAAAAACCTTGGGAGCCAGAGCCTTCAGTCATGCTGCCCCTACCCTATGGAATGCCTTGCCACACCCAGTCAAGACAGCTCTGGAGGCTTTTAAATCAAAACTGAAAATCCACCTATTTAGTCTGGCATTTATGTTCACATAACTTTTTTCCCATGTAACAAATCATTATGTACTGATCTGAGACAAGCTTATGCGCTTTTGGTTCTACAGGAAAAAGCACTTTACAAATGTTTTGTTGTTGTAATTTCAGATATAACTAGGGGAATGCTTTAATTTTTAACATTTTTCCTTTAATTCCTCTTGGCCAGATTGTTTTAGCCTAGCCTTTTTTTATTTACAGTTCTCATTTAAAACTGGTTATATTCACAATATTTCTAAAGAGTTGAATATACTCATCAATTTGCATGTCACAGATGTGGTTGTTTTTATGAGAAATTAATAGATAATTTTCAGGAATTAGAAGACATCAGGCATAATTAATTACTAATTAATACCTATTATATATATTATTTCTGACATTGAAATGATATTATGCAAAATTACTTAATATTTTTAATTTAAACTTTTAGTAATTATAACTTCAATCATCAGTAATTTATTAGTTCTTAAAGCTGAACTCCAGCAAAAATAATATTTTACCTCTGTACTAGATTTATTGACAGTACTCACTGTTCTTTTGAATCTTGTTTATTTGTATTTTTTTTTATTGGTTCTTCTTTTACGCACATTGTTATTGTATATGCATGTGCCATTTTCAAATAAAAGCATGATAAACAATACAAATAATATTTTACAAGAGAAATGTGGATGTCATGTAATCCAAAAGGAATCTCATCTTCAAAGTTTATACACTTTTGCATGGTATGGAGTATAGTAGTGTAAACATTGGTCAGTCCAAATGGTTATCTTCAACCCCACTAGAGGTGTACCGAACGGTTCGCCGGCGAACGGTTCCAGGCGAACATTGGGGGTTCGCGCTCGCCTGCGCCAGGCGAACTTTTCCGGAAGTTCGATTCGCCCCATAATGCACTATGAGGGTCAACTTTGACCCTCTGCATCACAGTCAGCAGGCACATTGTAGCCATTCAGGCTACAGTAAGCCCTGGAGCCCCACCCCCCCTTATATAAGGCAGCCTCCGGCGGCCATTACAGTCACTCGTGTGCCTGCTAGAGAGAGGAAAGGGACAGCTGCTGCAGACTTTTTCTCTTAGGGACAGATTAGTTAGGTTCTAGGCTGCTTTGCTTGTTCCTGACTGATTAATATTGCTTTTAAAGCACCCAGCAACAGCTCTTTTCAGAGCTCAACCTGTACATGTTTTTTTCTGACACTTTTGTTGCATGCAAAGCCTTGCTAATTGATAGTGTGTGTGCCACTGCCAGCAGCCCGGCACATTCAGTGACTGACTGCCTGTGTGTGTGACAGGGAGCTGCACATTGTACTACCCAGTACTGCATATACCCCAGTACCTGTTGTGTTTACTTAACCCACCTCATCACTGCATATACCTAGCTTTGTGTTGAGTGAACCCAGCTCACTGCATCTAACTACCCAGTACCTGTTGTGTTTACTTAACCCACCTCATCACTGCATATACCTAGCGTTGTGTTGAGTGAACCCAGCTCACTGCATCTAAGTCTAACTACCTGTTGTGTTGAATGAGAACCCACCTCACTGCATCTTAAGTACCTTTACTGTATACTGTTCAGTGAACCCAGCTCACTGCATCTAACTACCCAGTACCTGTTGTGTTTACTTAACCCACGTCATCACTGCATATACCTAGCGTTGTGTTGAGTGAACCCAGCTCACTGCATCTAACTACCTGTTGTGTTGAGTGTGAATCCACCTGGCCACCTCACTGCATCTAACTACCTGTTGTGTTGAGTGAGAACCCACCTCACTGCATCTTAAGTACCTTTACTGTTGAGTGAACCCAGCTCACTGCATCTAACTACCTGTTGTGTTGAGTGTGAACCCACCTGGCCACCTCACTGCATCTAACTACCTGTTGTGTTGAGTGAGAACCCACCTCACTGCATCTTAAGTACCTTTACTGTTGAGTGAACCCAGCTCACTGCATCTAACTACCCAGTACCTGTTGTGTTTACTTAACCCACCTCATCACTGCATATACCTAGCCTTGTGTTGAGTGAACCCAGCTCACTGCATCTAATTACCTGTTGTGTTGAGTGTGAACCCACCTGGCCACCTCACTGCATCTAACTACCTGTTGTGTTGAGTGAGAACCCACCTCACTGCATCTTAAGTACCTTTACTGTTGAGTGAACCCAGCTCACTGCATTTAACTACCCAGTACCTGTTGTGTTTACTTAACCCACCTCATCACTGCATATACCTAGCCTTGTGTTGAGTGAACCCAGCTCACTGCATCTAACTACCTGTTGTGTTGAGTGTGAACGCACCTGGCCACCTCACTGCATCTAACTACCTGTTGTGTTGAGTGAGAACCCACCTCACTGCATCTTAAGTACCTTTACTGTTGAGTGAACCCAGCTCACTGCATCTAACTACCTGTTGTGTTGAGTGTGAACCCACCTGGCCACCTCACTGCATCTAACTACCTGTTGTGTTGAGTGAGAACCCACCTCACTGCATCTTAAGTACCTTTACTGTTGAGTGAACCCAGCTCACTGCATCTAACTACCCAGTACCTGTTGTGTTTACTTAACCCACCTCATCACTGCATATACCTAGCCTTGTGTTGAGTGAACCCAGCTCACTGCATCTAACTACCTGTTGTGTTGAGTGTGAACCCACCTGGCCACCTCACTGCATCTAACTACCTGTTGTGTTGAGTGAGAACCCACCTCACTGCATCTTAAGTACCTTTACTGTTGAGTGAACCCAGCTCACTGCATCTAACTACCCAGTACCTGTTGTGTTTACTTAACCCACCTCATCACTGCATATACCTAGCCTTGTGTTGAGTGAACCCAGCTCACTGCATCTAATTACCTGTTGTGTTGAGTGTGAACCCACCTGGCCACCTCACTGCATCTAACTACCTGTTGTGTTGAGTGAGAACCCACCTCACTGCATCTTAAGTACCTTTACTGTTGAGTGAACCCAGCTCACTGCATCTAACTACCTGTTGTGTTGAGTGTGAACCCACCTGGCCACCTCACTGCATCTAACTACCTGTTGTGTTGAGTGAGAACCCACCTCACTGCATCTTAAGTACCTTTACTGTTGAGTGAACCCAGCTCACTGCATCTAACTACCCAGTACCTGTTGTGTTTACTTAACCCACCTCATCACTGCATATACCTAGCGTTGTGTTGAGTGAACCCAGCTCACTGCATCTAATTACCTGTTGTGTTGAGTGTGAACCCACCTGGCCACCTCACTGCATCTAACTACCTGTTGTGTTGAGTGAGAAGCCACCTCACTGCATCTTAAGTACCTTTACTGTTGAGTGAACCCAGCTCACTGCATCTAACTACCCAGTACCTGTTGTGTTTACTTAACCCACCTCATCACTGCATATACCTAGCCTTGTGTTGAGTGAACCCAGCTCACTGCATCTAATTACCTGTTGTGTTGAGTGTGAACCCACCTGGCCACCTCACTGCATCTAACTACCTGTTGTGTTGAGTGAGAACCCACCTCACTGCATCTTAAGTACCTTTACTGTTGAGTGAACCCAGCTCACTGCATCTAACTACCTGTTGTGTTGAGTGTGAACCCACCTCGCAACCTCACTGCATCTAACTACCTGTTGTGTTGAGTGAGAACCCACCTCACTGCATCTTAAGTACCTTTACTGTTGAGTGAACCCAGCTCACTGCATCTAACTACCCAGTACCTGTTGTGTTTACTTAACCCACCTCATCACTGCATATACCTAGCCTTGTGTTGAGTGAACCAAGCTTACTGCATCTAATTACCTGTTGTGTTGAGTGTGAACCCACCTGGCCACCTCACTGCATCTAACTACCTGTTGTGTTGAGTGAGAACCCACCTCACTGCATCTTAAGTACCTTTACTGTTGAGTGAACCCAGCTCACTGCATCTAACTACCCAGTACCTGTTGTGTTTACTTAACCCACCTCATCACTGCATATACCTAGCCTTGTGTTGAGTGAACCCAGCTCACTGCATCTAATTACCTGTTGTGTTGAGTGTGAACCCACCTGGCCACCTCACTGCATCTAACTACCTGTTGTGTTGAGTGAGAACCCACCTCACTGCATCTTAAGTACCTTTACTGTTGAGTGAACCCAGCTCACTGCATCTAACTACCTGTTTTGTTGAGTGTGAACCCACCTGGCCACCTCACTGCATCTAACTACCTGTTGTGTTGAGTGAGAACCCACCTCACTGCATATAGCTAGCATACTCCCGAGATGGACAAAATGGACAAACCAGGTAGAGGAAGAGGTAGAGGCAGACCCAGAGGAAGGCCACCAGGCACCGGCAGGTCTGTGGCTGTGCGAGGTGGTGTTGCTGTGATTTCATGCGGACCTGCCCCAAAATACAGTGCTCAGAAGAAGGCACGTGCCATCACTTCCCAAAATCGTGAGGAGGTGATTGAGTATTTAACACAGAACACCTCATCTCCCGCAGCCACCAGCGCTACAACAAGCACCACATCCGCTGCATTTGACACTTCGCAGGAGTTATTTGGTGGTGGTGGTGAAATCACTGATTCCCAGCCACTACTGCAACAACAACAAGAAGGCGCAGGTACACCACCTCATACGTCTGAGTTAGGTGGCGATAGTATGGACGTAACGTGTGTGGATGGGGATGATGGTGGACCACCTGAAGTTGGTGCGCTTGAGGAGGTGTCTGAGGAAAGCGCAGCTGGCCAGGAGGATTATGATGACGATTATACGGATACCACATATGTTCCCGGTAGAGGAGATGACCAGGGGGACAGTTCAGAGGAGGAGTCAGAGAGGAGTAGGAGGAGATGACTCCATGATAGAAGCAGAGGGAGCTCGTCCTCAGAAACAGCTGGGGGCAGTGTCCGGTGCCATGTATCGCCAGCTATGGCCAGGGAGCACACATGCCCTTCAACGTCAGCTGCTGCTGATGCCACCGTAGCGCCATCACCCCAGGGGGGCTCAGCGGTTTGGAAATTTTTTCACGTGTGTGTCTCAGATCGGAGCAAAGCCATCTGTTGTCTCTGCCAGCAAAAATTGAGCCGTGGAAAGGCCAACTCTTACGTAGGGACAAGTGCCTTACGAAGGCACCTGGAGAGAAGGCACAAACAGCTATGGCAAGAACACCTGAGTAAAAGCAGCACTCCTCAAAAGACAAGCCAAACTCCTTCTCCTCTTCCTCCTTCAGGTGCATCGTCTTCATCCACTTTCTCCCTTGCACCTTCACAGCCACCCTCCTCCACACCGCCTCTTCCCTTGAGCGGTTCCTTCTCCTCTGCCCACAGCAGTACCCAGCTGTCCGTGAAGGAAGTATTTGAGCGGAAGAAGCAAATGTCTGCCAGTCACCCTCTTGCCCGGCGTCTGACAGCTGGCGTGGCGGAACTATTAGCTCGCCAGCTATTACCATACAAGCTGGTGGAGTCGGAGGCTTTCCGTAAGTTTGTGGCCATTGGTACACCGCAGTGGAAGATACCAGGCCGCAATTATTTTTCTCAAAAGGCCATACCCAAACTGTACCGTGCAGTTGAGAGGCAAGTGGTGTCATCTCTGGCACACAGCGTTGGGTCAAGGGTCCACCTGACCACGGATGCCTGGTCTGCCAAGCACGGGCAGGGCCACTACATTACATACACAGCCCATTGGGTCAACCTGGTGACCGATGGCAGCAAGCAGGGAGTACGTGGCTGCGCAGAGGACCGACTTGTCACACCTCCATAGCTTGCAGGCAGGCCTCCAGCCACCTCCTCTCCACCTGCTATCACCGCTTCGCTGTCGTCATCCTCCTCCTCCTTGGCTGGTGCCGCCATCTCCTCCCCAGCTACACAGCCCCAGCACCCCAGGGCCTATGCTGCATGGCAGGTGCGACGGTGTCATGCAGTGTTAGACATGTCTTGCCTGAAAGCAGAGAGTCACACTGGAGCAGCTCTCCTGGCTGCTCTTAACAAAGAGGTGGAGCAATGGCTGACCCCGCACAAGCTTGAGATCGGCAACGTGGTGTGTGACAACGGCAGCAATCTCATTGCTGCGTTGAATTTGGGAAAGCTGACACACATACCCTGCATGGCACATGTGCTTAATCTGGTCGTGCAAAGATTTGTGTCCAAGTACCCAGGCTTAGAGGATGTCCTGAAGCAGGCCAGGAAGTTGTGTGGGCATTTCAGGCGCTCTTACAAGGCCATGGCACGCTTTGCAGAGATTCAGCGTAGAAACAACTTGCCGGTGAGACGCCTGATTTGCGATAGCCCGACTCGCTGGAATTCCACCCTGCTGATGTTCTCTCGCCTGCTAGACCAGGAGAAAGCCGTCACCCACTACCTGTATCATTACAGTACAAGGACACAATCTGGGAGGATGGGGATGTTGTGGCCCAACAACTGGACACTGATGCGAAATGCATGCAGGGTCATGGAGCCCTTTGAGGAGGTGACCAAACTGGTGAGTCGCGATGAGGGCACCATCAGCGACTTGATCCCCTACGCCTACTTCCTGGAGCGTGCAGTGCGTAGAGTGGTGGATACAGCTGTGGAGGAGCGTGAACAAGAAGAGTTAGGGCAGCAGGATTCATTGGAGCCATTTACACACGAACCCGATGTTTCCACAACACCGGCGGCAACACAGAGGGGGGAGGAGGAGGAAGAAGAGGAGTCGTGTGGGGAAGGAGAGGAGTCAGACTCTGATGATGATGAGTAAGGTGTTTCTGTGGAGGAGGAAGAGGCGGCGGAAGGAGAACAACCGCGGCAGCCATCACAGGGGGCTTCTGCTGCTCCACGTTCCCGTGGTATTGTTCGTGGCTGGGGGGAGGAAGAGGAGTTGCGTCCCGTCACTGAGGAAGAGCAAGAGGAGATGGAGAGTACCTCTGCATCCAGCTTTGTGCAGATGTCCTCTTTCATGTTGTCCAGCCTGTTGAGGGACCCCCGTATCAAAAAACTCAAGACGAATGACCTGTACTGGGTGGTCACGCTACTAGACCCTCGGTACAGGCACAAAGTGGCGGACCTCTTACCAACTCAACAAAAGGCGGAAAGGATGCAGCACTTGCAGAACAAGCTGTCAATGATGCTTTACAATGCGTTTAAGGGTGATGTGGCTGCACAACGCAATCAAGGTACCACTGGCAGTAACCCTCCTCCTCCCAAGTCCACGCAGGCAAGAACAGGACGCTCCAGCGATCTCAGGGTGATGTCGGACATGCGGACGTTCTTTAGTCCAACTCCTCGCCATAGTCCTTCCGGATCCACCCTCCACCAACGCCTGAACCGGCAGGTAGCCGACTACCTGGCCTTGAGTGTGGATGTAGACTCTGCGAAAAGCGACGATGAACCCTTGGACTACTGGTTGCGCAGGCTTGACCTGTGGCCAGAGCTGTCCCAATTTGCCATACAACTTCTCTCTTGCCCTGCCGCAAGCGTCCTGTCAGAAAGGACCTTCAGTGCAGCTGGAGGCATAGTTACTGAGAAGAGAAGTCGCCTAAGTCACGACAGTGTTCAGTACCTGACCTTTATCAAAATGAATGAGGAATGGATCACGGAGGGCTACTGCACGACCGAAGACTAAGTCAGTCCACTCCCCACACACAGCATCTCTGCCTGCAGGCCGCTTGACTGCCTTCTCCGCCACTACCAACAGGGTCCAGGACTCTAGGCGGATTCCTGAATTTTTAAGGCCGCTGCTAGCAGCGGCCGCTACACTAATTTTTCTGGTGCGTGTACATATGCCCATCCCCCTTCGTGATCATTACCTTGCCGCGGTGAAGGGGCTTGCGCATCACAATGAAGCAATGACCGCCGGCTATTTGAGTGTCTCGGGTGGGGGTGGCACACAAAAGATATTAAGGTCGTTGCTTCATTGTGGTCAGACCAAATTTGATCAGCTGGAAAGTCACTGTTTTGTCATTCAGCTACATCAGCCGGGCAAGCATATGGGCTGAAAAGCCACCATCACCTGCACTCTCGTCATGGTGCGCACCAGTCCAGCACGGCCGTCACTACACAAACGGCTGTTTGCAGTCACTGCATACCTTTCACTGCATCTGTGACTGCACATTATACCTGGCAGTCAGTGCATAACTTGCACTTGAATGGATACACTTTCAAACAATTTAAAAATACAACCATCTAAACTTTCAAACAATTTAAAAATACAACCATCTAAACTTTCAAACAATTTAAAAATACAACCATCTATCATTTTCAAAAAATTTAAAAAAAGGGCAAAAAAACTTGCCCTCCGTAAAACATTCTTGGCAAATGCTTTCGACTTGGTTTGTCTTCCGCTGGCTCAAGGGTCCATCTGACCACAGATGCCTGGTCGGCAAAGCACGGTCAGGGCAGCTACAGCATGGGTCTCAGCAGGCTCCCACTTCGGGCCGGAATCCAACCTTCATTCCCCGTGGTGACAATGGCAGACTTGCCCTCCATAACGGATTCCCGTTAAAGGATTTAAAGTTAGTTCATTTCAATTAGGGCCGCAAAAGGTCCTCCTGAGTCCTGTATTGTTATTTTTGGTCACTACCTCGGGGCGGGCGTGCATGCCTGCCTGCTTCCCTCCTTGCCTGGATGTGTGGTGGTAGATGTTGATCAGGCTCCAACTCCGGAACGCAATACAAGAGGGAGCTCATCCTCAGAATCAGCTGGGGGCAGTGTCCGGCGCCATGTATCGCCAGCTATGGCCAGACAGCCAACATGCCCTTCAACGTCAGCTGCTGATGCCACCGTAGCGCCATCAGCCCAGGGGGGCTCAGCGGTTTGGAAATTTTTTCACGTGTGTGTCTCAGATCGGAGCAAAGCCATCTGTTGTCTCTGCCAGCAAAAATTGAGCCGTGGAAAGGCCAACTGTCACGTAGGGACAAGTGCTTTACGAAGGCACCTGGAGAGAAGGCACAAACAGCTATGGCAAGAACACCTGAGGAAAAGAAGCACCCCTCAAAAGACAAGCAGCGGAGAACAACCGTGGCAGCCGTCACAGGGGGCTTCTGCTGCTCCACGTTCCCATGGTATTGTTCGTGGCTGGGGGGAGGAAGAATGGATACACTTTTAAACAATTTAAAAATACAACCATCTAAACTTTCAAACAATTTAAAAATACAACCATCTAAACTTTCAAACAATTTAAAAATACAACCATCTAAACTTTCAAACAATTTAAAAATACAACCATCTATCATTTTCAAAAAATTTAAAAAAAGGGCAAAAAAACTTGCCCTCCGTAAAACATTCTTGGCAAATGCTTTCGACTTGGTTTGTCTTCCGCTGGCTCAAGGGTCCATCTGACCACAGATGCCTGGTCGGCAAAGCACGGTCAGGGCAGCTACAGCATGGGTCTCAGCAGGCTCCCACTTCGGGCCGGAATCCAACCTTCATTCCCCGCGGTGACAATGGCAGACTTGCCCTCCATAACGGATTCCCGTTAAAGGATTTAAAGTTAGTTCATTTCAATTAGGGCCGCAAAAGGTCCTCCTGAGTCCTGTATTGTTATTTTTGGTCACTACCTCAGGGCGGGCGTGCATGCCTACCTGCTGCCCTCCTTGGATGTGTAGTGGTAGCCGTTTCTCAGGCTCCACACCGGATTCTATCCCTCATTCCCCGGCCATTACCCGGGGTCACAAATGACAGACTTGCCCGCCTCCATATGATTCTCGTGAAAGGAATGTGGTGTCATCTTTGCCCGCCATAACTGGTTCTCGTTAAAGGATTTAAAGTACATTCATTTCAAATACACAGCAGGGCCTCGAAAGTCCTCCTCCTGTATTGTTATTTTTGGTCACTACCTCGGGGCGGGCGGGCGTGCATGCCTGCCCGCTGCCCTCCTTGGATGTGTAGTGGTAGCCGTTGCTCAGGCTCCACACCGGATTCAAACCTCTCATTCCCCGGCCATTACCCGGGGTCACAATGGCAGACTTGCCCGCCTCCACAGGATTCTCATTGTAGCGGTACTGAACAAGTACACAGCAAGTAGAAAATGTAAATTAAAAACAAAACGTAAGCTTTTTAACAATGCCATGGAAAGTTGAGAAGGAAGTCACACATTACCTGACATCACTGAGTGAGGAAGAGCAATCACGCCATGTTGCGCAGTAGTCCAGCATGGCCGTCACTACACAAACAGCTGTTTGCGGTGCGTTACACAGTGAGTTTGGTGTGTCAGTGTGAAGCAGTACTCTAATTACACTCCCTGTTTGATGTATACACATGCAAGATGTTTGAAAGCACGTTAGGCCTGCAATTTAGCATTCAATGTGATTTCTGCCCTTAAAACGCTGCTTTGCGTAATATCCAGATTTTTCACCGGGACTTTTGGCATGTATCCCACTCCGCCATGCCCCCCTCCAGGTGTTAGACCCCTTGAAACATCTTTTCCATCACTTTTGTGGCCAGCATAATTTTTTCTATTTTTCAAAGTTCGCCTCCCCATTGAAGTCTATTGCGGTTCGCGAATTTTTCCGCGAACCGAACCGTCTGCGGAAGTTCGCGAACCCGGTTCGCGAACCGAAAATCGGAGGTTCGCGACATCTCTAAACCCCACCCACAACTACTGGAGTTACTGGATCGTGATGGTCAACCTCTCCTTACCATATTTATTTATTCAAGTATTTATATAATGCTGACATATTATGCAGCGCTGTTCAGAGTTTATTGTCTTGTCACTAACTGTCCCTCAGGGAGGCACACAATTTAGTCCTTACCATAGTCATATGTCTATGTATGTATCATGTAGTGCATGTATCATAGTCTAGGGCCAATTTAGGAGGAAGCCAATTAACTTATCTGTATGTTTTTGGAATGTTGGAGGAAACCGGACTGCCCGGAGGAAACCCATGCAGACATGGGGAGAACATACAAACTCCTTGCAGATGTTGACCTGGCTGAGATTCGAACCGAGGATCCAGCGCTGCAAGGTGAGAGCGCTAACCATGTTTATATGGTGGGCACCGTGCTGCCCACCATATAAAAATCTCATCAATGCCCACACAAACTGCCCATGTAAAATTTGACACAGTAGAGGATACATGTACCAGCAACCCTCTAACTGTAACATGCTAGCTCACTAAATAAAAAAAACATTCAGATGTATGTAGTATAGACTTTTGGGACCCCGGACTCCCTCCTTTCTGCCCTCCTATATGGTACTTATTTATATTCATTTTATTATACTGTTTTATTGCCTTTATAGCCATATACTGTATAACTCCTGGGATGTTTCAGTATTTAATAGTGTAAGTTGTTTATGTGTCTGGTTATGAAGCAATATTTGACTAATAGTATGGTATGAAATAGTAGTTCCTGTTCTGCTCCAAGTAATATAGTTTTCCAGTTATACAGAATCATCTAGCATATTGTGCTTACCTCTTTTTTGTAAACCTGCAGTATTCTGTTATCATTTTTGCTTGTACAATAAAGTTTTGGTTTTGATAAAAAAAAATGTTAGTTGACATGTAATGAACTTATTGTTGCCCCCTGCTTGTTTGAATATAGCATATATTATGATGATAGACTAAAAGGGCCCTGACAAGTGGACTTTATTATCCTGCTCTTGTACCTGGCTAGGCTGTACCTGCAGTATGAGGTTAGTGTGATGTTTGAGCATACTTCAGCGATGATGATAAATCTCCTTACTGGGGTGAAAAACATCAGAAGCAACTTGATGCAATAGTCTCCTGCCCCCACTCTTTCCAAAACTACAAAAAGGCTTGGCAGAAGTTCAGCTTTGTTTTACGTGTAAAAACAGCTATGAATATTAGAGGTATAGCAATAAGGGCGTTTGTGACTTCAGTAGTGTAACTTACATGACCACTAGAGACCTTTAGTGTTTTGCAGCTAGCGTATGTGACATGACACGGCTGCCTCAGGAGAGAAGAGACAAGGGAGCGCGGCAGTGGCAGAATACACAGGAGGAGGTGGATATGTGGACAGGTAAGTGTAAGCTTCACTGCGTACACCACACATTGCTCCTCACGAAATTGAAAGCTACTAAAGGTTGAACCCGATGGACGTATGTCTTTTTTCAACCCAAATTACTATGCAACTATGTAATGATGTGCTCCCGACCCAGACAAAAATTGATCTAGCAGGAATTGTTTGTGACATCAATTTCTAGCATATTTGATCAAATGATTGAATCGTCTGGATATCAATGAAAAAAAAAATCAACCAGAGTATGGCTCCCTTAAGAGCAGCACAATCTTACAAACTATCGGTAATGCTCTCATGACTCCGTGTATCAGTCTCGATCGTTCTGCGAATGCCGAGGGAAGGTCCTACCATAAAGCCACCTGAGTCATGGGGTAAGGGGTGTTTGGACAAACAATTTGGGCCATCTGGCGCCTTCCTCCTCTCTGCTATCCTGCCCGCCTTCCTGGCACACATACTACCCTCCTCATCCACGCATCCCCATCCTCATTTGACCAGTGGCACCTGCTGTCCTTCCCTATGACATCATAAGTAGGTGAGGTATCAATATATGCCATTTCTTGAGGTATGCAACGGTAAAACCCTATCACTGGCAAGAGAACACCATGGCCAGTCAGAGTGGAAGCTTTTGCACGCGGCCAATCTGGCAGGGGGCTGGCACAAGACAGTCACAGCCTCCTGCTGCTCCTTTTGCTAACTGGTGCCGATGGTCTTGCTGGTGGGACCGCAGCACCATCATTGGGCCAATCACTGCACTCAGTCAGAAGCTGTGACATCTGGTAGGCCACTCCAAAGTTTTCTTCAGGCAGCAGAAAGTCTAGAACCGGCCCTCCACATGCCAGTGATGATCCCAGTGGCGTAGGGATCACTATAGCAACCATAGCAATTGCTATGGGGCCCGGGTTCCCTTAGCCACAACTGGGGGGCCCGCTTGTCCCCTGCCTACTTTCATTTTGTGCTTTGCTTTTTTTTTTAAATCATGGGCTTGATTGCCAGAGTGACTCTACCCCCTGGGCTCCCCTTACTGCAGAATTGCAGAGAGGCTGGCAGGTGAAATGTTACTATTTTCCAACTTTGCAACAGTTTTGTAACCTTCTGTGTGTATGCGTTTGTAACTTACGTGTGTGTGTAGCTGAAGGTGGGGTAGGCAAAACAGGTAACTTCGGCACACAGCACCGAAGCTCCGTCATGACACTAGTGCTATGATGCACGCCCCGCGCAGAGTAATTTGGGGATCCGACAATCGGCAGACCCTGAATTGCTACAACTCAGAGGGGGAATAGTATTCAACCCCGCCGGGGAGTTTAGTGGCAGCAGGGAGAGCGGTCATTCGGCTCTCCCTGCACCAAACGTCCCGGTGCCCATACAATATGTACGCGCTGTAGGGGAAAGTGTGTGTGTGTGTGTGTGTGTCTTCTTTTTAACTTGTTGTGTGTGTGGAAGGGGAGGAGTGTAACTTACTGTGTGGGGAGAAGGGGTGTAACTGTGTGTGTGTGTAGTGTAATGTTAAAGCAAGACTGAGGTGAATTAAAAAAAAAAAGGATACTTACCCTTGGGGGGGGGGGGTTATGGGGGTTGGAAGGCTCTGGGTCTTATAGAGTCTTCCTGTTCCTCTAAAAGTCCCCAGTTTTTCCAGCACTGTTACACCTGTTTCAATTATCCAACACAGGAGGCTTCGGGAGCCCGATTGCTTCTGAAGATGGGTGGCTCTGTAATGCACGTGTGCGCAGGAGAGTGTGCTCACGCATGCGCAGTACCGAGCCGCCCATCTTTAATTGTGGCTTCTTTGAGACCCTGAATTCCTCCTGCTCACTCACCATCATTCCACCCTGCTCCGTTCCTCCGATGTCCCCCTCTGAAAGCTGGATGCTTCAGCCAGAAGTCTCCGGGGCCGCACACCTCTTTGATCCTCCTCCTATTGCCTAAAGCGTTCTGCGCACGTGCAGTAGCAGTTTTTTTACTTGCATAAGAGCAGAATAGAGGGAGCATGATAGAGGAGGCACGTGGCATGGGGCCATGGCTGTGGCAACGGAGCGGGACAGCGGGGGAACAGAGCAGCACAGCGTTACAGTGTGGGACCAGGCAGATTTCAGGGGGCAGGAAGGAGCCCAAGGTAAGTAACTGGACATAATAATATTCACGTAATATTTCCTTTGATGTATGTGTGTGTACGTGGTGTAATTTACTGTGGAGGGGTGGGGGGGGGGGGGGTGCATGAGAAAAAATTGCTATGGGGCCCAGTGATTTCTAGCTACACCCCTGGATGGATGATCCCCAACACAAAATGATAGGGGGCAGTATCCAACACTGCACTGCCACAGTAAGTTAGCAGCAGAAGCTGACTGACACATGATAAAGGTATATAACCATATTTCAGGTAACAATGCAGTAGCAGTGCATATCAGAAGTTACCTTGACAGGCATGTTTCATTTCATGAATAAATGGCATATTTAATGATAATTGTCCTTTAATGTCAGCTATCTATAGATTGCCTCACTAGAAAGGCTGATTAGATATGTTAATGTATATACACCTTTATCTGACACCTATAGTGATGCATAGTAATAGTTAACTCTGCAGCTTTTGTTTCAACACAGATAAATTTATCTTATTTGTCGAAAAGCAGAAAAAAAAGCCACAATACACACTTCCTACCTCGAGGGCATGCAAACAGAAGGCATTGCATACAAGGTAGCATTTGTGGTTAAAAAAAATGCTGCCTCTTGTCACAGGTCTTAGATCAGATATTCTGGTTTCCAAGAAGATTCTTAACACAGCAAAACATTTACAGCTTTTATTTTGCACCTGAGAACTTTTAAAGCTTGGAAATAAACACGGCAGGTGCGTGGATGTTATCTGTGCTCTCACTGGGCCTTTCTTATACTGGAATAATGAAACAAAAATCTGATTGTAATGCCCAGTACAGGACAACTTCCAACAATCATTTTGGGCAAATGATCCTCATGCAAAAATGCAGCTCATCTCTTTGCTGAGCAGCTTTTTCTGCCCAATGGAGAGGGAGGAGGGGAGGAAGAGAGGTAATGGACTGCGGAGGGGAATAACCGCAACGGTTGGGTATGGTGTCCCCACATCGCCAATGGACTGTGTGAGGGGATTGGGGCTGGGGGACCCAAGTGCAACCTCTGGAAAAGCCCACACATAATCATTATCTTCATGTATTTATATAGCACTGATATCTTCTCCAGCGCAGAGCACATAGTCATGTCACCAAATATCCCTTAAAGCGGATCCGAGATGAAAAACCAACTATAACAAGTAACTTATCTATATATCTTATCTAAAGTTTAGATAGTTTGCACAGCATATCTAGCTGCAAACCGCTTCAAAAGTTTATGATTATTTATTCCTGTGATACAATGAGAGCGGCCATATTCTGTTTGTCACATTGTCACAGGCTGAGGGCTGGAGATGCTATCAGCTTGCCTGTGTGTAAATTCAGTCCGCTCTCCTCCTCCCTCCTCCCATCTACCTCAGAAATCAATGGCTAGTAACCTCCTCCTGCCCCGAATGAGCTCCCATAAGCCCTTGCTGCAGTGCCAATTCACAAAAGGAGCTGTGCGCGAGGCTTGTTTAGTTTATAGGGAATTAGAGTATTAAAACAAAAAAAACAAAAAAGTATTTGGCTTGAGGAATGTCCTATAAACTATATGAAAGGAACACAATTATGCAATGAGTAAAAGTTTATCTCGGATCCACTTTAAGGTGGCCATACATCTGGTGATTTGGCTCTACGATTGACCATTCAATTCGATCATTTTATCAAATCGAGAGAGAATAGAGCAGTGGCGTAACTAAGGAGCTTGGGATCCCAGTGCAAGTTTTACACGGGGCTCCAATACCTACATTGATATGGAGCCTCAAAACCTACTGAGGACAGCGGCAGTGTCAGAGAGGTGCAGTTTGTAAAATATTATTACTATCTAATGCACATATAGAGGTGTTCATTACCAGCATAGCACCAATGCAAAGCTAATAAGATGAATGAAGATGGGTAGCTAGTGGGCCCCTCTGGCCCAAGGACCATGGGGCAGTCGCAACCTCTGCACTCCCTATTGCTACACCACTGGAATAGAGTGTGTTCCAGCATGCCCAATCAATGAAAAGCGGCCAAAAAACATGTTCAATCAACCAACTTCCTTGATCGAGCAGGATGGAAGATATCGGTTGATCACACAGGAAGCGGCTACTGTTCACATATCATTTGATTGACTCTGAATTGATTTCTACATCCAGAGCATGGAGGCACAACATTGGTCAGATTGATAAGTGAAGGGGAATCGCACAGGATATCGCCTATAATGTGTGGGCCACTAGTTGATTGACTTTCAAACAACCACACTAAAATTAAACGCCTAATAAAGTTGGTTCATTGATTGAAGAAAAATTGCTAGATGTATGGCTACCTTTAGAGAATATCACACAAATACACAATTACCAGATTTTAACCTCAGTGCAGACACTTCTAAACGTTTAGGTGAAAAGTGGCAGTGAAGTGTAGTGTAGTGTAGTCTGTAGTGTAGCTTAGCTGGTGGGTGCAGCAGGGATTAGTGAAGTGTAGTGTAGTGTAGTCTGTAGTGTAGTTTAGCTGGTAGGGCAGCAGGGATTAGTGAAGTGTAGTGTAGTCTGTAGTGTAGTGCAGTGTAGCTTAGCTGGTAGGGCAGCAGGCATTTGTGTAGTGTAGTGCAGTGTAGTGTAGCTTAGCTGGTGGGTGCAGCAGGGATTAGTGAAGTGTAGTGTAGTGTATTCTGTAGTGTAGCTTAGCTGGTAGGGCAGCAGGGATTAGTGAAGTGTCGTGTAGTGTAGTCTGTAGTGTAGTTTAGCTGGTAGGGCAGCAGGCATTAGTGAAGTGTAGTGTAGTCTGTAGTGTAGTGCAGTGTAGTTTAGCTGGTGGGTGCAACAGGGATTAGTGACGTGTAGTGTAGTCTGTAGTGTAGTGCAGTGTAGCTTAGCTGGTAGGGCAGCAGGCATTTGTGTAGTGTAGTGCAGTGTAGTGTAGCTTAGCTGGTGGGTGCAGCAGGGATTAGCGAAGTGTAGTGTAGTGTATTCTGTAGTGTAGCTTAGCTGGTAGGGCAGCAGGGATTAGTGAAGTGTAGTGTAGTCTGTAGTGTAGTGCAGTGTAGCTTAGCTGGTAGGGCAGCAGGCATTTGTGTAGTGTAGTGCAGTGTAGTGTAGCTTAGCTGGTGGATGCAGCAGGGATTAGTGAAGTGTAGTGTAGTGTAGTCTGTAGTGTAGTTTAGCTGGTAGGACAGCAGGGATTAGTGAAGTGTAGTGTAGTCTGTAGTGTAGTGCAGTGTAGCTTAGCTGGTAGGGCAGCAGGCATTTGTGTAGTGTAGTGCAGTGTAGTGTAGCTTAGCTGGTGGGTGCAGCAGGGATTAGTGAAGTGTAGTGTAGTGTATTCTGTAGTGTAGCTTAGCTGGTAGGGCAGCAGGGATTAGTGAAGTGTCGTGTAGTGTAGTCTGTAGTGTAGTTTAGCTGGTAGGGCAGCAGGCATTAGTGAAGTGTAGTGTAGTCTGTAGTGTAGTGCAGTGTAGTTTAGCTGGTGGGTGCAACAGGGATTAGTGACGTGTAGTGTAGTCTGTAGTGTAGTGCAGTGTAGCTTAGCTGGTAGGGCAGCAGGCATTTGTGTAGTGTAGTGCAGTGTAGTGTAGCTTAGCTGGTGGATGCAGCAGGGATTAGTGAAGTGTAGTGTAGTGTAGTCTGTAGTGTAGTTTAGCTGGTAGGACAGCAGGGATTAGTGAAGTGTAGTGTAGTCTGTAGTGTAGTGCAGTGTATCTTAGCTGGTGGGTGTAGCAGGCATTTGTGTAGTGCAGTGTAGTGTAGCTTAACTGGTGGGTGCAGCAGAGGTTAGTGTAGTCTAACTGGTCAGTGTAGCGTAGATAGAGTAGCTTAGAGAGGGGGGGGGGAGTTGGATAAGACACCCCTGCACTATGGACATACTAGGTTTAGTAGTTTTTTTCTCCTGCTAAAGCCAGGTGTGTCTTAAAGTCCAGTGCATCTTATAGTCCGAAAAATACAGTACATTAATTGTCAATGTTCACTGTGTGTCTTTGCTTCTAGGAATGGGCTAGCTACCACAAATTTACAGTTTGTTGATATTTGTCTTGGACAATGTTTCTCGGGTCCTTGTGGGCCTTTTCCTTTTTATTTAGAACTTCTCAAGAATTACAATTACATTTTGTTTGTTTTTAGAGGTGTTTTGTGAAATTATGGATGACTTTGTTAACGTTATTTTTGTTAATTGTGTTTAACACCGGTTGATTTCACTACTGGCTTTACAACACTTCATTGGTATACCTCTGATGAATTTATTCAGTGAATGTTAAGCTCAAGCTAGGTTACGTTAGGTGTAAAACTATTGTTATTAATTAAAAGCATGAAAGAAAGTTTGGAAAGCATGTACAGTAAACAATTATGGAGCACTGCTGACAGATATATACAGTATGTCTCAAGGAGTACTTGAGATGATGATAAATAGGACAGGGGGTGCTTTGGAAATTCCGTAATTATTAAAACTGTTTGTTTTTTTTATAATAATGTTTAGAAATACTGTTTCTGTAGAACACAAACACCATCCAGTTATAACTACCATATTTGTCATATTTTTCGGACCATAAGACACACTTCTTTCCCCAAAATGAGGGGATAAAGTCACTGCGTCTTTTGGTCCGAATACAACAATTTTGGCTGGGTGTCTGTCCCCTGTCCTGTGTCCCTGTTTTCTGTCCCATGTCCCCATGAGTCCCCGTAATCCCTGTCTTCCATCCTGTGTTTTCCGTCAGCTGTCCCCTGTCCTCGTGCGTCTCCTCTTCTGTCCCATGTCCGCTATCCCTTCCTCTTTCCCCGTTTGGGTCTCTAGCATCCGGTCTGCATATTGTGGCTTACTGCATAATGAGCCACAGTGCGGAGATGAGTAGCGGTAAACCTCCTTAGGAAAGCTGCTGGAAGTCCATGCATGCAGCTGAAGTCTCTCTCCCTTCACCTCCGCTTATGTCATTAATGCAGAAGTGAAGGGAGAGAGACTTGGGCTGGGTGGATGGACCCCTAGCGGCTTTCCTACGGAGGATTACCGCTACTCATTTCTGCACTGTGGCTCGTTATGCAGTAAACCAAAGCCTGCAGGTCATTTGGTGCTGTTGGTATGCTCTGCTGCTCTCTTCCCCTCCGATCGATGTGGGCAGTGATTGCTGCAGTGGTGAGATCTGGATGGCTTCTCACTCCTCCCAGCTCCCAGGTACAACCTGTCCTTCACTCCTGAGCCTCTCATTACACTGGGGGCCATTGGTGCCACACGCTTCTCCCGAGGATGAGACCTGAGGATGACAATGTGCTGGGGGGACAAGGGAGAGGTGTCGTGCTGAGGAGGGGGGGGGGGCATATCATGTGGTAAGAGGACCAGGGACAGACAGGGCAGGGGTGTCATGCACTGTTGGGGGGCAGGGTGTCATTTGCGGGAGGGAGCATATAATGTGGTGAGGGGACGACGGACAGACAGGGCAGGGGTCAATTGCTGTAGGGGGGCAGGGTGTCATTTGCTGGGGGACAGAGGTAGAGGGGTGTCATGTGCTGGGGGAATAGAGGGACAGGGGTACCATGTGTTGGGGGACAGGGTGTTATGTTCTGGGGGCGCAGGGGGACATAGGTGTCATGTTCTGGGGGGACAGGGTGTCGTGCTGGGAGGGACAGAGGTGTGTCATGTGCTGAGGGAGATAGGATAGGGGTGTGTGCCATATGTGGGGGGGGGGGCAGCGGTGCCGTGTTCTGGGGGGACAGGTGCTGTTTTTGCATGTTTTCAGTTTTGCGTCCATCACTATTTATAAGCCCGTGAATTAAAAATTACAGTATTATACCCCTTGACATACCTTTTTAAAAAAGCTCAGTCCCTAAAGCAACTATTTATGTATTTTTTATGTACATATATATATATATATATATATATATATATATATATATATATATAAACTGTTTGGGTACTATGGGGGAGTGTGGGAGGGCAATAGTTAATTTTAGGAGTAAGTGTACTATAACTCCCTCAAAGGAGCTATGCGAAAAATTTGCTTGCTACTTTGCTGACAAAGTATCCTCTATTCAGTGTCTCATTCAGTCCACAGCACCTAAGACTTATTCAACCCCTGGAAATAGTGGCAAAAACAACCTTACACCCTGGACTGACTTCAAAAGTATTAGTGAGGAAGAGATCTCAGACATCCTCCGTCGCCTTCGCCAGACAACCTGCGACCTGGACCCTGGACCAACTAAAGATATGCTGAAATGCCCTGACCTACTTGGTCCAGCATTTCACAAAATAGTAAATTGCTCTCTGCAAGCAGGGAGGTTTCCTACCTCTCTAAAAGAAGGAATTAGCAAGCCCCTTCTTAAAAAACCTTCCATGGATCCAGATGCTATGAGCAGCTACAGACCTGTCTCCAACCTCCCCTTCTTAGGTAAAGTTATTGAAAAGGCTGTCTATCTGCAACTTGAAACCAGGCTGTCAGTAAACAACATCCTGGACCCTCTACAATCTGGTTTTAAGAAACATCACAGCTGTGAAACAGCCCTCATCCAAGTCTGCAACGACCTGCTCATGGCAAGGGACAGAGGGGAATGCTCCATCCTAATCCTGTTGGATCTCTCAGCGGCTTTTGATACAGTTGACCATGAAATCCTGCTTAACAGACTGCAGGAGTACTGTGGCATCAGTGGATTAGTCCTCCAGTGGTTCAGATCATTCCTGACTGACAGAACACAGAGAGTATCCCTAGGTCCTATAATGTCCAAACCTGCACCTCTACAATTCGGAGTGCCACAAGGATCAATCCTATCCCCTCTGCTGTTTGCAATCTACATGTTGCCACTCGGTACACTTATCCTACACCATGGCCTGACGTACCACTGCTACGCCGATGACACACAGCTATACCTGTCCTTCCAACCTGGTGGAACAGACCCTACCCCAAAAATAAACTCTTGCTTAGCTGAGCTACAGGCATGGATGAATGATAACTGGTTGAAACTGAATGCTGACAAAACTGTGGTCCTATTTGTCCAAAGCCAGCACTCGCCATCAAAACAGCTCTATCCTAAAGCAACACCAATCAGGATTGGGAATTCAGACATAAACAGCTCCAACCTTGTGCACAGCCTTGGAGTACTAATCGATGGGGAATTGAGTTTCAGAAACCAAATTTCATCTGTAGTTAAATCTTCCTTCTTTCATCTGAAGAACATTGCAAAGATTAAACATCTGATTCCCCCAGAGGATCTTCCAACCCTAGTCCACGCCTTCATCACATCACGGCTGGACTACTGCAATGCCCTTTATGCTGGCCTCCCCAAAAAGGACCTGCGTCGCCTGCAATTAGTGCAGAATGCTGCTGCCAGATTGCTAACAAACCAGACTCGCCACTGTCACATTACACCGATCCTTCGCTCACTGCACTGGCTACCAGTAGAATGGAGAATACTCTTCAAGATTGGACTGCTGACATTCAAATCCCTGCACAATCTGGGCCCTGGATACATGAAGGACCTGCTGAAGCTGCACCACACCTCTCACAACCTCAGATCAGCACGTTCTATAAACTTGGTCATTCCCAGAGTGCACCTCAAAAAATCTGGAGATAGAGCCTTCTGTCATGCTGCCCCTACTCTTTGGAACTCCCTGCCACACCCAGTAAAGACAGCACCATCCCTGGAGCTATTCAAATCCAGACTGAAAAGCCACCTGTTTAGCCTGGCATTTCCAGACTTATAAAATTCTTGCTCTGTACCACGATGATCGGAGCCATGCTTATGCGCTTTGAAAAGCGCTTTACAAATGTTATTTGTTGTTGTTGTTGTTGTTGTTGTAGGCATTTTTATTAAATAAAATGTGGTGTGATGTAGTTTTATTATTTGGCCACAAGATGTCCTCAGTCATTATTTCCAATTCGATCACGTAAGGACGTTAATCAGAAATAATGCATGGCAGTGTAACAGCCGGATGACACAATGACGCAGGAATCGAATAGATGTCAGCGTTCATTGATTCGGGGACTTAGATTTATGAATGGGACCTGCGCCATTGACTAACTTTTGTGCACCCTGGGACTTCAGGTGAAGTCCCATATGCAATTCACTTTTTCTCCTTTGTTTTCTCCTAGGAGATAATTTTTCATCTTCGATTTAAAATAGTTTTCCAGCACTTTTTAACAAGAAAAGTACCAAAACGTAGGTGAAAGGTAATATTACAATTATTTTGAGTATTTTCTTGCTTTCTGGTGGCTTAAAAAACATTTGATTGACAAATTGAAAAATATCACCTAGCAGAAAACTCAGGTGAAAAAGTGAATTGCATATGGGCCATATGAGTGTGTAACTGTGACAGTATGATGCAATATTATTTTAAGAAAGAAAAAAAAAGAAAAGCTATATAACTGAAAATAAAAATATGAAAAAAATTAATTATTTGCTGCCAATGTTCCATTAATTATCTGTTCTACACATACAATTAATTATATTACGGTAGATACTTTTTTTATGCTTCAGTTTTGCTTTAAACAAAAGTGTAATATGACCTGAAAATAACATTTTGTGAGTGCTTCATAAAAAAAAATTAGTTTAGGAGGTTCCATCACCCCAAGAGGAAAATATTATATAGAAAAATATACAGTATACTGTAATTATTTTATATATATATATATCATCCCCTTTAATACGAATACAATCTAGTTTCCAATCACTCTCCATTCTGTTTGCTTATGGAAAGTGCTAAGACTTTTACTAACACCTTTAAAACAAGCAAAAAATAAATAACAGTAATAATAATCAAGAGGTGTGTAATGGATGGGTAGCATTTGAACGAGCAGCTAGGGTTGAAGAAATAATTGATGCTGCTGCTATGATTTAACAGTATTAATCAGAGCACCGTGACTTGTCTGCTTATTGCATAGATGGTATCTAATAAATCCAGCCAGAAGGGGGAGGTATTAGTCTACGATAATGAGTTCCATTACCAGAATGCAGCACAGAGCTCCTTAGAGCGGTATATAGAAAATAATTGTCTTGCTGGGAAGGTCTGGACTCTGGAGTGGTGTAATGCAAGTCTTGGTTGAACCATCATCGCAAAACAAATAAAAGAGAGAAAGGAAGAAAATCATTAAATCACCAGCAAAGAAACGCTTCTGCTCACCAGCATCCTAACACAATGAAAAGTGATCTTATCTGTTACTGAAATAACCACGTCCCTTCCTGTGACCCTGGTTTTACTGTATTTTTATGTCAGATTTTGATGTACTGTTGTTATGAATGGAGATGAGTGATATTGGCAGTTTTTACTTTATAACTTTTTTGGGTGAAAATCTAGCCATTTTCACACAAAGCACTTTACTTACAAAAGAGTACTGAAATGATGTGTTGAAATCTACACTGGTTGTTCACAAAAGCAGCCCCTGCTGTGGAACTGACATTCTGCACTGATTTCTGTGTTATGCCAGACAGTTTAAATGCAGTTGACAGCAGCTTAATGGTGCCCAATAATGATACATTTTTGTTAAATCTTACCAGATCTATATAGTAGAAGGTGAAACTATGTGAATATGCTTTGAATTAATACAATTTGGTAGTCCCTAATATTACACAGAAATGATAAAATTGGACAAAATTTCACTGTTTTCCCTAGTGGGCACCTTAAAGTGTACCTGAACTAAAATGTGACTAAAATGTGACATTTGCCTTCCAACCCCACATGTAGACAGCCTGTTTCTGGCTTTTGGTCCTCATCAGTACATGGCAGGGATTGATAAGGCTGTATGGGATAGGGCTCGGACCAGTACAACAGAGTAACCAAGCATCTCAGGGTGACCCAAACCACTAAGAATGTATAGGAGGATAAAAGAGACTGAAAAGCCCTCCTACTAATAAGCAATGCTCGGTGAAATTTGCCTTCTTAAAACAGAAGGAAATTTGCCATAATTAAGCTATAAGTAACTGAGAATTTGTGGTTACCTAGTGGTTTGGGTCACCCCGAGCTGCTTGGTTACTCTGTTGTACTGGTCCAAGCAAGCCCTATCCCATACAGCCATATCATTCTAATGAGGGCCAAAAGCCCGAAACAGGCTGTCTACACGTGGGGTTGATGTGGCTGTGTAATATTTAAAGCTTTAGGCTTGCTATACACCAGCGGTTCTGGATGCTTGTGTGGCTTATATGGGTGAAAAGAGATAATTTGCATATTCAGTAGTGGTGCATTGTGGGTAACCACAAATGCTCACTTATAGCTGAATTATTGCAAATGTCCTTCTGTTTTAAGAAGGAACATTTCACCAAGCATTGCTTATTAGTAGGAGGGCTTTTCGGTCTCTTTTATCCCCGTATACATTATTCCTAGTGGTTTGGGTCACCCCGAGCTTCTTGGTTACTCTGTTAAAATGTGACAATGAGATAGAACCACCAAATCCAGTGTTGCTGAAATCCATTTATTTGCTCTGATTTGGTCCAGTGCTCTGCTTATTTTCCCTTCATCTGCACATTTTGGATCGGAGAGGACACTCTAGCGCGCTCTGCAATGGGGGAAGCAGTATGGCATATAACCATTGTGACTAGTACTTGTACTTGTGCTCCCCCATAGTGCTTGCTTCCCTGCTTATGGGCTCTCTATCCCCATACAGAACAGCAGCTCAGCTGCTGTATCATAATTGCCTTTCACCTCCTGTATTCCATCATAATACCAAGGGGAGGGGCAGAGAATAGAGCTGACCTGGAGACTCGAGGAGGAGGAAGACAGTGCTGAGGGTACTTACTATTATCATACAGCAGCATTGATTCTGCTCTGCTTCAGGAGAGGAAGTGCTGACCTGCCCCAGCTCTCCCGCGCCCAAAGCACCAGCCTTGGTGGCCTGCGCAGAAATCCAACCCAGCAAGCACTATGTTTTGAATCTTCTCGACAAGTAGTCCCATACCTCACTTAGAGATCATTCTGTGGCACAGTGAACAGCACTCTCATCTTGCTGAGATGGGGTTCTGTGTTTATCTCTGGGCCACAATGCTATCTGCATGGAGTTTGTTTGTTCCCCTTGTGTTTGTGTGGGGTTCTTTCCACGTTTAAAAAATATACCAAGAGGTTAGTTTCCCAAAAATTAATCTTAGATGATGATAGGGCACTATAAAAATACACAATAATAATAATTATCACACACAGGCTTACCTGGAAGCCCTCTGAATTTTGGTAGCTCAGATGGCAAAAACTTTAGAACTTGGCCTGATAATTCCTAAACCAAGAATGGACTGTTGATTTATATAGTATTGATGTTCTTTAAATGTGTCTCTTGTGTGCTGCAACTTTACTAATATCAGACTTCCATTGTCAAATAATAACCATGATCTGCCCACTTAGATCTTCAAGAGGATCAGGAAACGAGCAAAACCTTCTCTATAAGATCCTTAACTAACTTGATCCCATCCCCCACAAACTCCCTCCTTGACTTATTAGCAGAAGCACCTTCCCATATTGGGGAACAGTACACTTATTAATAAATGACTGTATTCCATCCATTACTCACTCTTCTAGTTAGATGGCTTTGCCCCTAAAAGAGGAGAACAAACCCCGATATGATTCTGCATTACCCCCTATTTTCCAGTCATATCGCTCTCCTTGTTTGGAGGCTTTATTGGGAGACTATGCCACTATGCACACACTTGTATTGCATTGTATTCTTTCAATAAAACTGTAAAAAAAAATTGAAAAAAATGTGTTTCTTGTGTATGGATTAACAGGTTTTGGCGTACAACAGAAAGTCTGTTTGGCTATTTGTGCTGTAGTAGATTTGGCCTGAGAAAATAGAAACAGAACTGAAGCTGAAAGTAAAGGACATCTATCAAAGCTAACCCAAATTCTAAATGCCACACATATTTCTAGTAATTACTAGCAAACACAAAGGCATTTTTCATCTTTCATGTTTAATATGAAGAAAATGACATTTGCAGAGAACAGTTCTCAGTGTGGGCATTACTAAGGAGGACTGTGCCCAGCACATCCAGGATACAGAAGCAATCTTCACTGGCTCTAAAACTGTGACTGGAATCTGTTCAGAATGGTAGGAAGCAGGAATATAGCTTCAAATGTGTGTAAATAATCATCAGCTGAAGCTCTGTGTTCCTGTCAGTGTGTGTCTCTCTCTGCCACGCAGTGTAAAGTAAAAAGTTTACAGCCAGATTACAGTTCAGCTCTGCCCCCCCCCCCTCCCTCTGATGCCAACACAAATTGTTACAAAACAGCTGATAAACAAAGCTATCTGTGAAAACACAGGCTGTGCTGAGAGACCTCTGAAAAGCATTTTAGAGTTGCTGGCTAAAAGCTCTATAGGTATTTGGTGTTTACAGAAAAACTGTTTCTTTGATAGTTGTTCTTTAAAGTAGCAACATATGTGTATTGGCAAGGGTTAGGCATTGAATGATCAGGAGGGAGAGGATTAGTCAGATAAGTATTATCGGTGTTAGGAGACTGATAGTATGGGGAATAGAGAAACAATGTCACACAGAACACACAGCATGGACAGTAAGTTGATTTTTATTTAAAGGGTTCTTTGAGGTATTTTATTTTAATTGCCCATCAGTAATACAGGAACTGTGGATAATCTGGAGACATTTTAATTGAGTATGGTGCTCGGCTAGGTTGACAGTAGGCATTACATTCTGTGACAGCAGGAACACAATGTCATGGATCAGGAAAGCGACACCACATGTTATCCCATACAGTGAAGAATAGTGAAGCATAAGTCTAGCTGGGGCCACACTTGTTAAAAAGCGCTTGCAATTTTGCTCAATGCTTTTGAAAGGCGACACACATTCATTTGTGTAAAAAAGTGATTTCTCATTGCATAAAATCGCAATGTGCATATGATTCCCATAGACTGCTAGCAGGTGCCAGCAGTCTATGGTGGTTGACATGCGAGTGAAAAATGTGCATAGAATGTGACATATCGTCTGTGGAAAACCACTGGCTTTTTCCTGCAGACACAAGGTGGTCTCTCTGCCTCTATGAACAGTATGCTTCACTGGAACTGTTAACACATGCATTTTGCAGTAACGCACTTCATGCAGTCTGATACGATGCCGCACGCCATTATACCGCAACACACCTGCCACACTGTCAAAGTCGCATAGGTTGTGCATTGTAGTGCGGCAAGCCACGTTACAAAGTGACCATTATGCTGCAATGTACCACTGTGAACATAGCTGTCATCTTTAATATAAATACCTAAAATCAACAATGCCTAAGATATCTTTTCAGGCAGGCAAGTGACAGCTTCTGTCTTGTTGGTACCTTGTCGGGAATACAGTAAACCTCACTGGCATGCAAATTACAGCCATAAACGTTTTCCTGGCAGAATACAACTTCTGAGGGCAGGGGAGAGATAGACAAAGGTCAATAGTTCATGTATTTTAACTCTGGGACACTTAGTAGGCTGCCATTGACCAGAGACAATAAAACATTCAATCTACTCTGTAAATGTTTAAATATAAAATAAAGCCATGGGATAGTTAAAAAGGTCATTTTTAGAAGTAGGAGGATAAATACAATTGTTTATCTCATCAGTTTATTTTCACCTCAAGTTCACTTTAATATCAGTTAATGAATATGTTTCCAGTGCTTGGAGTTGGACATGAATATGTTACTTTAGTATTGGTCTGTTTTGAATTAGAATCTATCTTTCTGTCTCCCGTTCTATGTCGCTGTCTCTCTACCATTTGTTTTTTTTGGTCGCTATGCATTTTTAAGCACATAATGCCACAGTATTCTGCTGGGTAAAACAAGGATACTTAGCAGACTTTACAGGGATAGGAAGTTTAAAAGTTCAGTGATGTGAAATCATAGAAGGCTCACAGCCCTCCCGTTTTATATGTTCCTTTTATTTGTTTTATAGGCTGCTCTGCTGCAGACAGCAGACTAATACAGTCCAATGGCATTAAATAAAAGTTGAAATATAGGGAATATTGCAGGTAAACTAATTAGAGCAATGTTTTTTTTACAGTCTGGTCTGGAGAGAGCGCTAATAATTTCATTGACACATATGTCAGCCCAGCAGCCACCCCTGGCATACGATCATGCACAACGGCTTTATAATCATGAGACATTCTCCCCCGTGTTAAAACAAACAGCATCGGATGTAAGCTTCAAAATACCTTCTAATGTTGTGGCCAGATGGTGCAATTTGTTTTAGAAATTCTTCTGAATTGGCCATTGAAGAACAAAAGGGAACAGCTTATATGGTTGGCTTTTGAGTCCACTTTCTGTTCCTGTCAGTACTCCCTTGACATCACTGCCAGGGCTGCAGGGCCACTTCACAGGGAGTAGCTTCACAAAGACACAGAAAACGGCTACTATACATCAGCAGTTTTAGATCACAGAAAAGACATTTTTACTATTCTTGAAATATCTTTGATTTGAAAGTGCTTTTGAGCAGGCAGGGCCAGGTCAGCCGAAGATTTTTTTTTCCTCTGTGCTGCTCTAAGGCAATAAGAATTCTTATTCTTCTACTTTTCTGTTGTGTTTGCTTTCGACTGGGAAGATGTTCGTTGCAGGCACATCTAAAATAAAGTCACAGAAAGTCAAATAGATCAAAAGGCTCTTATATATTTAAATGGAACTCCATATTTGTGGGATAAAAATATGTATGTTACACATGCTTTGGATGTGATGGTAGGACTACTATCGGAAGCCATAATTTTTTTGGGGGGGATCCCACACAACGTACACTTCATGACCCAGGGGCGTAACTAGGGGGAGCAGCGCCTGCCACTGCAGGGGGGCCCGGAGAGGTGTGGGGGGCCCAACTACTAACCTTCCCTTTCTCTCCAGATTAGGTGTTTTTGTGGCTACACGTTATGGATGTGAAGATTCTGATGGCCACACTTGTTGTATGACACTTGTTAGATAGGCCTCCAGGCTGTGAGGGTCACCAAGAAGAAGCAAAAGAAGGGTTCTGAACATTAAGGGGCCCCAATAAAGATTTGCTGTGGGTCCCTGATTTGTAGTGAAGCCCCTGTCAGGACCGTCTTGGGCTCCCATACAAGGTCAAATTCTTGGCCCAGTATCAGCCTATTATGGGCTTGATTCACAAAGCGGTGCTAACCCAGTTAGCACACCTAAAGACTTTAGACGTGATAACTAGGGTGCTAACTGGGTTAGCACCGCTGTGTAAACCTGATCGCACGCAAAGTCCCGCGCAAAACGTTGCATAGAGGTGAATGGGCACTTTGCGCGCACCGCCCTTGTGCGCTGTGCGCGCGCAAAACTTTTCACGCTGGACTTTGCGCGCGATCAGAACTTATCATGCCCAAACTGAGTTTAGGTGTGATAAGGGACGTTTTTACAAGCGTGCTAACAGTTATCACTGCTTTGTGAATCAAGCCCTATGTGCTTGTGTATGCATACAATAGTCCCAGCACTTGCTAATATTAGTGCTGCATGTTAAAGATATTGGGGTTGATCAGATAGATTCCTAGCAGATGCCTGTCGAATCCAACAGGAATCTATCTGATGTGTGCCACACACAAGGAACAGATTTCCAATAGTTTTCAGAATGAAATAAGGAGATAAGGAAAGTTCTACTTCTCAACGCCTAAACCTAATCTCCCAGATGTTTTCTCCTCTCTGATGACTTGCCCTAACCCTGTCATTGTTAACTCCTTCCCGGTGTCTAACTCTGACCTCCTACTAACATCAACCTAACCCCCACCCTCCTTCCCCAATGTTAACCACTTCCCAATGACTAGCACTATCCTTCATGCCCTAATTGGTAAACATACTTTTTCCCACCCTATCCCCTAACACTAACCATACTAAATGATGTCTAATTCAAACAAATGTGTCTAACCAATATCCACCTTAACCATATGATGTCTACCTGAAACCCCGGAGCATGGGCTATAAAGTGGCTGTTCACCAGAACCAAAATAAAAACACTATGGGCTTGATTCACTAAGACAAACAGCATGCCTTATCAGAGATAACACACCTTATCAAAGTTATCATGCCTTATCAGAGTAGCATAGCGAGCGCTACAAAATTATGCCTGCTAATTGGCAACTCCACTCGTCCTGCCCTGAGCCCCTGCGGGTCCATAGCGCTCGCTATGCTACTCTGATAAGGGATGTTATCTCTGATAAGGCGTGTTAACTTTGATAAGGCATGCTATTTGTCTTAGTGAATCAAGCCCTATCAGTGGTAGTTTATAACAATGCCGTTACATGACTAATTACATGGTCAATAGTTTTTAGAGTTTTTAATTACTCTTCTATCCCTGATAACCTTACAGTCATGTATCTTTTACATAATATTAGCTGATGAGCCCAGACCCCCTCCTTAATGGGTACGCTGCACATTGGCCTCCAAGGAACACTAAAGTAATATAAAAAAAAACTTTTTTACCTGGGGCTGCTGCCGGCCCCCTGCAGCCTCCCTGTGCTCCCACTGTGACAAACCGATCCTTCGGTTCCCCGCGGCGACTCAATTTAGTTTCTGGTGACTCAGCGAGTCGATGGCCACTACGCCTGCGCGGCCCTGGTCACGCACGACCTGGACCACTCTCCCGTTACTGGGAGTGTCCGGCGACAGGAGCGTGATCGAGGAACCGCATGACTAGGGCCACACAGGCGCAGTGGCCATCAATTTGCTGAGTCACCAGAAATGAAAGTGAGTCACTGCGGGGAACCGGAGGATCAGTTTGTCACGGTGGGGGCACAGGGTGGCTGCAGGGGGCTGGTAGAAGCCCCAGGTAAGTTAAACTGGCCTTTTCTTTTTATAGTACTTTAGGTTTCCATTTATTTACTAGTACTGGAAAATGGTGAAGAGAATAAAGGAAACTGCATATGATTCAACCAATTTTTCAATTGTTTCACCTAAAGTTTTTTAGGCTTGTTCAAGAAGATGGATTGTATAGAAAAACTGAACAATAGTGTTTTTTTAATGAATGGATTGTCTGCTTATGAATGGTTGTGTAATCATGATCCATAGAAATGAAATTAACTTCATTTTGTCCTTTACAACTTGTAAACCACCAATTCACAGAATTGTAGAAGGGCTCTGCAGCAATAGATGTAATCACTGCCTTTTAGTAACAGCATTGACGAAACATCTCGTCAATGCAATGCATGTTCCAGGCTTCTCTTTTTCCATTTCAGTGTAACTGTCTTCTATTGTGTAACTAATGTTTTTATATTTTGTTTAGAAATTCATAGCATGAGTAATCCCCCATCACACTCAGTCACAAGCCTGTGAGTCAGCACCATCATTGCTATTCAATGGAATTATTACTCATACTTTATTCAAGACAATGTTATGCACTTGTGATGGATATGATACTTCTGTGCTACATCACCACCTGGAGCACTGGGGAAGAAAAATACTACCAAAGCGAGGCAGGTCATTTTGGTGCACATTCTTTCTTCACCCTGCGCCTGACCTGGGCACCACCATAGACATAATGTTATTATGTCTATTGCCATGCAGCAGTGGAATTCGGGTGCCAGAGATCACTGGACCCTAAATTACTTCTCCCTCCGAGTTGCTACGACTTGGAGGGGGAATAGCAATGAATGCCACCCAGATTTTGAGCGGCAGCAGGGTGAGTTGACATTTGGCTCCAAAGTGACCGGGCGGTGAAAATCCATGTACTCTTACCAAAGTGCTGCCCCCTATGGATTCTTAACTATCACTTTTGCTGTATAGGGCAAAAAACAAAAACAACCCCCCCCCCCCCAAAAAAAAAAAACATTCTAGGAATCGTTTTGGAAGCCATATTCTTTCTCTGCATATTTATTAATGTGTTCCTTATGGATCACCTGATACATCACCTGAAGTGCTTTAGCAATTAGCATTCTCCAGATGCAGAAGATTTTGTGGTCAAATATACATTCCAGTTGTAAGTTTCTAAATAAAGGTTCCCTGTCCCCCGAAACACATCATACCTTAAAATTGCTATAACAAATTGTATTTATTATGTATCCAAAAAAACAACTACTTTATATTGTGAGTTTGAGCCTCCTTTTTGAAGGACATGAATAATCTTTTCTGCATTATTTTACAGTTGTGTACCGCTATAGGTGGTCATCTTTTATATTTATCTCATGTTATTTCTTTTTTTTTTTAAAGAGAATTTTTATTGTTTAAAATACAGAGAACAAAAAAAACATCAAGATAAAAGAAAGAGAAAAGAAAAACATAGAAGAGAAAAGAAAGGCCAATCCAGCATACATGTAAATAGTTACAATAATCAATATACGGTTGAATTCGACAGTACAACAGGTTCCAAATATTTTTTCAGAACAAGATTACAGTTTCTCACCACTTGCACAGATCGCTGATCGCTGATGATCAGTACACTGAAAAGGTAATAGTACATAGAAATATATCTATAGTCGTCATTAAACCCATTGAAGATCCTGAACAGCTATGTTTATGTCAAGATTAGGGATCGTAGTTTCCGCAGCATTTACCCACCTATACCAGACTTTGTCAAATTTTTTGAATTGATTTCGTGATTGGTATGTGAGCTTGTATAGTGGGAGTGCTGAGTTTACTAGTTTTTTCCAATCTCTTATAGTGGGAACTGATGGTAGTTTCCATTTCAAGGTTATGGCTTTTCTGGCATAAAATAAAAGAATTTTGATAAGGATTGATTGATTTTTGCTGCAGGGCAGATCACCCAAAATTCCCAACAAGCATAGCTGTACATCTAGGATCACTGGTAGTTGTATAGTATCACGCAAAAAGTGTGTAACAGATTTCCAGTACTTATTAACTAAGGGGCAGCTCCATATGCAATGGAGAAAATCAGCATGGGGGGCCTTGCACTTAAAACAACTATCGTCATACGAGGAACTCATTTTAGCTAGTTTTAATGGTGTGTAGTAGACTTGGTGGAGCCATTTAATATTTATAATTTTATCATATGAGGCAATGATATCTTTATTGAAGCTTTCGGCATGTTCCGACCATTGCTCTTGGGATACGTTGGGGTCGAGGACCGACCATCGATTTCTGGTGGCTGAAACCCTCCTGGCATTTCCATGGGTAGTTAAAAAGTTATATAAAGTGGATATTTGTTTTGTGTGGTCTTTTTTAAGGAGGACTTTTTCAAGTTCCGAGGGTTCAAGGCATACCCCTTTTAGTCCAATCTGTGCCTTTAAAGCATGTCGTAATTGGAAATATCGGAAAAGGGCATGTTTAGGTAGGCCGAATTCTGAACGAAGTGAATTGAAATCTTTAAAGGCCCCATTATCATACAGTTGAGCTATATATTTGACATTATGTGTGTGCCAGAAAGTGATGTCGGGCAGTGTCTGTAGTTCAGAAAGATTGGGGTTACCCCATAAGGGAGAACTAAGGGACACGTAGTTTAAGGGTTCATCTAGTAGTTTCCGAGCTTTTTTGTACATTCGGATGGTATTATGAATAAGGGCAGTACCCTCTAGACCACCAGAGACTTTATATCTATAAACCGCACCGCAGAGTGACTCATAGGAACCTGCAATGTCCGCTTCCATCGCTAGACTAGAGTTTGTTCTGTCATCACTAAGCCAGCTTTGAATGGGGGTTAGTTGTGCCGCCATGTGATATATCAAAAAATTAGGCAGGGCCAGGCCTCCTAAAGCGGGAGGAAGTTGAAGTGTAGCTAGTGATATACGCGGAGAGGACCCAGACCAAATAAAGGAAAGTATCATGGAGTTAATTCGTTTGAATAGGGATTGTTGGATCCAAACTGGGGACATCTGCATAATGTATAGTATTTTGGGGGCTATTACCATTTTAATAATACATATTCTGCCGGCTAAATTTAAAGGCAGAGAGGTCCATTTTCGTAATTTTGATTCAACCTGCAACATAGTTGGAGCGAGGTTTATCTCCAGGAATGATGCTAAATGGCGCCTGATCCATATCCCCAAATATTTAAACTCTTCCACTATCTTTAGTTGGGAACGTTTGGATATTATTTGGGGGTCAAAAGTGTCCATAGGAAATAAGATCGATTTGGACCAATTAATGGACAATCCTGAGATTTGGTGAAAGACATTATATATATTTAAAGTAGCTTCTAGAGAGGGACCTGGATCTGCCAAATATACCAGCATATCATCAGCGTATAGGGAGATGCGTTCTTCAACTTTGTGTATTTTGAGACCTTGGATTAAGGGGCTGTCGCGAATAGCTTGGGCAAGAGGTTCTATGGCAATGGCGAAGAGGAGAGGTGAGAGCGGACAGCCGTGTCTTGTACCTCTAGCTATAGAGAAGAGGGGGGAGATCAGGGAGTTGATTCTAATTTTGGCTTTTGGTTTGTTGTATAGAATCTGGAACCATTTTTGAAAAACAGGCCCGAAGCCGAAGGCCTTTAGGACTGCTCTAACATATACCCATTCGATGGAGTCGAAAGCCTTATTGGCATCGAGTGATAAAATCACTCTTGAACCAGAGTTTTTGTGTGGAAACTGTAGGTTGGAAAATAGTCGCCTAATATTCAGCCTGGTGGAGCGGCCGGGAATAAAACCAGTTTGATCTGGGTGAATGATAGAGGTGATACAGTTACTGAGTCTAGAGGCCAGAATTTTAGTAAGAATTTTTATGTCAGTGTTGATAAGTGATATTGGGCGGTATGAATCACACGAAGCAGGGTCCTTATTAGGTTTTAAAATTAAAGTGATTAAGGCTTCGTACATAGTATCTGGGAGAGAGCCAGTGTCATATATATGTTGGAAGAGGGATACTAGGTGGGGGACTATGGAAGATTTGTTTTTTGCATACCATTCAATGGGTATGCCATCTGGGCCAGGGGCTTTATTGTGTTTGAATGAGGATATAATTAAGCCTATTTCCTGAGCTGTTATTGGGGCATCTAGGGTCTTAATCGCCTCTTCTGATAGAGTTGGCAGATCCAGGTCTCGCAAGAAATCCTCAATTTCTGTATCTATGTTACCAACTTTAGTAGAATATAGGTCTGCATAGAAGTCAGTAAAGGTGTTAGCAATATCAATGGATGTGTTATATACAGTACCAGCGGGACTCCTGACACTGGTCATAGATTCGGAAGTGGATTTTAAAAGGTATGTTAGCAATTTGCTGCATTTGTTCCCATATTCAAAGTATCGCTGAGACTGTATAATGTCCCTGCGTTTGGTTCTTTGTAAAGTGATTAGTTCAAGTTTCCTGCGGGCTATTTGCCAGTTGATATAATTAGCGTCCGATGGATTGTTAATTAGATCGGTTTGGGCGTCATTGGAGGCTTTCTCATGGTACTCCTGCGATGCGGTTTAATTTTGCCTAATTCGCGAGAGAGACGCCCGAAAGTGGCCCCTGAGTACCGCCTTACTTGCATCCCAGCATACATGTTCCCTGACTGTCCCTCTGTTAATATGCCAGAACTCATCCATGCCCATTTGACACTCCTGAAGGACCATCTCATCCTCCAGCCAGCATGGGTTCATTCGCCATAGTGTCTGGGAGGTCAGAGAAGGGAGACGTAATTTGCAAATCAGAGGGGAGTGATCTGATATACCATGTGGTAAATAGTTAATAGAGTCTATTAATGCCAGGGTATCTGGGGAGCCTAGACACATATCAATTCTAGACATAGTTTTATATGAGTCTGAGAAGCAGGAGAATGCTTTAGAGTCAGGAAATTTCCATCTCCATATATCTTGTAGGTTATATGTGTCCAGCCAACTCAGCAATACTGGAAAGGATCTTCCCCCTGCTTTCAATCTGTCTATGTTCGGGTCTAAAACTGCATTAAAATCACCGAGTATGATCAGAGGGCCGTCTAGTAGAGGATGTACTTTAGACATCAGCTCTGATAATACAGATATATTGAAAGGTGGAGGTATATAAATAGATGCAAATATCAGGGGGCGTCCCTCCAATAAACATTTGATTAGAACAAAATTTCCCTTAGGATCCACCCTGACCTCCGAGACACTACCCGGAAATGTTTTTGTGATTAGAATGGCTGTGCCCCTCGAGAAAGAGGAATAGTGTGCCAGATAGTATTTGGCTATCCAGGGTTTCTTGAGGAGAAAAGCTCTAGCACCTACAAGATGGGTTTCTTGCAAACATATTATTTGTGGGGCTAGCTTGCGGATATGGTTGAATATCAGTTTGCGTTTAATAGGATTGTTCATTCCCCTATCATGTTATTTCTATTGCTTTTTTCACATGTGATGCTGAACCCAGTATATGACTTCACAGTCAGCACCTACATTGTACCAAGACATATGAATATACCCTGGCCCTGTGCTGTGTTAATTGCTTGTTATTTCATGTATTTTCTTGTATATTTAATACAAATCTACATGATCTTTAGTGGAAAATAGCAATCCAAAAAACATATTTCTGGCATAAAATCCTGTTTGTACCTTCAGGACCTCCAGTTTAAATCTATCTTAATTTCTATGTATTTTATGAAGTTTTTAATTATACTGATATTTACAGACATTCATTCTCATATGGTACATTCTTATTCCTTATTTTCCCAGGATATCTTGGGGGAGAACAAAATCGTTATAGCATACAGCATGTGACATTGTGACCTAATGTGATGATTCCATACTCTTAGATCTCAGTTCGCTGACTCTTTGTAATTCACTTATTGATGACAGATCTTTCATCAAAGCAATGCTACAAAAAATGCCTTAAAGGACTTCCGAGGCCAAAATCCGGGCCCAAAACATAAAAAAAGTTAGCTACCTTCATGGCTTTGTAAGGCACGGAGGACGCCGTCCGCGCCCTCCGTGCCGTTCCGCCTGGTCCCCTCTGGTGAATAGCCCCCCGAAAGGCTGCGACCCCACGGTCCGGGTCGGCATCTTCTGCCCCTATAAAGATGGCCGCCGGAGCTGGCCACGGCTGCGCAGTCCGCATAGCCGCTACTGCGGCTGCGCAGCTCTAGGGCCAACCCTCCGATCCACGCTGCCTGTTACGTGATCAACTAGTGTCAAAGGTTTTTTTTTTTTAAATGAATGGTTTCATCAATACAACATGTAATGTAAATAGTGACGGATGACGGACTGTGAGGCTGATCAATTTGTTAGGGGTGTTTTTTTTTTACTTTCATTTCACAAATATAACTGCTGCCTACCTAGTTCTCATTGGTGTAATCCATTGCTGGCAGGAATCGCCGTTACAGCTGTTATAATAACGGCTCCGTATGTGTTTATATTGTTGCCTGGCAACCAGACTCCCAGTCTGTGCAGAGAGTCATTCTGTGCAGAGAGTCGGTCTGTTATCAGCTGCTGGGAGAATCAGCCAGAATCAGCCCCATCTACACCATACGATTCTTTGTCTGATTTGATTCAATTCGATTCGATTCATTGATTCTATGTGATTCAATCTGACATGTCCAATTCATGATTCGATTTAATTTGAATCAAATTGAATCAAATCATAAATTGGACAGGTCGGATTGAATCGAATCAATGAATCAAATCAAATTGAATCGAATTGGACAAAGAATCGTATGGTGTAGATGGGGCTGATTCTGGCTGATTCTCTCAGCAGCTGATTCATTGATTCAATTCAATCTGACCTGTCCAATTCATGATTCGATTCAATTTGATTCAAATTAAATCGAATCATGAATCGGACATGTCAGATTGAATCAAATCAAATCAATGAATCAAATTGAATTGAATCGAATTGGACAAAGAATCGTACGGTGTATATGGGGCTGATTCTGGCTGATTCTCCCAGCAGCTGATAACAGACCGACTCTCTGCACAGAATGACTCTCTGCACAGACCGGGAGTATGGTTGCCAGGCAATAAGGTAAACACATACGGAGCCATTATTATAACAGCTGTAATGGTGATTCCTTCCAGCAATGGATTACACCAATTAAAACTAGGTAGGCAGCAGTTATATTTGTGAAATGAAAGTAAAAAAAACCACCCCTAACAAATGGATCAGCCTCACAGTCCGTCATCCGTCACTATTTACATTACATGTTGTATTGATGAAACCATTCATTTAAAAAAAACAAACCTTTGACACTAGTTTAAAAGGTTGTTTAATAGTTTATGCATAAACCACTTTTTATTTTTTTCCTCATTCGCGAAAGAGGTCCTTTAACCACTTGAGGACCGCAGTGTTAAACCCCCTAAAGACCAGGCTATGTTTTACTTAATTGGCCACTGCAGCTTTAGGGCCAAGCTGCAGGGCCACACAACAAAGCACACGAGTGATTCCCCCCTCCCTTTCCCCCCCACCAAAAGAGCTCTCTGTTGATGGGGTCTGATCGCTCCACAGTTGTTTATTTTTTTTTTTATAAATATATATATTTTTTATTTATAAAAATGCCTTTTTTTTATTTGGATTCCCCTGCTCCCTCCCTCCCCCTGCCAGCCAATCATGGTGATCAGCTGTCATAGGCTTCAGCCTATGACAGTCAATCACTGCCTAGCCCATGGAGGGGACAGCCGTGTCACACCGCTGTCCCCAGTACAGCGCTGCTGCTGATCGCAGCGCTGTACATGTAAATAGACGGCAATCACGCCGTCTAACAGTCTCCCGCCCCCAAGCAGGAGATGCGCGCGTAGCCTGCGTGCGATCTCCTGCATTAGCCGGCTCCAGGACCTGATGCCAGTTGGCGTTAGGCGGTCCTGGGGCTGCCGCCGCAGCCCCGCCCGTTGGTGTGGAGCGGTCGTAGAGTAGGTAAAGAGCACCTAAATTAAAAATGACAGTTTACTTTAAACTTAATAGGTTGCCAAGATCTATTAAATCACACACAATAAAGTGTGATTTTCTCACCCCCAGGGTCTGTATTCCACATACGGTCTTGAAATCCACTTCCCCTGTCTAAAATCATCAGCATGAGGAGAAAGATGGAAGTGCTACTACAGATAAAAATGTGATTCTGTTCTATCCACTACCATGTACCACATGCAAACTTAATATGTTCATCTAAATGTACACAGCAGAGCTGGATCATCCACAAGGCAAACCTAAGCAGCTGCCTAGGACCAAGAGAGAGTCTAGAGGCCTGGAGGATGCTAGCCCCCACCAAATCTAACTAAAAGAGTCAGGTGATGATCAGGAGTGGGCAAAAAATGCTATCTTGTCTTGGGCCCCACAGTGGTACACAGTTGTTTCTGGTACACAGTGCATAGACTACATATATGTATTGCCATCCAAACTTTTTTTAAGGATGGGCAACAGAGAGAGATTAACATTAGGGGGAGGTTAGAGTTAGGCATCAGGCAGGGAGGAGTGTGGGATTAGGTGTCAGGAAAGAGTTGTGTGTGGTTAGCAAAGTTGGACTTGTGCGACTAGAGACACACCCTCAGTAACAACTTTTTGGGGAGAATTGTACTAATAGCAGACAACTTTTACAATCAGATTTGCAGGATCGCGTCAGTTCTCCAGTGTGCTTTAGCTTTCTGTTCTCAAAGAAAACACTTGAGAACATGAATGATTCCACAAGCCAGGCTAGTATTTATTAAAAATGATCAAAACTTTCCAGCCCTTGCCTGAGTCATATCACACAATAGTGAATGTTGTATAGAGATAACTAAATTAGCATGCGTGAGTCTTGAATCATACACATGTACCCACAGGGAAATCTCTTCAATGAATGCAGGCTGTCATGGATTTCTTGAAACTATTGCCGTGTCTCTGCATACATGTGACTGAAATCACACAAATTCTGATTCATAAACATCTGCTTCCATGGTCTGAATTGACCCAGGTGAGAGTTTACAGGCTATGTACTGTATTGGTAGTCAATGGTAGAACTTTTATTTGAGTGTCAGTGCCTTGATTAGTTGAATAGATGACCTATAGATTACCTGGACAAGAGCCCCTCCCCACGCCAGTCATTCTCTGCAGTACAGGCCTCTAGAGCTGGAGGCTGCATCATTCTCAGATATTTCTGTCCATGCCCGCCAAGCAGAGAAAGCCCTGTACAAAGTCTACTATCAACATCTGCAACTGCATAAGTTCATGTGATTATATTTTGAAAAATAAAACTTTTAGCTTCAGATTCTTCATTTGACACAAAAAAAGTAACCTTTGGGAATTATGCTTTCTAGATATTGGGTAATGTATTTAAATCAGTGTTTGGAGTTTGTGGAGTTGGGAGTTTGTATCTTATGACTACAGAACCCATCCAAACAGTAGCGACTGTTTCTGAAAGCAATATATAGTGGAGGAAGAGGAAGTGGGCCGTCCTGAGAAGACTGTGCAACATTTTAGTGTGAAGATGTGGAAGAGAGTTGAAATCTTAACATGAACCTCAGACAAACAGATCATTAGGATTTATACTTATCTGGGTTTTCTCCAGCCAGTTTCCTGCAGTCCTGCAGCTCCCTCCATGTTAGACCGGTTACATAGTTAGTTTGGTTGAAAAAAGACATTTGTCCATCAAGTTGAACCAGAAAAAAACAAACAAAACAGCTTACCTGGGTCCTGCACTGCGATCGGCGCTGCTGTGCGGGACTCCAGGACTCTTCTGCCGGCCACCGGGAACCCCATCTCCTCTGATCTTCTACTTGAATCACTGCATGCTGGCGACCAATCAGCGGTGGTGTGGCGTGACGTAATCGGCAGGGTGGGATGTTAATTTAAGGTGGACCTGAACTCTCGCACAGGACAGAAAGAAAACAGAGATATATGCACCAAGTATGCGTATAGAGAATTTAGCTCTCTGATTCCCCCATTTGGACCTGAACAGGAGGAAACATAGAGAAATGCAGCCTGTATGTATATAGAGAGTTTAGCCAGTCTAATTCCCCCATCTGGACGTGAACTCTTGCACAGGACAGGAGGAAACATAGAGAAATGCAGCCTGTATGTATATAGAGAGTTTAGCCTGTCTAATTCCCCCATCTGGACATGAACTCTTGCACAGGACAGGAGGAAACATAGAGAAATGCAGCCTGTATGTATATAGAGAGTTTAGCCTGTCTAATTCCCCCTCATTTGTCTCTAATCACAAATTGTAATTTGATCTCTCCCCTCTGTCATATGAATGCCATGGCAGAGATGGCAGATAAGCTCATTTGAAAGCACAGGATGCTAACAATATAGGCATTTGGTGCCCAACTGCTTCTGAGCTAAGTGTTTCTGCTGATCTGCCTAACTGTCACCGATTTTCACCTGGATTTTGACTACTCTCTGTATGCCACCTGTACCAACCTCTGCCTGGATTTTGACTACTCTCTGCCTGCCGCCTGCACTGACCTCTGCCTGGATTTTGACTGCTCTCTGCCTGCACCAACCTCTGCCTGGATTTTGAAAAAAGGCTGAAAGGAATAACGCTTTCACTGCCCCGATTGTGATGTCGCCCTCTGTGCCATTCCCTGTTTCAAAATATACCTCAAGCGGGAGGTGTATTAGGTATATATGTACATACTATATAGTCTGGTGCCTTATTTGTACAGTTTCACTATTTTTAAGTTTATTCATAAATGTAATTATTTCAACAATTTTGTGTTCTAGTCTTTTATTATAACTGGGATGTCTTCAAGACTTTATTTGGACATATTTTGGTGAGTTATGACTTTAGAATTGGAGGCCTAGAATTCTTGAAAAAAATGTACTGCTTTTAGACCCATAAATCCAGAAAGAAATGAACTACCAGGGAGGTTAAATTAAAAATCAATTAGAAAACGTTGTCACTCTGAAAAACAACACAAAAATCGCTAGCAAAAGTGCTTGGGATTTCCAGAGATGTTTCTTACACTATCCAGCAATGAGAGCAGTGCTACTGGATAAAATATTAGCCATAAGCTACAGCTGGAAAATATAGGCTCAAAGGTAAACTATTACTCTTGCTATTGACAACAAAGGATGATTTGCATATTCAGCAGTGATGCACTGGGAGACATCATATGCTCACTCCAACCTGAATAATCACAAATACCTTCTGTTTTTAGAAGGCAAACTTTTGTTTTCTGTAGCTATTGACATGATAAAATCCAAAAATCTCATAAAATCTGTTTTACATGACTGATATTTATTTCTGTGAATGCTGCCTATAGATATACGGGCAACAATTTACAAACTATTGTTTCTTTTAATTTGTGCACTACTTTGTTGTAAAACAATTGACTAAACCATAATAGACATGTGTGACAGGGTTAGTGCAATAGTTTTGCACATATCCATTGTGTGTGTGTTGTGTCCACCAGAGCGCTCTAGCGCTGAACAGTGCAAATAGGTCCCTCCTTCTAAGAAAGAGGAAACTGTTAAAGCAAATACGGTGTCTATAAATGATTGTTGTTTTACAGAAAGAGTTAAAATGAAAATCATTTTTTAGTAACTTAAATAAAGGAAATATGTTGCCAACAGAACATAGGCTAATCATGTTAGCTAACACTGCAATTACTAATACTGAATATCTGTAGCAGATTGTAAACGGAGCAGATTGGGAAGTGTCATTTCTGTAACCTTTTTTATTTGTTGCGGTCGAGGAAACTGTGCAAACCATAACTCTCATAAATGTTTGAAGATGAATATTGTCTTTCTATAGAGTATTGATGTCTATCTGTGAAACAAATAAGACATGCAGGTGCTATGAATGCCAGCCAAGTCTGATGGGAGAATATCAGTAGTGCCATCTTCAACAGACAGAAGTTAACAAGCATGCACATGGCATCTCCAGAGAGTGCTGTCATATACAAGTTACAAAGTTACAGTACCCATCCTAGCACTTTCTTGCACATAGCAGCACTACTCTCTAAATACAGTTTTGATGACATTAACTTTTTGTGATTTTACTTAATTAAGGCTAGTTACACACCAGGACATTGCGTTTAGGGGACGTTATAGGCCACATAACGTGCCCCTAACGCAACGCCTGGTGCTCTCTGGTGTGGACGTTGGAGTGAGCCGCCTTGTGCAGCTCACTCTGGTGTCCGTGATGCCGTGATGCGTACTCTTGGACGCATGCGGCATCACGTGGTCCTGCCCGGCCAATCGCCGCACAGAGCGGCCGCTCCAGGAAGTAAACACTGAACGTCACTGAGTGTAGTGAATATTAATTAGCCATGTGCCTGGCCGCTCTCCGCTTCTCCCCAACATTACTGAGCATGTGCAAACTGTCTAACGCGGCTTAGCCGCGTAGAATGCAGAGCATGCAGCACTACAATGTAACGCAACGTGGGCAGTGTGAACAGCCCACTTGTGTTACATTGCTGTGCGTTGGGGGAGCGTTACAGGCTGCACTAACGTGCGCCTGTAACGTCCCTGTGTGCAAGAAGCCTAAAGAACATTTGGACAATATAACCGTCTCCAAACCAAACTTTATACATTATGAAGCTTTCAGGTAAATGTGACATTGGCCTCAATGCATAAAGCATTACCGCATGCGGTAATGATAAAAACAGCAGACTTTCTTGAGCACTTAGCAAAGTGTTAAAGGGAAACCAAATTAAAAATACAAGATTTCAGAAATAAAATCTATTTTCTAAATTATAATAATAAATACCAGCCTTTTTTTTAGCTGCATGATGACAAATATAAAATATTTTACATTTATTGCAGGAACCCCTCCCTTCCTTTCTTATTGCCAGGACAGAATCCGGCAGACTGGTCGAGTAGAAGGTGTCCAGCAATGGAGGAATTGCTAATGGCTGCCACCTGTATAACCCTAGTTATGAAAAGAGAAGGGTGAAAAGCATGCACTGAAATGCTCATAGGCTTGAAGGAGTGTTTATTTATCTTTGTATGTGTCAGAGTGGTGCAACTAAATATTTTGAATTAAAAAAATGTTTGGTTTGGGTCCGCTTTAATTCATAAAGGCTGTTATGAAAAACTGAAATTACCGAGCAGTCAGGAAAATTACCGACTTGGCTGTAGTTACTTCCAACACGTCAGTAAATTATCAGCAAATGTCAATTCATAAAGCTTTCAACAAGCGGTAAGTCAGACGATAATTACCGACACCTCTGGTGAGGTCTTAACAAGTTACCGACACCTCTGGTGAAGACTTAACAATACAGGGAGCTGAAAGTCTGTGCAGGGAGCCGAAGTCTCTGTGAGTCTGTGCTCCCTTTCATGCGGTAACAGCCTTTATGAATTAAAGCGGACCCAAACCAAACATTTTTTTAATTCAAAATATTTAGTTGCACCACTCTGACACATACAAAGATAAATAAACACTCCTTCAAGCCTATGAGCATTTCAGTGCATGCTTTTCACCCGAAGTCTGTGTGAGTCATCTGTGCAGGGACCCGAAGTCTGTGTGACTCATCTGTGCAGGGAGCCGAAGTCTGTGTGAGTCAACTGTGCAGGGAGTCGAAGTCTCTGTGAGTCATCTGTGCAGGGAGCCATCTGTGAGTCATCTGTGCAGGGAGCCGAAGTCTGTGTGAATCATCTGTGCAGGGAGCCGAAGTCGGTTTGAGTCATCTGTGCAGGGAGCCGAAGTCTGTTTGAGTCATCTGTGCAGGGAGCCGAATTCTCTGTGAGTCATCTGTGCAGGGAACCGTAATTACAGCTTGTAACAAGAGAGCGATATCGCCACACATCTGCTGTACCGCTCAATGGGCTGCGGTAGTTTTCTGAACTTTAACCACTTGCCGACCGCGCACTCATAACGCGCGTCGGCAAAGTGGCAGCTGCAGGACCAGCGACGCAGTATTGCGTCGCCAGCTGCAGGCTGATTAATCAGGAAGCAGCCGCTCGTGTGAGTGGCTGCTTCCTGTCAATTCACGGCGGGGGGCTCCGTGAATAGCCTGCGGGCCGCCGATGGCGGCTCGCAGGCTAAATGTAAACACAAGTGGAAATAATCCGCTTTGTTTACATTTGTACGGTGCTGCTGCGCAGCAGCGCCGTAAGGCAGATCGGCGATCCCCGGCCAATCAGCGGCCGGCGATCGCCGCCATGTGACAGGGGACGTCCCGTCACTGGCTGCACAGGACGGATAGCGTCCTGTGCAGCCCGGATCTCCAGGGGGGGCCAGGTAGGAGAGGGAGGGGGAGGATTTCGCCGCGGAGGGGGGCTTTGAGGTGCCCCCCCCCCCGCAACACCCGCAGGCAGGAGCGATCAGACCCCCCCAGCACATCATCCCCCTAGTGGGGAAAAAAGGGGGGCGATCTGGTCGCTCTGCCTGCACACTGATCTGTGCTGGGGGCTGCAGAGCCCACCCAGCACAGATCAGCAACAGCAGCGCTGGTCGTTAAGGGGGGGTAAAAGGTGGGTCCTCAAGTGGTTAAAGGCAGCTGTGAAAATCTTTATGAATTAGCACCCAAAGGTCTAAAATACCGAATGCGGTATTTTCCCACCCAGATTTATTTACCACAAAGCCTTTTATGAAGTGGGGCCATAATCTCTTACATCATCTTACAGTAACAGACATACTTACCATTTCTGTGTAGCTGATTGTTTTATTTTTTTGACTGCATGGTTGTTGTCATTTTTTGATGTCAGCACTATGCAAAGAGCGGGGATAATGCACAGCACTTTTAGTTTGCTCTACTATCACCTCATCAAGAAGAGTTATATAATATAAAGAATCAGTTCCATCAGTTATTTGTTTGTATAGATAAATAATAATATTATTTCCTTGTGATTTAACAATTAATTAACAATTCATTTCTGTAATAATGCATTCAGTCTACTGTCTTATTTGAATGTTTTTTTACCTCTATTAAGGTGTATTTTAAAATGTATCCGAGACAAGTAAAGGGTCGTCCAGCCAGGGACAGGAGTGGCCCGGAGAGATGGCAAGAGACCGAGCAGCCTCAATGGGGCTGGAGGAAGCCCCAGGTAAGTATAAAACCTGAAAAGACTTTTGACTCAGGTTCACTTTAAAGTACTTTCCAACACATGTGGCAACTTCACACCAACAGACATTAACCATTCAGTTAATATCTTTCTTCTAAAACTGTAGAAAAAAAAATGTTGTGTGTGAAGCAACATTATTTGTGGGGAAAGTAGTGGTGATAGAGGCATTAGAAGAAGAAAAGGTTTAAAATAGTGATGAAAAACAGAAGGATTAAAATTAAGAAACAATAATGTTTTTGCTTCTTAAACATTTTTGGGAAAATAACATACTTCATAAAGATGACCATTTGTGCCAAAATGTCAGTTTTAACTAAAGGCACTGATGTCAATCGAGCATGAAAAACTGTACTTTCAAAAAAACATTTATTTTTGCTAAAATTGGCCATTTTTTTTAAAGTTTTTCTTCTGGTGAAAGTGGGATTTTTGCAACAAATATAATTTCACCAGAAGTAGAATAATTGGGCCTGATCCAAATGACTTTTTCTCCTAAGTCTTTGCCTTGGAGATAATGTTTATATTCTGTTTAAAGTAACTTGACAGCACCCTGCAATTGAAAAAGTACCAAAAAGTGCTTGCTGGTGGCTTAAAAGGCATTTGACTGATCAGATGTGAAAATTCATCTGGGAGAAAACCTAGGAGATAAAGTGAATTGGGTCAGGACAATTGGCCCATGTGCAATTTACTTTTTCTGTTTAGTTTTCTCCTAGGTGATATTTTCAAAATTGTCAGCGAAATGCCTTTTAAAAGGACAACCGAGGTGACATGTTACATGATGAGATAGACATGTGTATGTACAGTGCCAAGCACACAAATAACTATGCTGTGTTGCTTTTTTTCTTTCTCTGCCTTTAAGAGTTAAACATCAGGTATGCAAGTGACAGTTTCTGTCTGGGTCAAACTGGGTCAGAATATAGCATAAACCTCACTGATAAGTAATTACAGGCATAAAACACTTTTCTGTCAGTAAATGGCTTCTGAGAGCAGAGAAGAGATAAAAAATGTCCATAATTCATACATTTGAGCTCTGGCACACTTCAATGAAGGTGTCATTAAGCAGAGACAATGAAACAGTAAAAACTAAATATAAATATAAAATAAAACTGGGGGATATCTAAAAAATTTCATTTTTAGGAGAAGGAGGATAGATACAATAGTTTTTCTCATCAGTTTAGTTTCCTTTAAACTACCAGCAAGTAAAAAAACACTCAAAGTAATTTTGATAGTACTTTTTGCCTACTTTTTGGTACTTTTTTTCAATTGCAAAGTGCTGAAATGTTATTTTAAAAAGAAGATAAAAATGTATTTCCTGGAAGAAAACTCAGGAGAAAAAGTTAATTGCATATGGGCCATTATGTCTGAAAGAAGTCATACCGCATGTATAGGTTTAGGGTAATACGATTTATTGGCAAAGTATATTTTTATATATATATAGTATATTGTTGCAAATATTTTCTCGAAATTGAAAATGGCATTTTCTATGCAAAAATTACTCTGCAAAAATTTGCAAGGCACACTGGTTCTACGATATACATCTTCCAAAAATAAAATGATCTTTTTATTTATATGTTGGTTAAAATATAAAAAATGAAAATAACAAAAAAAAAAAAGAATAAGAAAGAACCAAAATAAAACCTAAAATATACAGTATATAATACTTATAAATAAGTGAAAAAATATGGTCAAAATCTATTAAATTAAATAGGAAAAAATAAAAAGAATATTTATGAAATTAGGTTCAGGACCTTTTAGATATGCTGCATGGAGACCAGGGGGAGGACTGGAGGATTGAGACTTCTTCCTTACTTTTTCTTCTTTCTTTTTTCTCTTTCCTTTCTCTTCTGTTTTTGGTAATCAATCATAATTATTATGTTTTTCATGTCAACGATTAATAAAATGCACTTAATCTCTTTGTTATGTATGGCCGAAGGGTTTCCCTATTTGGGAGATCTTACCACCCACTTCTGTAAGTCCTAGATGGGAATTTATCCTTGGTAGTTATAACTCCTTTGACATGTTTTTGCCATTGATTGTTACATGGGTAGACTTTTTGTCTGGCCATGGAACAGGAATTGATGACTTTTTTGCAAGTGCTGCCTATTGTAACACAGTGTTTGTTGGAATTTAAGTATGATATGCTTGAATTCGGAGCCCTCAGTTACTTTAGATAACTGGTTTTAGGAAAAAGACTTGCTCTGCAGAGTGTATCTCTTTACATGACATAAAGACATTTGGATGAATTACAGTTTAGGAGGTTTAGGAGAATTTTTCGTGTGTCTTCTACAAGGCCGTAGAAGCGATATCCAGTGCATATGCCAGACTAGCTGATGGCAAGCACCAGAAAACATGAGCCATTGCTATGAAAACATTCTCACAGTACATTACACAATGGTCTTGGGACATATTACCTCATTTTCAGGGTATTAGTGGAGGAAAAGCCATATTTGGCTTTTCCCATCTGAGCAGGCGCGGACAGCGTTATCCATCACTTGCTCTTATCAGCCAATTGCAGGCTTGGGATGCGATGGGTAACTGGTCCGTCCCTGTCGGGTGATGTCAAAGTTAACTCTTTAGAGGCTAGTATAAAATAGCCGACATGGGCTCCAGAGAGCCAGTTTCTTCTAGTTACTTTCTACTCCTATTAACTTCCTAACTACTTGTAACTTCCTGTCATTTATCTGTATGCTGTATATAGGCTAAGTGCTGTCTTAGCGCAACGTAGCATAGATGTTCATAAGAGAAATCCTGAGCTAATCACAAGGAATAGCTCAAGATGCTATCAAAAGCTTAAAGAGGAACTCCAGTGAAAATAATGTAATAAAAAAAGTGCTTCATTTGTATAAATGATTTAGTCAGTGTTTGCCCATTGTAAAATCTTTTAAATCCCTGATTTATATTCTGACATTTATCACATGGTGACATTTTTACTGCTGGCAGGTGATGTAGCTGCTGCATGCTGTTTTGGCAGTTGGAAACAGCTGTAAACAGCTATTTCCCACAAGGCAACAAGGTTCACAGACAGGAAACTGCCAGAAGTACCTCGGTAATCAGAGCTTCTTGTGGGAGGGGTTTCACCACAATATCAGTCGGACAGCGCCCCCTGATGGTCTGTTTGTGAAAATTAATAGATTTCTCATGTAAAAGGGGGTATCAGCTACTGATTGGGATTAAGTTCAATTCTTGGTCGGAGTTTCTCTTTAAGATGACATACTACAGATTGATTGTTTCGCTGAGGTAATGAAGATTGCTGATGGACACACCTGTATATCTGTTTTGCCGAATAAACTTAAACTTTGAAGACGTCTACTCAGTTCTATCTCCTTTGCTGTTGCTGTGACGAGTATTAAGTTACCACAAGTTCTGTGATATGGTGCTGAGTGAACTTGTAGTGTTGTTGCCCATAGCAACCAACAAATATTTATTACAGTGTTCTGCTTACGGAACATTGTATGTAAGAAACTGAGGTACCTACTCTTTACCTGTATGTTTTCTCTTCTGAAAATCTTAGTAAAAAAAAAAAGTAATACTTAAAACAAAAAAAAGTGAGAAAAATAATTTTGAAATAAAATTATTGTGCTTTTCGACATAAAGCTTAGCTCTGAAAAGAGCCACTGAGGTGAACAGACAGTGCTGGAAACTGGCATTCATTCTTATCACAACATACACAATATATACTTTCTTAAACGTTTGTCAACCTGGGAAATAAAATATCTATCTGTTTCAAGTAGTTGTAATTCTAAAGCTCACCAGATATAAACTGATAAAGCAAAACAGCAACAAAACATTTTCCTAGAAGGATCTTGAAATATGGCTAAAAGGATTACATTTCTTAAGTTTTGAAAAGCCTGCATTTCGTGGTCAAGGAGATCTTGAACTGCTGCACATGAAAGGTGCTAACACCATTCAACTTCTCCATCAGACTGCTCATCAATGAGATCATCTAGAAAAAACAGTGCCTGACAGGGACTTTGTCTTCTTTGCCATGAGCATCCAGCAGATGATGATGTGCAATAACAGCTGCAGCACATAGAAGCAACCAAAAAATTCTGCTGAAAGCCCAAAAATTTCATTTTCAATGTTAATCTACAGAACACTCACAAATCATTCTTTAAAGGACAACTATCAAACTTAACTAAAATTCTAAATGCCACATATATTTCCAGTAATTACTAGCAAGCAAATAGCAATACAAAGGCTTTTTTTTCATCTTTTCATTTCTTATGAGAAGCAAATATGACATTTATATAGAACAGTTTTCACTGTGGGCATTATTATGGAGAACTGTGTCCAGCACATCCAGCATACAGAAACAATCTTCACTGGCTTTAAAGGAACTCCGAGCACCTCTCATGAGTATGCCTTTAACCTGCTGAGCGGTCTGGACGAGCTCAGCTCGTCCAACACCGCCAGAGGCTGCCGCTCAGGCCCTGCTGGGCCGATTTGCACCAAATAAAAAGCAGCACATGCAGCCGGCACTTTGCCAGCCGCGTGTGCTGCCTGATCGCTGCTGCAGCGCGGCGATTCGCCGCGTGCAGCGGAGAAAGAGGGTCCCCCCAGCCGCCCGAGCCCAGCGTAGCCGGAACAAACAGTTCCGGCCAGCGCTAAGGGCTGGATCGGAGGCGGCTGACGTCAGGACGTCGGCTGACGTCCATGACGTCACTCCGCTCGTCGCCATGGCGACGAGGGAAGTGAAACACGGAGGGCCGCTCATTGCGGCCTTCCGTGTTATTTCTTGCCGCCGGAGGCGATCGGAAGATCGCCTCCGGAGCGCCCTCTAGTGGGCTTTCATGCAGCCAACTTTCAGTTGGCTGCATGGAATAGTTTTTTTTTTATTTAAAAAAAACCCTCCCGCAGCCACCCTGGCGATTTAATCAGAACGCCAGGGTGGTTAAGGCAGACGACTTCCAACAAAGTCGTGCTATGACCCCTCTGGAGGAGCCTCTTGCAATGGCCATGCGTGTCACTTCTTCTTCCTGCTTCATTCAGTGATGCACTTCTCTAACAGAGAAGATGGGGTGACCTGGAAGTTATAATATAGCCAAGATGGCAGCCGCGATTTTTAAATTGAAATGCAGGCATAAAATGAAAGAGGAGAGCACAAGCTACAGAAAGGTATGCATCTTTAAGTACTTTGCCATACTGGTCAGAGTCTCTAGGCATAGGTGTGTAAATAATCATCAGCTGCAGCTCTGTCTGTGTGTTCCTGTCTCTCTCTCTCTGCCTCGCCATGTAAAGTAAACAGTTTACAGCCAGGTTACATTTCAGCTCTGCCTCATCCTCCCCCCAATGCTGACACAAATTGTTACACGCAGCTGGTAAACAAAGCATTTTTTTCACACAGTCTGTGATGAGAGACTTCTGAAAAGCTTTCTATTGTTGTTGGCTAAAAGCTGTATAGGCATGTGGGGTTTACAGAAGAATAGTTTCTTTGATAGTTGTTCTTTAACCTCCTTGCCGGTTATCCCGAACTCAGCTCGGGGTAATCTGCGCAGGAGGATTTCTCAGGCCCCGCTGGGCCGATTTGCATAAATTTTTTTCCTACACGCAGCTAGCACTTTGCTAGCTGCGTGTGGTACGCGATCGCCGCCACTACCCACGCACCGAGCCGCCCACCCTCAGACCCCTGCACAGCCTGACCAATCAGTGCCAGGCAGCGCTGAGGGGTGGATCGGGATTCCCTCTGACGTCCATGACGTCAGTGACGTCATCCCGCCCCGTCGCCATGGCGACCGGGGAAGCCCAGCAGGAAATCCCGTTCTGAACGGGATTTCCTGCTTACTCTGATCGCCGGAGGCGATCGGAGTGGGTGGGGGGATGCCGCCGCTCAGCGGCTATCATGTAGCGAGCCCTGGGCTCGCTACATGATTTAAAGAAAAAAAAAAAAAAGAGTGCTGCGCTGCCCCCTTGCCGTCGGGATTTGGACAGGCAAGGGGGTTAATGACACCTAATGACCTCAGACATGAAAATGAAACTAGGGATGATGGATAATGAACAGTGTCACCTAGGTTTCATAAAGGAGAAACAAAGTTTGATTATTATTCAATACTGTTCTTCTTTTTAGAAAAATTGTGATCTTTTTATTGGTAAACAGGTACATTCACCATCTTCTAAATTTGCTGCTTAGGTATAAGGCTGTGTTAAAGGGAACCTGAGATTAGAGAGATATGAAGGCTGTCATATTTATTGCCTTTTAAACAGTACCTGTTACCTGGCAGTCCTGCTGATCTTTCTGGCATCACTAGTGTCTGAATCGCATACCTAAAACAAACATGTGGCTAATCTGGGCAGTCTATAGTAAGACACATCTGACCTGTGTGCTTGTTCTGGGTCTATGGTTAAAATAATTAGAGGCAGAGGATATTAATAATAATAGTATTTTGATAACGCTTTTCTCACTGGGAACTCAAAACGCCACGACCCTGCATTCTGCAGTCTCAACAGCTTGGGGAAAAAAGTGTGGTTTTAGCCTTTTCTTAAAGCTGTCCAGAGATGGGGCCTCACACACTGATTGTGGAAGTGAGTTCCTCACAATAGGGGCTGCATGGGAAAATGTTTTTAGGTGGATCTTGGGAATAACCAAATTCATCTGATTTGTAGAGCGGAGGGTGCATGGAGGGGCATATAGTTCCAAAAGATCCTCTATGTACTTTTTTGCCATGTGGTTTAGAGTCTTGAATGTCAGCAGGCAGACCTTAAAATGGATGGCATTGGATAGGAGTCTGGCTGCTGCATTCCGTATGGGTTGTAAGTAGTGTTGGGCGAACAGTGTTCGCCACTGTTCGGGTTCTGCAGAACATCACCCTGTTCGGGTGATGTTCGAGTTCGGCCGAACACCTGATGGTGTTCGGCCTTTTAAGTTCGGGTTCGCCCCGAACTACTAATTGGCCGCCGAACAGGGGCGAACAGGGCCCCTGTTCGGCCGAACAGGGCCCTGTTCGGCCGAATACTGCCCCCCTATGGGGTCGCAGGCATAAGGGGGGAGCATGCCCCGATCGCGGGGGGTTCGGAAATTCCCCCCACCCCCTCCGCTAGCGCTCCCCCCTCTGCCCGCTTCCCCATACAAAAGTTTCAGGAAGTACCGGTCCGGTGGTAGTGGGTGGCTGGCAGTGGGCGGCACTGTGAAGTGAGTGACTGAGGAGGAGGAGTCCGGAGAGTGACGCGTTGAGGGAGGCCGGGCAGCGGGCGGTTCAGCAGTAGAGATGTAGCGAACGGTTCCCGAACCGTTCACCGGCGAACATCTCTAAATACATGGGGCTTTTACTACTTCCGGGTCGCTCTGACCCGGAGTGGTACGCCTGCGCTGCCCGGCGAAGCGCGTCCTAGATCGCGCTCCTGTTGCCGGGCACTCTCTGCGCATGTGCGTGATGTCATGAACGACGTCACGCACATGCGCAGAGAGTGCCCGGCAACAGGAGCGCGATCTAGGACGCGCTTCGCCGGGCAGCGCAGGCGTACTACTCCGGGTCAGAGCGACCCGGAAGTAGTAAAAGCCCCAGAGATGTTCACCGAGCGAACAGTTCGCAACATCTCTATTCAGCAGTAGTACCGTACTACTGCTGAACCGCCCGCTGCCCGGCCTCCCTCAACGCGTCACTCTCCAGACTCCTCCTCCTCAGTCACTCACTTCACAGTGCCGCCCACTGCCAGCCACCCACTACCACCGGACCGGTACTTCCTGAAACTTTTGTATGGGGAAGCGGGCAGAGGGGGGAGCGCTAGCGGAGGGGGTGGGGGGAATTTCCGACCCCCCCCCCCCCCCCGCGATCGGGGCGTGCTCCCCCCTTATGCCTGCGACCCCATAGGGCCCCCAAAAGCGGGATGTTCGGGGAGTTCGGGGTTCGGCCCGAACATGCCGAACATTGCGGCCATGTTCGGCGAACTTTCCCGAACCCGAACATCCAGGTGTTCGCCCAACACTAGTTGTAAGGGGGCAGAACTTTATCCAGGTATCCGATGAATAGGGCATTGCAGTAGTCCAGAGGAGGATACAAATGCATGAACTAGACAAGGAAGGTCTTCTCCCATGTCGACTGCAAGGAGTAACGGTGATAGCACAGAACCCTGTGAGACTCCATTACCTAGTGGCACTGGATTAGAGTAGTGGTTGCCCAGGCACACTTGTTGTGTCCTTCCAGACGGGAAGGACTGAAACCAGCTGAGAACAGCACCCCTTAGGCGGCAGTATTTCTTCCATCATTGGATTAATTTTCCATGATCCACAGTATCAAAAGCTGCAGGCAAGTCAAGAAGAATCAGAATTGAACACCAAAAGGGCTATGAGCTTCAAGGTACCACAAATTGCTACACCCCTTCATCTGCAGTGTCATCTTACCTCACTCAAAGTATATACAATACTTTAATAAAACCAACGTTTTTAAAAACGCACATTGCTGAACGCAAGCATATGCGTTTTTTTCATGTGGTCCATTGACTTGCATTAGGTGCACTTTCTGCTGCATTTTCCACAACGCTAGTGTTTCTGCCTAGTGATTTCCCAGCCTGAGAGTATGTGGCCCTGCAAATTACTGAGGTCCTACTGCTATTGGAAAAAACAAGAGCATGACAGCTCTACCTCACCTGAATCCAGTGTGTAACCAAGGATGGTGCTGGAAAAAGGCAGTCAGACCGCAAAGTTACACAAAATATCCGCACTTCATCTGTGAAATAAAATCACAATAACTTTGTTAGACCATCAAATAGAAAAGTAGCAAACATATGGCAGCATCCTACTTCTATTACAGATATTGGGAGCATGTATTATGACATAGCTTTACACTTATTTTTACACATTTAGAGTTGCTATTAAAACACTTTAAGATTCTATGATAAATTCTGTTTTTTGTTCTTTAGCTGCCACAGTCTAAATTCTTATTATTATTCACTTATAAAGTGCCAACATATTGGCATATTCATGTAATGAATTTATATTCATTATTATGACTGTTATATTACATCTCTTCTATTTCCATGTGTTGTAACACATCTTTAGTATTAGACTGCCTACTGTGACATCAGTACTTAATTTCTCTGGTTCCTTGGCAATAACATAGGATCCATCGACATGTTAATTGGTCCATTGCAATCCATTCCAATAACCAAACCGTTTTGACTCGTAGTGTGAACCAGTCCTAAGGAATCTGATAGTATGACTAGTCCTGTGCCTAGACTTTAAGCTTTAACCTACCTGGCGGTATAATTCCCGCGGCTGCGCGGGGCGCGGGAGGGTTTTTTTCACTTTTTTTTTTTTAGCATGTAGCTAGACTAGCGCTAGCTACATGCTTCCCCCCTCCCTGCGGCGTCCCCCCGTATCTTCTGATCGCTGCCGGCGCTGCTTGCCCAAAAGGAAATCCCGTTCTGAACGGGATTTCCTTGAGGGCTTCCCCCATCGCCATGGCGACAAACGGAGTGACGTCATCGACGTCGTGACGTCACAGGGAGTTCAGATCCACCCCATAGCGCAGGCTGGCGGCCATTGGCCAGGCTGCGCAAGGGGTTTGCGGGGGGGGCCTATATCGCGGCGGGTAGCAGCGCATCGGCGGTGGGCGGCGGCAATTGGACCAAACACGCAGCTTGCAAAGTGCTAGCTGCGTGTTTGAAAAAAAAATATGCAAATCGGCCCAGCAGGGCCTGAAGAATCCTCCGCGGCAGGTTACCCCGTGTCCAGCACGGGGTTACCGCTAAGGAGGTTAAACAAGATATCAATCTATAGCATGTAGATAGGGATGCTCATTCGGATTCCGCGGAATTGAGATTTCAGCAATTCCGATCGGAAATTGCAATTCCGTACCGTTAAGCCGGAATCGAAAAATGTATAGCGGTAATAGCGGTAATCGGTAATAGCGGTAATCGGTAATAGCGGAATTTCCATGCAGAATTTCTGTCGGAATTTTTTGGCCAATCAGAAGGATCGGAAAGGATAGACCCATGACAGAAGCTTAAAACATGGAATGGAATTTCAGCACCAATTAGAGTCTTTACAAAAAACAACCAACTGTACGTTAGCAACCAGCTCCTAGCTACCTATCATCAGCTACCCCACCCATTTTGTAAATAAGAGAGGTGTGATAGTCACGAAGCTTGTGGGTTTCAGTCTGGTGTTTTTTGGAGAGAGGAGAGACAGACCCATATTAGTTGTTTCAACATAAAACAATAGTCTTTTTATAGACTGTATATAAAACAAAAGTCTTTTTAAAGACTGTAAGAGATAATTAGACTGAGTGTGAGTTATTAGTAGTAGTAGGTGTATTTGTGAGAGAGTGACAGTACATTTTGAGTGATAGATTGTAGTGTAGTGTACTAGTAGTTGCTGTGTGGAGAGAGGGTTAGAGAGAGCCAGCCAGGCCGCAGGCTTAGTGTTTGATACAGTGAGTGAGTTAGGTGATTGATTAGTTGAGTGTAGTGCAAGTTTTTTTGTTTCATTTTCTAAGTTCATTTTTTCCCCTTTATTTTGTTTTTGATTTATTTTCTTTATTTCACCCCCTTATTTTCTTATCTGTTTTTTAGTTCAAGTTAGGTGGATTTATTTTACTTTGGTTCTGTCGCTCATACCCCTTCCCCAATAAACTATATTTGCCTTAAAACAATGGAGTGAGAGCAGCAGCAATTTTCTGCCACTCCTAAAAGAAAATGGAGTGATGGTGGTGTTGGTGGATCACGTCAAGTACGTGATCAGGTTGAGGGTGGCAGCAGCAGCAGGAACCGTTCCCCCTGATCAGAGATGTTTTCCCTATGTTCGCACACAAGAACATTTTGACAGAGCAGCAGGTGAACAGAGTTGATTATTTCGATCAGGAACCCTCTACCCAGTCTGAGGAACTTGAAGCTAGTTGCAGCAGCATCAATAGTGGCCAGATTCCTCATGACCAGAACCCGACCACAGCTGCTTCTCTTGACGAGGTTGCTTCCTCCCGGTACTCTCCTCCAGAATTAAAGCACACCTTTGTCGATGAGAGAGATGTGCAGAAGGATTGGGAGGAGGCATTGAAGGAGACCATGGGACCAAGGTCCCAAGAAGTGGTGGGTTCTGTGGTGAAAGAAATGGCCCTTGTGTTTTCTTTATCCAGTAATCCATCACAACTGGGAGCTTGTGTCACCACCAATCTACATCACCAGTCAACTACAGAGGTGTTTTGTGGCCAGGTGGAGGGTCCAGAAGAGTCATTTATGGTTTCCAGAGCTTTGGTTGAACTGGATGATGTTTTGGATGATGAGGTGGCTGATCCAACGTGGTCGCCATCTGGTGGGTTAGGCACTAGCAGGCGTGAGCACCAGCATGGAGAAACAGAGCAGACGATTGGCGAGCAGCCTGCAAGTGCTATCCCGTCTGTCAGTGCCCACCAGTCCAATGCTGGGCATCAATGTGCTAGAACAGGTCGCAGCACTGCTCCATGTGCATGCATGTCCCCATCATGGAATTATTTTACTGTTCCTGCAGAGGATGAATCCAGGGCAGTCTGTTCTGTGTGCCGTAAATCGGTGAGAAGAGGCAAATCGGGCAGCGGATTCGGCACTTCAGGGCTGATAAGCCATCTGCGCGTCCACCACGTACAGGAGTTCGAGTATATAAAGAATTACAATAAGATGGGTGGAAGAAAAGCAGCAGCAACAGGCCCCTCCTCTTCTTTTTCTAGTCGTCCTGTCTCTATCCAACCTGCTCAGTCCCATTCTTGTTCAAATATCTCTGCATGCCAGGCTGGAAGAGGGCTCCAGACCTCGGCAACCACCTCATCATCATCCTTGTTGGTTTCCTCTGAATCACATGTGTTCCAGCGTCAGGCCTCTGTGCCAGAAATGTTGCAGAGGAAGCGGATGCTCCCTGCAACTGATACATTTGTTATTAGAAATAATACGATCCTGGCAAGGCTGATGGGCCAACAGCTGCTGCCCTACCAGTTTGTGGACTGTGCCCCCTTCCACAGACTGATGAACAGTGTTGATCCACAATGGCGGATCCCCAGCCGCCATTATTTTGCCAGGAAAGCTATCCCTGCCCTTCACCAGTACATTGTGGAGTATGTCGGCCGGCCTATGGATCACGCTGTTGGTGGCAAGGTGCACTTCACTATGGACAGAGCAGGGACAAGGTCCTCCAGCACCCAAGGCTGAGACACCAAAGTGCGCCCCTCCATCCCTCCCACCCCAGCCGTCACACACTGATTGCTATTAGACTAAGAGGGCCACAGGGCCCACAACCTCTCCAACACCTTAATATCTAGTTATCTGGCTTGCAGTCACTGCTATGTATCCCCTTTTCTTATTTCTTTCTGCTTCATACACAATTAGGAATGACAACTGAATGAATTGTGCGCCCCCTCCTACACTGCGCCCTGAGGCTGGAGCCTCTCCAGCCTATGCCTCGGCCCGGCCCTGACTATGGATGGCTGGAGCAGCAGGTGTGGGCAGGGAAAGTATCTAACATTTACCGCCCATTGGGTCACCCTCCATGGTGCTGAGAAGGGTGCAAGATCTGGGGAATCTCAGCTAGTGGTGCCGCCACGTGGGTTGAAGGGGAGGCCTGTTCTACTTCCCTCTGCTACCTGTTCTGTCCAAGGCTAGTCCACCGTTGCTGAGCCTCCCAGCAAGTGGTCCCACTCCTATACTGGTCTGCCGCACCATCGATGCCAAGCTGTGCTGAAACTTAAATCCATGGACGAGAACAGGCAAACCGGATCTGTAATCCTTGCAGCCTTACAGGATCAGATTCGGCAGTGGCTGTCCCCCCGAAAACTGGAGACTTTGCCCACGTCTTTAACCTTGTAGTCCAGAAGTTTTTATGCACTTTTGATGGGTTGAAGGACGCTGTGGCCTCAGCACGAAAGGTGTCAGCCCACATCCGTTGCTCTGCCACCGCCACTGCGTTCTTGAAACTCCTGCAGCGCCGCCATAGCCTGCCCCAGCACAGGCTTATTTCTGATTGTCCAACGCGGTGGAACTCCACCCTCCACATGCTGAAGAGGTTGTGTGCTAGCATCAGGGAAAATGATAAACCATTTTACACAGAGGAAGAAAAAAGGATCCCTGATATAAAATTGCTGCACTACCATTCATGTTACAAAAAGAAGTTTATTGAAATGCTAAACAAGTCTAAAAACATTTAAAACCAACACAATCCACAATACAATCATGTGGGAATCAACCATATACAAAATAACAAGTGCCTCACCTCCAACAATATATATAAGTAAGCCCTAATGGCTGCTGTGCTTATCCGACTTGGTTCATGTGAACCAAGACTGGAATAGTGGGACCCGGGTCCTATTTAGTCAAAAAATTAGCTGCCAAGATTAAAGTGCTAAAAAGTGCTAAAAAGAGTCAGATAGGTGTAAAGGTATAGGCACAGTGTGCAATATAAGGGCAATATGCTCATGAGCATGCAACCTAAATGATCAAATATAAATTGCATCAAATATGAACCGGCTTGTCTAGACCAAGCAATGCCAGCAAATAAAGTGATATATGCATGGTGCTAGGCAGGGTCTCCTAATGCCATGTGTAGCAGCCGAATGAGTAAGGGCGGAGGGAGGCACAGCAAACGGTGCAAGGGGAAAATGCGGCAGTTCATACACCCCTCCCATGCAGACACCAGGATGAGCCACATCCGGGATGCCCTTCTTCGTTGGGTAGAAGATGCGTTTCCTGCACCTGTATCCCAGTCCCAAGCTATCAAGCCTCATCATACTCATCAAAGGTCTGGTGGTCCCACTCCCAGCAGCAGCACCATTAGCCAATCTGTGAACCTGCTGAGTATGTTGAAGGAATTTTATCAGTCAAAGCCAGATACTCCTTGTAGTAGCAGCACCCCCAGCGGGCAAAGTAGTCTCCGCCAGCGGCTGGCCCGTATGGTGAATGATTACTTGGAGTCGGCCAGTGCTCCAGACAATATGGAGAGTAATGATGACCCCAAGGAGTATTGGACACAAAAACTGGACACCTGGCCTGAACTCACTCAGTAAGCACTGGAGGTGTTTGCATGCCCTGCCTCCAGTGTTTTTTCTGAGCGATTATTTAGTGCTGCAGGTGGGGTGGTCACCGACCACCGGACTTGTCTGTTCACAGACAATGTGGACATACCCCTCTTGAAGAAACCATCACTAGATCCTGATTCTGTAACCAACTACAGACCTGTGGCGAACTTACCATTCCTATCAAAAGTTATCGAGAAAGTAGTCGCCAACCAGCTGGAAGCCAGGCTTACAGATAACAACATCTTTGATACTTTTCAGTCAGGATTCAGGAAAAAGCACAGCACTGAAACGGCATTAGTCCGAGTAATGAATGATCTACTTACTGCAAGGGACAAGGGTGATTGCTCAATTTTGATTCTTCTTGACTTGTCTGCAGCATTTGATACTGTGGATCATGAAATACTAATCCAGCGACTGAAGAATTACTGTGGCCTAAGGGGTACTGTTCTTAGCTGGTTTCAGACCTTCCTATCTGGCAGGACACAGCAAGTATGTCTGGGCACACACTACTCTAATCCAGTGCCACTTCCCTATGGAGTTCCACAGGGTTCCACAGTAATTACTCTTTGCAGTCTACATGCTCCCACTGGGCAAAATAATCCAGAACTATGGCCTAGGATACCATTGTTATGCAGATGACACACAACTGTATCTGTCCTTCAAGCCTGGCACCCAAGACCCATCAGCATCCATAAATGCGTGTCTAGTGGATTTACAAAATTGGATGAACACCAGCTGGCTGAGAATGAACTCTGACAAAACAGAGGTGTTGGTGGTAGGTGGTCCACACATGATGGATAAAGTTCAAAACGCTCACCACCTCAAACTAGCAATTGGGGGAGATACTGTACAGTATAAAGACTCTGTGCGAAACCTTGGGGTGATCCTGGATGGAAATCTAAAACTCAAACAGCAGATATCAACTGTCGTCAAGTCTTCCTTCTTCCATCTAAGAAATATAGCGAAAATCAAACACCTTATCCCAGCTGAAGACCTACCTGCCCTGGTTCATGCATTTGTATCCTCCCGCCTAGAATACTGCAATGCCCTGTTCATTGGATCTACAGAAAAGGTTCTGCGCCCCTTACAGCTAGTACAGAATGCTGCAGCCAGACTCCTAGCCAATGCCCTCCGCAGCTCACACATCACCCCAGTACTGCAAACTCTTCACTGGTTGCCAGTAAAATGAAGAATCAATTTTAAGATCTGCCTGCTGACATTCAAGGGTCTACACTACATGGGACCCAAATACATAGCGGATCTATTAGAACTTTATGCCCCTCCACGCACCCTCCGCTCTGCCAACAAGATGAAGCTGATTATTCCCAGGATACACTTAACATTTGGTGCTCGGGCCTTTTCCTACGCAGCCCCTACTCTATGGAACTCACTTCCACAATCAGTACGAGAGGCTCCCTCTCTGGACAGCTTTAAAAAAAGGCTAAAAACTCACCTCTTTTCCCGAGCCTTTGAGACTGCATAATGCAGGGTCACAGCGCTTTGAATCCCCAGGGAGAAGAGCGCTATATAAATATTATTGTTATTGTTATTGTTACTAATGTTCAAAAAAATGAACGACTCATGGATCAGTGATAATTACAAGGCCCCACTCACTGATTCATGATGAAGATTAGACAGGCTAAATTACAAATTTGCTGTTTTTAACGACTCAAATGGTCTCCCTCTCAAACTCTGCTGCCTATCACTATCATCGCATATTTTTGCATTGCAAGATCATAAAAATGTAGCTTTTGCAGCTGTCCGACGTTATATTCCTAACGCTATGCTTTTGGCCAATGACTACTCCTGCTGCTCTAAAAAAAAAATTTAATGACTGCCATGAAACCACCTCTAGGTCCCATGGCCTACGACAACTCCTGCTGCTCCCCCCAAAAAATTTTAATGACTGCCGTGAAACCACCTCTAGATCCCATGCCCTACGACAACTCCTGCTGCTCCAAAAAAAAATTGAATGACTGCCGTGAAACCACCTCTAGGTCCCATGGCCTACGACAACTCCTGCTGCTCCCCTAAAAAATTTTTAATGACTGCAGTGAAACCACCTCTAGGTCACATGGCCTACAACAACTCCTGCTGCTCCGAAAATGTTTTTTAATGACTGCCGTGAAACCACCTCTAGGTCCCATGGCCTACGACAATTCCTGCTGCTCCCAAAAAAAAATTGTAATGACAGCCGTGGAACAACCTCTAGGTCCCATCCCATGGCCTACGATGTTTCAAAAACGATGTTTCTAATGAGCCTGTGAGTAATACCTCCGGAAAATTACAGGAATCCCTTTAACATTACAGAAATTGTACCGGTGGAATTCCGCGGAATACCGGCAGAATGTAGCAGGAGTAAAATTTCGTTATTACGGTAGGCGGAATTACCGCGATATCGGAAATCGCCTCTTCCGATCATCCGTACCAGTAGCATGCATATTTCTAATTCTAGATAGAGATCACATTTACTTGTTTACATTGATAATGGCAGTGCTACAGAATGGATAAATGTGATAAACAAACTGGTAAAGTGTTTGTTAAAGTTCTCGCTTAGTGCAGATGGTATCACATTTTGCATTTATTTAGCCTTAGCTAAAGATGTGAGTATTTTTGACGGACTTTATAGACGTACAGTATATCTTATTTTATTTCAGAATCTTTTATGATCAAAATGATCCAGTGTCGTGTCATGCTTCATTTTGTTCTCTCTTTCAGCCAGCCAGATAAAATGTTCTTCTCCTGATGTTGCTACAATCTTTTTAAGTACTAACAAGTGTTCTGTGGTTACAACACGGTTCTTTTTTCTTTCTTCGCTCTGGGGTTACCACCCTGGTAGGTGAGCAGAATCTTTCTCACTTCTCTCCAACAGATATTTCCTTTTCTTCTGTAAAGCTTGTTTCAGCTAACAAAAAAAGAAACACATAAAATGCTGTGTGTGATCGACCACCTCTTCTGAAACATACTTCATAGACCATCACCTGCTTTCATGTTCAATTCAAGACTTCCCTTTGACCAATCATGGACACTTGTGGTTCCAGCACGTTCGGCAAATTATTGATCTGCAATCTTATAGCCAAAGAAGCATATTTATCTTGCTAGGCTTCGTCTAGATTTACCAACATCTTTGGATTTTGTGGCATATTCCTACTTAAATGCAAAACGCACAGTAACCCTAGAATGGCTTTTGTGATACGAATGTCTTTGCTTCTGTATTTGGTTTGTTATTTAAATCTTTAAAAGGATTACATTTATTTAAAGGAAAACTCAATCTCTTAAAAAAATTACTTGCATTTTGTAATTTAAAGGTGAACTGTAATAAAAATAATGTAGTGAATAAAATAGTTTTTTTTTTTACAATATTTTTTTAAATATTTAGTTCGTGTTTGCTCATTGAAAAATCTTTTCTCACCCTGATTTACATTCTGTAATGTATCACAGGTGGCAACACTTTTAGTCCTGTCAGGTGCATCTCTGTGGAATGTTTGTTTATTGTGCGTTCCGATGCCAGTAAAAAAAAAACCTGGCCTCCCAAAATCCTCTGAGAGGAGCATTCTGGATAGCTAAACAGCCTAGGCTAAGCATCACTGGGACGGTGAGGTTGCATACCTATAAACAACAATATATAGACATAGGAAGTATTTGGAATTGGATTCCACTATATGTCACTAGGGTGCCTCTCAAAAGTGAGACACATTTTCAACACATGACTAAGGAATATACTTCTTTTAATAATACACATTTCTTTATTTTTTTTACCTTTCCCAGAAACAATCATAGTCTTCTTGTCGCTGTGTGTGACCTAATCTGTTTCTAACTATGAAACATATTTTTATTTTTTTCCTGTTAATTCTGTCAGATGAAGGCAAATAGGAGAGTTTAAAAAAAAAGCTAAGGGAGAAGAAAAATGTTTCAGAATGATATACTGTATCAGCACAGGTACAAATTTACTCAGGTAGTTGTCATACAAATATGTTAATTTTTCACATAATATGGAAAGTCTGACCTGGCCTGAAAGGATTGTAAATCGAGGATTCACTCAGGTAAGGTACTTAAAGGGGAACTGAAGTAAGAGGTATACGGAGGCTGCCATATTTATTTCCTTTTAATCAATACCAGTTGCCTAGCAGCCCTGCTGGTCTATTTCTCTGCAGTAGTATCTGAATAACACCAGAAACAAGCATGCAGCTAGTCTTGTCAGATCTGACTTTAAAGTCAGAAACACCTGATCTGCTGCATGCTTGTTCAGGGGCTATGGCTAATAGTATTAGAGGCAGAGGAGCAGCAGGGCTGCCAGGCAACTGGTATTGCTTAAAAGGAAATAAACATGGCAGCCTCCATATACCTCTCTCTTCAGTTGTCCTTTAAAGAGGAACTGTTACCAAGATAGAGCTCGTCAGATGACGTAATTCTTCTAACCCTGATGTACTGACTCTTAGGGAGTCCATTGATGAGGGGCTTCGGGTGACAACTCGTAGCCAATAAAAATCCATTCTTATTGTTTCTTTTCTGTAAAGATCAGTTTCAAAACTACCATTCTTCACCCGAATCTCCACATCAAGAAAATGCAAAACCTCCTTATTATAATCAATTTTAAACTTCAATGTTTCATGTACATTATTCAGCTCCTCGAAGAACAACAACAGCTCCTCCTCTGAACCTGTCCATCCAAAAAATAGATCGTCTATAAATCTGCAGAAACCCCTGATCTTTCCATGGTGGTTCCTGCCCAAAATATGTGTATTTTCAAAAAAAAAGGTCACAGGTGCCGAAAAAGAGGATAAAAGGAAGGACCCCCCACTAGCTAGACACTTTGCTGAATATGAGCATAGTGTGAGCCAACTTCGGTGGCAGGTGTTGGAGGTGGTCCCAAGACATGAAGGCAGGGATTATGTAAGGGAACTTTTGAGGAGGGAGGCCTGGTGGATGGACAAACTGGGGACGCAGTCACCAGGAGGCTTGAATGAGGATTTCAGCCTTAGGTGTTTCCTCTAGTGATAGCTGTTCATAGGGTTAATGTTGTAATGTGATTTGGTATCCGTCGGGTGAGGCAATTTGAAATGTTTCTATAAATGTTGTATTCCTGTGAAGGATTGTGAGCACTTGATAAAGGGCACTTCGCCCGAAACGTTGTGCTGGTTCTACTATGCTGTATACACTGTGTAGTATTGAAATAAATGGAATTCGTTGGATAAGAATCCGCTGAGGATTGAGTTCCTTATGGGATACATATGGATGGATTAGACGTATTTGGAGGATTGGTGACCCTTCTTACCATAGGAACTCCCCACGATACATTTATTGCCTGAAGCCCGCAAACACCCCTTTGTGCATTTTTTTCTTGTCTGCCAGTAGTAAAAATGATGATGTGCAGGCTCATTGTGGATCAAAAAAATTGTGTTATCTGTTCAGACCTGGATCTACGGTTCTTAATCTTAGTGTACATTTTTTTTACCACATCACTCCATATCTCTATGATTTGAAGTCACCCTTAGAATGTTAAAGCGGATCCGAGATGAAAAACTAACTATAACAAGTAACTTATCTATATATCTTATCTAAAGTTTAGATAGTTTACACAGCAAATCTAGCTGCAAACAGCTTTAATAGAATATGATTGATTATTCCTGTGATACAATGACAGAAGCCATGTTGTTTGTAAACATTACACAGAGGCAGGCTTATCTGCATCTTGAGCAAAAAAACCTAATCCCCCCTCCTCCTCCCTCCTCCCCTCTCCCTCTGAAATCTCTGGCTAGTAATACCTCCCCCTCCTCCTGCCCAGACTGAGCTCCCATGAGCCCTTGCTACTGTCTGAAAGGGCCTTGGCTCTCTGAAAACCTGTCGGCGCGGCTTGTTCAGTTTATAGGGAATTAGAGTATTAATACAAAAACAAAAAAGTATTTGGCTTGAGGAATGCCCTATAAACAATAGGAACACAATTATTCATTGAGTAAAAGTTCATCTCGGATCCACTTTAAGCTTAAGTTCACTCAAGCTGTGCCTCTGGTAAGAAAAATGTGCTGTTGTCAAAATATCAGTCCAATAGTTGTTGATCGTAAACTTGCACATGTTTCTTTGATAACACAAAGTTTTCACTGTTTTTCAAACATAAAGTCCCGTAGGGCAGGGCCGGCCTTAGGTTTCACAGCGCCCTTTTTGTGTCCCCCCTTCATCCTCTTCGCGCGCGCGCACACACACACACACACACACACACACACACACACACACACACACACACGCACACGCACACGCACACGCACACGCACACGCACACGCACACGCACACACACGCACACGCACACACACACTTCACCTTTTCTCCTTCGATATCTCCTAGGACAGTGTTTTCCAACCTTTTTGACGTCGTGACATCATACTGAATGCTAAGGCCCCGTTCACACTGCACGCGTTTTCAGCCGCGTTTTGGAAACGCGTGCAGGTGGCCGACACGCACGACATCAGACATTGCATAGAGTGCAATGTCTGATTTTCACACTGCATGCGTTCCGGACCTGTGCGGTCCGGGAACGCATGCTGCATGCATTATTTGCCAAAACGCATGGCTGTCCCATTGACTTTTTAGTGATGGGATCAGCCACGCAACGCATACAAACGCGGATGGCGTGTGTTCGTACGCGTTGCGTTCCGCGTGCGTGCCCGTCCGCGTTTGTAATGTGAACGGGGCCTTAGATTTCCGTGACATGTCACATATTTATAATAGAAAAAATACTATTAATAACAATGAATGGATAGAAAGAGTGCATTATCCTGAATATACTTAAAAATGAAGGCTAGAACCTTTCAGGAATATTAATAAAAAAACAATCAGTGGGGAAGTTAGCCGCCCTCCGGCCCGGCCCCCTCCCCCCCCATTTGGAATGATAGTACAGCACCGACAATTTGCTCTATGCATTATAGCCGCAGTGTTCCCACCCAAAAAAACACCCTCAGACTCAGTATAGGTAGGTAGCCAGGTATAGGTGCCCCCAGTATAGGATCTCATGTGTTAGTGCCCTCAATAGGTTGCATAGGTACACCCCAGTATAGGAAGTCAGATGAAGGTCTCTATCCCCCCCCCCCCCCCCATAGGTAGCCAGGCGTAGGTGCCTCCAGTATAGGTAGGCAAGTGTTTGTGCCCTCAGTAAAGGTAGCCAGCTATAGGTGCCCCCAGAATTGGAAATTAGGTGTGGGTGCCCTCAGTATAGGTAACCAGCTATAGGCACCCCCTTGGAAGCCGGCGCCCTGAGCGACCGCTCCGGTCGCTCAGGTCAAAGGCCGGCTATGCTGTAGGGCATTTGAAAATGTGATCAAACAGATTGACTGGGTCCATGAGTAAAAGACACCTTGCATTGCTCACCACTACCAGTGTGCCTGGTATTGATAGCTTGTCAGTGTACAGTGTATGTACTTGTACGTGTACTGAGTAGAAAGTACACTGATCTATGCTCCCCACCATTTGTTTTGTACTATGTAAAGCACTACTTAAGGCAGGCATGGGCAAACTGGGCCCTCCAGCTGTTACGGAACTACAAGTCCCACAATGCATTTGCCTTTATGAGTCATGACTGTGGCTGTCAGACTCCTGCAATGCATTGTGGGACTTGTAGTTCCTTAACAGCTGGAGGTCCAAGTTTGCCCATGCCTGACTTAAGGTATTGCCACTATATTAAAAAAAATAATAATAATAATGGGGCAGTCAAATGGTAGTCAAATGTATCTTGAAAGGTAAATAGAAGCCAAAAGTCTTGTCTTCTGTACCTGGCTGCACAAACAATTCTAATAACAGGAGAATGTTGAACATCTCAAAAGCTAGGTATTTTTTCTGTTAGGAGCTGAATGAGCCAAATTTTATATCAGACTGACATTGCTGTGAAAACTTCAGAATATACTATATTACTATTGCTACTACACATACAATTATGTCTTGAGCTTATTTTCAGCTCAGGTTTGCTTCAAGGAATATCTACTGAAAGAATTCATAGAGAAGTACATGTTCGATTTGATTAGGTGAAGAATTTATAAGTATCTTACTGGCTGGTTGTCATCATGCAATCACTTCTACTTATTTTTTTAGCCTACACATTAAGTAGAAGTGAGACATTATAAAACATGATAACCACAGTCATCCTTTGAATGCCTGTAGACCATACATGTCAAACTCCAGCCTGCGGGCCAGATTTGGCCCTCAGAGCCATTACATTTGGCCCTCAAGTGGTTTCTCCACTTTGCATTATGTTTGGCCCACTCTAGGCCACCAGGAAAGCTATATATGGATGTGAAGCCCTAGAATACCAGGGAAGCCATATCGGGAGGTAGGGGGAAAACACTAAACACTAGGGAACTGTATGGGGGGGGGGGGGGGTAGGGGTCTCTAGACACCAAGGAACTTTATAGGGGAGGGAGGACCACTAGACACCAGAGAATTTTATAAGGGAGGAAGGTGGTCAGTAGACATTGAGGTTGGACCACGACTAGGTCTCAGTGTACAATTTCAGCCCATGACTAGGTCCCAGTGTACGATTTCAGCCCATGACTAGGTCTCAGTGTACAATTTCAGCCCATGACTAGGTCCCAGTGTACGATTTCAGCCCATGACTAGGTCTCAGTGTACAATTTCAGCCCATGACTAGGTCCCAGTGTACGATTTCAGCCCATGACTAGGTCCCAGTGTACGATTTCAGCCCATGACTAGGTCCCAGTGTACGATTTCAGCCCATGACTAGGTCCCAGTGTACGATTTCGGCCCACTTTGTATTTGAGTTTGACACCCCTGCTGTAGACTATAAACATATCTTTGGAAATGGATGACCTGCTTACCTTGATATGATGCATCAACTTTTTAATGATGCAAAAGAATATAATGGGCCCCTTGGTTATACTGTGAATGTTAGCAATAAAGTCTATTTTTTAGAAGAAAAGAATACATTAAGAAGAAAACAGAGATCAATAAGAATTACCAACTGTCTCTTAAAGTGCTCAGTTCTGGGTGGAATTGTGTAATGTGTACATTTACTTTGACTGTGTTTAGCAAGCCATCTGTTATTTCTTCTGTACTCAAACTGTACAACCTGTGATATACTTATCTGCTCTAACAGCAAGATGCTGGGTGTTAACACATAAGTATGCAACATAGGATTATCTTGTGAACTAGCCCTTCTGTTATGGGGTGTGTCCGTGGCATGGTGTGGATCATGCCCCAGTTCCATTGGGAGAACAGCAAGCAACCAGCCACTGCAGGGATCCAAGGCAGGGCTATTTCTAGCTCTAATAGATCAAGCAGACCTTCACACTTTTAAAAGAAGCAAGTATTAAGTATTTATTTGTGAAAAGTTTAATACCAAATGCATAAAAATAGAAATCCAAATATAGATTGCACAATATTGATAAATTACACCTCATACACACTATTTATGCACACATTCGATTCCTGGGAATGGTAACCTATTCTGAATTTACAAAAATAATCAGTCTATCAACTTTCTCCTGCAGAAAAATTAGATACTAATATTCCTCCAGTATGCCAATATAGTACGAGGAAATGGCAATCGATCCACTATGTATTCAATTTGTTTCATTTATCAATCTCTGCTTAAAGTGGAATAAAATGCTGACATAACATTTAATAAACATGCGTTTGCCTACTTTTTATTACCCATACAGTTATCATATTTGCTTTTGTGCACAACTAATATTGCCTGTTTACAAAGTACAAGGTCCCAGAGTACAGTCTATCTGCTCTGAATGCTGCCATTGCATTTCATTAATAGATTTTAAGATTTAAATACAGCAGCTATCTGGTGATCATTTTTTATGTACCTCTGCTTGTTAGCTCCGTGTAGTTCTGTTTCAGCTTGTGGCTGGCAGTAACTAATTGTATCAACTGAGGAATGTAAACAGATAATGTTATCTCCTTTTCAGATGCGGAATGAAGTGCTGTGTTTAACTGTTTTAATGCTATTCTGCTGCAATTCTTTTTCTGGTAGTATATTTAAGGCTGTAAATAATCTTTTAGAGCAGGGGTCCCCAAACGTTTTGGGTCGAGGGCCGGGTCAACATACTTCAGACTGCTGAGGGGGCCGGAGTATACAGAAAATGATGTAGAAGTCTTTGCGGGCCAGACGGTAAAGCATGCCCAGGTGACAACCTGCAGTCCAATTGGAATTGAATTTGATTGGAAACCAGTGAATAACTGCTTTCGGACTTCCATGTGGTGCCAGAACTGCTATTCTATATGCGGACCACCAGTATTTAAAGATGTAGCTGACCATATCTACAGTATAAGTAATACATTTTGTGCATGGGGGGGCCGGTAAAAAAGCCTCAGGGGGCCACATACAGCCTGCAGGCCTTAGTTTGAGGACAACTGTTTTAGAGCAAAGAAGAAATGCTGAGTGTCAGACCATTTTAAGCATCCCGATTTCATCACACTATTCTTAATTCCTTTTCTTTAATTACAGTTTTCTGTTCCTTCAGTAAAACAAAGCAACTTCAATGTTTATCCTCTGCAGACTGTCATAAGTGTAAGCCACCTCTTTTCTTTTATCTGTAGTGTACAGTATTTTAACTAAGTTTTACAGTCAGCTGGGTGCCTCTTACCCTTTTGTCCAAAGGCAGCAAGACATTGGTCTCTACATGTAGCATTCAGGACGAGACAACGGGATCTACCGCAACATATACGCACACAAAGGGAAAAGCAGTGCTGGGCCGAAATTACGCATTAGCGTAATTACGCATCGTAATTCACTACAAATGCACCATAAGCATTACGTGTAAGGTTACGGTATTACACGTAATTAATTACGCGTAGACCGTAGGTTACGTTATTATGCGTAACAAATTACGCGTAAGACAGTAAACTCCTATTGAAATTACACAGTCTGCCGTAATCGCGTAATATTACGCTCCCGTATAATATAAAAAAGCCGCCGACTTTAAGGGTTAATAGCAAAGCCCCCTTAAATGCTAAGGGCCTCAAATTTGGAGAATATATTAAGGAGATCAGAAGGAATAAGAGGAAAAATTTTTTTTTTCAAAAAGACCTTATAGTTTTTGAGAAAATCGATGTTAAAGTTTCAAAGGAAAAATATATACATTTAAAAACCCGCCAACTTTAACGGTTAATAGCAAAGCCTGCTTAAAATTTAGGAACACCAAATTCCCAGGGTATATTAAGGGGATCAGTGGGAACAAGAGGAAAATTTTTTTTTTCAAAAAGACCTTATAGTTTTTGAGAAAATCGATTTTTAAGTTTCAAGGGCAAAAATGTCTTTTAAATGCGGAAATGTCAGGTTTTTTTGCACAGGTAACAATAGTGTATTATTTTCATAGATTCCCCCAAGTGGGAAGAGTTTTACTTACTTCGTTCTGAGTGTGGGAAATATAAAAAAAAACGACGTGGGGTCCCCCCTCCCAGACCTCTTTAACCCCTTGTCCCCCATGCAGGCTGGGATAGCCAGAATGCGGAGCACCGGCCGCGTGGGGCTCCGCACCCTGACTATACCAGCCCGCATGGTCCATGGATTGGGGGGTCTCGGAAGGGGAGGGGCAGCCAAGCTTTCCCCTCCCCCTCCGAGCCCTTGTCCAATCCAAGGACAAGGGGCTCTTCTCCACCTCCGATGGGCGGTGGAGGTGGAGGCCGCGATTTCCTGGGGGGGGGGTTCATGGTGGCATCTGGGAGTCCCCTTTAAAAAGGGGTCCCCCAGATGCCCACCCCCCCTCCCAGAAAAAATGAGTATAGGGGTACTTGTACCTCTTACCCATTTCCTTTAAGAGTTAAAAGTAAATAAACACACAAACACTTAGAAAAAGTATTTTAATTGAACAAAAAACATAACCACGAAAAAAGTCCTTTAATATTCTTAATGAACCATTAATACTTACCTGTCCCTTTAAATAAATGATCCCTCGCAATATCCTCGGAAATGTTCTATCAGTTACAATGTAACAAAGTTATTACAATGTAACAACTTTGTTACATTGTAACTACGCCGCACCCGACGTCACTCGCCGCTCAGCCGCCACATACACTTACGCGTCCATGCAGGACGCTAAGTCCCCGCCGGCTCCCGCCGTCCACCCCGCCCACATCTGTCACCCACATGTCACCCACATGTGGGTGATATGTGGGTGACATGTGGGAGAGGCGGGGAGGGCAGCGGAGCCGGCGGAACTTAGAGTCCTGCACGGACCCGACAGAGCTCTGAGCTATATAGCTCAGAGCTCTCTAAGCATCTTTGTATTTGGGCTCCAAGGAGCCCAATTGGTCCTTAGCAGACCAATAGGGTTCCTTCAAATCAGAAGGAACCCCATTGGTCTGCTAAGGACCAATGGGGCTCCTTGGAGCCAAAATACAAAGATGCTTTAGAGAGCTCTGAGCTATATAGTTCAGAGCTCTGTCGGGTCCGTGCAGGACTCTAAGTTCCGCCGGCTCCGCTGCCCTCCCCGCCTCTCCCACATGGCACCCACAGATGTGGGCGGGGTGGACGGCGGGAGCCGGCGGGGACTTAGCGTCCTGCACGGACGCGTAAGTGTATGCGGCGGCTGAGCGGCGAGTGACGTCGGGTGCGGCGTAGTTACAATGTAACAAAGTTGTTACATTGTAATAACTTAGTTACATTGTAACTGATAGAACATTTCCGAGGATATTGCGAGGGATCATTTATTTAAAGGGACAGGTAAGTATTAATGGTTAATTAAGAATATTAAAGGACTTTTTTCGTGGGTTATGTTTTTTGTTCAATTAAAATACTTTTTCTAAGTGTTTGTATGTTTATTTACTTTTAACTCTTAAAGGAAATGGGTAAGAGGTACAAGTACCCCTATACTCATTTCTCCTGGGAGGGGGGGTGGGCATCTGGGGGACCCCTTTTTAAAGGGGACTCCCAGATGCCACCATGAACCCCCCCCCCCCCCAGGAAATCGCGGCCTCCACCTCCACCGCCCATCGGAGGTGGAGAAGAGCCCCTTGTCCTTGGATTGGACAAGGGCTCGGAGGGGGAGGGGAAAGCTTGGCTGCCCCTCCCCTTCCGAGACCCCCCAATCCATGGACCATGCGGGCTGGTATAGTCAGGGTGCGGAGCCCCACGCGGCCGGTGCTCCGCATTCTGGCTATCCCAGCCTGCATGGGGGACAAGGGGTTAAAGAGGTCTGGGAGGGGGGACCCCACGTCGTTTTTTTTTATATTTCCCACACTCAGAACGAAGTAAGTAAAACTCTTCCCACTTGGGGGAATCTATGAAAATAATACACTATTGTTACCTGTGCAAAAAAAACTGACATTTTCCGCATTTAAAAGACATTTTTGCCCTTGAAACTTAAAAATCGATTTTCTTAAAAACCATAAGGTCTTTTTGAAAAAAAAATGTTTCCTCTTATTCCCACTGATCCCCTTAATATACCCTGGGAATTTGGTGTTCCTAAATTTTAAGCAGGCTTTGCTATTTACCGTTAAAGTCGGCGGGTTTTTAAATGTATATATTTTTCCTTTGAAACTTTAACATCGATTTTCTCAAAAACTATAAGGTCTTTTTGAAAAAAATTTTTTTCCTCTTATTCCTTCTGATCTCCTTAATATATTCTCCAAATGTGAGGCTCTCAGCAATTAAGGGGGCTTTGCTATTAACCCTTAAAGTCGGCGGCTACCTAACATTGATCCATGCGTCAATTTTTCCGCTTGGGAGCATTGCCTTACGCATTTGCTAGTAGGAAATTATGCGTAAGGCAATAACGTAGCAACCTGCATTACGGTATTCTTACGCGTAATTGCGTAAGGGCCATGCGTAATTACATACATGAGCCGTAGATAAATGTCTACGCCGTAAGCGTAATTCCGTAATGCGTAATAGCGTAAAATTACGCGTAATGATTCGTAAGCATAGATTTTTCCATTACGAGCAGCACTGGGGAAAAGCGAACAAAATAAATAAAAAACACTTTTGTTTATTTGAATGCAATGGCGGTTGATCCCTTTTGGATGACACTTTCACCGCCTGCTGAAAATGCTTCATGTTCATTCTGGATCAGGGACTCATAAAATATGACAGAAGGAAGATCAGCACGTCAATGAGGTCAGTAGCAATGCAACTACAATGTGCCCCTTCATATTCCTCTTACTCCAAAGTTCCTTTAACTTTTTGCGGACCGACGCAGTAGAAATCTACGTCGGGCGGGTGGCGCTGCGGTTCTGACCGGATGTAAACTCTACGTCCCATTCACCGCGCATCCCCACCCATTACCGCCGCTCGGCGCTTTCTACCCACCGCAATTAGCTCGCCCTGCCGCCTCTATGATGGCAGAGCACTGTGAGCCGGGCAGGAGCCGTTTTCATTGGCTGCTGGCCCTGTCATTACTGTAAACCAATCCCATTGGCTTACATTGAGTGACAGGGTCAGGAGCCAATGAAAGCGGCTCCTGACCGACGCACAGTGCTCTGCCATCATAGAGACGGCAGAGAGAGCAGCCTGCGGCGGGGACAGAACGGCGTGACCGGCGGGAGCGGCAGATTTTTGCGGCGATTCGTCGGGATGCGGCGTTTTAGTGTACCAACAGACTCCAGTCCTTAAGGGGGCAGAGGCTGCTGGTACCAAAGTGGTTGAAGAGGAACTGTGACTAAGGATTAAACTTCATACCAAACAGTAGCTGATATCCCCTTTCCTATGAGAACTTTTATCTTTTCTCGAATAGATAATTGGGGCGGTCTTTATAGCTCCTGGGTCCTGACAGCAAGGGAAACCTTGTTACATTGTGGGAAATAATAGTTGTTTCCAACTGCTAAGCAACCAATATCTCCCTCTGTGCATATGCATATCTACAAAAAAACAACCTTTTAGCCTATCACATTGTTAGGGGGTGTAGTAATAGATAATTGCAGTTGGTGTTTTTTTTCCATGTCTGCCAGTAGTAAAGATGATTACTTGCAGGATGATTGTGGATCAAACAATATGAACAAATTACATGGCGAATATCAATCATTTCTTGATCTCTCATTTATTCTCACTTTGCAGTGTATCGATTTTTGCCCCCTTTTAGCTACAGTTCCTTTTTAACCTTTTAACAGCTCCACCGTCGATTTTAGCTGGCTCACAAGATAATGCAGGGCAGGGCATCCGCAGCCAGATAAAATCGTTTTGCTGCCTAATGCAGCCATGCAGAGCAGCACAGGGAGCTGCCTGTCACAGTAGCTGGATCAGCTTCTCCTCTTCATCCACCCACGGCTCTACACTCCCGACATCCTCTTCTGAGTCCCTATCACATGTTATGACATGTGATCGGAACTCAGAGGATACTGTCAGCTTTGCAACACTGCTCGGTGGTGGAAGAGGGGTGGCAGAAGAGACTCTTCCATCAACCCTCTTCCACCACCGGGCGGCGCCAAACTGCAGAAAGAAATTTGTCTCTGCGATGCACATATAGTTTTACTATATGTGGCTGCTAAAGGCTTAAAATATCGGCCACATTCTTCTGTCTAAAGATGGCCACATATGATACAATAAAATCATCCGATTTTACGGCAATTCGATAAAAAAGATAATATTTCCTGAAAAGTCGAAAGTTTTTTTTTTATTCGAGCAAAAAATCAGATCAGATTTCCCATTTTTATTCGATAAAAGTTGAACAGGTGGATTTTTCTTATCAATTTTTATGAAAATTGTACGGTGTGTGGTAGATTGTCAATTTATTAATACTGTATATACACCCAAGCACATTTCTCAGTTTCCAATCATTTTTATCATAACTGAGGAAAAATTTAACATAGGTGTGTAGTACACTGGTCATATTTTTGAAATATTACAATCAGCCAGAAAAAAATTGCTTGCAGTTCTTGAATTGAACAGATATTTTAAAAAATTGTATGGTGTGTGGCCACCTTTAAAGTGAACCAGAGATGAAGCACCCTTATTCATTTTACCATATATATCAGTGGGAACATTAGAGAAAACGCCTACCCTGCTCTCTGTTTCATTCTTCAGTCTGGTTTTGCTCAGGAATCATTATAGCTGAGTCTGCCTTCTCTGATGTATTTTCAAGCCTAAGCCTGCCCCCTTCTGGCTCTGCTATAATGACTCAGCTATAATGATTCCTAAGCAAAGCCAGACTGAATGTTCAGTCAGGGATTTTATCAGGGCTGATAACAAGCAGGCTAAGCAGTGAAGGATAAAACAGAGAGCAGGGTAGGTGTTTTCTCTAATGTTCCCACTGATATATATGGTAAAATACATGAGGGTGCTTAGTCTCTGGTTCACTTTAAGCAGCCCTGCTATATTGACGCTACAGAGAAAAGGAAAATTAGCTTTGCTGCTTAGCACAGAAGCACGCGATATATACGATATATATATATATATATATATATATATATATATATATATATATATATATATATATATATATATATTTGTGATAGGAGGTGTTACTTTAACCTATACATATACAGTATTTTATAATTGTTATAAATAGAAGTGTCTATTTCACCAAATAGTTAAAGAAGAAAATCATTTTGATTTTATTCCCCGTGTGTCATGCTGGCATGATTCTGTGAAAGAAATAAATGGGGTGAAATGATGATGTAAATCTCCCTCTTCGATAGTGTGGGCACAGCCACTGCCCAGCCTCGGAAACATTCACATGAGAAAAATGTCTCAAACTATTCCATCCGTCTGAGAGATTTCCCAGCTTAATTGACTTTGCTTAGTGTTCCCATCACAAGATCTAGCTTGTAGCATGGAATCACAGATACTAAAATCTGGGAACTTCTGAAGATAAAAACAAGCCAGGAATGAATTGTGAAGTATGAAATGCCTGCCACTTAAGTCATTTGAGTGGCATGTATAAAAACTTTGCTGCTTCGGTGGAGATGAACCGTAGAGCGAGCGGCTGCTAATTATTTCTATCGTTTTCATTTTGGTGTCGTATCTGTAGATAAGAGATGCAGGTGATAAAAATATGGGAAATATTTAAAAATGGACACCAGTGCAGAAATAGGATGATAGCCATTAGTCCGACTGTTCTTAAAGGGAACCTAAACTGAGGAGGACATGGATTTTTCTTTTTCAAATAATACCAGTTGCCTGACTCTCCTGCTGATCCTGTGTCTCTAATACTTTCAGCCACAGCCCCGGAACAAGCATGCAGATCAGGTGCTCTGACTGAAGTCAGACTGGATTAGCTGCATGCTTGTTTCAGGTGTGTGATTCAGCCACTACTGCAGCCAAAGAGATCAGCAGGACTGACAAGCAACTGGTATTATTTAAAAAGAAACTTCCATATCCCTCTCAGTTTAGGCTCCCTTTAAAGAAACTCTGAAGTCTCCAAAAAAACACGTTTTTACTTAAGTAACTTCATTAGCACTAATGCCCTGCCTGAAACGCTGCATCACCGCGGCTGAAATCGCTATTAAACCCCTTGAAATCCCTGGGGGAGAGATTTGGGCAGCGCTTCCTAGAGCTGTGGGCAGTAGCTCTGCCTCTACTCCCGTCAATCGACGCTGATCGCCACCTCTTCCCACCCCTCTCAGTCTTCATTCACTGCGAGGGGCGAGGAGAGGCGGCAATTAGCGCTGATTGATGAGAATGGAGTCAGAGCTACAGCCCAAAGTTCTGCCTCCCCCAATGGCAAAATCCACGACTTTGAAAGTCGGAGATTTTTGCCCTGGGACTTGGGGGGGTGGGGGGGTTAATAGCGATTTCAGCTGCGGGGATGTGGCGTTTTAGGTAGGGCATTAGTGCTAATGAAGTTAGTTAAGTAAAAACTGGGCTTTCTCGAGACTTCAGAGTCTCTTCAAGCATTGTCAGTCACTCAAGTCAAAATAAGTTTTTAAGGTATTGGTTTTTCCAAGTTATGCCACATTTACAGGATATATATTTATTTTAAAAATTAATATACTACCATGAACACATTTGTTGGTACCCTTGTAGCTTATTGAAAATTGTGCTTCATACCTCATGAAAAATGATTAAATGAAAGAGCAATATACACCTCAGAGCCAGGTTAAGACCAAACAGGGTCCCAGGCAGAGCTCTGTATTTGGGACCCCTCCCACCTTTAAGTTTGTTAAAGACAATGTAGAATTGCTATTTTATGTGGGTGTTTTTTGTCTTTTATGTTTTCTATGTATATTTTTATCACATGTATTTGTGCATGTACAGGAAGTGGTAACTAGACGGGGCTTTTTGCCTTGCTAACTGCTGGATAAGGGATTTTCCTTTCTATGCCCTCTTTATGGGTGGTTTGGACCAGCCTTCTTCTTTGCTATTTCCTTTTTAAGTCAGATGATTGGCCTATGTATAATGGCTATGACTAAGGACCAGTGAGGTCTGAAACATGTCAGCTATGTGTGATGGTGCTGTGATCGGATACATGTGAATACTCTGTTTGATGTCTGCATTTCTGCTCCTCGACTAACACTGGACCCATGTATGTATTATACATTACCTGACCCGTGTCAGCCTCCGCTCAGTGTCTGTAACCTCCGGGCGGCCTCCGTACACACCACTTGTGCATAGCGTCTAACGTTGGCGCGTAGCGTCTGATGTCAGACGCTATGCACCAGTGGCATGTACAGAGGCTGCACGGAGGTTATGGACACCGTATTGAAGGCTGACACAGAGCAGGTAATGTATAAATGCACACACGGGGGGGGCATATTTATACATTAGGGGGTTAGCGGCGGGGCAGACGCGGCGGGCTCAGCCGATTCCCTTAAGATTTCATGCTGAAATTGGACGGGAATCGGCCTGCAGTATATGGGCAGCTTCGACAAACAGACAAATGTATCTCTAATCAGATTCAACTAGAGATAAATGTGTCTCTTTGCCGAATCTGCCCATAATCTCCTGATGTATGGGCACCTTGATATATGACTCTATAGGCTCAATGATATCACACAATTGTACTCCCTTTGAAATGTAAAAAGACTTCCTCAGTGAACTCTGGCAGCATTTGTCACTGCAGGTAAACACACATGATAATCAACCTATCTCTCAGCCAGAGAGCACAACAGACAGAAATGCTGCTCTCTGGCTGAGAGAGAGGTTGATTATTGTGTGTGTTTACCTGTAGTAACACATGCTGCCAGAGTTTACAGAGAAAGTCTTTTTACAGTTCAAAGGGGGTACAACTGTGTGACACATTGAGCCTACAGAATCATATAGAGGTCTGTGTGTGATTCAAAACTTGTTATTATTATATTGTTCTGATCCAGTTCTGTATAAGGGCTCGTTCCCACTGTTGCGACGCGATTTCGGCCGCATTCCGACGCTTGTAAAAACGCATGCGGATGCGTTTCCACATGCGTTTTTACCCGCGATTTCGCGTGCGATTTCGCATGGCAGGGTGCCATGCGAAATTAACCATGACACTGCCAGGGCAAAATAAAATTGGAAAAGGTGCGAAATCGCACGCGAAATCGTGGGTAAAAACGCATGTAAAAACCGCATGCGTTTTTACTATTAAATACATTAGCGGCGATTCGCACGGATTCCCGACGCAGGCGAAATCGTTGCCTCTTTTGTGCGTTTTTTCTCCGCAACAAAAAACGCACAACGCCACCGCAGGAGTGGAAACAGCCCCATCCACTCACATTACATGTGCGAATCCGCATGCATTGGAGGCATGCGGATTCGCGATAGTGGGAACGAGCCCTCAGGCCTCTTGGACACTACATGCGATTCCGGTTTTTTATAAGATCTGATTTTTGATTCCGATAAAAAAAAAAAAACATAACAGCATGCAATACTTTTTTTTATCTGAATAAAAAATCAGATCGTATAAAAAAATCGGAATCGCTTGTAGTGTGCAAAAGGCATAATGCCTGAAGAAGAATCAAAATGTTTCGAAAGCTTGCAATAAACCATGTACAGTGAGTCATTAAAGGTATCACCAGAATCAACGTTTGTCTCCCAGATGGTAGTACTAAGTAATGTCTGCCACTAGCAGGGGCATTACTAAAATCCACTGGGCCCCCTGCGAAACTTTGGATGGGGCCCACCCCCACGTCCAACACCCCCCTCCCCCCAAAACAGAAAGCAGGCAGGCACCTCCCTCTCCAAAAACAGATGGTAATTAGGCAGAAGGCAGACAGCCCCTCCCCCTCCCCAAAGACAGGCACCCCCCCCAGTCCCAAAACAGAAATCTGTCTGGTCCCCCCCCTCACCCAAAAAAGAGAAAAAAGATACATTTCAGACACATGAAGTGCAATGAATGCTCACGTCTCATCCTCATCCCCATCCTCCAAAAACAGGAATCAGCTGGATTTATATATATATATATATATATATATATATATATATATATATATATATATATATATATATATATATATATACCAATAACTCTCTCCAGCCCTGTCCCTCTAATCGGGCTCACCCAGACACAGCCGTAGCTGCAGTCAGGCTGTGTCACAACAATAGTGACAGTCTCCCTCTTCCTGGCCTTAGCGTCTTCCTGCTTGCTTGAGGGGGTGGGTTGGGCCAGATAAGGAAACAAGACTAAAGGTCCGTACACACGCCGGACTGGAGGCAACGACGGGTCCTTAAGGCTGGTAAGAAATCTGCCAGCTGCCGTCCAGGTCCTAGTGCCCGCCGGACGAAAGAAAAGAAAAAAAGACTTTTTTTCCGCGGCGGCCCGCTTGTTAATGCATACGAGCAGGCAGCGGGGGCCCCAGAGTTGCTAGGCCTGGGCTCCTTTAGACTTCCAGGCCTCCCTGTGGCTGCTTCCCCTGCAGGGGTGATTGTTACGCCCCTGGCCACTAGATAGTATTATTAGGCAGCCAGGTGTGCTTTGAGACAGTATTGAGCAGCTAGATGTACCTCCAGTTAGGAGTATTAGGGAGCCCTGTAAGCCCATAGATATTAGTATTCAGAGCCGGGACAAGGTCCTCCAGCACCCAAGGCTGAGACACCAAAGTGCACCCCTACATCACTCCCACCCCAGTCATCACACACTGATTGCTATCAGACTAAGAGGTGCCCCAGGACCCTCAACCCCCTCCAAAATCTTAATCTCTAGTTGTCTGGCTTGCAGTCACTGTCATGTATCCCTTTTTCTTAATTTTCTCTGCTACAAACACAATAGGGGAATGAATAGCTGAGTGAGTTGTGCGCCCCCTCCTACACTGTGCCCTGAGGCTGAAGCCTTTCTCGCCTCTGCCGCGGCCCGGACCTGTTAGTATTAGTATTACGGAGTATCGATGCCTATTGCCTACTTGCCACTAGCTGTCCCTAGCTGTTACTTCTTTATTGCAGAGGAGGAGGCCAGACTGGACAGGCACAGGTGTCAACATGTCAGGCAGAGACCAAACACAGCAGTCTGTGTGTCTTCTGCCATGCACGCTGAGCTGACTTCTGTATGTTGTAGCACATCCCAGGTCTGCCTGAAGTTACCTCTTCGTTTAACAGAGGGGCAGCACAGGCAACTGTCAGAAGTGGGGGAATGTTGTTTGAGCAAATACTACAAAACTGGAGTTTTCTTTGGCAAGTATCATCAGTTCTTTGTCCACAAATGAAAAATGAAGTTTTTTGGATGATCCATAGGCTTCCCAGACCCTCATAGAGCCCATTGTTCTAGTGCAGGATCCTTCTTCATCTTTTCTAAATAAGTAGCAGCAGATTCTTGACTGTTATCTTAGTTAAACCCCTATAATTAATTCAGGCCCATAGACCACCATCCTTCTTTTCAACAAAGGAGAAGCCAACTTCAGCTGGAAAAGAAAAGGGTGAATTAACTCTTTCTCCAAGTTCTTGTTAATATAATATTTCATTGCCAGGTTTTCAGACAGTATATAAATTTCCTTGAGCTGACATGGTACCAGGCAGGAGATCCATAGGACAATCCTACGATCTATGACCTCAGTACTTGAGGGGAAAAGTGCTGGAGTGGAAAAAACATCAGCATATTTCCCATAGATTCCTGACAATTTTTCTGCAACCAAAGTAACCTTGTGTAGAGGAGGTAATTTAAGGCAATGTTGGCAAGAAGCTGACCAACCAATGAGTTGCTGAGATTGTAAGAAAGCATTTTAACAAAAATAATTGTATCACTCCTGTGTGCATTGCAGCAACCTTTGCATTGCATTACTATGGAAGCTCAGAAAATGATTGTAATTTTCATACTACAGGAAGATTCCTGGTCTGGTTCTCTGGACTACCCCACGGTAACTAAGCCCTCTCTTCTGTAGATGAGTTCTTTAAAGTAATGACGTGATAGTGATTGGACTTTACTATTGGAAAGGAGAGTCATCAATACTGTTTCTGATAAGGCTAGAGCAGCTATGACCAGGGTTTAGACTAAAGACATATCCATAAAAATGGACCTTCACAGCGTCAGATAACCAATAGAGGTACTGGTCCAGGACAGCAGGATCATTCGAATTGATTGAAATTAATCATTGATAGAATTCTTCACCTGGTCTTTACCCTGAGCTAAGCTCCTTATTTTTTTTTGAATGGCAGTGGTAGCAGTGGTAGCAAGATCTGGAATGGAATAGAACACCCTCATGATTTTAAAGAACTCATCTACAGAGGAGACTGCTTGGTTACCCTGGGGTAGCCCAGAGAACCAGACCAGAAGTCTTCCTGTAGTATGGAAATTACAAGGGTCATTTTCTGAGCTTCCATACTAAAGCAATGTGTTGTACTCAAAATAAATCAGGCAGGAGTTTATGAAATTGCTCAACTGGCTCCTTGAGCCAGGGTATTTCTCTTGTAGTGGCAATTTAGGTTCAGAAGCCGAAACAGTAGAAGCAGGACTAGGTTGTCTGGTTTCCTGAGTCATATGCTTTCTTTTTGCAAGGCTACCATACAACCCAAATAGGAGGAGAAGTCCACATGCTCTAGTTCCTTCCCTTCCACTCTGGAGCTACATTTTATTCTCTTTTTTTCTTCCTGTCATCAGTCCTGAATTGGTTAACCTTTCCACTGAGTTTTCTCACACGAAATGTTTTTGCACATTACCAGTAAACACCTTTTAGTTTACACAAATTAATGCAAACTCTGATTTATTTTCTTACCATTTTTCAGACTTTTTCACCAGTTAGGTACTGCCAAGTTATTTTGTAAATAATAGTAAGATATAAATAATTTAGCCTTGTGCTGCTTTATTCCAGTGTTACGTGGAGTGCATTAACCATACCCCCACATCTGCAATGTCTTCAAAATCCTGCTTTTTCTTTCTGACCTTAATATGACTTATCATAGAATGATCCTAGAGAAGACCTTACTTGTTACAAAAAAAGAAATAAAATAAATAAAAAGTTTGTTCTCACCAATTGTTACAATCTGTCATATTCTCCTTGTTCGAAATACAATATTTAAGAATTAGCCCTTTTTTCATTCAAAAGGCATACCGTTTTCAATTCAGAGCTTTTCAAAGAAGGGTTTTATGGTATTAACTGAGGTCTCATAGTCTACCTTAAGCGTATCAAGAGTTCTATTATCTTCTCCAGGGGCTATCCCATGGAACATGGCAATACCTATGAACCACACAGTTCACTTTTTTTGGTACATATATAACATTTCTGAAAAATTTGAAATAAATACTACAGTTGCCAACCTAGTGAATATGCTGTTGTGTGATACTACGTAGATGGCCAGGTTTTCATGAGAGTCTAGGTTTTGTCTCATTGTTTTGTATAGTGACTAGTCTAGGTTAAAGGGAATATAACATTTCTAAAAACATTTGTTTTAATAGTTTTTAGGTTTTGTTTACGCAAAAAAAGACAGAAGAAGAAATTCGCTTTAGGAGCATCTGAAATCTTAACTCTCTTTATAGACTTAATTGACAGTTCTGTAGATAAAAATTGCATTCCGCTATACTACTATAAGTAAACAACTCTGCAACATTACAGTAACTAAGTTTATAGCACTACAAACCACCAAACCTTAGTTGCAAAACACTATAGTCAAAAATGGGACTCCAAGCAGTGCAGAAACCAGTGTTGCTTGCGAATTTTCGCCAAAGTCACTTTCGCTTTCGCTGAATTTTCGCGAAAATAATGACTATTTTCGCTTCAAAAGGCGACTAAAGTCTGTTTTTTCGCGTTAAATATCTAAGCCCCCTTACAAGCTAGAATCACCAAATGTTCAGGGTATATTAAGGAAATATGTGGGTACAAGAGGAAAAATTTTTTTGCAAAAAGACCTTATAGTTTTTGAGAAAATCGATTTTAAAGTTTCAAAGGAAAAAAGTTTACATTTAAATGTAGTAAATGACAGTTACTGTAGCAAACCTAGCGGTAGTGTAAATTTAGTAATATCAAAAGAAAGGGCCAAGTGCAAAGGGCTAAGTGCAAGTGCCATGGGCCAAGTGCAAACGTGCAAAGGGCCAAGGGCCAGCGCAAGAGGGCCAAGTGCCAGCGCAAAGGGCCAAGTGCCAGCTGCCAGCGCAAAGGGCCAAGTGCCAGCACAAAGGGCCAAGTGCAAGCGCAAAGGTGCCAAGTGCCAAGAGCAAGTGCAAAGGGCCAAGTGCCAAGTGCAACCGCAAAGGGCCAAGTGCCAGCACAAAGGGCCAAGGGCCAAGTGCAAGCGCAAAGGGCCAAGGGCCAAGTGCAAGCACAAAGGGCCAAGTGCCAAGTGCAAGCACAAAGGGCCAAGTGCCAAGTGCAAGCACAAAGGGCCAAGTACCAAGCACAAGCACAAAGGGCCAAGTGCAAGCGCCAAGGTCAAAGTGCAAAGGACCAAGTGCAAAGGGCTAAGTGCAAAGGCCCATGCAAAGGGCCATGCAAAGTGCAAAGGGCTATAACTATAAAGTGCAAGACCTTATAGTTTTTGAGAAAATCGATTTAAAGTTTCAAAGGAAAAATGTTTACATTTAAATGCAGTAAATGACAGTTACTGTAGCAAACCTAGCGGTAGTGTAAATTTAGTAATATCAAAAGAAAGGGCCAAGTGCAAAGGGCCAAGTGCAAGTGCCATGGGCCAAGTGCCAAGTGCAAACTGCCAGCGCAAAGGGCCAAGTGCCAGCGCAAAGAGCCAAGTGCCAGCGCAAAGGGCCAAGTGCCAGCGCAAAGGGCCAAGTGCCAGCTGCAAAGGGCCATGCAAAATGCAAAATGCCAAGTGCAAAGGGCCAAGTGGAAGCGAAAAGGGCCAAGCGCAAAGGGCCAAGTGCAAAGGGCCAAGTGCAAGCGCAAAGGGCTAAGTGCAAAGGGCCATGCAAAGTGCAAAGGGCCATGCAAAGTGCAAAGGGCCATGCAAAGTGCCAAGTGCAAAGTGCACTTTGCATTTAACACTTTGCACTTGGCACTTTGCACTTGGCACTTTGCATTTGACACTTTGCATTTGACACTTTGCACTTGGCACTTTGATTTGACACTTTGCACTTTGCACTTGACATTTTGCACTTGGCACTTTGCATTTGACACTTTGCACTTTGCACTTTGCATTTAACACTTTGCACTTTGCACTTTGCATTTGACACTTGGCCCTTTGCACTTGGCCCTTTCATTTGATATTAGTAAATTTACACTACCGCTAGGTTTGCTACAGTAACTGTCATTTACTGCATTTAAATGTAAACTTTTTTCCTTTGAAACTTTAAAATCGATTGTCTCAAAAACTATAAGGTCTTTTTGCAAAAAATTTTTTTCCTCTTGTACCCACATATCTCCTTAATATACCCTGAAAATTTGGTGATTCTAGCTTGTAAGGGGGCTTAGATATTTAACGCAAAAAAAACTTTAGGCGAAAAATAATGCGAAAATATTCGGCGAATTTTCGCCTTCCGAAACGAAAATAGTCATTATTTTCACGAAAATTCGGCGAAAAGAATATTTGCATTTTCGCTCATCACATATGGAAAGATGCATACCATTTTGAAGCTCTCTTTCTCCTCTTTCCAACGATATATATAAACCGCCGCCCTAATTTTATAGCTGAATTTCACACACTTTTTGACATTTTGATATTCTTTTGGTGCAATTTGAGACTTTTATATTTTATTCAAATTTTGTTTAAGCAGTAAAGCAGTTTTTTCCTTTATAATTATTTTCACTTATTATTTAATTTTTGTTTCGCAAAGTTATACATTTTAATAAAGTACAGCATAACTGTCATTTTACATTGGAAATGTTCATTATGTCTGGAAGATATACTGTTAGAGCTAATTTATCTTGTTTTCTTCTGTTTAAATACTTCCTTAATTTCTGTCTTCTGAGCCAATGATTTACAGTCTGTAAAGCTGATAATTCCAGCTAGCTGGCATTATTTTTCTTTTATTTTAAATACTTTGCTTTATAGTAAGTCCTCTTGGTGAATTGTTATTAGGGTGCACAAAATGTTGACATGCTATGTGGTTGGGGCCGGATGCACTAAACTCCAGTTGAGTTGCTGTGCACAGGGAGGGCGTGGCAATTGTACCATTACTAGCGCATAGGCAGCACCAGTTGTTAACTCATTTGCCCCACAGCTTTTACCGGGTTTAGTGTATCCGGCCCATGGTAACTCAATCGTTCCAGCTCTTTTACCAGTCATTAGTTGACACTAAGACAGTGATAGGCAAACTTGGCTCTCCAGCTGTTAAAGTGAACCTAAAGCCGATCAAAAAAAATGAGATGAACTCACCTGGGGCTTCCCTCAGCCCCCTGCAGCCGATCGGTGCCCTCGCAGCCCCGCTCTGACGCTCCAGGACCCGCCGGCGACGACTTCCGGTTTCGCCGTCACCGTCCGACAGGCATGGGAACGCGAGTGATTGTTCGCGTTCCCAGCCTGTATCTCGCCCCCTATGCTGCTATTGCGACCTCCAGGCCGCAATAGCAGCATAGGGGGGCGATATACAGGCTGGGAACGCGAACAATCACTCGCGTTCCCATGCCTGTCAGCCGGTGACGGCGAAACTGGAAGTCTTCGCCAGCGGGTCCAGAAGCATCGGGCCGGAGCTACGAGGGCACCGATCGGCTGCAGGGGGCTGAGGGAAGCCCCAGGTGAGTTCATCTCATTTTTTTTGATCGGCTTTAGGTTCGCTTTAAGGAACTACAAGTCACACAATGCATTTGCCTTTATAAACCATGACTGTGGCTAATAGCAAAACATATGTGTTGAAAGTGGTTGCCGTCAAAAGCAACCTACTTTTGTGAGTATAACAATCTGTATCATTTTGTCCATATATCGAGACGTTATTACACAATAGTGGGCTCCCGGTGCCCCTGTGCTTTTTGTCTTTTTGTTTTATCCAGTCCATGACTGTGGCTGCCTGACTCCTGCAGTGCATTGTGGGACTTGTAGTTCCTTAACAGCTGGAGAGCCAAGTTTGCCTATCACTGCACTAGGAGAATGTACATACATATTACTAGTATTACAGCTGCAAGTTCAAGGGGGTTATCTTGACACTCAAAAGAATGCCTGAGAGAAGCAGCTAATCAGTGTTTACACAACAGGTTTAGTAAAAGCTAATTTGTGTCATGCCATGATACGCAGCCCATTCAGTCAATCTAAAATGCTGTTTACTGCAGAATATTATAATTAATAAAGATAACATCAAGGTTGATCAAGACTAACTACAATAACTGATGTGACTAGGTGGTCATTTTATTTGACACACTCCAGGGATTTTCTTCAATAAATATCATCAGAAACATATCACTATGGGCTTATTTGACTTGTTTTATTATACAACAGCACAAAACAAGATTGGTTTATAGAGATACCAGTCAATTCAGTAGGTAGAAAGCCAAAGAAAAAGAGAAACATCAATCTACATTATCCTTTTTGTGAGGAGACTCTTTAAAATTGTTAGTACTAAATCCAATGAATTAATCTAAATAAATAAATAAAGTACAAATAAAAAAACCTTGCACTAAAGTTCCACGATGCATACAGTTGGTAAGATCCCACTACATTCCACCAAACCAGAATTATTTGCATAACATTGACCATCTCTAGCAAATGCAAACAAGCTCTGAAAACGGTGGTCATTTTGGCATGGGAGACCAGGGTTGGAATCCTGGCTAGAATCAGTGCCTATTCAGTAAGAAGTCCTTGGGCAAAACTTCCTAACACTGCAGAGTGGCCCCTTGAGTGCGCCCTTAGGGCTCGTTCACACTAAGGGCAATTTTGCCCTTTTTTCAAGAGCAGGCGATTTTGATAATCGCCTTAAAAACGCTGGTGCAATGATTCCCTATGAGAGAGTTCATATCTGAGCGGTTCGTTTCCGATCCGCTCAGCAAAGTGGTGCCTGTACCTTTTTTGGCCTCACTGGAAGGTATAGGAAAAATGCAAAATGCTCACAAAATCACTTTGTGCAGCGATTGCGTTCGCGTTTTTAAGAATAAATGCATTGTATTTATTCTTTTCCAGGTCAAAGAGTTCACTTCCTGACTTGCGTCAGGGTCCAGGGAGTGAATTAAAAAAATCGCTCTGGAAAAGCGCTTATAAAAGCACTCTTAACAAAAAAGCACCACTCACCCAAGCGCCAAAGATCGAAAAAAAAATTGCATAAAAAAAGCCCATTGCGATTGGAACGCAATGTGAACAAGGCCTTAGTGGCTGTAGCTCTTGAGCGCTTTGAGACCAACAGGAGTAAAGCGCTATAAAATGTTAGGATTAGGAGGATTATTTCAAAATAAAATTTTTGGCATAATTTATTTTTAAACTTTGATTTAAAATGTATTTTACATCGGTTGTGTGTTTACAGTTTCTTAGCTAGTATAGTTTGAAATGCCTTAATGCGTATTTTAGTTTAAATAATTTTTAAAGGATGTCATTGGTGCAAGAAATGAAGGGCATTTTACCCAGCATAGATACAGACAGTAATAAAAAGGATCTAAACTTGTTATTCTGTAAAATTAGACACACACACAAAAAACGCCTTTGGCTCCTGTTCTACTTTAATGTTCTACAATGTAAAATGTTCTCTGATCATCCTGTATTGCATGTATAGACCTTTATACAGCCAAAACTGTGTAGGATGAGCATGATCTCTATCCTGTAACAAATATATTTTTGGCACAAAGATCTCAATCAATAGTGTCTGCGCTCAAGAGAGAAAGAAAAAAAAACCATTTAGGCTTCCAAACAAATGAGATGATTAACTTCAAAACGTGAAGGGAAAATGAAGCCATTTTTATTTTTAGTAGTTCTAAAAATCATTTTACTGCCATTTCTCAGATAAAGAAACAAGCTGTATACCACGTTATTTATAGGGCTTAATTGTTCTTTATAGACAGAGCTTGTGAATGAAGATGCAGTTAGTTTGCTAGTTAGTGCATTTAACAGAAGTTAACAATAATTTATCATCTTAATGTTGAAGAAAAGTGTTTGTTTCTTCAGCAAAATTGCTTCCTTAGACATAATTTCTTTAAATTATGTGGAAGTTCAAAATATGTGCCAAATTAACACTCTTTTTCGTGTATTTTTTTTTCTTTGCACATCTGTTTTCAGATGTGTTAAATTTAAAAGTAGCATACACATAGGCTTCTTAACATTTTTAAAAATAGTAAAAGGCAAATGGGAGAGTGCACCTGTCATTTTATAACTGACAGGTTGATGCAAGGAAGTCAGTAAGGAAGTTTGGTATGCTGTTCAGGTTTAAAAAAAAAAGTGCATTGTGATGTTAATCCCTATGAGTGTATTAAGTGAATTCAACTGGGCTCAGTTACATATGTCTGTTATGAAGGTATAAGTGGTTGTTGCTTGTTTAAGTCAGTAGTCACTTGCAGAGATGGTTTAGTAGCCTGGATGGATGATTGAGGAAGTCATAGACAGTAGGACCGGATTTGTACTTTCCAGTGCCCAAGGTTGCTGCCACCTGTCTGTGCAGTAAAACTTTTCATTTAAGAGTTCTGTTTCTACAACCCTGGCACAGTGGCACTAATCACTGAAGCTTGTGTGTCCCAGGATCATTGTTCTGTGTCCTACAGCAGATGCAGCAGAGCAAGCTGTGACTGTCTTATTGACCACCAGGAAGTAAGAAAAATGCACAGAGCTCTGGAATTCAGGCTGCATACAGCAAAGTAGGGCAGCTTCCGACCAGAAGAAATTATTTACTTTGACATATGGCCTCTTATGTCTGCCAAGTCCTGCCGCTCTTCTGTCCTTTTGCTTTTTCAGTGCCCAAGGCCATGACCTTTGCGGCCTTTCCAGAAATCTGTCCCTAATGGGCAGAAACCAGGATGCAAAGCAGTATGTACAGTATCTCCCTATACATGACCTATATTGTACATCATTGTCCTTTTCTATCATTTAATTCAGTAGAGCTTCCCATACAGATCTTATTATCTTCAGAATCTATACTGATCTGATCTGAGGGTGCCCACTAATGATACAATCTTGATAGTATAATCTTATCACTGCTGTGTACTGTTTATCACCACGGATAGGCTATCTCATGCATATGCTGACCCCCTTAACTTTTGGCGTAAACTATAGGCCAAAAGCTATAACTTGCTGATTGGCCAACCCCCCCAATATGCCACTGGTGACTCCATGCAGAGAGCACATTGGAGCATGCTAACAGGTGCAGAGCGTGCTGCTTCAGCATGCCCTTTCACCGGCTTGAATCCTCTAGTGTCCAGTGCGGCCTATCATGTGACCGAAGTGAGCCTGGAGCTCTGGTGGCCAGTTTGGAAAGCTGCTGGGAACACTAGAGAATGCAAGCTGAAGCGAGCACAGGTAGCTGTACATGCTAAAGCATGCTCCACAGCACACTCTTCATACGGGGACCCCCACACATATCACCTGTGGTATATCCCCCCATGCACAGGCCAACCCTCCTTTCCAACACTTTATACCCAAACTTTGAACAAGTTGAGAAAACATAGAAATAAGTTAATTGGCTACAATGGACACATAACTATGAAATTAGGAATTAGCTTTAGAGCTCCTCGGATGGACAGTGAGTGACAAGACTGTATATTCTATACTGTAATACTGTATATAATAATATCTACTTGCATTCTTCAATAGTATATGGACTTGTAGACTCCAGTTTTCTGCACTCCAGGAGGTTTGTGTGTCAGCCCTTCTCCCATCTTGTGAAAAAGGAGGAGAGGGAATGCAGCCCACAACCTGACAGGTAAATATAACCTATCTCAGAACTACCGCAGCCTCAATTCCCAGATACAGTATTAGCACAGTGTTGGTAAAAAAGGTGTTTCACCACAGTAGTCAGTCAGCATACACCTGCCCAACTTTTTCTCAAAAATGTTCCTGGCATCAAACTCAAAATAAGCATTTATCTTTTTTTGTTTATAAAAGAAAAAAAATTCTTAGGATTGAATTTGGTATCATGTCTTCTATTTTCAGTTAAATATTAAGTCTACATAATTTGCAAATCATCACATTCAGTTTTATTTTTTACAGCATCCCTGCTTTTCTGGAAATGGGGGTGTACCTACAAGTGGTTTGGGGTAGCACTAAGCCTAGATTTACAGTGGTCAGTTACATAACGCACGCGTTATAGTGAGTGTGAACTGCAATAGACGCTGGACATAAGGCCATATCCTATTGCTGAACTCGCCAGCGATAAGCACTGGCGAGTTCTTAATTTAGGTGGTGGGGGCATCGCCTAATTCTATTTAACTTAAGACCTCCCACGCTATCCAATTGACCTTTTCATGTCTCCAGGAAGCGATGCATCTGGGAGTCTCCTTTAATAAGGAGACCCCCAGAGCTCCCCATCAAGTTGCCGCACATCTCTAATACCCCCCACATAGCTGCACTGACATCCCTGTCATTATACATACCGCCGCTAATTTCCCGCCGCCTCTCGCCGCAAGTTCCATTGCGTAATTACAGTATATCTGTCACTGTAATTACTGTGTATCGGAGTCCCTGCAAAGCATCTTTGAATCTGCAGCCGGGCTCCCCATTGGTCCACTGTCAGAGCCATTTCATTGGCTCAGACAATGGACCAATGGGGAGCCCTGGCTGCAGATTCAAAGATGCTTTGCCCGAGCTCCTATGCGCACAGTAATTACAGTGATAGATACACTGTAATTACCGACAGAACTTGCGTCGAGAGCGACAGGAGGTAAATTCCTGTGGGGTGTCTGCACAGCTACATGTGTGTGTGTGTGTGGGGGGGGAGGGGGGGGATTTAGAGATGTGCGGCAACCTGACGGGGAGCTCTGGAGACCCCCAGATGCAGTGGCAGATGATGGCGGCGATGTTCGGCGGGTGTGCGCATGTGTGGGGAGCGAGGCCGTGGTGCTGAAGGACAGCATCACAGGGTAAACCTCACTCCCCATCGCCCGGTAATAGGGAGCATCGCTCAGGCTTTTGCCTGAGTAATGCTCCCTAACGATCGGCCATTGCGTAAAGGAAATGGGCAATAGGATTCACGGATAATCCTCACGCATTGGCAAGGTGATAAGTAGCTCACATCTACAATCACCTAGAATGGGATATGGCCCATAGATTTTAATACAAAGCCTGCATGCAGTGAGTTAGAACAACATGATCAGTTACAACGCAGTACTGTGAACAGCCCCATAGACTTGTATGTGCAGTGAGTTGATATGCAGAATTATTCTGCAACACAACTGACCACTGTGAACTTAGGCTGAGGCTTACCACCAATAAAAAAAATAAATCTAAGTAGGACCTTATGGCAAGGTTCACAGTGGTCAGTTGCATGGAGCATGTGTTATAGTTATATTCACGAGTGTGAACTGCAATGGAGACTGGACATAGACTTTAATACAAAGCCTGCATGTAACGAGTTAGAATAACGTGATCTGTTACAATGCAGGGGTGTGAACATGAACAGCCCCATAGAGTTGTATGGGCAGTGAGTTCACATGCAGAATTATTCTGAAACATAATTGACCACGGTGAACTAAGCCTAATTGAGAAAAACAGCTAGAAGGTCAGTAAATGAAATGTCTGCACACACCCATGATTACTGTTGGTCTTAAAATGACAAACAGCAGGCAGAGCTTCTTGTAAAATGACATACCATACCTATTTTATTTATTTGTTGTATTTATAAAGCGCCAACATATTACGCAGCGCTGGACATTAATTTAGGTTACAGACAATATTTAGGGGTGACAAACAGCAATATGACAATACAGGAATACAAGAAAACCAGATCACACAGCACAGTATGAGTACAAGGTAATGCTTAGTCAGTCACTGGATGGGAGCATGGAGTTAGGCAAGTTAGGTTCACTCAAATGCATAGCATGGGTGCACAGTAATAGAGGTGCATGATCAGGTAGGACACAAAAGGAGTGAGGACCCTGCCCAAAGGCTTACAATCTAGAGGGAGAGGTAAGGACACGAGAGGTAGGGGACCAGAGATCGGCTGGGTTTAGAGCAATTGTGAGGGGTGGTAGGCAAGAGTGAAAAGGTGAGTTTTGAGGGCCTTCTTGAAGGTGTTGAAGGAGGGGGCTGCCCTAATGGGTGGAGGTAGGGAGTTCCATAGTGTCGGAGCGGCTCTTGAGAAGTCTTGGAGGCGTGCATGGGACTGGGTGATGCGGGGGACGGTCAGGCGAAGTTCATTGGAGGAGCGGAGTGAGCGGCTTGGTGTGTATCTCTGAGTAAGATCAGAAATGTAGGTTGGACAGGTTTTGTGGATGGATTTGTAGGTCAGACACAATATCTTGAATCTGATTCTGGACTGGATAGGAAGCCAGTGGAGGGATTCACGGAGGGGAGCCGCCCTGGTGGAGCGATGGGAGGAGTGGATAATTCTGGCAGCCGCATTCATGATGGACTGCAGTGCGGCTATTCGGGTCTTAGGGAGTCCAGACAGAAGGGCATTGCAGTAGTCGAGGCGGGAAATTATGAGGGCATGGATGAGGAGTTTGGTGGTGGCAGGGGTCAGGAAAGGGCGAATCTTACAGATGTTACGAAGGTGGAAGTTGCAGGACTTTGTGAGGTTTTGGATGTGGGGAGTGAAGGAGAGTGCGGAGTCCAGGGTGACACCCAGACAGCGGGCTTGAGAGGTAGGGTGAATAGTAGTGTGGTTAACAGTGACCTGCACATCTGGGAACTCCAGGGATGACCGGGGTGGGAAGATCATAAATTCCGTTTTGTCTAGATTTAGTTTTAGGAACCTAGCGGACATCCAGGAGGAGATGGCAGATAGGCAGGAGGAGACCTTGTCCATGGTAGTGGTGGATATGTCAGGGGTGTGGAGATAGATTTGGGTGTCATCTGCATACAGATGATAGTTAAAACCCATGGAGGAGATAACCTTGCCAATGGAGGATGTGTATAGGGAGAACAGTAGGGGGCCAAGGACCGAGCCTTGGGGGACTCCCACTGAGAGGTGGTTGGGGGTGGACGAGGACTCATTGAAGGAGGTCGTAAAGGATCGGTTGGAGAGGTAGGATGAAAGCCAGGTCAGGGCGAGATCGTGAATGCCCATGGATTGGAGGGACTGGAGGAGTAGGGGATGATCTACTGTATCAAAAGCTGCTGAAAGGTCAAGGAGGAGGAGAATGGTGTATTTACCTTCAGCTTTAGCTAAGGCAAGGTCATTGACCACCTTGGTGAGAGCCGTTTCGGTTGAGTGGGCAGGCCGAAATCCAGATTGCAGTGGGTCTAGTAGTGAGTTGGCATTGAGGTACTGGGTCAGGCGTTTGTGAACCAGACGCTCAAGGAGTTTTGAGGCGAAGGGGAGGAGGGAGATCGGGCGGTAGTTGGAGGGTAGCGAGGGGTCGAGGGAGGGTTTCTTGAGCAGAGGCAGTACAGTGGCCTGCTTGAAGTCTGAGGGGAAGGTGCCTGTGGATAGGGAGAGGTTAAACATGGTAGTGAGGACTGGGGCCAGATCCGTGAAGTGAGGCTGAAGTAGATCAGAAGGGATAGGGTCAAGGGGTGAGGTAGTGGTATGGGAAGTCTGCAGTAGGTGGTTGACCTCCTCAGTGGTAGTAGGAGTGAAGGAGGTGAGGGGAGGATAGGGTGGAGAAGGAGTAGGTTGTGAGCAGGTGGGAGGTGAAGATTGAAGATTGGATATTTCCTGACGGATGGAGACTATTTTGTTGGTGAAGTGGGTGGCTAAATCTGTGGCAGAGAGGGATGAAACAGAAGGTGGGGGGGTGGGTTTAAGCAGGGAGTTGAAGGTGCTAAAAAGACGCCGGGGATTGGAAGCTTGTGCTCCGATGAGCTTGGTAAAGTATTCCTGCTTCGCATGAGCAAGGGCAGTGTGGAACTGCTGCAGGTTAGTCTTGTACTGTAGGAAATCCTGGTTTAGTCGAGTTTTCCGCCATTTTCGTTCAGTGGCGCGTGTTTCCCTCTGGAGGTTGCGAGTATGGGTAGTGCGCCAGGGCTGGGGGTTACCTACTGACGGTTGAATGATCTGTCAGCTTGTGCAACATTGTTTTCATCTACTGTGTATGGCCCATTTAAGTATTGCTTGCAATACATTCTAAACTTTAAAACAAAGCTTAAAGCAGAATATAACCCAGCATTTCAACTTTGCTCTAAAACATTATTTACAGTATATTATATGCAACCAGCATTTTTTTTTTTACTAGACCAGCATTGGAAGGGTTACACAGGGCTTTAAAGTTCCTGGAGATTTCTGCAGACGCATCTGAAGCTGAAATAGATACATTTTGTTTACATAAATGTATCTAAGTGTTGAATGTGACTCATCTCTCTGACTGAGAAGGAGCTTGGAGGACAGCCAAAGAGTGTGTAACATTTATCAATAGATACATATAACTAAATAGAATGTAACAATCTGAACTTCTGCATATCTCTCCACGGAACTTTAAACCTCTGTGTTTAACCCTTCCAATGCTGGTCTAGTAAAAAAAATGCTTTTTGCATATAATATGCTGTAAATAATATTTTAGAGCAAAGTTGAAATGCAGGGTTATATTCCGCTTTAAGAATCACTTATAGTTACATAGTTACATAGTTATTTTGGTTAAAAAAAAGACATATGTCCATCGAGTTCAACCAGTACAAAGTACATCTCCAGCCCGTCCCCCACATACCCCTGTTGATCCAGAGGAAGGCGAAAAAACCCCCACAAGGCATGGTCCAATTAGCCCCAAAAGGGAAAAATTCCTTCCTGACTCCAGATGGCAATCAGATAAAATCCCTAGATCAACATCATTAGGCATAACCTAGTAATTGTAGCCATGGATGTCTTTCAACGCAAGGAAAGCATCTAAGCCCCCTTTAAATGCAGGTATAGAGTTTGCCATAACGACTTCCTGTGGCAATGCATTCCACATCTTAATCACTCTTACTGTAAAGAACCCTTTCCTAAATAAATGGCTAAAACGTTTTTCCTCCATGCACATCTCATGTCCTCTAGTCTTTTGAGAAGGCCTAGGGACAAAAAGCTCATCCGCCAAGCTATTATATTGCCCTCTGATGTATTTATACATGTTAATTAGATCTCCTCTAAGGCGTATTTTCTCTAGACTAAATAAACCCAGTTTATCTAACCTTTCTTGGTAAGCGAGACCTTCCATCCCACGTATCAATTTTGTAGCTCGTCTCTGTACCTGCTCTAAAACTGCAATATCTTTTTTGTAATGTGGTGCCCAGAACTGAATTCCATATTCCAGATGTGGCCTTACTAGAGAGTTAAACAGGGGCAATATTATGCTAGCATCTCGAGTTTTTATTTCCCTTTTAATGCATCCCAAAATTTTGTTTGCTTTAGCTGCAGCGGCTTGGCATTGAGTATGATTATTTAACTTGTTGTCGATGAGTACTCCTAAGTCCTTCTCCAAGTTTGATGTTCCCAACTGTATCCCATTTATTTTGTATGGTGCTAGACCATTGGTACGACCAAAATGCATGACTTTACATTTGTCAACATTGAATTTCATCTGCCATGTATGTGCCCATATAGCCATCCTATCCAGATCCTGTTGCAATATGACACTATCTTCCTGAGAGTTGATGATTCTGCACAATTTTGTATCATCTGCAAAAATAGCAACATTGCTCACTACTGCATCTACTAGGTCATTAATAAATAAATTGAAGAGCACTGGACCCAGTACAGACCCCTGTGGGACCCCACTGCTAACAGTCTCCAATTTTGAGTACGATCCATTGACCACAACTCTTTGTTTTCTGTCCATTAGCCAGTTCCCTATCCATGCACACAAACTCTTCCCCAGTCCTTGCATCCTCAACTTTTGCACCAGACTTCTGTGGGGAACAGTGTCGAAGGCCTTTGCAAAGTCCAAGTATATCACATCTACAGCATTCCCAATATCCATATTAGCATTCACTACCTCATAAAAGCTGAGCATGTTAGTCAAACAGGACCTGTCTTTAGTAAACCCATGTTGATGCTGAGAAATAAGATTATTTTCTACTATGAAGTCATGTATAGTATCTCTTAGTAACCCCTCAAATAGTTTGCATATAACTGATGTTAAGCTTACAGGTCTATAATTTACTGGATCAGATTTTTTGCCCTTCTTAAATAATGGGAAAACGTGGGCTGTACGCCAATCCACTGGGACTCTGCTAGTTGCAAGAGAGTCACAAAAGATAAGATAAAGGGGCTTAGCTATAACTAAACTTAATTCTCTTAGGACCCGAGGATGCATGCCATCCGGGCCAGGTGCCTTGTCTATTTTTAATTTATTTAGTCTTGCCTTTACTTCTTCCTGCGTTAAGTATTTAATATTACAGTTAGAAGATTGAGACTCTTCTGCCTCTGTAATTTGCAACAGTGCTGTTTCCTTTGTGAAGACAGAAGCAAAGAAAGCATTTAATAACTCTGCCTTACCTTGGTCATCCACCATTGAGTTCCCACCCTCATCCTTTAGGATTCCTATACAGTCAACCTTTCTTTTTTTAGAGTTGATGTACTTGTAAAACTTTTTTGGGTTAGATTTGATATCCCTAGCGATTTGATTTTCAGCTTATAAAATTCTAAATGTAATTTTGCCTTCCTAAAACAGAAAGTATTCACGATAATTCAGCTGTAAGTAAGCAACTGTGGTTTCCCATTCCCATGATGCCTCACTTCTGAATATGCAAATCATCTCTTTATGCCCTTAAAAGCAAAGCTGCACATCCAGAACTACTGGTGTAAAGTGAGCCTGTAGCTTATTGTAGCTTATACATTTTACAGAGCCACACCAATCTGGTCCTCATCAGTACATGGTATGGATTGATAGGACTCTATGAGCACTAATGAGTACCAATAAGTCAGAAACAGGCTTTATGTTTGTTGGATTGGTGTGGCTTTGTTCAAAGTATTAGCTGCATGCTCAATATATACCAGCAGCTCTGGATATGCTGCATCGCTTTCAAGGGCATACAAATGTAATTTGCATATTTGGGAGTGATGCATTACAGGAAACCACAGTTGCTCACTTACAGCTAAATTATTGAAAATACCTTCTGTTTTAAGAAGGCACAATTACATTTAGCATTTCTTTTTACTGTTTGGATATTCCTTACAAAAGTCTGGGTATTCCCATAGCTCCCAATTGTTCCTTTTTTAGAGGGGCAGTTTCTCTTTCTTCCCCATTTGTCCCTCTTCAGGACTGATGTTCAGATCTGTGTAAATATACAGCTGGATGCGAAAATTTGGGCAACCTTGTTAATCGTCATGATTTTCCTGTATAAATTGTTGGTTGTTAAGATAAAAAATGTCAGTTAAATATATCATAAAGGAGACACACACAGTGATATTTGAGAAGTGAAGTTTATTGGATTTACAGAAAGTGTGCAATAATTGTTTAACCACTTAGGGCCCGTTCACACTTAAAACCGCAGAACGCCGGCGATTACCGCCGGCGTTCTGCGGGAGTGATTTTCCCGCGATCAGCGCGGAAAAATCACTGGACACTGCGGCGGGTTTGGAGCGATCGCGATTAGCATGCTATGCACGCTAATCACAATTGCAAATCGCGGAACGCTCGTCGCCGGCAAACCGCTGCATGCAGCGCGGTTGCGGTTATCGCTAACCGCAACCGCGGCAGTGAGAACACTGCCACTCGCTACATTGTGTAGCGGTTCTTGCAGAACCGCTAGCGGTTTGCCGTGAGCGGGAATCGTGCGATTCCCGCTCAGGTGTGAATGGGCCCTTAATGTTTACAGTACAGTATATCTACTCCACTGAGGACATCTTGACATCTGAGGACATCTTGTGGCCAAATAGTAAAATTACACCTACATTCATTTATTTTAATAAAGAAACCTACATATAATTTAAAATTAACCCCTTACCTCCCACGCTCTCCCATAAATGACCAAATAAAACTTTTGCATAAAAAAAAAAGACAATAAAAAACAAAAACATACATAGTTACCTTAGGGACTGGACTTTTTTTAATATTATGTCAAGAGGGTATATTACTGTTATTTTTTTTAAATTATAGGCTTGTAAATAGTGATGGACGCAAAACTGAAAAAATGCACCTTTATTTCCAGATGAAATATTGGCGCCATGCATTGTGATGTGGACATAATTTAAATGGTGTAATAACCAGGACAAATGGGCAAATAAAATATGTGGGTGTTAATTATAGTAGCATGTATTTTTTAAAAACTATGATGGCTGAGTGTTATTTAAAAACTTTGATTCGCGTTAAAATGCATTCAGAGAAAATAATTCTTTGCAAAAGGTACACCCCAAAGAAAGCCTAATTAGTGGCGGAAAAAAACAAGATACAGATCATTTTGTTGTGATAAGTAGTGGTAAAGTGGGCAGCATTTCACCAGAAAATAATCACATTGTGTGTAACACTTCACCAGAAAATATTCGCAATGTGGGCATCATTTCACCATAAAATAATAACTATCTGGGCAGAATTTTAGCACAAAATAATCACAGTGTGGGCATCATTTCACCATAAAATAATTGCAATGTGGGCATAATTTCACCATAAAATTATCGCAATGTGGGCAGAATTTCAGCAGAAAATAATCACAATGTGGGCAGCATTTCACCATTAAATAATCACAATGTGGGCCGAATTTCAGCAGAAAATAATCGCAATGTGTGCAGAATTTCACCATAAACTAATCGCAATGTGTGCAGCATTTCAGCAGAAAATAATCGCAATGTGGGCATCATTTCACCATAAAATAGTCGCAATGTGGGCAGAATTTCAGCAGAAAATAATCGCAATGTGGGCAGAATTTAAGCATAAAATAATCACAATGTGGGCAGAATTTCAGCAGAAAATGATCGCAATGTGGGCAGCATTTCAGCAGTAAATAATCATCCCCCTGTTTTTTTACCTTAATGAGGCTCAGCCAGCCTCTTTCCACCCCACGCTGCTTCCTTCTAGTACTGGGGTTGCGTAAAGGCGCAATCAGTTAAATCCAGCTGAGGCTGCAGACAGTCAGAAATCACGGCGTAGTCTGGCGAGGTGGAGGGCAGTGGGAGGCAGCTGTCCTGTAGGGGTACTGTAGCCCATGTGGGGTAAGCGCAGCCCATGTGCTGCAGAAGGAGCAGTGAAGCCCAGGAGAGCAGGCCATCCTGGGGCGCCACCCTCAGCTGGCGCCCTTTTTTCTTGCTACCTTTGAAAGTAAGAAATGTATTAATTTAAAGGACTGGAATAGTGTTTAGAGTCCATGCAAAACACCAGGGGGGGAGTGGTTATGGTAAGGCATCACCAGACTCGTGGTTAGGATTAGGCACCACTGGGGGGGTTAGTGTTAGGCACCAGCTGGGGGAGTGGTTAGGGTTAGGCACCACCTGGGCAGCGGTTAGCGTTAGGCAACACCAGGGGGTGGTTAGGGTAAGGCACCACCAGGGGGGTGGTTAGGATTAAGCACCACTGGGGGGGTTAGGGTTAGGCACCACGGGGGGTTGGTTAGGGTTAGGCACCACTGGGGGGTGGTTAGGGTTAGGCGCCACCAGGGGAGTGATTAGGTTTAGGCGCCATCAGGGAAGGGTTCTGTGTGAGAGTAGGGTTGGGTTAAGCTGTATTGTTGAATTATGTCACAATTTTTAACATTAATATCTTTTCGTTATTATTTCCCACCTGTTTTTACAACGGTATTTATTGTTAACCAAGTTTGACAATGATGTTTATCGTTATCAGATATTGTTATCCACTGGTGCCATGTTGTTATCCTGCTGGCCCCTTTTTTCACTTCACCCTTTTTTCATGCACGCATTTCAAATGTTAGTATGAAATCAAACCAATAATGATAGAAAGGACCAGTGCGGTTTGAATGATAAAATTACATCTTTTGCTTATGAACTCTTTGTGAAATGCGAGACTAGGGGTGTGGCTGGGTGTGGCTAGAGTTGCTATAGGGGCGTGTCTTAAAGTGTCCCTCTTTCGTAACTCAAAAATTTGGGAGGTATGGTAGTCCTTACAAAATAACTGTTGGTGTACACAAATTGTTATGTTTTCTACTGTATCATTACAGCATTTCTTTTCGATCTTTCAGTTTCATGATACGGGGGTTGTATCTCCTGTGGATTGTACAGCTTGTGTCCGTTAAAAATATTAGACATAGTTTTATACCGTTATGCTCCAACACAATGTATCTGTGTGCCATGTGCTAGACACTACAGGAAATGTGTAATGTGTGACTAAGTAAATGTGTTTCAGTTCATGTGTTACTTCTAAGTGCTAAGTGTTCCTGCGGCTCCAGGAAATCAAGAAAGTTTCTATGGCAACATCACATGATTTTCAGAGATGCTTTCAATTCCATCATACCAATGTATAGCACAGCTTCAGGCGACATTGCAGAGTGGAATTTATTTATATATGAAAATGATGCAGGAATGTTTTTGTTCTGTGCAGATCTGATTGTATGCAATTTCAAATGTTACTGAAATGGTTTCTGGATTTTAATTTCTGGTCAAGGGTGTCTTCTGCAGAACTTGATTCATCTTACTAGCTGAGCCCCAGCAGGTCCTTGCACTAAATGTAAACTAGGGTTTCAGCAGCTGCCATGGCCCATTGACCACATTCCGACCTCTTCAGTGGTGCAGAGGCTGGAGCTCGATATCAGAAAAGGGTGTTAGATTCAGGAATGAGCCACACCCAGTATAATAATAGATGGTCATGTAGGATAATCTATATAGAGAGGAAGTGTGCAGGGTCAAACATTTACATTTTGCCATACTTCAGTGTTTAAAAATTCAGAGGAAGGAGGTTCCATACCTTCAAAATATTACATTACTGTTCAGGAAGTGAATAAAATTGGGACCCAGGGTTTATCAGACAGAGTGCCTTTGCCATAATTTCTCGATGTAGCATGGTGGTGTAATATGGGCAGCATGGTGGCATAGTAGTTAGCACCTTTGCCTTGCAGTGCTGGTTCCCCAGTACGAATCCCAGCCAGGACACTATCTTCAAGGAGTTTGTATGTTCTTCCTGTTTCTGTGTGGGTTTCCTCCAGGCACTCTGGTTTCCTCCCACAACCCAAAACATACAGATACGTTAATTGGCTTCCCCCTAAATTGGCCTTAGACTATGATACATACACTGCGCAATACATACATATGACTATAGTAGAGATTAGATTTTGGGCATAGTTAAGTGACAAGACAATTTACACTGTACAGCGCTGCTTAAGATGTTGGTGCTATATACATACTTAATATTAAACATCACCTAAAGATGCTACAAGGTGCACACTGTATATGTGACATAATGTAAAGTTTTCAAGAACAAGCGACACCCATGTTAACCTAGAAATAAAAAACACATATATAAGTAGATAAATACTAGTTCTACTTACATAACAGATGTATTGTGCTATCCACATAATGATTCCTGTGAATTTTATAAAGGAAAAGCAGAAAATCCTATTCTAGGCAGTGGCCATCTTGCTAAGCTAATACTGACATCATATCCTGACTCTTGTTTCCCCCTCCTCCCTTCTCTTGCTCAGTGTGTATTCATTAGCTGCCCTCCTCCCAGAGTCTTTAGACACTCCCACTGAGGTGTATACTAGGAACTGCACTCTTTTTTTTTCTTTTCTCCTCCAATCGCTGAGTCACCTCAGCCTAGCTTGTAAACACAAGTGAGCAGGATCGTGTTTCAGATAAGCAGCTAGGCAGGAAAATAAATGGAAGAGATAGAATATATTATAGATAAAAAGAACCCCCAGCATTCAACTGTTTGGCACTGACTATTAAAGGGCCAGTGCTCCTAAAGTATGTTATCCAAACCATAACAGCAGAAAAAGTTTTGCAAGTTTTGAATGCAGGATTAGCATCTTTATCACTTATCACTTTATCACTTATCACTTAATACACTCAGACCAGTTGCTGTTGAAATTTGATTTTTAAGGTGACAATCCCGCTTTAAACAGTATCACTTGTTTACTGTTTCATAGCCTTCCTCCTATCCTATATAGTAGCTGACATTAAGGCCTGATTTATACTTTTTGTGCCCCTAGGCCAAGTATGTTCTGGCTCCCCTTTCTTGTACAGCAGTGCCCCTCTCATTCTATGTGCAGCTGCTGCCATGTGTATCATACATGTACTGCAGCCATTTCTCTCTCTTGGGAATCATTTACCATTTTTCAGGTGTTGAACCAATTTTTAGCCTCTTCTTTCCTATGTAGCAACTCCTCTTTCATGTTTAGGTGCCACATTGGTCTGCAGCCGCCCAGGGACTGGGCCTTTGTGTCGTTCCATAAATCTGGCTAATAAAGGTACTGTATAATGTGCAAATAGATCTAATTGTTAGTGAATATAGCCCTATGAATAACCTCTTGGTTAGATGTGTAAATACAGTATTTAATTACAGAATGGGATATGAGAATTTTATTATGAGTCATCTCAGTGCACTCATTTAACCTTTTGAGGACTGCAGTGTTAAACCCCCCTAAAGACCAGGTCATTTTTTGTAAAATAGGCCACTGCAGCTTTAAGCCCAAGCTGCAGGGCCGCACAACACAGCACACAAGTGATTCCCCCCCTCTTTTCTCCCCACCAATAGAGCTCTCTGGTGCCCATTTATGCTACAGAATGCAAGAATCAGAAGGGTTTTTGAGTACAAAGAAACCGAAAGTCCCTCTTCTGATTAAGCTGTGCAGAACAGAAAACATTTGCATGATTTGAGCATTAAATGAACAAGACATTGCTCCCATAAGTCATCACTTCAGTCACCAGCATACCTCCCAACTTTTTGAGATGAGAAAGAGGGACACTTAAGCCATGCCCCGGCCACACCCCCTAGTCACACCCCGACACACCCCTAGTCACGCATACCATAAAGATTGTATAAGAAAAATATGTTGTTTTATAATTCAAACCACACTGGTCCTCTCTATCATGGTTCATTTTTCCAGATTGACAGGGCTCCCAAAGAGGGACTGTCCCTTCGAAAAAGGGACAGTTGGGAGCTATGCCCCAGAACTCAGCCATCTTTGTAGATCAGGCTCCTATTTTGGGCAATGGTGCATAAATGTGATATAGGTAACCATTAAAATAGGCATGTAGTGATACCAATAGGAAGCTGGGATCTGCTGCAGAGCCTCAGCTGGTAAGTGCATGGAAATCAGAAGCTCTGTGTCCAAATTAAAAAGCTGTGATCCACTGGGACAGAAGCTGTGAGTCGCTGCAGAGCTGCAGTTGGCTCACCGAAGCTTGGAGCTTGAAACGATAGATCCGTAATGGATACTACAGTAGCAGAATGATCAGGTGCCAGCGCAAAGTATACCAGAGCCGCAGAATTATCAGGTGCCAGGGCAAAGTATACCAGAGCCGCAGAATTATCAGGTGCCAGCGCAAAGTATACCAGAGCCGCAGAATGATCAGGTGCCAGCGCAAAGTATACCAGAGAGCCGCAGAATTATCAGGTGCCAGTGCAAAGTATACCAGAGCCGCAGAATTATCAGGTGCCAGCGCAAAGTATACCAGAGCCGCAGAATGATCAGGTGCCAGCGCAAAGTATACCAGAGAGCCGCAGAATTATCAGGTGCCAGTGCAAAGTATACCAGAGCCGCAGAATTATCAGGTGCCAGCGCAAAGTATACCAGAGCCGCAGAATGATCAGGTGCCAGCGCAAAGTATACCAGAGAGCCGCAGAATTATCAGGTGCCAGTGCAAAGTATACCAGAGCCGCAGAATTATCAGGTGCCAGCGCAAAGTATACCAGAGCCGCAGAGTTATCAGGTGCCAGCGCAAAGTATACCAGAGCCGCAGAATGATCAGGTGCCAGCGCAAAGTATACCAGAGAGCCGCAGAATTATCAGGTGCCAGTGCAAAGTATACCAGAGCCGCAGAATTATCAGGTGCCAGCGCAAAGTATACCAGAGCCGCAGAATTATCAGGTGCCAGCGCAAAGTATACCAGAGCCGCAGAATTATCAGGTGCCAGTGCAAAGTATACCAGAGAGCCGCAGAATTATCAGGTGCCAGTGCAAAGTATACCAGAGCCGCAGAATTATCAGGTGCCAGCGCAAAGTATACCAGAGCCGCAGAATTATCAGGTGCCAGCGCAAAGTATACCAGAGCCGCAGAATGATCAGGTGCCAGCGCAAAGTATACCAGAGAGCCGCAGAATTATCAGGTGCCAGTGCAAAGTATACCAGAGCCGCAGAATTATCAGGTGCCAGCGCAAAGTATACCAGAGCCGCAGAGTTATCAGGTGCCAGCGCAAAGTATACCAGAGCCGCAGAATGATCAGGTGCCAGCGCAAAGTATACCAGAGAGCCGCAGAATTATCAGGTGCCAGTGCAAAGTATACCAGAGCCGCAGAATTATCAGGTGCCAGCGCAAAGTATACCAGAGCCGCAGAATTATCAGGTGCCAGCGCAAAGTATACCAGAGCCGCAGAATTATCAGGTGCCAGTGCAAAGTATACCAGAGAGCCGCAGCAGGAGAATTATTGTGTGCCAGTACAAAGAATACCAGAGCCGTGTTGGCAGAATTATGAGCCGCCAGGACAAAGTAAACCAGAGCAGCAGCGGCAGAATTATTGAGCGCCAGCGCAAAGGATACCAAAGCTGCAGAATTATCGGGCATCCAGCACCCAAATTACCCTCCTGGCACCACCATAGCCTGTAATTACATTGTGGGTTAACAGACATGCACAGTAGAGATGTCGGCGAACGGTTCCCAATCCGTTCGCCGGCGAACCCCTCACCCTTTACTATTTCCGGGTCGCTATGACCTGTAGTAGTACGGCTGCGCTAGGCCGGCGGTGCACGTCCTTGATCGCACGCCGGTTGTCGGGCACTTTCTGCGCATGTGCGTGACATCATGAGTGATGTCACGCTCGTGTGCTGAGAGTACCCAGCAACAGGTGCGTGATCAAAAATCAAAAGTGGGTGGAGCCTACAAAAGCCAATCAAAATTCCCCTGTTGATTTTCAAGGGGAATATTTAATTGCTGCCATTTTTGCACTGTTAATGGCACAAGCCTGAAACCTGGTACAGTTGGTCATTGGGTGACTGGGGTTCAAATTCAGAAAAGGGAGTGGAGCCACAGCCAATCAGATTTTAAGAAGCCCTTTTCAAACTATTTGGACTATTTATTCTTAGAAATCGATAATGGGAAATGGTGAAGTTTACACATTTACTAAGTACCCAAATCACTGAGTAAAGGAACATAATTCAGAGGCATTTTGATTTTGCTTTCTCCCGTATGCAGGTTAAATTGCATTTAATGGACATGCTTTCATGAAAAGGTATTCAGCATCCCTTTATTTGTTTTATAATTTTACAAATTTTGATAACTCTGTGTAGTGAACTTTGTCTGAAACGGATTAATTTTATTATGGCTGGTCAGCTTTTCCACGCAGATTTTTTTTCTTTTTTTTTTTTTTAAATAAAAGAAGTTTTCCGTAAACGTAATATAAATTCTGCAAATAGTTTCCACATCTGAATTTTAAATGATTACAACATGTCAAGCCTGAAAATGTGCTTTTTCGTTACTTGTAGTTACAGGAACAAACCTTAATATTATTATAGCAGAAAACTCTATATGATTCTAGTGTGTTAATGGTAATAAGATGGGCCCAGATGGTAGTCAGCCAAAACCCCCTGGAACACATCTATTAGATATGTGTGTTCTTAGAGTAATAAAAAGTATCCTAGAGACCAACTAGAAGGTACCAAATAAAGCACATGTTGGGAAATAGGCTGTTATATGGTGAAGGACAAATAGTATGCAAAGATCAAAAGGAAGATTTTGACATGGAAAAATAACATCATTTATTTAATTACAGTAACTGTTAAGGCCTAATTAAATCTTAACCCCCCCCCCTTTCCCCCCAAAACAAAAATATGAATAATAAAACAAAAAACAACAGGACTAGCTTCCCCAATCCCCACAGCTATTCTTCGCTGGTTCTGAAGTGTGTGGATTCCTTCCCTCTCAGCCACCTATTACTATCATGAAAATAGAACTCTATTCCTCACTACTACATGCCACTCAACACATTAGTCTATGATAAGTAGGAAAAGGGGAAAAGATGTCAGTAATGTCCTAGCTTCAAGGAAGGTGATAGGGGAGGAGGAATAGCCACACATGCTACAAATTAAGAAAATAAGGGGGCTGTAAAATAAAGCAGAGCTAAACTAATTAGTTGTAGACCTGTTTTTTTTATTTATTTTTTTAGGCATAGGTTGGCCTAAGCAATCAAAATATTTACAACTTATTTAACCATTAATTAAGTAGATAAATAAATAAATAATTCTAGATACCTCACTGGTCCTGGCTTCATCCCCTGTTGAATTTACATGCCTTTGGTACTCCTCCAAACAAAGTCCAGCACCGCTTCGATAAAACATCCACTTTATTAGAGATGCATTAAAACTGGTAATAGAAGGCAACGAAACATAGCTGATGTTTGGCTACGGTCTGCTGTTTCAGGACCTCGGCAGCTGCGTGGCGTGAACAAGGGAGAGGTCCCAAAACAGCAGGCCGTGGCCACACGATGTCTAGTATGTCTAGTTGCCTTATATTTCCAGTTTTAGTGCATATCTAATAAAGTGGATGTTTTACTGAAGTGGTGCTGGATTTCATTAGGTGGAAGTCTAGAGGCCCTGATGATACACAGGGTCATTCCATTGCACACTTCAACCAGGTCATTTGAGTGCAGCTTCAACTTACCATGGTGACTTTGGTTCTCCTCGGCAGGTTTGAAAGTATTAATGTTCCAGAGTGATTCTAAAGCTGGGCGCATCCATACTGCTTATTATGTGCAAGCCTGGACTTACGCCTTCGCAGTACATATCACTTCATCTTCAAAATTACTCAGGGATGAGTAAAAAAAGGTATTCAGCCTACAGGTCAAACAACTTGAAGGCGGGAAAGCGGTGCAACAACATGATGCAGAGAGGATTGGGAAGGCTCGTGGGGTTTAGAGCCTTTCCTCTACATAGGTAAGTATCCTACTTTTGTTCTAGCCCACTTCAGGTTCAAAATTAAGACAAACAAAATGTAAATAAAAATATATTGCAGTGATCTGCAAATCATTTAAACCCTAATTAACGGAAGATAGTACAAAGACAACAGAACAAATGTTGAAACTGAACATTTTACTGTTTTAAAAATTACATGTTCATTTTGAATGTGATGCCAGCAACACATTTCAAAAACTTGGCACAGTGGTGTGTTTTCCACTGTGTTGTACTAACACGCTATAAACATTTGTGAATTGAGGAGACCAATTACTGTAGTTTTGAAAGTGTAATGTTGTCCCATTCTGATGTGGAATTTCAGCTGCCCAACAATTTGGGTTTTCCTCTGTCATATATATTTTTTTGCATAATAAACTCAGTGCTTTCAATGGATGACATGTATGCAATCAAGGGAAACCTGTTTTACTACAAAGACATGGTGTTGTGGTAAGACAAATGCAAGTTTGCCATTATTTTGCAGCATGTGTTGCTCTAAAATGTGTAAATATCAATCACCATTAATGGTGCGTTCCCAGATGTGCAAGCTATCTCTGCCATGTACCATACCATCTTGGAAGCTAGCCTTTTAATCTCTGCACTGATAGCAAGTGGGAAGCTCCTTTTCCTTGTTAACCAAGAGAATGTGGCAGCCTTAATTTCCAAAAAGAATTTCTGATTTTGTTTTGTACCACAGGTTAGTTTTACGGAGGTGCTCAATCTTGCTGAGACTGAAACAAGCTCTTTTTTGTTGCCTGATGAAGCGGGATACTGCTCGTGAAATGCGTTGCATTTTTGTGGAATCACTTAAACAAAGTGAACATTGTTTCAGTGAATATAGCCTGTTGTGTCTACATGTGTCTACATGTGGGAGGTACAGTATGTCCACCACTTCCTACCCTTTGTAAATGTTTTTTAAATGCTTTATCCTATGCTGGCACCTCTCTTCCAAACTTAAGAATTTGTGTTCATGGGTATCTATCTTTAGAATTCTGGTTTAGTACTAGCATAATGTCATAGTTAAGTATTAGTGAGGTCATCTTTTATGTTATTAGTGTAAAATTCTAAAATATAGTGTTTTTAAAGAAAAGGGGTTTAAAATTTCCATAACTGTATAACAAAGATCTAAGGCTTCTCTCTCTCTAGTGTATGTTGTTAATGCATTCAATCTCTTCAGTTTCCATTTACAGAATTTATTTTGAGATTTGCAAGAGAAAAAATGGATACTACCCCAACAGTCCATGACAGCACTCAATCATTTGCTATTAGCAACTCATTAAACATGAGGAAGGATTAAATATGTAATGACTGCAGTTACTGCTGGTTCTACATATGCATTGTGCTATCATCACTAATACAGATTTATGTAAGGAAAATGTTCCTTTCCATTCATTATTGACATTATTGTCAGATCTGACAAGATTAGCTGCATGCTTGTTTCAGGTGTTTGATTTAGACATTACTGCAGCCAAAGAGATCAGCAGGATAACTAGGCAACTGGTATTGTTTAGCCACTTTCCGTCCCCCAGGACGAGTATCTATTCCCCTGCAAAATACCTCTACACCTCACAGGGACGTAGATACTCATCCCCGATGCCGCACATTCCTGCTCTCTCACACGCTCGTTCACGCTGCCAACTGTTAGAGGGGAGATCAATGAATGGGTACGCTGTTCTCATTCATTGATCTAAGTCCCCGTATCAATGAACGCTGGCATCGGTGAGATGCCTGCAGTCATTGTAACTACCGAAGTAACACGTCCAAGCATTACTTCCTGTTTGGGTATTATTAGTACGCTGCAGGAAGGAAATGTGTGAGGACATCTTGTGGCCAAATAGTAAAATTACACCTACATACATTTTATTTCAATAAAAAGACCTACACATAATTTAAAATTAACTGCATGCCTCCTACACTCTCCTATAAATACCCAAATAAAAGTTTAGCATTATATAAAAAATAAAAAAATCACAAATAGTTAACTCAGGAACAGAACTTTTTTTTAATATGTATGTCAAGAGGGTATATTACTGTTATTTTTTCAGTCGACAGGAAATCGTTCTGTCTGTAGGGGTGCAAGCCAGAGCAGCAGTTGCTACTGGTTGCTCCATCTGTTTGTCTGTCTGGATCGCATTCACCCTAGCGGTAGTGGTGGTGGTTCCTTCTGTACTCTGCCTTAGGGGTGCTAACCAGAGCAGCGGTTGCTACTGGTAGTCCCATCTGTCTGTCTGTCTGGATCGCATTCGCCCTAGCGGTAGTGGCGGTGGTTCCTTCTGTACTCTGTCTGAGAGTGTAGGCCAGAGCTGCGGTTGCTGCTGGCTGCTCCTTCTCTCTGTCTTGTCTGGTGCGAGCGCTTGCTGTACGCTCGGTGTGATAACCGTTTAGCAAGCGTTCGTGTTCTCTATTTTCGTGTTTGTGTTACATTGGTTAGTTAGGGTGGCACGCTTATCACTGGGCGCCTAACGCGCGGTGATCGTGTCTTTAACGCGTTCGCTGTTGCGAATGAGTGCAGAGTTCATGTTTAGCTAGCGTTTGTTATTTTCTTTGACGTTCTGATCATTGTTATTTGCTATGTCTTTCTTGCTACACTTGTGCTCTGTCTGATTCGGTCTTGTGTCTCTATTGGCAATCGCCACTCTTGCGATTGCATTCCCACTTCGTTTCTGCTGTTGTGTGTTCACCGCCGCTGGGTGGCGACTAGATTGGTGGAGACACATACATTGGCAATCGCCACTCTTGCGATTGCGTTCCCACTACGTTTCCGCTGTTGTGTGTTCACCGCCGCTGGGTGGCGACTAGATTGGTAGACACACATACATTCCGTTTCTGTGCTCTCTCTCTTTAAGCGCTATCTTGCCCTGCATTGCTTCGACTCGTGCAATTCCCATCTGGCATCTGTGGCAGGGCAGAGGCTGTGTTCCTCTGCACTCCACAGCTCCATCTGCTGGTGGGAATTTCCCTCTACAGGTGCATAGCACCATAGCTGGGTTCTGTTAAATTACACGCTTGTGGAGGATTTCCGCAGTGTCAGCGCACATCTTGTGCGCTGACCACGGAAATAATTCCGCAATCGTTACATTTGTGTTTCTTATTATGTTTATATCCACTAGCTCCATTTATCAAAGGCAGGAATTACCTTACCCATAGTGCCCCGTCCCAGGGAAGCAAGCTGAATTATTTCTAGGTTTATTATGATCAGCAGAATATGATTGGTAGAATTTATCTTAGCAGTGGGTGGCATAGTGTAGAGCTTCTGGCAGTGGCGTAGGTAAAGAGTGTATGGCTTATGTGAATATTTTACACGGGGTCCCCCTGTACTCTAAATATAATAAGTGCATGGTTGTGATTCCTAAAACCTGCATTCCAATATCAGTCACAATGTGAGAGAGGTGTAAACATGTGGAAGAGAACAGTTTTTTAATGATTGATAGTGTTCAAAACATAAATAAAGTTCATTATTACCTCTATAGATAAAGTCTATAGCACCTTCAGCTCTAGAAACCCAAATGTAGAAGTTTTTCCAAAGACTGAAACTCCCTGATGGTGAGCAACAGCAATCCATACCAAACTAGATATGTTCCACTCTTAGTGCGTACTTGATTGTCTCACCAGAGTGATTCTCATCCTGTATGCCGTGATGTCCTTTATGTGCTGGTTTAGGCTTTGTAGATTATTTTGATTATAGGACTACAATTATATCTATCCTCTTCTGTTTTAGATTGATGTATATTTTTCATAGAGTTTTTACTACTATACAATGAGAATTTTCCATTGTATTTTGAAGCCATTTCTATGTGAAAGCTACCGGTAATTATGCAGCAAGAATGAAGAAACACTATTTGCTTGCATTATTGTTGGAATAACTTAAAAATGTCCATGTTGACCTAACTGGTAGTCTTTTTCCATCTGGTGAGTCAATCTGTTAGTAGAGTTTGTCAATAGTGATGGTCATGTTTAGGAGAACTCATCGAGAAACGTGATTTATTTAATCATCTGATAGATTTGCAAAGGTCTGATTTGCTGTGATCACATCCTGCTTTAGCACATGATCGTGACTAGCAAATCAGAGACTTACATATCCATTACCTGACAAAACTGATCACATGCATGAGTTCTTCTAGACGTGACCATCACTATTTGTCAAGTGTGGCATGGATTTTTGCTACTCAGTATGTTAGAATCTTTTGGTAGTCATCTTTGTTTTGGCTTCTGACACTGAATGGATCTGATCCAAAGTTTGATCTTAAGTTTTCTCCTAGGTAATATTTTCACATCTTCTTATCAATAAAATGTGTTTAGGTCACCATCAAGCAAGAAAATGCTTTTTTCAAAATAATTTTGATAATATTTTTTCACCTAGCACCAATATTCTACTACACCCAGCGCATAAAACACAATTTCAGCTTTACTTTGCCACAATTTCCAAGAGCTGTTTTTACATGTACGCATTTTATGCAACCTGGAACTGGGACACTTTAAACCATCAGCTACTGCTTTTGACTAGTTCAAATGGTTCAGTTGCATGGTGCGTAAACTTGCATAAAATTAGCATGAGGGCTTCATTTTTAAGACCGCATTCTAAACAACGGTGATAAATCTGCCTTGCTGAGCAGAACAACAAACAAAAATATTTACCCTTTTGACCTTTTCAGTGTTAAAACATTATCAGCTGTTTTTTCACATCTTCTTATCAATAAAATATGTTTAAGTCACCAGTAAGCAAGACAATGCTTTTTTTCTAAATATTTTTGATAATATTTTTTCACATACTTTTTGTTAGTATTTCAATTGCAGAGTGCTGAAAAGTTATTTTAAACAGGAGATGAAAATTATCTCCTAGGAGAAAACTTAGGAGAAAAAGTGAATTGGATCAGGCCCAATGTGTTACAGCTTTTATTTCTTCAATGGACTGTTGAAATTCTTCCGTACTTCTGCTATGTCACTGGATTAGGGCTTCTTGGCAGAATTGCATTCTGGGAGAAACTACTTACTTACATAGTCACAGTGAAAAATGGTGCAAGTAGCATGCCAAAAGTGTTTATGTGGGCATGTGTTTGTTTCAATTGACTGAATGAATAGGACTTTAGTGATGAACAAAAGATTTTCACAGCCCCAAAGAAGGAATCAAATCTAACCAATCAAAACCTCAAGCTGCTGGTAATTCACTGATCTGTCAGCTAAGTATTCAGCAGCGTCTGGCGTTGATAGGCTTTATTTCACTTCTTTCTTCCTGAGTGCAAATTTTCATTTTAGCTAAACATTTTGCCTATTGTGAAGTTGTTATGATGATACACTACTGAGGAATATTTGGGAAACATAAGGTTGGACCAGTGTTTCCCAAGCCTGTCCCTAAGTGCCACCAACAATGATAAGTATAGGTGGAGAGGTTATTGTCTCAGCAATGTGAATTAGTCATTGTAGTAATTATGACTTACAACTTTTAAAATGTTATTGTCCTTCAAACTTTATTCACTGCAAAATGTTTAGATGTTTTAAACATTCTCACTACCCAGCTTTAGACCTTAGGTATGTGAATGAGGTTGGAGGTTACCATTGCAAACAAATAACTTATCTTTAAACACAAACAACCAAGAGAAGTATCTTATCAGTCTAATTGCTAGGTACACAACATACAATTTTCTGGCAGATTTACTGTCAGATCGACTATTTCCAACAGGTCCGATCTGATTTCTGATCGATTTTTCGCTCAATTGACCGTTCACTTCTGTGGAAAATTGTTCGGAAAATCGATTAGAAATCAGCTCGGACCTGTTGGAAATAGTCGTTTTGGCAGTAAATGTGCCAGAAAATTGTATTGTGTGTACCTAGCATAAAGCCAACAAAAAACCTAACACAAGTGTCCAATTCTTTGACTTACCTTCCATCCCATGCCTAACACTATCCTCCCACTCCACATCTTACATAACCTCCCTCTCCATACCTAACAACAATTTTCTGTTAGATTTTCTGTTAGATTTACCTGCCAGAGACATGTTGGAAAAAATCTTTCTGGCAGGTAAATCTAACAGAAAATTGTATGGTGTGTACCCAGCAGCCTTTGATGAATTGATGCCGTGCTAGGTACACACCATACAATCTTCTGTTAGATTTCCCTGCCAGATAGATTTGGTGTGTACCTAGCATTAACCTCCCACCCTATGCCTAATGCTGGGAATACACGATTCTAATTTTCGGTCGATATACCGTTTGATCGATTTTCGATTTGCTTTTTCCGCTTTATTTCCCGCTCGATTTTCTTATCTTTTCTTATCAATTTCCATTCACGTCTATCGGAAATCGAGCGGTAAAATGATTGCAAGTAAAATCGGACATGTCCGAAATTATCTATCGAACCATCGATCTGCCGAAAAAAAAGCATGGTGTATTCCCAGCATTACACTAACACTAACCTCCCTCACTAACTCTAACCTCATTGGCTTATTTTGGTTCCTGGACGTAGAAACTACTTCCAGGAACCATGCGCGCTACCGCGCTTCCGCAGCCGATCGCGCGCGTGCACGCGTGCTCTCGGCCCGCGGTTCGTTAACCAGGCAATCAGTGAATCGGGCTACGGTGCCCGATCACTGATTCCTCTCCCCCGCTGAAAAAGCGACAGCTTCTCTCGGAAGCTGCGCCTTTTCTGGCTGTTCCCTCCCCGATGCGTCACTCTAAGCGTGTATTACGCTTAGAGTGACATCATGTAAACAAACTCATGGCCGCCATCTTGTGGCCAAAAAGCAAAACTACAACAAAAAGTAAAAAAAATTTAAATCAACACACAATTACATTAAAAAAATATGGTTTACATCCCACCCTCCCAAAAATACCCAAATAAAATGTTTAATATAAAAAAAAACAAAAAACATTGCAATAAGAAAAAAACATGTAAATATTTACCTAAGGGTCTAAACTTTTTAAATATCAATGTAAAGATGAAATATTTCTATATTTTTTTTATTTTAAACTTGTAAGTAGTGATAGATGCAAAACGGAAAAAATGCACCTTTATTTCCAAATAAAATATTGTCGCCATACATTGTGATAGGGACATAATTTTAATGGTGTAATAACCGGGACATATGGGCAAATACAAAACGTGAGTTTTAATTATGGAGGCATGTATTATTTTAAAACTATAATGGCTGAAAACTGAGAAATAATGATTTTTTCCCGTTTTTTTCTTATTCTTCCTGTTAAAATGCATTTACAGTAAAGTGGCTCTTAGCAAAATGTACCCCCCAAAGAAAGCCTAATTGGTGGCGGAAAAAACAAGATATAGATCAGTTCGTTGTGATAAGTAGTGATAAAGTTATAGGCTAATGAATGGGAGGGTAACATTGCTCAAGTGAAAACGATGGAACGCGAATGGTTTAACTACAAACTATGGGGCCCCTCGGCAAAACTTGGATTGGGGGTCCATCTGGTCTGTCCTCACCCTGCTATTGGATATTCTTAGCATTTACAACATGTATGCAACACTGGCTTTTGTTATACAAAAAATGCTTCATTTTACCAAAAGCAAAACATGGCATCATTGCAATAATAATATTTTGTCAGAATTGTAGTGACTGAGCCTGCTATTTGCATTGTTTTAGGTCACTGGCATTTGACTTTAAAGTTCCCTTGTGCTAACTCTATTAGAGAGAGCTCCTTTCTGCTTGATGTGATTGATATTTTTCATGCTTGTGTGTTTTTGTGCATAAAGCCTTCGCTTTAATAGGTGACACTTTTCAGGCACTTCCTGCTGGCGCTGTTGAATTCTCTGAAGGGGACATTGTTAATTGACTTTCCTCCACTTCTATTATATGTCATGGCACTATTAGGGTATATATAAGGGACTTTCTGATAACATTATTATTGCCTGTCATTCCTACTTCTTTCTATTCTTTACAACTGATGGATTTACTGGATGGCTAAATTATAACCTTTCAAAGTGGAAAAAGTAATGATCCACAGCTCCTGGAATATACAGATTCAGGTGACAGATAACTATTTTTGGTTCAGGATGCAGACTTTGGGCAAATTTAAATATTGCCAACCCCTTATTTCCTTTAATCTGCATCTAACTATCTGCTCTTTATGCCCACAGCACACTCACAAGTCATGCACTGCCGACTGAGCAAGATTAATCAAGCATGCGGATCGTCTTCTTACAAGTGTGACATGACATCGCCTATTCCAAGTCAAATAGGCATAGTTTAAATGCATAGCTATATGAAGAGTCATTTATTGGAAAGGCTATGTATACTGTATTTTAGATGTTTGATTCTCAGTGATGGTAATGAATGGGTAAGTCCTTACCGATGGCATTCATCAATATTTTGTATCTCCTTCATCTTCCTGTCTCATTCTTCCAGCATTATCAGAAATTGTTTGCTTTAACCTCCTGGGCGATACAATAATATCGCCAGGGGGCGGCGCAGCACTTCTTTTTTAAATTTTTATTTTTAATCATGCTGTGCAGCGGCATCCCCCAACCCCCTCCGATCGCCTCCGGCGATCAAAGCAAACAGGAAATCCCGTTCAGAACGTCCCTCGTGACGTCAGAGGGAGTCCCAATCCACCCCTCAGTGCTGCCTGGCACTGATTGGCCAGGCTGCGCATGGGGGCTGGGGGGGGCGGTGCGGCACGGCGGGAAGCGGCGAATCAGCGCGGAGCGGCGGCGATCGGTTTTAGCTGCGTGCAACAACAAAAAAATTATGCAAATCGGCCCACCAGGGCCTGAGAAATCTCAGCTCGGGATTATCGCCCAGAGGGTTAATAAACCTAAGTATGTTGAGTATGGATGCTTCCATTTATTGGCTAACTCAGTAGATTAAAGCGGAATATAACCCTGCATTTCAACTTTGCTCTAAAACATTATTTACAGTATATTATATGCAACCAGCATTTTTTTTTACTAGACCAGCATTGGAAGGCTTACACAGGGCTTTAAAGTTCCTGAAGATTTCTGCAGAGCATCCGAAGCTGACATAGATACATTTTGTTTACATAAATGTATCTAAGTGTTGAATGTGACTCACTCTCTCTCACTGAGAAGGAGTTGGAGGACAGCCAAGGAGTGTGTAACATTTCTCAATAGATACATATAACTAAATAGAATGTAACAATCTGAACTTCTGCATATCTCTCCACTGAACTTAAAACCTCTGTGTTTAACCCTTCCAATGCTGGTCTAGTAAAAAAAAAAATGATTTTTGCATATAATATGCTGTAAATAATGTTTTAGAGCAAAGTTGAAATGCAGGGTTATATTCCGCTTTAAAGAGGACCTGTACTCAAAACTTCCTCTGTGCTCTACAAGATGAGCAACAGCATAATAACCTTTACAGAAAAACATTTCTTTGTTACAGCTGATACAAATCCAGCAATAAATCTGCAGTGTGTCTCCTTCCTGCTTTCAAGGAAGCAGACATAGGGTTCACATCCTGTGTTTACAAATTAGCTGCTGTGCTAAGCTGAGATATCAAATTACAGTGGGGATTAGTCACAGATGACGGGGGATTAGACAGGCTAAACTTTCTAAATACATACAGGGATCATTTCTCTATTTTTCCCTTCTGTCCGCTGCAAGAGTTCAGGTCCACTTTAAGAAATCAGTCAAAATGCTATTGATTTCTTCATCAGGCTGTTGTACCGATTTAGAATTACAGCATGAAGCCCAGATGGATTAAGGTGAGTTGGGGCTGCAGGGAAGGACAAAGTAGCAGATTTCACATCTGGGCATTTGGGTGAAGTGAGGTGGGGAGGTGTTTAGAGGAGATGACAGCAATGCTCCTTAGAACACACCAGGCCCTAGGTACCTGCCTTGGATGCCCTGCTGAAGATCCAGCTGTGGCAAGTCTAAAGTAATTTGAAAGGTTTCAATCTGCCATGTTAGCCCACAAAAATAGTAACGTCTTCACTCAAAACTTGCTTTAACTGATACATAACGTTTCAAAATGCAATTACATTTAATAAACCTTTGGCCTGACATCAATATTTTGTGTGAGTTTGGTACAGTGTCACTTCCGGTCCAGGTCCAATGGGGCATATTTATTTTAATTAATGGTTCAACCCCATGTTAACCTTTTAACCAGGTTGAAGGGCAGAAAGATAATGAGTGTGAAGCCCCCACTCAAGCTTTACTGAGCCACATGGCTGAGACAGGGATGAGGGTGGGGGTAAAAATCCCACAAAATACCCTTGTGATGGTTGAGAGTAAATAGGTCCCCATATACCTGTGGGATAGAGGGATTTATTCTATGCAAATGAAATTGTCGAGCAGCTGGTCGAACTAAGCCAGAAGCCAAAAGAGTTTTATCTGGCTGAAAAAACACTGCTGATAAAGTTTTAACACTGAAAGGGTCAATATTTATTTTTGTTGTTCTGCTCAGCAAGGCAGATTTATCACCGTTGTTTAGAATGCGGTCTTAAAAATGAAGCCCTCATGGTAATTTTCTCCAGGTTTACGCAACATGCAACTGAACCATTTGAGCTAGTCAAAAGCAGTAGCTGATGGTTTTAAGTGTCCCAGTTCCATGCTGCTTAAAATGCGTACATGTAAAAACAGCTCTTGGAAATTGTAGCACAGTAAAGCTGAAATTGTGTTTTATGCGCCGGGTGTAGTGGACTATTGGTAATGTTACCTATCTACTATCGCCTATGGTAAACTTACTCTCACACTGAACCTCCCCTACCAACCCCTAACACTAACCTCCCCTAGGCACTTATAAATTCTGCCGCTACTGATTATGCCCAGAGGAAGCCGCCATAGCATTGAGTGGCGAATTGCGATGGCCCTTCGAGAGGTAACCATGTCCCACAGACTCTTTGACTGATTTTGCCTGCCCGGTAAGCATCCGGTTTCTGCTTTCCCTCCACTTTTCCTTGCACTACTCTGCACCTTTTTTCTTTATGCGAATTTGCACATGTCACTTTTTTACTCCGTTATGGACCTTTGCACACATGAACTGTTTATCCACGATTGTTCTCTTTTGCACAATATTTAATATATGCACTTTATTGTACAGAGTGCTGTATCTTTTCCAGGTTGGATATTGTTTATGGGACTACAGGGAATTGTCTTCATTTTTGGATTCCCTGTAGCCATTTATTCCCTTAATTTTATATGAATTGTGAGTCTGTGGTGGTTTGGAACTTGGCCATTTGGCTGTATATTTATTGTTATTGATTATTGATTAACAGAGATTTGTACTAGTTCCTTTACATGGTCATCCGTGTAACTTGTTTTTAAGTGTTTTATCCCCTTTTGAATAAAGATGATTATGCAACAATTATTTTTGAGTGGTGCGGTCCTTGGAGGGAGCGTCTGTTCTTTTGATTTTTAGTAAAGTCTCACTCGTCTGTGTGTTTCTGGAAGGATATCCACATCAATGATGGAGGACACTGGTCTAAAATCATGAGGCATGCTGATGTTGATATGTGGTTTCTTGTGGCGGAGACTATCATTTCGTAAGGCCACCAAGGCATTTTTCTTCTTTCTATTCAAAGTGGCTGACCCAAATGTGTTGTAGTCTACTTCTTCTTGATCTTGGTTTAGTTCCTTTCTGCACACTCTCATATCTATCCTATTTAGATGTTGTGGTTGATAGTGCTTGCCCAACTTGTGGAGAGTACTACTGATTTCAAGCACCATATGCCATAATTACACAGCTGGTGCTGCTATGTGATTATCTTCTATGGGGCACCAAAATTACCAGACGCAAGTGTGTGCCATAATCAGTGGTGCTCAACAGAGCTCGAATATTCAAGTAGCTCGAATATTCAAGCTCTTTTTCAGCTATTCGAGCTCGGTATTCGAGCTCCGAATAGCTGCAGCTGTTCGAATGGGCTATTCGAGTAAACTCGAATAGCTCATTCACTATTCGCGCTATTCGAGCAAACAGCGCTATTCGAGCTCGAATACCGAGCTCGAATAGCGTCATAGCCCAGATTGATGTCCTTAGAGCCAATCAGAGGGCTCCCAGGCCCTCTGATGGCAGCCAATCACTGAGGGGGACCCTGGCCAGCCCCTACCCTATAAATAGCGGCCGCCATGTTAGGTTTTTCCGTCCTTGCCTGACTTTGTACAGAGAGAGATCTGCTCCTTTGTGCTTTGGCTTAGCAAGAGCTCTATTGTGGTCATACATCTAGCGTTTTTGCTCACATACACCTCCTATATACACCTATATTGTTGTTAGTTAGATAGACATTGTATTTTAGTTAGTAGCTTGTGTGTTACATAGAGTCAGCTGCTGCAGGCTTACAGCTTTAGGCCTCAGGGCCTGCCTGTGTGGGCAGCTGTTCTCTCCTGTCCTCTGTGTTAGTTTATTTCTCATCTATACCAGTATTTCTGCTGCTGTCCTTTACTAGTGATTGTATTTTATACTGTAACTGTACTAGTCTAGGACAGTCACTGTCACTGTTTGTTCATAGCTCCTGCGTTTGTGCGTGCACTGTCTGTAGTGTACACACACTCTATTTCCTTCTGATTACTAGTACTGATTATTGTAATTTCTAGTTGTATACTTACTGTTACTACTTACTACTAGGGACACTCAGTCACTGTTCATAGGCTAGCTCCTGCGTGTGTGTGTGCGTGCACTCACTGCCTGTAGTGTACACACACTCTATTTCCTTGTGATTACTACTGATTATTGTCATTTCTAATTGTACTTACTGTTACTACTTACTACTAGGGACACTCAGTCACTGTTCATAGGCTAGCTCCTGCGTGTGTGTGTGTGCGTGCACTCACTGCCTGTAGTGTACACACACTCTATTTCCTTCTGATTACTACTGATTATTGTAATTTCTAGTTGTACTTACTGTTACTACTTACTACTAGGGACACTCAGTCACTGTTCATAGGCTAGCTCCTGCGTGTGTGTGTGCGTACACCCACTGCCTGTAGTGTACACAGACTCTATTTCCTTCTGATTACTACTGATTATTGTAATTTCTAGTTGTACTTACTGACTGTTACTACTTACTGTACTAGGGACACTCACTCAGTCACTGTTCATAGGCTAGCTCCTGCGTGTGTGTGTGCGTGCACTCACTGCCTGTAGTGTACACAGACTCTATTTCCTTCTGATTACTACTGATTATTGTAATTTCTAGTTACTGTGCTATTGGAAACACTCACTGTGTTCACTGTTCACACTTACTGATTACCAATACCGATTATTGTATTTTGTATTTGTACTGTACTAATCACTTAGCCATCTAATCACTTAGTGATTAGTGTCACCTCACCCACCAACCCACTCCATTAAAGTACCCCACTTTTTCACCCGCCCTTTAAAACTTTAGTGTTTACGCCCAAAACATCTAAGATGTCTGGAAGTGGCAGCCAGCGCGGTTTGGGCAAGGGGAAGGGCAGCAAGGGAATCAGGAGGAGAGGGAGCAGCATTGTGGCAAGCCGTGCCACCATGCACAGTTCCGCAGCAGCAGCAGCTGCGTCAGTGGCTAACATTCCTCCTATAGCCACTGGCCGTGGACGCCTTGGGCGCCGCCCAGCAGGAGCATCTGCAACTCACGCTGCAGAGACACAGCAGCAGCAGCGTGTAGCACCTGCTCCTATTTTCCTCCAGCCGGGTCGGAAACGTCCCATTGAGGAAAAGGATGCATCCACTGTGGTGCAACTGATGACGGAGGATGAGCAGCCCGCCATTAGCTCTGCATCCGAGGCCTCCACCCTCACCACCACCACCCCTGTTCACAGCAGCCGCCCAGCAGGGCCTGGGGAGGAGGCCAGTTCACCGTCAGTCGCCGACCTGTCACTCAGCAGTCTTTTGACCCCAGGCACCATCAGGGTATTGTCTGCTGTTGTTGGCGATTTTGAGGAGGAGATGCTGATGGGCACTTTGGGGGAGGAGGGATTGGACAGCAACACTGTGGCGACAGTCAAGCAGCCCATCCATGCATCAGGAGAGGAGTTTGGGGGGTCATCATCCCAGCAGGACATGTTTCAGGAGAGGGAGGATGATGATGATGATGATGACGTGGTGACAGACAAAGACTGGGTGCCGCCACTACCAGCACCTGGGGATGTCATCATCAGCAGCTCTGAGGAGGAGGAGGAGGATGTGGTGGGCCTTGCAAGGAGGCGCATCATTGCAAGCATTGGCAGCAGTAGGCAGGTCCCACAGCCTGCTGGTGTCTCAGGCTCAGCAGCAGCAGCATCTGCCAGTACCACCACCAGCCGCACCCAAGCCCCCCCCCCCCCCCCCAACCACCACAGGGAGACAGGCAGCAGCGGCTTCAGGCCGTAGGGGGTTGTTTTTGTCACCAATCTGGCGATTTTTCACCATGCCCACAGTGTACAGCAAGTACGCCACTTGCAACCACTGTCAGCGGAAGTTGAGCAGAGGTGCAGACCCCTTAAAGTTCAGCACCAGCTCGCTCATCAACCACCTTGCTGCTAAACATTTCCACCAGCATGAGGAGTTCCAGAGGCTGAAGGCATCTGGTGCTGGCAGTGGCACCACACCCATCACTGCACAGCCTTCAGCAGCAGCAGCAGCAACAGCAGCCACCCGCCCTCCTGCTCCTCCAGCAGCACCAGCAGGAGTGTGGAAACGCACTGCTCCTCCCCCCTCTGCAACTCCTGCCGCCGACACTGAGGCCTGTTCTGGCAGCCAGTCCTCAGTGGCCTCCTCTGCTGTGTCCGCTGATTCCCGTGCCAGCAAAACGCCACGCCAGAGCCTTTTGAGCGAGTCCTTCCAGGGGGTGGTTAGGGCTCTGCCTCCCAGCAGCCGTCGCGTGCGTCAGCTGAACGGCTTGCTGGCACGGGCCATGTGCTCCCAACTCCTGCCGTACACGCTCGTGCAGGAGGGAAGCGACATGCGTGCGCTGCTTGCTTGTGCAGCCCCAGACTGGCAGCTCCCCAGCAGACACTTCTTCGCCCGCAAGGCCATTCCTGCACTGCACCGCTTTGTGATGGCCAATGTGGAGCGAGGGCTGGAGCACGCGGTTGGTGAAAGGGTTCACGTCACCATGGACTCCTGGAGCAGCCGCTTCGGGACAGGCCGCTACCTGTCCTTCACTGTCCACTGGGTCAGCTTGGTGGAAGGGGGTGAGGATGGGAGAGCAGCAGCGGGCACAGCAGCAGCAGCAACACAGTGGGTGGTGCCACCCCGCAGGGTCAGGGGAACTGCAGCAGGTTCCTCCGATCCTCTGCCATCCTCCGGCACACCTGGCCAAACCCCCCGCCTCAGCAGCAGCGTGAAGCCACGCCACTGCCAAGCGCTGCTGCAGTTGGTCAGCCTTGGGAAGACCAAACTGACGGCAACCCATGTGTTGGCCAAACTCCAGGAGCAGGAGAGGATTTGGCTGACCCCCAGAGGCCTCAGAGTCGGAGAGGTGGTGGCCGACAATGGGGCCAATCTGGTTGCCGCAATTGACAGGGGAAACCTGACCCACATCCCCTGTCTTGCCCACGTGCTGAACCTGGTGGTGCAGAAGTTCTTGCGCACCTACCAGGGGATGGGCGAACTGCTGGAAACGGCAAGGAACGTTGTGCGTCACTTCCGGCGCTCGGCTGCAGCGTGTGCGAGCCTGGAAGACGTGCAAAAGGAGCTGGAGCTGCCACGCCATCGGCTGATCATTGACGTTCCAACTCGCTGGAACTCCACCCTGGCGATGTTGGAGCGTCTGGTTGAACAGAAGCACGCTGTCAACCAGTACCTTGCCCTGGCCACTGTTTCCGCCGCTCAGAGAAGGGACAAGACCAGCAACATCCCGTCCATCGTCCCCGATGATGACTGGAGGCACATGCAGCAGGTGTGCTTAGTGCTGGCTCCCTTTCTGCAGGCCACTAACATGGTGAGCAGGGACCATGCTATGGTCTGCGAGTGGGTGCCCCTGGTTTGTCTGCTGAACAGGGCCCTCGATGCTTTGCTGGAACAGGGAGCGGCAGCCTTGGACCAGTAGGAGCGGCATGCAGCTGCACAGTCCACCTCTGAGGGGGAGGAGGAGGAGGACTTGGTGGAGGTCCCTGACCTTGCTGCTGATGAGGGGGATCAGCACAGTGCAGCTGAGTTGGTGCGGGGGTGGAGAGAGGATGAGGCTGAGGAGGGAGAGGAGGAGGATGAGGACAGCACTGCCGCCGATGTGCCAGCACACGTGGCACGCCTCTTCCCAATGGCAGCACACATGCTGACAGGCCTGCGCAGGGACCCCAGGGTGATCCAGATGAAGCAAAGGGAGGACATCTGGATCAGCATGATGTTGGACCCACGCCTCAAGGGGAAGTTGAGCCAGTTCCTGCCGCCTGCAGGAGGAGACCCAGCGCAACAAATAAGGAGCTTGCAGCAGGCCCTTGTTGAGCGCTTGGAGGAAGCCTTCCCCCAGCCTTCCACCCCCACTGTCCAGCAGCCAGCACAGAGGCAGCAGCAGGTGCCTGCATCCAGCAGCAAGCGCCCCACAGACCTGCTGTCTCTCAGCAACGAGCTCTACAGGACTGTAGAGGCTCCGGCAGCAGTGACTAGAGAGGAGGTGCATGCAGCAGCAGCATCCTCCGGTCACAGCCAGCGCCTGACCCGCATGGTGGCTGACTACATGGGGTCCTACAGCGGGCTTGACAGTGATGCCCCTGTTGATCCCATGGAGTATTGGGTCAAGCGCCTGGAGATCTGGAGCGAGCTGGCGCAGTACGCCCTGGAAGTGCTGTCCTGCCCCCCTTCCAGCGTGCTGTCCAAGCGCTGCTTCAGTGCAGCTGGTGGCGTGGTCACCGAGAAACGCTCACGTCTGTCTCACAAGTCTGTGGACAGACTGACGTTTCTCAAGATGAACCAGGCGTGGGTGGAAGGCGAGTTCCTGGCCCCTGTTGTCGGCGAGAGGGGGACATGAACTGGCTGCCGGAAGAACCATCGTTAATGTGCCTTACCACCCTTTACCACCTCCTGGCTCCTGCTCACTAAGCCAGCCTGGTTCACTTTGACTATTACGTCGCCTGCAGCCACACATTTTACATCTACAGTGGGCAGCTGTGTACTGCCCTTCTGCTGTCTGTCTGTCTGTGTTTCCCACTGCCAGGGTACACAGATTTTACCTTCTGCTGCCACTCTGCCACCAGCTATTACGTCAAACAATAGCTATATCTATGTAATTTGCTGTAAAAGAAAAAAAAATGTAAACCATTAAAAAAAAAACAATTTTTAATTTTTCTGAGGTGCCCGGGTTGAAAACTGTGTTGTCCCAGTTGTGTATTGGACACGATGTGGGCTTCACGACCGCTGTCTGGGACCTCCTGCTGTGTTTATTTACAGCCCTGGTATCAACGCTAGGTACCAGGGCTATTATGTCATGCTGCCTACCTACCTGCTGCCACACTCACACTACTCCTCCATTCCTCCTGCTGCTGCTGCTGTCTGTCTGTGTTTCCCACTGCCAGGGTACACAGATTTTACCTTCTGCTGCCACTCTGCCACCAGCTATTACGTCAAACAATAGCTATATCTATGTAATTTGCTGTAAGAGAAAAAAAAATGTAAACCATTAAAAAAAAAACAATTTTAAATTTTTCTGAGGTGCCCGGGTTGAAAACTGTGTTGTCCCAGTTGTGTATTGGACACGATGTGGGCTTCACGACCGCTGTCTGGGACCTCCTGCTGTGTTTATTTACAGCCCTGGTATCAACGCTAGGTACCAGAGCTATTATGTCACGCTGCCTACCTACCTGCTGCCACACTCACACTACTCCTCCATTCCTCCTGCTGCTGCTGCTGTCTGTCTGTGTTTCCCACTGCCAGGGTACACAGATTTTACCTTCTGCTGCCACTCTGCCACCAGCTATTACATCAAACAATAGCTATATCTATGTAATTTGCTGTAAAAAAAAAAAATGTAAACCATTAAAAAAAAACAACAATTTTTAATTTTTCTGAGGTGCCCGGGTTGAAAACTGTGATGTCCCAGTTGCGTATTGGACACGATGTGGGCTTCACGACCGCTGTCTGGGACCTCCTGCTGTGTTTATTTACAGCCCTGGTATCAACGCTAGGTACCAGGGCTATTATGTCACGCTGCCTACCTACCTGCTGCCACACTCACACTACTCCTCCATTCCTCCTGCTGCTGCTGCTGTCTGTCTGTGTTTCCCACTGCCAGGGTACACAGATTTTACCTTCTGCTGCCACTCTGCCACCAGCTATTACGTCAAACAATAGCTATATCTATGTAATTTGCTGTAAAAAAAAAAAAAATGTAAACCATTAAAAAAAAACACAATTTTTAATTTTTCTGAGGTGCCCGGGTTGAAAACTGTGTTGTCCCAGTTGTGTATTGGACACGATGTGGGCTTCACGACCGCTGTCTGGGACCTCCTGCTGTGTTTATTTACAGCCCTGGTATCAACGCTAGGTACCAGAGCTATTATGTCACGCTGCCTGCCTACCTGCTGCTAGTGTTGGGCGAACATCTAGATGTTCGGGTTCGGGCCGAACAGGCCGAACATGGCCGCGATGTTCGGGTGTTCGACCCGAACTCCGAACATAATGGAAGTCAATGGGGACCCAAACTTTTGTGCTTTGTAAAGCCTCCTTACATGCTACATACCCCAAATTTACAGGGTATGTGCACCTTGGGAGTGGGTACAAGAGGAAAAAAAATTTAGCAAAAAGAGCTTATAGTTTTTGAGAAAATCGATTTTAAAGTTTCAAAGGGAAAACTGTCTTTTAAATGCGGGAAATGTCTGTTTTCTTTGCACAGGTAACATGCTTTTTGTCGGCATGCAGTCATAAATGTAATACATATAAGAGGTTCCAGGAAAAGGGACCGGTAACGCTAACCCAGCAGCAGCACACGTGATGGAACAAGAGGAGGGTGGCGCAGGAGGAGAAGGCCACGCTTTGAGACACAACAACCCAGGCCTTGCAAGAGGACAAGAAGCGTGCGGATAGCAATTTGCATTTTGTCGCCATGCAGTCATAAATGTAATACAGATGAGAGGTTCAATAAACAGGGACCGGAAACGCTAACCCATCACAGATGTTCATTGTTCATGTTACTTGGTTGGGGTCCGGGAGTGTTGCGTAGTCGTTTCCAATCCAGGATTGATTCATTTTAATTTGAGTCAGACGGTCTGCATTTTCTGTGGAGAGGCGGATACGCCGCCGATCTGTGACGATGCCTCCGGCAGCACTGAAACAGCGTTCCGACATAACGCTGGCTGCCGGGCAAGCCAGCACCTCTATTGCGTACATTGCCAGTTTGTGCCAGGTGTCTAGCTTCGATACCCAATAGTTGAAGGGTGCAGATGGATTGTTCAACACAGCTACGCCATCTGACATGTAGTCCTTGACCATCTTCTCCAGGCGATCGGTGTTGGAGGTGGATCTGCACGCTTGCTGTTCTGTGTGCTGCTGCATGGGTGTCAGAAAATTTTCCCACTCCAAGGACACTGCCGATACCATTCCCTTTTGGGCACTAGCTGCGGCTTGTGTTGTTTGCTGCCCTCCTGGTCGTCCTGGGTTTGCGGAAGTCAGTCTGTCGGCGTACAACTGGCTAGAGGAGGGGGAGGATGTCAATCTCCTCTCTAAAGTCTCCACAAGGGCCTGCTGGTATTCTTCCATTTTGACCTGTCTGGCTCTTTCTTCAAGCAGTTTTGGAACATTGTGTTTGTACCGTGGATCCAGAAGGGTATAAACTCAGTAATTGGTGTTGTCCAGAATGCGCACAATGCGTGGGTCGCGTTCAATGCAGTCCTAGGCCGAAGAGGTCATAGCCTAGGGTCACAAAACCTGTTTATTGGGCAATTTCAATGGTGGCGAGTCTGACGTACATAAATCGCAGCAATGGCCGTTAGCAACGTCTGAATCTCACGAAATGTCTCATGCAGGTAGAAGACATATTGTTAGACTTGGGCTCCAAAGATGGGTTCCCTACATCTCTGCAAACCAGAGTTACAGGGCTCCAAATTTGGTAAAATCCCCCATAGGCTTTCATTGGGCCTCCTATTTACAGTTCCAAAATCTCACATCTTTTCAAAGGGCAATTACTCAGCAGTGGCAAATTTTCTAGCATTGTAGGGACCCTTAGGGGGAACATGACTGGTGAGTTTCGGGCCCCTAGGCCAAAGAGGTCATAGCCTAGGGTCACAAAAACCTGTTTATTGGGGCTATTTCAATGGTAGTGATGGTGACGTACATAAATCGCAGCAATGGCCGTTAGCAAAGTCTGAATCTCACAAAATGTCTCATGCAGGTAGAAGACATATTGTTAGACTTGGATTCCAAAGATGGGGTCCCTACATCTCTGCAAACCAGAGTTACAGGGGTCCAAAATTGGTAAAATCCCCCATAGGATTTCATTGGCTCCCTATTTCACTTTCCAAAATCTCACATCTTTTCAAAGGGCAATGGCTCAGCAGTACCAAATTTTCTAGCATTGTAGGGACCCTTAGGGGGAACATGACTGGTGAGTTTCGGGCCCCTAGGCCGAAGAGGTCATAGCCTAGGGTCACAAAAACCTGTTTATTGGGGCTATTTCAATGGTAGTGATGGTGACGTACATAAATCGCAGCAATGGCCGTTAGCAAAGTCTGAATCTCACGAAATGTCTCATGCAGGTAGAAGACATATTGTTAGACTTGGATTCCAAAGATGGGGTCCCTACATCTCTGCAAACCAGAGTTACAGGGGTCCAAAATTGGTAAAATCCCCCATAGGATTTCATTGGCTCCCTATTTCACTTTCCAAAATCTCACATCTTTTCAAAGGGCAATGGCTCAGCAGTACCAAATTTTCTAGCATTGTAGGGACCCTTAGGGGGAACATGACTGGTGAGTTTCGGGCCCCTAGGCCGAAGAGGTCATAGCCTAGGGTCACAAAAACCTGTTTATTTGGGCTATTTCAATGGTAGTGATGGTGGCGTACATAAATCTCAGCCATGGCCGTTAGCAACGTCTGAATCTCACGAAATGTCTCATGCAGGTAGAAGACATATTGTTAGACTTAGATTCCAAAGATGGGGTCCCTACATCTCTGCAAACCAGAGTTACAGGGGTCCAAAATTGGTAAAATCCCCCGTAGGCTTTCATTGGGCCTCCTATTTACCGTTCCAAAATCTCACACCATTTCAAAGGGCAATGGCTCAGCAGTGGCAAAACTCACCAGTCATGATCCCCCTAAGGGTCCCTACAATGCTAGAAAATTTGGTACTGCTGAGCCATTGCCCTTTGAAAAGATGTGAGATTTTGGAAAGTGAAATAGGGAGCCAATGAAATCCTATGGGGGATTTTACCAATTTTGGACCCCTGTAACTCTGGTTTGCAGAGATGTAGGGACCCCATCTTTGGAATCCAAGTCTAACAATATGTCTTCTACCTGCATGAGACATTTCGTGAGATTCAGACTTTGCTAACGGCCATTGCTGCGATTTATGTACGTCACCATCACTACCATTGAAATAGCCCCAATAAACAGGTTTTTGTGACCCTAGGCTATGACCTCTTCGGCCTAGGGGCCCGAAACTCACCAGTCATGTTCCCCCTAAGGGTCCCTACAATGCTAGAAAATTTGGTACTGCTGAGCCATTGCCCTTTGAAAAGATGTGAGATTTTGGAAAGTGAAATAGGGAGCCAATGAAATCCTATGGGGGATTTTACCAATTTTGGACCCCTGTAACTCTGGTTTGAAGAGATGTAGGGACCCCATCTTTGGAATCCAAGTCTAACAATATGTCTTCTACCTGCATGAGACATTTCGTGAGATTCAGACTTTGCTAACGGCCATTGCTGCGATTTATGTACGTCACCATCACTACCATTGAAATAGCCCCAATAAACAGGTTTTTGTGACCCTAGGCTATAACCTCTTCGGCCTAGGGGCCCGAAACTCACCAGTCATGTTCCCCCTAAGGGTCCCTACAATGCTAGAAAATTTGGTACTGCTGAGCCATTGCCCTTTGAAAAGATGTGAGATTTTGGAAAGTGAAATAGGGAGCCAATGAAATCCTATGGGGGATTTTACCAATTTTGGACCCCTGTAACTCTGGTTTGCAGAGATGTAGGGACCCCATCTTTGGAATCCAAGTCTAACAATATGTCTTCTACCTGCATGAGACATTTCGTGAGATTCAGACTTTGCTAACGGCCATTGCTGCGATTTATGTACGTCACCATCACTACCATTGAAATAGCCCCAATAAACAGGTTTTTGTGACCCTAGGCTATGACCTCTTCGGCCTAGGGGCCCGAAACTCACCAGTCATGTTCCCCCTAAGGGTCCCTACAATGCTAGAAAATTTGGTACTGCTGAGCCATTGCCCTTTGAAAAGATGTGAGATTTTGGAAAGTGAAATAGGGAGCCAATGAAATCCTATGGGGGATTTTACCAATTTTGGACCCCTGTAACTCTGGTTTGCAGAGATGTAGGGACCCCATCTTTGGAATCCAAGTCTAACAATATGTCTTCTACCTGCATGAGACATTTCGTGAGATTCAGACTTTGCTAACGGCCATTGCTGCGATTTATGTACGTCACCATCACTACCATTGAAATAGCCCCAATAAACAGGTTTTTGTGACCCTAGGCTATGACCTCTTCGGCCTAGGGGCCCGAAACTCACCAGTCATGTTCCCCCTAAGGGTCCCTACAATGCTAGAAAATTTGGTACTGCTGAGCCATTGCCCTTTGAAAAGATGTGAGATTTTGGAAAGTGAAATAGGGAACCAATGAAATCCTATGGGGGATTTTACCAATTTTGGACCCCTGTAACTCTGGTTTGCAGAGATGTAGGGACCCCATCTTTGGAATCCAAGTCTAACAATATGTCTTCTACCTGCATGAGACATTTCGTGAGATTCAGACTTTGCTAACGGCCATTGCTGCGATTTATGTACGTCACCATCACTACCATTGAAATAGCCCCAATAAACAGGTTTTTGTGACCCTAGGCTATGACCTCTTCGGCCTAGGGGCCCGAAACTCACCAGTCATGTTCCCCCTAAGGGTCCCTACAATGCTAGAAAATTTGGTACTGCTGAGCCATTGCCCTTTGAAAAGATGTGAGATTTTGGAAAGTGAAATAGGGAGCCAATGAAATCCTATGGGGGATTTTACCAATTTTGGACCCCTGTAACTCTGGTTTGCAGAGATGTAGGGACCCCATCTTTGGAATCCAAGTCTAACAATATGTCTTCTACCTGCATGAGACATTTCGTGAGATTCAGACTTTGCTAACGGCCATTGCTGCGATTTATGTACGTCACCATCACTACCATTGAAATAGCCCCAATAAACAGGTTTTTGTGACCCTAGGCTATGACCTCTTCGGCCTAGGGGCCCGAAACTCACCAGTCATGTTCCCCCTAAGGGTCCCTACAATGCTAGAAAATTTGGTACTGCTGAGCCATTGCCCTTTGAAAAGATGTGAGATTTTGGAAAGTGAAATAGGGAGCCAATGAAATCCTATGGGGGATTTTACCAATTTTGGACCCCTGTAACTCTGGTTTGCAGAGATGTAGGGACCCCATCTTTGGAATCCAAGTCTAACAATATGTCTTCTACCTGCATGAGACATTTCGTGAGATTCAGACTTTGCTAACGGCCATTGCTGCGATTTATGTACGTCACCATCACTACCATTGAAATAGCCCCAATAAACAGGTTTTTGTGACCCTAGGCTATGACCTCTTCGGCCTAGGGGCCCGAACTGAGAGGTTGTGCGTACCAGAGCTCCTGTGGACTTCCAGACCCTATTGCTGGCTTATACCTGGCCCAGCTTGAGAGGAGGTTTTCTGGGTACTTTGGACTACTAGAGGTCCCTGCTCAGGCCTGGCCTGCAGGGGCCTCCCTATTTTCTAACCGACTGCTTCCAGCCATGGAGCAGTCGGCTCATACCCCCCCTGACCTATCTTACCTAGGGGAAGGGGGAAGCGCTAATGGAGGTAAGCCTGGAGACATTGTGGCAGATGTGGTGACGTGGAACAGGCTCATAAAGTTTCACACTGACCAATACGAACAACTTTGTCTGCAACTGAAGCAAAGAATTCACCGTTTCGGAATTAGATGGAGACCTGAATTCCTCCAAGATGATCCAGCCACTGCGGAACTGCAGAAGAAGGTTGCAGATCAGTGGAGGGTGGTCTCGGAGTTGGAGCAAAAGGGAGGACCCTTTCGTGAGACCCGCCAAAACGCAGCAAGATTTCGTTTAATGAATGTGGAAGCTGTGGTGAAGTGTGCGGTTGACAGCATCTTACCAGCACCAGTGAATCCTGTGACTTCCCAAGCCGTAAGTCCTGCGAGTAAGACTAACTCCAGAAACATCCAGAGCAGGCGGGTGGTGGAGAAGGGAGCAGCAGCTGGAAAGAGAAATGGGAAAAATGCTGAGTCAGTGGCGGCTGAACCAAGCACAGATGTGTGCATTAAAGATGGTGAAACAATAAAGAAATACGGTTTATGTGCAAATAAGCAAGCTAACCAAAACTTAAAAGCTGGTATGGAGAAAAGTGAATCCAGTGCACAAAATAAAGCAAGTGAGGTGAATTGTGGAGAAGAAAAACCAGATGTGCCCATGGAGAATGAGGAAGTTTTCCCTGGAAAAACAGATGTGCCAGATGAGATTCCAGAATCCCAGTCTGACACAGACATGATAGAAGAGTCTGAGGTGTCACAAAGAACAAATGAAGGATCCTCACAGAATCCGCCTCCCAAGGTGAAAAGACGCAAGAGGAGGAATGGTGGAGCAGCCAGAAGGAAGACTTACTATGTGCGTAAGTCTGTAAGCCTTGTGAGACAGCTAGCAGCAGAAATTGCCAGCGTGGCAGTAGCTGAGAGGACACCAGCGCAAACCGGAAGTGACGTCAGCGGAACTTCCGGTTGCGCTCCAGCGGCTCCGGCGTGCGTTCCAGCACTTCCTGGCGGCGAGCGAGGGGGATCTGAGCGGCTGGCAGAGGCGGAACAACCTGGAAGGATTACAGGCACCAAGGCACCACTCGGAGAAGGAGAAGGAGGAGGAGTGAGTGTGGGAGAGAAAATATCCCCCTTGACGAACGAGCAAAGCTCAGTAATCTCTGAGCTAACCACAAGGCATCCTGTGGCAGCGCAGGAAGGAGATCCTGGAATTGGGCATCCAAAGCCAGAGGGAGAACAGCCTCCACTACCTGAAGGAGGAAAGGAGAGTGGACAACAAAGCCCAGCAGTACCAGAAGAAAAAGTAACTTCAGCCAGCAATAACACTGCAAGTCAGCCTGATGGGGGAGAGAGACAGAGTGTGGCTGACATTACTGGACACAACAGATCGTTGGAGGTGAGCAGCAGTAACTTCACAGCATGTGCAGTTGTCTTACCAGTAGCCAATAGTGGGGATATGAGTGTTAATAATGATGGGCAGCTTAACAATAAGAATGACATTTCTTGTGGCGCTTCATTTGTAAATAATGATGTTGTTGATAAGTTCAGTGCGAGTCAGGAACCGGTGTCTTCTGAGACAAAGCCGGCTTCGCTTGTAACAATTGATACTATTTTTGGTGAAGTAAATGTAATTCCTGGGGAAAAAATGTTAGTGCTGGCAGAACCCCTGGGAGTTGTAGATTCAGGTGATACGGGTGTGCAAACCCAAGTAAATGATAATGATGATGGATCTATGTCTTTCAGACCAGAGACTATGGGAACCAAAATAATTGGTGATTTTGTAGCAGGAAAAAGGCGTTATGTCGTGGAATCGAATATAATGTACGTTTTAGATATTGAAACTTGTCAAGTAGTAGATTTTCACCCGATACAAGATGACACTAATTTAGGTAGGATTGAGTCAGCCGGACTTGGAAATACAAATCTGGGCATACAGGCAAAGTTCAAAGCAGGAGATTATGTGTTCTACATAAGAAATGAAGTTTTATTTTGCTATGATAGCCAGGGCAAAGAGATGTTTATGGAAATTATCAGTGGCATAGGGGATTGTCACCCGTCTGTTCGTAAACAGGCCGAGTCATCCTCTGCTCCTGAACTAGTATCTATCGCAAGAGGAGGTGGCAAATCACCAGCAGCTCCAGAAACTGTGGCCCAGGCACCCGTGGCTTTGTCCTATGCCCGAGCTGCGGGTCAAACGAGTGGAGGTCGTGTTGGTGGCAGGAGAGTGCCCGCTCCCTTGAAACAGGGGGAGGATGCGCCTGTGGCTGGGGGGAGACGAAACGTGGTCCGCCTGAAATGGACAGGGGAGTCACGGATTCCCAATAAACAAGATTTTGTCCGTCTTCTCCTAGGCACGGGTGTAAAAGCCCAGGACATCTATGCCATCCTGGCTCCTGGTGACCCCCCTGAATACTACGATGTTAGCTTTCTTACACCAGGGGGACAGGAATTTTTTATTGAAGAAAAGGAGAAAAAAGCAGAATGGAAACATTTTGCAGCTTCGTACATGTCTGGACAGCCCCTGGTGAGGAGGGCTAACATCGTGGTTACAAATGAGTCCATTCCAGTGCAGGACATTGTCCTCTGGCTCTCTCACTATGTTGATGTGGTGTCTCCTCCTCAGAAGGTCCTGGATGACCTGGATATCTGGTGGGGTGGGTATGAGGTACAAATTAAAATGAAATATAAAAACGGCATCTATTCGCATGTTCCCCGTACAGCCTTGCTAGGCAGAGATAGAATTACAGTCTTCTATCCGGGTCAACCCAGGATCTGTAATCGTTGTGGAGGGAGGGGACACTACAGTTATGGGTGCAAGCAACCACGTTGCGGTTTGTGTCAGGAGTTCGGACATGATGCAAAGGATTGTAATAACATTAAATGTAATCTGTGCCACAGCTTTGGCCATCCTTACAGCATATGTCCGAACTCCTGGGCAAACCTGCCCGAGTCAGTAAAAGAGGCCTTGCTAACGAAGATGGAAGAAGAGGGTATACAGTCTTACGCTTCCAGCCTACCTCTCGTGTTACCCTCCCAGTCTGTTTCTACCCAGTTAAATCCTCAGTCTTCTGTGTCAGTTTCTGTTCCCAGTGTGTCAAACCCCATGTCTGAATCCCAGAAAGATCTCGGGGCTGTGCCCTCTTCTGATAAGACACCATCTGGCAAGGCCTCTGAAACATCATGGCAGGTAGTGAAGAGAGTCAGGGGAAAGCGCCGCACTGTGAATGTGACCGAGGGAGCGGGTACTCTCCCTGAACAGACTGGTTTTCAAGATGTTAAAAATCCGGGGGGTGTTTCTCCCTCTGGGAGACCCAAAAAGAGGTTTCTTGGGAAGGAGGGACCTCGGGGTGCACCAAAAGGGGACTCCGTTTCCCAAACACCTGGGAGTGGTCCTCAGACTACTCTCAATTCCTCCCCAATCCTTCTCCCTTCCCCTTCCATCCCTGCCAACCCTTCCTCTTCCCCAGGTCCCCGTCCACCATCACCTCCTGATAAAACCCCTAAACCCGTTGAATCTACACCCCAACCTTCCACTTCTGGAGTTCTCTCCTCATCAAAGGGAGGGGTAAAGAAGAAAGTGCTTGGTGTGGAGTCTCTCCATCCAGATATGAAGAAGCATAAACTCAAAACACTGAGAGATAGACGGGTACAGAAGCAGAGTGAAGTGGCGGCCAAAAGATTGGTCCGTCAACTAGCGAATAGGTTTAAGGCTTTGAGCGATGAGCAGGAAGAGTCGTCCCCTGAGGAGAGTATGGAGGAGGAGGATGCTGAACAGGAGAATACTTCCTAATGTTGTCTATGTGCTTTGTATTCCTTTTCCTTTTTGTCTTGTGTGGAGTAGTTTGGAGTGACATTATTTCAATTACTCAAATGGCTGTTCCCCCACCACTTAAACTGGCGACCATTAATGTCGCCAGTATTAAATCAGTAAGAGCTCGCAACCTGGCCTTATTTTTTCTCAGTAGTTTTGATGCTGACATTTTGTTTTTGCAGGAGACTAGGCTCACCTCCTTGGCCGATATCCATCTGGCCAGGAGGGACTGGAGATCCGGTCCGAGCTATTGGTCTCTTGCGGCCGAGCCTTACAGTGGTGTGGCAGTGCTTTTCAGAACTGAAATGGTAACTTGCCGGCGAGTAATTGAGGTAGAGATGGGAAGATGTCTGGTCCTAGACGTCGTTGTGAGGGGACAGAACCTCAGGTTAATAAATGTTTATGCACCACAGACTTATTGGGAGAGGAGACGTCTTTTCACAACGATCAGGCCGTTCCTTTTTACGACGCAACCGATTGTGTTTGGTGGTGATTTTAACACCATTGTTAGGGTAATGGACAGGGAAGGTACCAACACTCGGTTGCGTCCTGATAGCGTTTTCTTAAATAAGATAGTTAAAGAGGCGGGTCTGGTGGATGTTCATGTTCAGCATTCACCAGACCTCACTGGGTTCACTTTTCCACGACCAGGGAGACAGAGTAGAATAGATAGATTTTTTGTTACAGAAAATTGCACTGCTTCAGCCCCTAGGGTCCAGGCAGTGGAATTCTCGGATCACTGTATTCTATCGGTGGATCTGGGTGCGTCCTGTGCTCCTCCCAGGGGTAGGGGTACCTGGAAGTTAAATTCGTCCCTGCTGTTGGAAGAGAATGTGAGACAGTCTGTTGAGGAATTTTTTCAGGCACAGATTACTATCCTGGAATGCTTCGACAACAGGTCAGAGTGGTGGGAGGTGGTCAAAAGTCGTGTCATCAGACTTTTCAAGGGCCTAGCCAGGAAGAAACAGATTGGTAGAAATATTGCTTACCAGCAACTGAGAAGAAAGCTTGAGATCCTTGTCTCGGAGAACGGAGATCAGGGGGAGATCTCTGAGGTCAAGGCCCAACTCAAGCAACAGCAATATGACCGTCTGACCTCTCTGTATTTAGAGAGGGATTATGGCAAATACCACTCGCCTGATCCCTATCAGAACTGCAGACAAGGTGCAGCCCTTAAAACGGTTACTGGGCTCAGAGATGGATCGGGTTCTGTGGAAAAGTCCAGGCACGGAATCTTATCCATCGCTAGAGATTTTTATGCTGATTTGCTTGGGAGCAAGCCGATTGACCAGGCAGGAATGGAGACCTTTCTAGTCTCAACTCCAGGTCTGGGGAATGCAGATGTTTCTGACATAAGCCTGACAGAAGCAATCACCGCTGAAGAAGTAGTGAGAGCCATTGATAGTCTCACGCCCAAAAAGTCTCCGGGTCCAGATGGTCTGACAGCCGAGTTTTACAAAGCTTTCAAGATCTTTCTGGCACCTCAATTGGCAGATATGTTTAATCAGTGTCTTGCTGAAGGTGACTTACCACCCTCCATGAGAAAGTCAGCGGTCATTCTCCTGTCTAAAGGCAAAGATCCTGAGATGATTGAGAACTGGCGTCCCATCAGCCTTCTCAACATCGACAGAAAAATTCTGGCAAAAATATTATTCTGGCGTCTATCCCAGGTGACATCCCTGCTTTCCCACCACCAGCACTGCTCGATTTCAGGTAGAGGCACTTTCTCAGCACTTTTGTCTGTCCGGGAAGTCCTGGAACGATGCAGGGCTGAGGGTTGGGGAAAGTACTTGCTGGCATTGGATCAGTCTAAGGCTTTTGATCGTGTCAACCATGAGTACTTATGGCGACTACTTTGTGTGTATGGCCTACAGGAAAGGTTTGTTGATTGGCTTCGCATTTTGTACAAAGAGGCGGAGAGTTTCATGCTTATAAATGGCTGGGTTGGCGAATCTTTCAAGGTTCGTTCTGGAGTGCGTCAGGGGTGTCCGCTGAGCTCCCTCCTGTACGTATTCGCGATCGACCCCTTTGTAAGAAGGCTAGAGAGCGGTGCGCTCAGTGGAGTTCCTGTGGGCATTTCTGATGTGCCTCCCCTAAAGGTTGTGGCCTATGCCGATGATGTGACGGTGGTAGTTTCTGGGACAGAGGAGGCGGAGGTAGTGGTCTCGGAGATTGCACTGTACTCAAAGGCATCAGGGTCACAAGTCAATCCAGACAAGTGTGAAATTTTCTGGATGGGGAACGATGGTGAGAGCTTCGAGCTTCCTGGCTCCTTTCCCGTGCCTCAACAGAAAATCAAGATTCTTGGCATCGAATTTGGTCCTGGCGATTACGGCCATCAAAATTGGGTGTGTAGGCTAGATGATGTCGACGCCAAAGTAACACGCTGGAAGAATTGGTCTTTGACCTTCAGGGAAAAGGTGGACCTGATCAAGAGTCATCTGGTTCCAATATTGCTTTACGTCAGCTATGTCGCAATTTTGCCCCAATCTCTGTACACGAGGATCTGTGGTTTGTTTTTTCAGATGCTCTGGGGAAACAGATTAAACATTATGCGCAGGAACATCACCTACAAAACCAGACGGGAAGGTGGCCTAGACATGGTCAATCCAATTGTTTTCTTTTCTCTGCTGTTTATTAAACACAATCTTGGTAGTATGCTTGCAGAGGACCCACCTGGTTGGGTAGGCATTTTCCGGGCATGGTTTGGGACTTCGCTCACAAGTTGGGAAAGCGGTGGCTCAGTGAAAAGTCTGGGGTCTCGTCAGGACTATCTCCCGGTCTATGTTGTCATGTGTTTGAAAAAATTGAGACAGTGGGGTTTGACGGTGGAGGATATCAGATCGGTCGGGAGGCGTGACCTAACGAAACGAGTGATAGATTCTCATTTTCATGTCTCACTGGACTTAAGAGACTGCCCAGGCGTGCAATTGGAAGAGGGTTTGAGGATGATTAACTCCCCACGCATTCCGAATAAATTGTGGGATATTGCTTGGCTTTCCTTCCATGGCAAGCTCTATGTTAGGAACAATGTTAAGTACTTGAATGTGGATACACGTGGATGTCCTCGTGAGGAGTGTGGTGGTGTCGAGGAATCCATGGACCACTTTTTGCTTCATTGTCCCTTTAATATAGAGGTGTGTAAACAGGTGGGTGGGATCCTAGGTATCCCCTTTCTGGAGCGTCTGAGTTACGCTGAGTGGGCATATGGAGTTTTCAGGTCTTACCAGGGTTATGATTTATGCACTTTATATTTAGTTAGCTTAGCCATTAGACAGCACACATGGTTGGCACGGTGTCAGTTAATTATTAGACAAAAATCCATCCCTGTCCAGGTGGTGGTGAACAATGTTCTTGGTGAGGTGTCCAGGATTCGGTGCTCGGAGAGGCGTAGGTTGGGCAGGAGTGCTTGGATTCTTGCTTGGCAGAATGTCAGGCCTCCTTAGCTCATCCATGTCTCTCCTGGGTGGGCTTTCTATCTCCTTAACTCACCCTGCTTAGATTTTGATTATTTTCTCAATATTTTT